>NC_047089.1:155438058-156038058 GCF_902459505.1 Geotrypetes seraphini
CGATATTGTCGGGGAGTTGGGGAGTCGGCGGGGCAAGAGGGCTTGGGCTCCCTTTTGCCGCGATCGTGTCGGGGGGGGGCAAGAGGGCTTGAGCTCCCTCTTGCCCTGATCGTGTCGGGGGTGCCGCGGTTGGCTGGGGCAAGAGGGCTTGAGCTCCCTCTTGCCCCGATCGTGTCGGGGGTGCCACGGTTGGCTGGGGCAAGAGGACGGGAGTGCTTGCGAGCGGTCCTTCGGGGTGGGGGTGCGAGCGGTCCTGCGTTGGGGTGAATTGGACGTCGGGGGGGATCAGGTTTTCAGGGTGGGGACAAGACTTCAAGGGGGAGAGGAGAGTCGGGGCAGGCGAAAGGAGAGTCGGGGAGGCCAGAGGAGAGTCGGGGCGGCCAAAAGGAGAGTCGGGCGGCGACGGGAGAGTCGGGCAGCATGCGCGGTATATGGGTGTGCGCGGTATATAAAAATTTCTGTACATAGATTTGTGTTTTCCGCGCGCTATACCCGTGTGTGCGTTTTACACGGGTGCACGTTATCTACGTGAAAATACGGTACTGTTGACCGAGTCGAGCTCCTTTCTGGCTGAAGACCCAGTATATAAAGCTAAGTTTTAGTTTAGTTTAGTTTAATACCGTGTCTTATATACTGCAGTTTTCCGCTAGGAATCAATGTGATTTACAATAAGATTTGGATCAAGTTCTTAAGTTACATTGTTAACATGATCATTAGTTTAGGAGGAGAGTGGAGGGTTCAAAGAGATGAGGTAAGTCTTTAGTTTATTTTGGAATTCAAGGTAGTTGATGGTTGTCTTAGGTGTATTGGCAGTTTGTTCCAAATGTGAGGTCCTTGGTACTCGAAGGTGGATTCAAATATCTTATTTCTTCTTATCTGATGAGGAGGAGGGAATGACAGCTTGTAGTGTTGTGTGGTGCGTGAATTGAAAAAAGAGTGTAGGATTTAATGATCGAAGTAAGTTCCTCTGAGTTCTCTCAAAATATATTGTCTTGTAGACGATGCATGCCATCTTGAATTGTATTCTTCTCTTTATCGGCAGCCAGCGTAGCTGTTTTAACAGTGGACTTGCCCTTTTGTAGCAGTTCTTTTGGAGATTTAGTCTTGAGAATTAGTAGTAGAAGCCTCTTGCATTCCTTTTCTGTGATGCCACAGTATAGTGAATTGCAATAGCCCAGCTATGGTACTAGGACTGACTGTGCTATCACTCTGAAGCTGGCCTCAGTCAGAACTGGTCTTATTGTTCTTAGTTGTCTCATCTACTACTATTTATCATTTCTAAAGCACTGAAAGACATATGCAGTGTTGTACATGTGCATTTAACATGTAATAGGCGGTCCCTGCTCAGAAGAGCTTACAATCTAATTTAAACAGACAAAGAGGAGTTTCTCTCAGAGAAAATGTTAAGATGGACATAGGTATCTTATCGTGAGTGGGAGTTAAGAATTAAAAGTAGCTTAAAAAAGTGAGCTTTTAACTTGGATTTGAATACTGGTAGAGATGGAGCTTGACATAATCAGACAGTCGGTTCCAGGCATACGGCACAGCAAGATAAAAGGGATGGAGTCCGGAGTTGGCAGTAGGGGAAAAGGGTATGGACAGGAGGGACTTACCCGATGAATGGAGTTTGCGAGAGGGAGCATAGGGAAAGATAAGTGAAGAGAGATATGGAAGGGCTGCTGAGTGAATAGATGGAGAGGGGTAATGTGAGTATGGTGGCTCTTATGGAATACAAGTCATGCATCAGAATTTTGGACAGATTGAAGAGGAGAGAGATGGTTGATCGGAAAACCTGACAAGCAAGTTGCAGTAATCTAAATGAGAGGTGATGAGAGTGTGGATAAGGGTGTTGGTAGTTTGTTCAGAGATTTTGGTAATATTATAGGGGAAGAAGTGACAGGCTATAGTGGTTTGTTAGATCTGAGTGGAGAAGGAGAGAGAGGAGTCAAAGATGACCCTGAGATTGCAGGCAGATAAGACAGGAACGATGAGAGTGTTCTCCCTTTTACCCTGCTCTCTTCCCCTCCCATTCCCTATCTTGCCTTTGCTCTCCCCTCTAATCCTTACTCCCTTCTACAGTATATTTTCCTAGCTGTCTATCTAGGCCAAACTTTGGCAGCAAGAGCTGGGGACTCCCACCAACATGTCAAGCTCTACTACCATGGGTCTAGGCCATTTTTTGATGGTGAAATATTGGGAATCTCCATTAGCACTTACCTTTGCTGCTGTAGGTCCTTAATATCCTTTGTAATCACAAAATCTAAACAATTAGGAGGAATCGGAGTACAAAGAAATAGTCTGTGCCTTTGAAATGTATGCTTAAGACTTAAAATTATTTTTTTTTTCTGGCCAGTGGTAGAAGTGTGTAGGGGAGCTTGTATTATTTACAGCTCTCTTCTTCACAGCCTTGGGGCAGCATTGCTTCCCGTGGCTCCTGAGGCCTTTTTCCTCCTTAAAGAATCACATGTTTGTTCTTGTTGGGAAACATTAAGGCTTCACACTCAGTATCAACTGGAGTTTTGAATGTGTGGTCCTTAATATTCTACATCCATATAGAAGAAGAGTATGGGATCTTCTGCTGGCTCCTGCAGTCATACCAACATGAGTCTTCACTATTCTTCAACCTTTGCCAGTTTGGTTCTTGCAGTCATGCTTGGCTCCAACACTGATCTTCATCTACCGTGGCTACATATGTGCAAAACCAATTTGGCTTTCAATGGTCATTAGCACGTGAAACCTTACCATCATCTATTTTGTAGGCACTAAAGGCTCCCCTGCTAATCCTGTGCTAATTGGTCAGCGCATGCAAATGCCCACATGCTAACCAATTAGCACATGGCATGCCTACTCTCTGTCCCCAAACATGCCCCATGCTAAAAATTAACATGTATTTTTTAGCATGTGGGTTGCATACACTGAGCCTGCAGTTAGCAAGTGGCTCCTGAGTACAGTTTGCTAGCGCCATTTTTAAATGGCAGTAAGCACTTTAGTGTTTACTGTTGCTTAGTAAAAGGGCCTCTAAGGAAGTAAATTTATAAAGGAATTTTCATTTGTCATTTTTTAAATAAAATTGTTCCATGTGTACGAGGGGGTGCTGAAAAGTTCTCAGACCAAGCACTCAACTTCCTAAATTCTGAGCATTATTTTGCCACTGTAGCTGCAGAGTGTTATCTTCTTTCTTGAAATGCCAACAGAAACAAAATTCTATGTTTTGGCATTGTTTAAGATCATTGATTGAACCATGACTCTCTCCCTGTGCATTCTTCAGGCTTCATGCATCTCCATGTGCATGCTTCAGGTTCCAAATGTCTGCTAATCCAGGTATTGGCTTTGGACATCCTTTACTGAGTCCGAACGGTTATGTGGTGTGCATAACACTTTTTTATGCCATCTTATCCGATTATGGAGTAGGGTTCAGAAAAGGGAAGATCCGAGGGGGGGGGGCGGGGCATTTCCTCTTTGGCCTCTATTAGGGGGAACCACAATTTTCCGTGGGAAAAGACAGGGGTACGTTTGTATAATGGGCTACTCGGGGTTTAAATACCTTTTGGGATATTTTTATGATGAGCTTGTTGGGAGGGATGAGGGTCTTCAGGAGGATTTTTTTGCCTATATGCAGCTTCACCGTTTTATGCTTTCAGGGAGATGGGGTAGAGATTCACCGCAGGCTTCCGAGCATTTGAAAAATTTGTGGGTTCTTTTAGGAAGGGTACCGAAGCCGATCTCTGTTTTGTATCGTTATTTTCGGGGACAAATGGCTGTACAGTATCCTTATCGGTTAAAATGGGAGGAGGGTCTTGGCCTTACTTTCCAACAGAAGGAGTGGAGCCAAATTTGTTTGGAAGTTCAGAAATCATCTCAGCGTGTTCTTGTACAGGAAAATGCTTACAAAGTGCTAACACGTTGGTACCTTACCCCTGAGCGTCTGCATTGTATGTATCCACGCAACTTCCATACAACTGGAACTACACATTTCTTTCATTAAAAGTCCCTAAAAAAATGTATATATGTCACTATCTGCTTTTTATAACTTCTACAGCATGCTATCACACTGGCAAATCAAGGCCTTCTGAACAGCAAACTCTATACACAGCATGCTACTGTCCAGAATCATCTCTGTGCAAACACATTTCATTTGCAATGTAAAATCCTTTTTAAAGTCTGTCTAATATTGCACCATCAGCAGCTATAGTGCTCAAAAATCTTCCCTCCTTTTCTCCTGCAGGGTGTTTGACATCACCAGGAGAAGGGTGGTAAACACTTGAAAGGAACAAACCTTTGATTTCCCCATGCTACTGCTGCAGGAGATATGTTAAGTACCTGACTTCATCTCAGATTTCTCCAGCAAAATGTAGCCTGTGGGTGAAACGTAACTGTTTGATTCTTTGAAATACTAATCAAAATGAAACAAATACATAATTACTTATGAGAATACAGGCTAACATCAATGCAGATTTTAAGTTATGTTTTTCACACTGTCCACTTCCAGGTTTGTTTTTCCAAGTGGTATTGGAAAAAAAAAATCTGTTCTGTTTGAGCATAATCCCCCTTATTCTAGAATCTTATCACCTACATGTAAGTCATTTTTAAACTAAGATTATAGAATGAATGCTATCATTGTATAGGGTTGCCATATGACTCCAGAAATAGAAGTTTAAATAAATGGGAGAAGAAATTTTTATAAATTTATTCACCTACTTAATAATGTAACAAATAAAGTGAATTAAATCATTTAAAGTATATACTATAATATTAAAAATAATTATAGAGTGCTCAGTGTAATATCTTATTCAAAACCAACAGGTTAATAGAATGAAGATGTATTAACATTGCATCATTGCACTCACCTACCTATCAACCCTAAACATTTAGTTAAATTTAAGTTGTTCAAGCAAATTTGTAGTGGTGAAGATATATAGATGAATACTTAGCTGAATATGATTGATGAAAAACATGAAAATCTCCACTATCAAATATGTCGTCTCAAGATAATCAAAAGTGTCCTTGAGATCTGCTCGTCGGTACTGGGAGTCGTGCAATGAAGTACTTCTTATGTAGTTGGTTTAGAATTGGTAACATAAAATGAGTGAGTCCCCAAATCCACCGTTAAAAGCTTATCAAATTCAATATGTAGTTAGAACTCCTTAACGTGAAAACAATCCAACATTTCCTCAACACCGATCGTGTTTCACTTTAATTTGCGTCATCAGGAGGAAATAACTTCGGACCACACAATGGAGAGATCACGCCGACAAAAGATTTCAAAATCTTTTGTCGGCGTGATCTCTCCATTGTGAGGTCCGAAGTTATTTCCTCCTGATGATGCAAATTAAAGTGAAACACGATCGGTGTTGAGGAAATGTTGGATTGTTTTCACGTTAAGGAGTTCTAACTACATGTTGAATTTGATAAGCTTTTAACGGTGGATTTGGGGACTCACTCATTTTATGTTACCAATTCTAAACCAACTACATAAGAAGTACTTCATTGCACGACTCCCAGTACCGACGAGCAGATCTCAAGGACACTTTTGATTATCTTGAGATTTCAAAATCTTTTGTCGGCGTGATCTCTCCATTGTGAGGTCCGAAGTTATTTCCTCCTGATGACGCAAATTAAAGTGAAACACGATCGGTGTTGAGGAAATGTTGGATTGTTTTCACGTTAAGGAGTTCTAACTACATGTTGAATTTGATAAGCTTTTAACGGTGGATTTGGGGACTCACTCATTTTATGTTACCAGTTCTAAACCAACTACATAAGAAGTACTTCATTGCACGACTCCCAGTACCGACGAGCAGATCTCAAGGACACTTTTGATTATCTTGAGACGACATATTTGATAGTGGAGATTTTCATGTTTTTCATCAATCATATTCAGCTAAGTATTCATCTATATATCTTCACCACTACAAATTTGCTTGAACAACTTAAATTTAACTAAATGTTTAGGGTTGGTAGGTAGGTGAGTGCAATGATGCAATGTTAATACATCTTCATTCTATTAACCTGTTGGTTTTGAATAAGATATTACACTGAGCACTCTATAATTATTTTTAATATTATAGTATATACTTTAAATGATTTAATTCACTTTATTTGTTACACTCCAGAAATAGAAGGACAGATTGAAACATCCGGGTTTTACTTCCGTAATGGTAACCCTAAGCATTTATGCACATGAATGCAAAATTCATATACGTACGTACTGGTTGGACGTTAAGTGGTATTCTATAAGCATGGAGGGGCATAATCGAAAGGGACGTCTAAGTCCGTTTACGTCCATCTCGCAAGTTGTCCAAAGTTAAAAAGAGCCTAAGACACATTTTCGAAAGATACGTCCAACTTTTTTTTTGTTTCGAAAATCGTCTAATTATACGTCCTGCCGATCTGATCGTCCAAGCCACTAAATCATCTATCTTTATACCACATTTTCGTCCAACTTTCCGTCCAAGTCCAAAACACCTAGAACAAGCCCTTTTGGACGTGGGAGGGGTCTGCAAAGTGATGGACTGCACACCCAGACATGCCACCTAAATAGTGGCGTACCTTACAGGGCACTGGTGTGAACTTCACAAAAAGGGTGCCATGTCTTCTCCTCCCTACAGCTCCCTTATAGGTTACGGTGAGCCCCCCAAACCACATCCAGAATCCCCTAGACCCACTTATCTACCACCCCAATAGCCCTTATGGCTGCAGGAGCTACTTATATGCCAGCACAAAAGGGTTTTGGGGGTGTATAGATGAGTGCACATGTTTAAGTATCAATGCAGTGATTACAGGGGCTTATGAGCATGGGTCCTCCTCTCCATAAGTTCCTAACCCAGCCCCAAGATGACTTAAGCTGCCTCTGGGCTGGATGACTAGGCTTTCCTATGCCAGGCAGCCAGGTGATGATGGTCTGAAGGCTGAATTTTAAAGTTATGATTAAAATTTTTATGGGGAGGAGGGGTTGGTGATCACTGGGGTAGTGTGTGGGGGTCTGTTTTATGTGTTTGTAGTGCTTATCTGGTGACTTTAGGTGGGTTTTTGTGACTTAGACCATGTTTTATATGGTCTGAGTCACAACGTCCAAGTTCCGTCTAGGCTCTGTTGTAAAACTTTCAGTTATACATGATGTATGACTAAGTCTAAGCCGGCCCACGTCCCGCCTCACTCCCGCCCTCGACATGCTTCCCGAAACGCCCCGTTTAGCTTTGGTCGTTCAGTGGCACTATGAAGGCCTAGGTCGTTTAGAAATACGTCCAAAACCCGTTTTTATTATTGGCACTTGGACATTTTTGAGAAATGTTCGTCCAAGTGTTGACTTAGGCCAGTTTTTAGACATTTTTCTCTTTTGATTATGAGCCCCTTAGCATGTAACCAGTATAGGGCGCATTTTTACAAAACTGTGTAAGCAGTAATGTATGCTTACTGCAGCTTAAAAAAGGATTACCATGGGACACGCTGAGACATCCCATGGTAAATTTGGCAACATGTGTGTGCACATCACATGCTAAAAAATAATTTTTATTTTCTGGGAAGGGGGTGTATTGGGGGGGGGGTGGAAAGTGGGCAAGACAGTGCAAATTTGTTAGTGTGTGGGCATTGCTAGCTGATTAGCACAGGGTTAGCTTGTGAGCTCTTACTGCCTACAAAATGGGTGCATGTTAACTGCGCAATGCTAATTGCGCAATTAGCACTTGGCTTTAATTTTAGAAATAGGAAAATTGGCCTATTTACGGCCGCGGCCAAGTAGCCTTGGCATGCAGGAAAGACTTGTGATAAGTGTGTGCTAAGGCCACTCTTGCCGTAGTTTAGGAAAAGGGTCTCAAAGGTAGTAAACGAGAGCAAGGCAGCTGCTGGTGACTGACAAATTACAGGACTGTGGGGGTGTCAGAGAGGTAAGGGAGCAGTGCCGGACCTGTGGGAGGGGAACAGAGGAGTGAGAGAGACTGGATGGGGGTAGGGGATGCCAGAAGCAATGTTTTGGGGGAAAGGAGGAGCACCACCATAAATTGGCTCAGGACGTCACTATCCCTTGAGCTGGCCCTGCCTCTCAAATCATGCCTTCAGCACACCTACATACAGGTCACTGTCATTCTAATCTAATCTAATCTTCCATTTGTGAGTTGCATGGTGTATGGTTTCAACAGGTTTTACCATATAGAGAAAATACTTTAAAGAATTACCATGTAGAATGTTGCAGTGGCCGCTATAAATAGTAACATACATAGTAGATGACGGCAGATAAAGATCCGAATGGTCCATCCAGTCTGCCCAACCTGATTCAGTTTACATTAAAAATTTTTCTTCTTAGCTATTTCTGGGCAAGAATCCAAAGCTCTACCCAGTGCTGTGCTTGGGTTCCAACTGCCGAAATCTCCGTCAAAACCTACTCCAGCCCATCTACACCCTCCCAGCCATTGAAGCTCTCCCCAGCCCATCCTCCCCCAAACGGCCATATACAGACACAGACCGTGCAAGTCTTCACTGACGTGCACTAGCAAAGTTATGCAAATCAGTCTCATGGAGACTTAGGACCAGTTCCACAGGAATCAGTTCAGCAGCACGGGACAATATTATTAAGTCCATTGCCTCACGAGGACAGGAGGCAAAACGAAGCAGGAAGTTGCTGCTTCAGTTACCCGCAGCAATTCGGTTGCCAGCAAGCATGGGAATTCACGAGTCAGCAGGGTAGTCTGAACAGGAATACTTGGCTCCAAGCTCTGGAAATACCTATTCCAACGGAAATAGAAACACAGGTGGTAAATGCTAATTTTGATGAGTAAGGCCCGGGGAGAGATATTATGGAAGCTGTGCAAAATTGAGTTAGTGACAGACAGCAGCCTGGAAAATGAATGGGGCCAGCAAACTGCATGTACTACATGCACTTGGCATATATTTAAAGAAAGGACAAATTAACACCATATAAAAAGAGAGTAAGGGTGTCTCCTCTTCTCTAATCTAATATTGTCAGCTGACTCCAAATTTTTCTAGCATTATTTTCAATAGTAGACCTTAAATCCAAGCAATCTTCTAAACATACCATTAGACCAATGATGATCGTGGCGTGTTGAACACTGTGTGTGAAGTTTAAATACACACAGCTACGCCGCTGAGGTCTAATGGTATGTTTAGACGATTGCTTGCATTTAATGTGTACTATTGAAAATAATGCTATGAATATATATCTTGAATATTAAAGACTGAAAATATAAGTGCTAACAAGTAGTGTACTTGTCCAAATTTTCCAGATAGACTAATCCAGTTCTGGTTCAACCACACTGCATCTAGAAGCTAGTAGCTCTGCTTTCTTTATGTAAGGCTACTTGTCTTACTTTATCTAAACGTATTCATTCAACCTGTGTACCCTTCTATAGGGATTCTGTCAGAGGGGTATTCACAAGGTGTCCTGGAGAACAACAAAAATAATATCTTATAAGATACAAAGGAGAGAGGAGGTAAAAGAGACTTCAGTTGGACACTGGAGAGCAAGAAAGGAGCAAGGGATAGCAAAGGAGTCAGAACCACAGAGAGTGATGAAGGGAAAAAGATTCAACGCAGTGGTTAAAAGCTACAGCCTCAGCACCCTGGGGTGGTGGGTTCAAACCCACGCTGCTCCTTGTGGCCCTGGGCAAGTCACTTAATCCCCCCCATTGCCCCAGGTACATTAGGTAGATTGCGAGCCCGCTGAGACAGACAGGGAGATATGTTTGAGTACCTGAATAAATTAATGTAAACCGTTCTGAGCTTCCCCTGGGAGAACGGAATAGAAAATTGAATGAATAAATAAATTCCCTGCCTGCTACCAAAGATTTTTCCTGTTCCCATCCTGAACTCAAAGTGAAGCACATTTTTCAGCCCTGCCCCCTCACCATCACTGCAGTCTTAATTTTCTTCCCCGTATTTCCCTGTGCTGAACTGAGCAGAAAAGCAACTGTGCTATTTGAGGGATACAAATGAATGTGGACCTCAGTGGGTTATATGAATCAAATATTTTCCCCTTTTTCACCTGATAGGGACACAGGATTATCTTAAAAAAAAAAAAAAAAAAAGAAGGCTGCTGGAAAATCTCCGCCTTATTAATGAAACTCCTTATGGAGCCCTTATGCAATGTCCAACATCTTCCAGTGGATCATGGGGCTCATTATCGAAACTTAAAAACGTCTAAAAACCCACCCAACTCAGCACTTGGATGACGTAAAAGACAGGTCAGGTCGTTCAAGTGCCTATAAAATCGAATCGACTTTCTGGACGTATTCAGGGACATTTTAGGTCTCTGAATGCCGCTTGCACCTAGAACTGAAAGGGGCATATCTGGAGGAGTGGCATATCTGAGGACAGTATTTGGGTGGGATGTGGGCTGACTTAGACTTAGTTCTCCTGCAGGGATAATTAATCAAATGTTTCACAAGACTTCCTGGACAAAACGTATACGTTGTGAGTTAGATGACGTAAAAGCAGGCATAAGTGCCAAAAAGGTATCAAAAGTGACCAGATAAACACAGCAGAGACAAAGTAAATAACCCCACACACTCCTCCAGTGATCACTGACCCCCCTCACACTGCCACAAATATCAGAATAAAAATGTGCATACCTGTCTCCAAAACATCAGCATCTGCTTTAAAAAAGCCTAGTAGAGCTGCATACAGGTGTCTTAAGTGGCCTAGAGGGTGGGCTAGGAAACCATACAGAGGAGGACCCAGGCCCATAAGCCACTCTAACCACTGCATTCATGATGGAAAATGTAAGCTCCCCCAAACATATAAGTGGCATCTGCAGCCAAAAGGGTTATTGGGATTGTAGACAGGTTTTTTTTTGGGGGGGAGGGGCTCACCATATCCAATAATGGAGTTCTGGTGAGATGTTTATGTAGCACCCTTTTTGTGAAGTTCACACCAGTGCCCTGTAAGGTGCCCCACAGCTCTGTTGCCATGTCTGGGTGGCCAGTCCATCAAATGGTCTTGGTCTGGACATTTGTGACTTGGATGAAATTTGGTCAAAAATGTGGCGGTCTGGACATCCAGATAGATGATTTTTGAAAAAAAAAATATTCTAGACCAGTGGTCTCAAACTCAAACCCTTTGCAGGGCCACATTTTGGATTTGTAGGTACTTGGAGGGCCACAGAAAAAAATAGTTAATGTCTTATTAAAGAAATGACAATTTTGCATGAGGTTAAACTCTTTATAGTTTATAAAACTTTCCTTTAACAGTTTTACCTTATGCAAAATTGTCATTTCTTTAATAAGACATTAACTATTTTTTCTGCGGCCCTCCAAGTACTCTATTTTTTTCTGCAGCCCTCACATTTAAAGTTTAATATCTTTTCTTTCTCAAAACTAGCACGTTTCTATTACTAAATTGAAAATAAAATCATTTTCCTACCTTTGTTTGGTAATTTCATCAGTCTCTGGTTGCACTTTATTCTTCTGACTGTGCATCTAATATTTCTTCTCTTCTTTCAGCCTCCTGTATGCTTCCTCTCCTCCAGACCTCATTTCCTCCCCCAACTTTTTATTTCTTTTTCTATTTCTGTCTTTCTGATTCCTTGTCCCATTTTTTGCTTTGTTTCTGGCTCCTTGACCCCCCCCTTCTTTCTTTTTTCCTTCTGGCTCCCTGTCCCCCCCTTCTTTCTTTTTTCCTTCTGGCTCCCTGCCCCCCTTCTTTCTTTCTTCCTTCCTTCCTTCCCTCCCCCATGCCACCGCCGCCGGGGAATAGGCTGCTGCTGCTGGCGCCATCGGGAACAGGCCGAGATCTCCAAGGGGCTGACCAACTATCGCTGCCTGACGTCAATTCTAACATCGGAAAGGACGTTCCGGGCAGCCAGGCAGCGATTGGCTAGCCAGAACATTCTCTCGACGTCAGAATTGAGATCGGGCGGCGAGAGAAGCAGGGAGATCAAAGAGCATGGTGCCGGCGGTGAAAAGGGAAGGGAAGCAGTTGGGCACCCCTGCTCTAGACGAGCCTTGAGCCGCACTCTATGAAGAACAGTGGAGGGTGACCAGTTGTGCGGACCGCCCCCCCCCCTTGGTACGCCACTGGAGCAGCAGCGTGTCTGGCCGGTTCATTCCATTCAAAGCCGCGGGTGGCGGCTCCTTGCGAGATCCGCGCCTGCGTCTGAAGCCTCTCTGATGTTGTGATATCAGAGAGGCTTCAGCGAATAGCGCAAGGAGCCGCCAACCCGCGCCTTTGGACGGAACGAACCGGCCAGACCCGCTGCTGCTCCAAAAGGAAGGAATTATCCAGTCCAGACCACGGGCCGCAAATAAAACTTGGAGAGCCACATGTGGCCCGCGGGCCGCGTGTTTGAGACCGCTGTTCTAGACGTATTTTTCAAGAATGGACATTTTTCCACTGCCGACTTTGGGCATCTAGCACCATATGTCCGAATCAGACTTAGACGTTTCTTTTGATTATGCCCCTCCATGTGAATAGTGATGTTCCACAGCACTAGAACAGAAATCCTGTGGTTATTAGCAACTGTAAAATGATTTCCCTATCAATATTTTTTAGTAGTTTACCAAACAGCCACCAAGTTTCAGATCTGCTTCCCTTTAGTCTGTTGTTGAGTTACCAAACATGTTTGGATTAGATATTATGGGGCTCATAATCAAAGAAAAAAAAAGTCTAAAAATTGGCCTAAATGGGTACTTGGACGATCAAAAAACCTGATATATCTAAAAACCAGCTTAGGCCTTTCCCCTGCCTCTAAATGCATAGAGCGAAAAGAGGTGTTTTTAGAGGAGGGGAAAGGACAGGAGGTGGGCGTACAGCAGATATAACCAAAAGTTTAAGCAGGTTGCCTAGTCGGCACTTATACGTTTTGACTTAGACCAAGTCAAAACAGGTATAAGTGCCGAAAAGGGGCCGCTGAGCTGATTGCGGCTGCCGCGATCAGCTCAGCGGCCCCGGCAACCTGCCCACCCCCCACCATAACCATTGTGGCAGGAGAGATGGCTCATCTCTCCTGCTGCAATGGCGATCACCCCTCTATCCGAACTGCTGCAACCCGCGGCAGCGGATTGTAGCAGTTCGGGTAGAGGGTGATTACTATCGTGGCAGGAGAGATAGCCAATCTCTGCTGCCACGATCCATCACCCACCCAACCTCGATCCGGGCAGGAGGGAGTCCAAGCCCTCCTGCCCTCGACCCCCCCCCCACGACCACCCCCGAACCCCTGATCGGCTGCCAACCCTGTGATCGCCCCCACTGACACCACAACACCACCCCCCACCCCCGACATCCCCCCTGAACCTTAAAAAAAGTTGGGCAGACAGAAGGGTCCCAAGCCCGTCCATACGGCAGGTTCGCCATCCGCAGAATGGCGGGCCTTAGGTCCTGATTGGCCCAGGCGCCTCAAGCCCCGCCCTGAAGATGGAGATCTTTGAAAATTCACACCGCAAGGGCTGTTGGGGGATGGAGTTGTCCCCCACGCTGGCTCCAACTCCTTTCCTTGCGGCAACTCCCAATGGCAGTGGAGCTGCCCTGAAGATGGAGATCTTTGAAAAGTCACGCTGCAAGGGCTGTTGGGGGGTGGAGTTCGTCTCCCACGCTGGCTCCAACTCCCTCCCTTGCGGCTGCCACCATTGAAGTTAGCTGGGGCAGCTCCCGATGGCAGTGGAGCTGCCCTGAAGATACAAAACATTAAAGTCATACAGGACCTATAAAGCAAATCTACCATACCATCATAGCATTTACTTCCAAGACTCACAAAACAAGGGCCTACCAACAAAAAGGTAGCTCTGTAAACCTATCAGTGTACACAAGAACATTAATACTAGTTAATGTTAATACCAGTTAATGTTAATACCAGTTAATGTTAATACTAGTTAATGTCCTCAGTGTACACCTCGATTATTTTTAAACTATTTATTTTTCTTTCAAATTTTTTATTGTAAACCGGCCAGATACTTGCTGATGGTCGGTATATTAAAAGCCAATAAACTTGAACTTGAAACTTGAGTGAGGGTGGGGTGGAGTGGGGTGGAGTGGAGTGGGGAAGAAATAAAACATAGGAAAGGGCAAAAGATGGTGGGCAATGGGATGGAGGGAGGGAGGGAAGGAAGGAACAGAAAGAGAGAGAAGTTGGACACAAGGGATGGTGTAGAGGGGGGATAGAGATACTGGATAGGAGGGTAGTTTTGGAAAAAAAAAGGGATATGGTGGACCCTGGAGTGGTGGGGAAGGAGGGAGTGATGCTGGATGAAAGGGTAGTTGAGAAATGGACAGATGGTGGATCTGGGGATGGTGGGGTCCATTGCTGCAGCTGCAAATATGGACACAAAAAAAAGGAAAGATGCCAGAACCCCGAGGGAAGGAAGGGAAACGGAAGGGGTGGACAGAGATGGAAGATGGATGGTTAGCACGGAGAAAGAAGAAAACGACAAATGGGCAGGAGACCCTGGCAAGCAAGTTATCAGAAGACAACCAGAGCCTGGGATCAACAAAAGGTAGAAAAAATAATTTTATTTTCTGTTTTGTGATTACAATATTTATTTTGTTTACACCACAGAGCCGGTGTGGGGTTGGAGACATTGTAACCCTATATTTCTGCTAAGATTAAGCCTTAGTCACTTAGGGGTCCTTTTATTAAGGTGCGCATTTAGCATGTGCTAAATCGGTTAGGAACCCTAAGTATCTTAATTAAAAATTTGGCCCACGACTTAGCCTTTTTTTCAGATTTCGGCACCTTATCCAAGTTCCAAGTTTATTATAAGATTTGATAAATCGCCTATTCCACATTCTAAGCGATGTACATCTATAAGTTTACAAAGTTAGGGTATACATACAAACTAAAATAACTTAAGATTAAACAGATTAAAATAACATAAAAGTACTTAACATAAAATCGCATGACTAGACAAAGGCAACAAGACTGATTAACATGTATGATCAAAAAAGGGTAAAATTATGTGATTGAGTTTGACACCCCTGATATAGACAGACCCTCACTAAGTATGGGATAAGTATCTACAAACTAATAAATATCAATATAGCATAAGAACATAAGCCGTGCCTCTGCTGGGTCAGACCAGAGGTCCATCATGCCCAGTAGTCCGCTTACGCGGTGGCCCATCAGGTCTAGGACCTGTATAGTAGCCCTCTATCTATACCCTTCTATTCCCTTTTCCTTCAGAAAATTGTCCAATCCCTTCTTGAACTCCAATACCGTACCCTGCCCTATCACGCCCTCTGGAAGCGCGTTCCAGGTGTCCACCACCCGTTGGGTGAAGAAGAACTTCCTAGCATTGGTTCTGAATCTGTCCCCTTTTAATTTTTCCAAATGCCCTCTCGTTCTTGTAGCTGTCGAAAGTTTGAAGAATCTGTCCCTCTCCACTTTCTCTATGCCCTTTGTGATCTTGTAAGTCTCTATCATATCCCCTCTAAGTCTCCGCTTCTCCAGCGAAAAAAGCAATAGTCTTCCTTACCTTTTATCAAATGCGTTGCTCTCTTCTGAACTCTCTCGAGTATCGCCATATCCTTCTTTAGGTACAGCGAACAATATTGGACGCAGTACTCTAGATGCGGGTGCACCATCGCCCGATACAACGGCAGGATAACTTCTTTCGTTCTGCTTGTAATACCCTTCTTGATTTTTCTAACATTCTATTCACTTTCTTAGCAGCCGCTGTGCATTGTGCCAACGGCTTCATTACCATGTCAACTATTACCCCCAAGTCCCTTTCTTGGGTACTCTCACTCAATAACAGCCCTCCCATCGTGTAGCTGTACCTCGGTTTCTGTTTCCTACGTGTAGGACTTTACATTTCTCTACATTGAACTCTGCATACATTATAACATCAGATAACTAGAAACTGTAATGCTTTTCCCTTCTACTACTGAGCAAAACAAAAAAAATTATCCGAAATTAAAAAAAATAAAAAATTAAGTCATTGCATAGTACAACCACTTAAGAAGAACACATCTGTACTAGAATGGATCATGGGAAAATTAATCCTTAATCCTATAGGAAACTAGAGGAACATCAGCCGCCCTATGGCAATAAAATTTGTTGGATCCTGCCACCTTGAGGCTACAAGAAACCAAAATACAAATATGAATACCAATACCGACAATAATGTAAATTACAAAAAAATTGGTATTAATGGTGATGATCTGTCCTTGAATAACCCTGGAGGTGATAAAGAAAAGTGTGCTTCCCCAAATTGGAATTAAAGAAAACAAAATGAGTGAAATAAATAATATAGATAAAAGGATCAATCAGTACGGGCCCAATACCCTCGTTTCAACCATTGGCCCCGGGCAGGTGTTTATACAGTGTCAAGCACTTAGAAATAAATCTAAATAAACCCTGCCCCGTACATCATATTATCCCTTTAATGTATATAATTTATATAGAAGAATATAAATATATATTATCAAATAATTGGAAGCACGATCATCTCCAGATTAAAACAGCAGGAGAGAAAATCACCCCAAAGAAAATCTCCCTGAAACCTAAAATAAGAAAACACAAAATGTGAAAAGTGAAAAAACCAAAATATAAAAATGACAAAAAATCGTCAAAAAACCAAAAAAAATATATGAATAACAATATAATATCCTCAGTCTATTTCAACAAACCACAGCGCCAAAAGCCCTGTGCACCTGTCACTGATAGTTCGTGAAAATAGTAATGAATGGTGAAAAACAGTGAGATACTTAGCTCGGTGAATCAAAAACGGGACAAAGTTCAAAGTTCCTCGATCATAGCTGTTCAATTCCTCTTATTAATCAGTCCCGCTTGTATAAAGAGTGCTCATTGGAGAATCATGGCTATCAATCCATTCGCCATGACATTTAAATCGCTCAGTCCCGTACCATCAAAAGGGCTGTTCAATAATGTTCGCTATAAGTTTTGCTCGTTCTTCAATATAGTTCACTGCTCATTTTTGCTCACTAGACAGGTCCTGTTTCAATATCCTCGTCAGGAGGGAGCAAGAAAATTAATGAAATAACTGAAAATTTTTTTCAAAAACGCCAAGTCCTGAAATTGAAAGGACGAAATAGTCCCTGGCAGCGGCACAATCAAGCTGCTTTGACAAATGAATGTCTGAAACAAGGAGTTCTTATAGAACGCTTTAAAGAGCCCCACCTGGAACAATGCATACGTGATGACGTAGAGGAGATGTCAACAATACATGAGAATCAAAGTAATACGAAAATAACCTTTATGTGAAACATTTATCAACGTTCTCATTCAGGCCATGAGGAGAGAATGCTCGTAAGTTGAAAATCCAAAAGTTCTCTCTGACCAATAGATGATTTTGTCTGTCTCCCTTGAAGGTAATAGGAATTTGTTCCAATACACACCACCTAAGTTGGACAAATGTGTGGTGGTGTTTTAAATTATGAGCCACCATAGGGGCAGTTAGTTTTTTGGTTTTAAGACAACTCCGGTGTTCAATTAATCTAACTCTGATAGCCCGACTAGTACAGCCTACATAGATTAAACCACAAGGGCAGGAAATCACATAGACTACGTATGTAGAAACACACGTTGTCACTGCTCTCAATTGATAGTTCCGCAGAGTTTTGGGATGTGTCCATGAATTGCCTTGATGAGAAGTGGTACACACCGAGCAGCGACCACAAGGGCCGTGACTTCCTTCTGTTATCGATGGAGAATGATAGATGGTAAAGTCCGAGGAAACAAGATGTTCAGATAAGTTTCTGCCTCTGGTGAAAGCAATGCATGGGTGATCTTTGAAAGCCGGATGTAGTTGTAAAACATGCCAATGTTCATGTAAGCTCTGGGCTACCAGTGCAGAATGAGTTGAATGGGAGATAACACAAACTTGATTAGATGATATCTCTTTATTTTTTTGAATAAGAAGAAGGTCTCTGTTGGCATAACGAGCGCGCAAATAGGCTTTCCGGATAACAGATTCAGGATAGCCTCTGTTCAGGAATTTATCTTTTAGAATTCTGGCTTCAATTTGAAAATCATATAAATTGGTACAGATCCTCCTGGCCCGTAAGAATTGGCCTATCGGAATCGCCGCTTAAGATAAAAAGTTGTTTTTTTCAGTATGTTTATGGTGCATCCTGGTAGAAAGACTGCCCTCTTCACAAATAACTTCAGTATCTAAGAAGGAGATACTGTGAGTATGACAAGTGTGAGTGAACTTAAGGTTGGTTGTAAGAGAATTAATCCAAGAAATGAAAAGCTGGAGGGACTCCTTAGATGATGTCCAGATGAAAAAAATATCATCTATAAATCTAAACCAGCAGGCCATCTGTTGAAAATAAGGATGGACATATAAATATTGTTCCTCAAAGTTAGTCATAAATAAGTTAGCTATACTAGGGGCAGCCGTGGTGCCCATAGCTATCCCTTGATTTTGCTGAAAAAAATCTTGATCGAACTTAAAGTAGTTCCTAGTGAGAACTAGAGTAGCTAGGTCCAACAGGAACTTGGTGGAAACTCTGTCTGAAGTGTCCCGTTGATCTAAAGTGAACTTGACGACTTTGAGAGCTTCGATCTGAGGTATGCTTGTATAGAGGGACACGACGTCCAGAGTTACCAGGATGCTGTTGGAAGAAAGGAGACCAATCCCTTCGATTCTTCGGAGGAAATCTGAAGTATCCTTAATATAGGATCTAGCCTGACAAACAAAGGGTTGCAAAAAATAATCGAGAAATTGGGACAAAGGTTCTAGTATGGTGTTCTTCAGGGAGACTATAGGTCTGCCCGGGGGAGATGTAAGGGATTTATGGATCTTGGGATCTTGGTAATATATATTTATATTCTTCTATATAAATTATATACATTAAAGGGATAATATGATGTATGGGGCAGGGTTTATTTAGATTTATTTCTAAGTGCTTGACACTGTATAAACACCTGCCCGGGGCCAATGGTTGAAACGAGGATATTGGGCCCGTACTGATTGATCCTTTTATCTATCTTATTTATTTCACTCATTTTGTTTTCTTTAATTCCAATTTGGGGAAGCACACTTTTCTTTATCACCTCCAGGGTTATTCAAGGACAGATCATCACCATTAATACCAATTTTTTTGTAATTTACCTTGAGGCTACAACAGGAATTCACGGCAGCCATTTTGGATGAGTGATCACAACGGCAGGATAACTTCTTTCGTTCTGCTTGTAATACCCTTCTTGATTTTTCTAACATTCTATTCGCTTTCTTAGCAGCCGCTGTGCATTGTGCCAACGGCTTCATTACCATGTCAACTATTACCCCCAAGTCCCTTTCTTGGGTACTCTCACTCAATAACAGCCCTCCCATCGTGTAGCTGTACCTCGGTTTCTGATTCCTACGTGTAGGACTTTACATTTCTCTACATTGAACTCTGCATACATTATAACATCAGATAACTAGAAACTATAATGCTTTTCCCTTCTACTACTGAGCAAAACAAAAAAAATTATCCGAAATTAAAAAAAATAAAAAATTAAGTCATTGCATAGTACAACCACTTAAGAACACATCTGTACTAGAATGGATCATGGGAAAATTAATCCTTAATCCTATAGGAAACTAGAGGAACATCAGCCGCCCTAGGGCAATAAAATTTGTTGGATCCTGCCACCTTGAGGCTACAACAGGAATTCACGGCAGCCATTTTGGATGAGTGATCAGCACGGGGCAGGAGCGCAGGAAGATTGCTCCTGCCCTGAAAGACCACCAGGTAAGGTCCAGTAGATGGGAGGGAGGTGGGGGTGATTCCGGTTTTAGGAAATCGCAAATAATTGAAATTGCGAGTCCTAAAACTGCAAATCAGGAGGGGGAAGTGTATTCAATTTTCTGTACTGTTCTCCCAAGGGAGCTCAGAATGGTTTACATGAATTTATTCAGTTGCTCAAGCATTTTCCCTGTCTGTCATGGTGGGCTCACAATCTAATGTACATGGGGCAATGGGGGGATTAAGTGACTTACCCAGGGTCACAAGGAGCAGCATAGCTTTGAACCCAGAACGTCAGGGTGCTGAGGCTGTATCTTTAACCACTGCGCCACACTCCCCACTAGTCCTGTTCTGTATCGCCAATGAACAACTGTCCACTATAGCTTATTTTGCCTAATTATCTGTATTTTGTTTGTCTAATTACTGTGAATGTTGCCTTGTAACCCATTTCGAGCTCTCTGGGGAGGATGGGATATAAAGCAAATTAAATAAATACATAAATAAATAGTTGGCTCAAGTTATATTCAGAACAACTTAATTTCATGCTCCACCTACTGTATAACCTATGATGCTCCCCTAGTCTGCCCTTAACGCCACCTTTAAGTCTTTGCATGTATTTCATGTATAAAATCATTTGTAGAACTGATACCAAAAAAAAAAAAAAAAAAGATGACTTATGAATTAACATTGGTGCTGATCTTATAACTCCTGGTGCATTATTTAACACTTACCGCTTTGGTAAAAAACCACGGTTAACTAGCACTGTGCAAGCAAGTCCTCGGAGTCCTGGCTTCAGATGGCAGAGGTCATCCCCCTATCTTCCCTGGGGGTCTAGTGGCCTCTTCAGGAGCAGGAGCAAGAAAGATCCCCACTCATTCCTGCTTGCTGTTATTACTGGGCCCGCAGTCAATGCTTTTTCAAAATGGCTGCCAAGACTTCATGTAGCAGCATCGCTATACTTCCGTGAATCTCGTGAGGCTGATAAATAAAGTCTTGGCAACTATTTTGAAAAAGCATTGCGGTGGCAATGGACAGGAAAGAGCGAGGATCTTTCTTGCTCCTGAAGAGGCAAATAGACCATCAGGGTTGTAAAGGTAGGGCTGGGCTGTTTCCTATTTCCACAGTATCAGTTCCTAGTCCCATGGCACTACCATGGAACAGTCTATCATCACCATAGCAATAAGAGGTAATTTTTTGTTTATTTTCTAGTCATGGTCATGGGGCCAGGAAGTGACATCATATGGAAACCAACACCAGTGCAAGCAGCAGGCCAGAGAAGCTGCTTGGATTTAAAGAGGTATGGGGTAGGAAGGGAGGGCGCAAATGTGGTGTGGGGGACGCAGAAGGAGTGAAGGGGTGGCACCTAAGAAGCAGAGGGGAGGTGGAGAGGAGGCCGGAGGGGGGGGAGGTGTCACACACCTCAGGTGCTTCTTACCCTTGCCACGCCACTGCATCAGAGTTTTTACCGCAGCGGCCAGCAATAAAAAACCCTAATGCGGTTTGATAAAAGAGGGCCTAAGTTTGTACCTGAGGCAATGGAAGGGCAAGATCACAAGGAGCAGTAGTGAGATTTGAACCTAGCTTCCCGGGTTCCAGTCTGCTGCTCTATTATACGAGTGTTTTGAAGGAGTGATCTGTTCATTCTTAGTCAGGCAGAATTAGAATTGCCACCCCTAGTGGACATAAGAACATAAGAATAGCCTTACTGGGTTAATGGTCCATGAAGCCCAGTAGCCCGTTCTCACGGTGGCCAATCCAGGTCACTAATACCTGGCCAAAACCCAAGGAGTAGCAATATTCCATGCTACCGATATAGGGCAAGCAGTGGCTTCCCTCGTGTCTTTCTCAATAACAGACTATGGACTTTTCCTCCAGGAACTTGTCCAAACCTTTCTTAAAACCAGCTACGCAATCCGCTCTTACCACATCCTCTAGATCTTCATTGTCCACCACTAGAGATAAAACCTTGGGTTTGATGGACCACTGGTCAGAGCCTTCATGATACTTAAGTAGACCAATGCTTTGAGTGGCATACTAAAAACCAGGAAAGCCTGTTTTAAATCCCAATACAGCTACTTGTGATCTTGTCCAAGTCACCTAACCTTTCATTGCCTCAGGGGACAGGAGATTACCTGCTGTACCTGATTGTAATTTACTGAGAAAGGGATGTTTTAGATCCCCAAGGAAGGTTACATCTTATATTCTTATTAGCATCACAGCTGTAACTACTCTGCCAGGAAACAGCTCCCACCAATATTGCGTGCACTACGTCGATAAGCACATCATCGACGTTGTGCGTGTTTATACATAATGTACATGTGGGATGGCACTCGGCTACGTGGGCTCAGGGGTTCTCCAACATGGTGCAGAAGGCTAGTGGATAGCAGAGGCATCTCCCTGAAGCAGCGCTGCCTGCAGCTGTTCAGGGACCCCCAACGGTTGCGCGTGGCTGGCCACCTACAAACTGTAGCACCCGGCACCTGGGCATCATCCAGACAGGTACCCACCCCTGGGCCACCCCTCGCCTCTTCCAGTTCCTCAGCACTTTATGGGTTGTGGAATGAATCATCTGCATTGCCATTATTTTCTATGGGGAACTTTGATTTGATATACTTTGGATTACGAGCATGCTTCTGTATTTCTTCCCCTTCTCCTTTCCCTTTGTATCCCGTGTTTGTCTTAAGTTTTTTTTAATTAAATTGTCAGTCTCCCTTTATTAACTTAAGTTTATTATTATACTATGTACATCGCTTAGAATGTTAAATAAGCGATTAATCAAATATCGAATAAACTTGGAAACTTGGAAACTTCTGGAATGAATTATGCTTGTAAACCAAGGTACCACTGTATATATAATTAAAAATTTTTTGAAACACTGCAGACTGCTGATAAGCCACTGGTGAATGAGCCCCCAAAATCCTGCTTATATTTCTGAATATGATTCTTTGTAAAGGAGGACTCGTATCTATCACATACAGTACAGACTAGTGATGGTTTGAAATAGACTATTTTGCTCCCATCTACACTATAAACTGCCAGACAACAGACAGATTTATCGCTTAATTTAAGAAAAACAACACATTTCATGCTCCACAGTGTTATTTCTTCCAGTGTTCAATTTACTGTGATGAGACGCATTTGCTGTTTCATGTGTAACAGCGGCAATTCTTCTGGCTTCCATGGGAAATTTAAAGGATTAGCGTTCGGCTTTACGATGCCATGAGTAGTTTAGCAACCAGCCAAACCTAAAAGAGCCATGCTAAGGGCCTGATTTACTAAGCTTTCCTCCACAATAGGAAAAAGCTTAGGGGACTGATATTCAAAAGTTTGTCTGGCTTAGCTGCACACATCTTGCAGTTTGAAAATTTCCCCTCTGCCGGTGGCATCTCTAGACAGAAATATTTGGGGTGGCAACAGGGAGGCAATCTAGGTATGTGGTGGGGCAAACCAAAGCACATCATGCCCTCTGCCACATCACACACTCTTCTCCCCAACACCCCTTTTTAAAATTAGCAATATAAGACACAATGGGGCTCATTTTCAAAAATGATAGATGTCCAAAAGACATAAAAAGTCCCAGATACATGTCACTATAAATTGTTTATATTATATGGTGAGCCCTCCAAAATCTACTGTACCTACAGATGATATCTGCAAGCATAATAGCTAATATGGTGTACAGGTAGGTATAGTAAGTTTTGGGTGGTTTTTGGAGGGCTCACCATACAATATAAGCAGGTTATAGTGACACGTGTACCTGGAACTTTTTATGTGACATTCACTGCAGTACTCCCTAGAATGTCCCTCTGCTCTGCTGTGTTCAGCTGTCTGTGGCCAGTTTGCTAAGAATGCTGGCTGTTTGGATGTCCAAATATCTTGTTTCTGTGCGTTTTTCATTTGTACGCCTTTATATTTGAAAATGGCCATAAAAGATAGATGTACTAAGGGCCAAAATGTCTAGAAAGGTCATTTGAAAATGAACATTTTCTCTACTGGATTTCTGGATGCCTTTCCTAAAACGTCCAAACTCAGACTTAGATGCCCTATTGAAAATGACCCTCCATGATTTCCTATGCATAGAGAAATCCTCCTCCTCCTCCTCAAACTAGATTCAGCTACTCAGAAAACCTGCCATTATAATAGATAGCATTATTCAACAAATTCTTCTGTGGGAAGTGAAGTCTTGATTCTTTACAGGATTGTACAGAATCTCAATAGAAACCCTTCACCTCCAGTTATGTATCACAATCTCCACATTCTCCAACAATGAAGCTCTCTCTTTTACAACGTTATACTAAAAATATTCAAATTGTGATTATCACCTCAGGAGCAGCACATGCTCCTTCTACTGGCAGACACTAATTAATCAGATGGGCTTTTCTTTATGTGGTGATGGAGGCCACTAGTGTTGAGCATTTTTATCTTATGGTGCCAAGAGCCTGCTTTTAATTAGGGCCAGGAACATAGAACAGGAGAACCAAATCCACAAAGCTCAAAGACGTAGAGAAAAGGAGTAGAAATGTCCAATAAAGACTGGCAAGCTCAATCTTTCATAAAAGTCCTTTATTCATCCAAAATCTGAATGACTTGATATGTACATGTTTAAGCCAAATCGGCCTGTTGCAGGAGTCTTGAAGTGATCTTGCCGCGCTGTATGCTTGGAACAAATTGCCTGAATCCTTATGGTGTGCTCCGTCTCTGGTAGTTTTCAAGACCAAGTTAAAAGCCCATCTCTTCAAGACTACTTTCAACTCATAACTCTTCTCACCTTGGGTTCTGCATCTCCAACCCTATATGTCATGTCTGTCTGTCCAGGTTAGATTGTAAGCTCTTCTGAGCAGGGACCATCTGTTAAGTGTCAAAATGTACACTGAATACCTTTAAGCTGTCAGCTTGGGAAACGTTGTTCACCTACGTGGATGATATCTTTATATTGATTGAGATTTTAAAGTAAATCATTGCATTTCCAAACTTCAAGCCTGGGCTATGTCTGTTCAGATGAAGCTTAATACAACTAAAACTAAACTTCTGTGGTTAGGCCCAAAACTGGACTGTCTTCCTTCTACTGTAGCTTTGAAATCTGGGGCCTTTTTGCAGATTGAGTTCTCTTCAAAGATATTGGGAGTCCTTTTTGATTCCTCTCTTACCTTCAAGGATCAAATAAATTCCTTGGTCTAGAAATGTTTTTTTAGTTTACGAATGTCGAGGAAAGTGAGGCATTTTTTTCATCATCGACATTTCTCTGTTTTGGTCCAATCAATCATATTATCCCGACTAGATTATTGCAATGCTATTTACTTTGGCATTACAAAAATCTGTCTCCAAAGATTACAATTAATCCATAATACTGCTGCAAAGTTGATTTTTGGAAAAAGTACATTTGACCATATGACCCCTTTGCTCCTGAGTCTTCATTGGCTCCCGGTTTTATATGGTATTTTTATTCCCCTTGTTCCCTTATTATAGAATGTTTACAGATTCTCCAATGCAAGAGGCATCCAACAATTCAAACTTTCCCTTCCTTCCAGAAAATGAATTAAAGGAGTTAAGATCTTTAGTCAATCTCTGGCTTTTAAACTTTCGCAACTATGGAATGAACTCCCCTTAACTTTGGAGCCCCAGTCCTTTCCAATCTTTTCGTAAATTTCTAAAAACTTTTTTATTTGCTAAACATTTTGAAAATTAATCTCTTTTGAAACCTCTGTTCTTTCTTTTTTCAGTTCTTATTTAATTGTTGTAAACCGAGTTGAGCTTCCTTAGGTTGATGAACTGGTATATAAAGTTAAGCTTTAGTTTAGTTTAGATAATTAGTAGTAGTATAGCACTCCAGAATAAGTAGGTACCTAAATTTGTCAGTTGTCTGCTAACTTATAGTATTCTCTAAGTCAGGGGTGCCCACACTTTTTGGGCTTGCGAGCTACTTTTAAAATGACCAAGTCAAAATGATCTACCAACAATAAAATTTTAAAAAAACACAAAGCACACTGTACTCATAGAAAATGTTAATTAACATTCTTATTCCAGGGTTTTTCAAAAAGGTCAAAGCAGATGACTCTATGCACTATCACCTCAATAACAACCATACAAAAATAGACAAATATACCCCCCTCCCTTTTTACTAAACCACGATAGCAGTTTTAGTACAGGGAGCTGCGCTGAATGCCCAGCGCTGCTTTCGACGCTCAAAGGCTCCCTGTGCTAAAAACCTCTATTGTGGTTTAGTAAAAGGGGACCTTAGTGTAAAATATAGACAGCAGATATAAATTCAGACACATTTTGATCACTAAATTTTAAAATAAAATAATTTTTCTTACCTTGTCTGGTGATTTCATGAGTCTCTGGTTGCACTTTCTTCTTCTGACTGTGCATCCAATCTTTCTTCCCTTCTTTTAGCCTGTATGCTTCCTCTCCTCCAGACCTCATTCCCTCCCCCAACTTTTCCTTCTTCTCTCCCTTCCCTTTCTTTCTCTCTGCCTCCCTTTCTTTTTTTTCTGTTTCTCTTCTTTCCTTCTGTCTTACCTGCCTGCCCTTTTTCTTTCTTTCTCCCTGCCCTCCCCCAAGCCACTGCCACTGCCAACGGGGACCAAACTGCCATCGGGACCAGGACCCAAACTGCCACCAATAATAGGCCCGAAAGCCGACGCCGCCCCAAGCTGTCCCTGCTTCGGCCAACCAGCATCGCGATCGACCTATTGGGGGAAATGCTGCCGGGTCCTGCCTTCGCGGAAACAGAAAGTAGGCAGGACCCGGCAGCAAGAAGAGGAAATGCTTCACTAACCTGTCTCCCGCCTTAGCCCGTAGCGAACGCTTGCTTCAGGGCTCTCAACATGTGCGTGCCGGCCTTCCCCCCCCCCCCCGGACATAACTTCCGGTTTCGGAGGGAAGAGAAGAGAAGCCGGCACGCACACGTTAGAGCCCGGAGCATAAGTTCGCTACGGGCTGAAATCTCCAATCCGGGTTTTTTTTTTAATGTTCAGCAGCGGCGGCAGCAGATGACAGCTGGGTGGACCGCCCAGCTAAAAGGCCCTAGGGAGAACACAGAGGAAGGCTGATCGGCCCGGTAGATCAGGACGGCAACACGAGTCTAGCGATCGACTCACGTTGCCTTCCTGAGCTACTGGTCGATCGCGATCGACGTGTTGGGCACCCCTGCTCTAAGTGAAAGCAGTACCGAAGCCCCTCCCATGTGAATACAGGGAATGCAACAGTATCTACAGAAATTCTGCAGTTTCTGTGCATTAATTTGAGTGCTTACCACAAAGTAACTGGAAAACCTTACCACATTTTAATAAAAGGTCCCTTCGGTCTGTACAATTTATATCATCTGGTGTATTTACTGATGCTGTTCAGTGCAATAGACTTTCTGGTATATGGAACTTAATCTGAAATAAAGCACCACTATGTTCAGTCTTCAGCAGGTATTTAGGGAGTAATTTTAAAGACCACTAGCTGATGCCCCGGCGTTGCACGGGTATTTAATTATAGCAATGACACTGTAAATGGATTCAAATAAAGATACTTTATAGTGGTGAATGAAATTAATTTTTTACAGCTTTATAAAAAGTACAATATTCAAATTATAATGTGAAATATTTGACAAAATGAATACAATACAACAAACACAAAACTTGATTATAAACAACAATTTTAGTTTCACCTCCAGGAGCAAGAACATATAAATTTTTGGGTGAAGAGACCCCCAGAACATATCACCCCAGGTAGTGAGGGATCTGCATACCAAGTTTCGTTCAAATTGGTCAAGCCGTTTTTGATTTACTGTGAGAATGGCAGCTTTCTACTTTTTTTCCATTGACATGAATGGGTGAAATCTGATGTTCTGTTTGTAGCTCCGCCCACATGTGCAGGTGGGCCGCGAGACCCCCAGAACATATCACCCCAGGTAATGAGGGATCTGCATACCAAGGTTCGTTCAAATCGGTCAAGCCGTTTTTGAATTACTGTGAGAATGGCAGCTTTTTACATTTTTTCCATTGACATGAATGGGTGAAATCTGATGTTCTGTTTGTAGCTCCGCCCACGTGTGCAGGTGGGCCACGAGACCCCCAGAACATATCACCCCAGGTAGTGAGGGATCTGCATACCAAGTTTCGTTCAAATCGGTCAAGCCGTTTTTGAATTATTGTGAGAATGGCAGCTTTTTACTTTTTTTCCATTGACATGAATGGGTGAAATCTGATGTTCTGTTTGTAGCTCCGCCCACGTGTGCAGGTGGGCCGCGAGACCCCCAGAACATATCACCCCAGGTAGTTGGAATTACTGTGAGAATGGCAGCTTTTTACATTTTTTCCATTGACATGAATGGGTGAACATATACATTTTTGGGTGAAGAGACCCCCAGAATATATCACCCCAGGTAGTGAGGGATCTGCATACCAAGTTTCGTTCAAATCGGTCAAGCCATTTTTGATTTACTGTGAGAATGGCAGCTGTTTACATTTTTTCCATTGACATGAATGGGTGAAATCTGATTTTCTTTTTTTAGCTCCGCCCACGTGTGCAGGTGGGCCGCGAGACCCCCCATAGAAACATAGAAACATAGAAAGATGACGGCAGAAAAGGGCCACAGCCCATCAAGTCTGCCCACTCTATTGACCCACCCCATTGAGTGCTAGTGACCCAGTTCCTTAACTTGACCCTCGTAGGGATCCCACGTGTATGTCCCATTTATTCTTAAAATCAAGCACGCTGGTGGCCTTGATCACCTGCACCGGAAGTTTGTTCCAGTGATCTACCACCCTTTCCGTGAAGAAATACTTCCTTGTGTCACCACTAAATTTCCCCCCTCTGAGTTTGAGGGGGTGCCCCCTTGTGACCGAGGGTCCCTTGGGAAAGAATATATCGTTTTCCATCTCGACGCGACCAGTGACGTACTTAAATGTCTCAATCATGTCGCCCCGTTCTCTGCGCTCCTCCAGGGTATAGAGCTGCAGTTTGCCCAGTCTTTCTTCGTATGAGAGACCCTTGAGTCCGGCGACCATCCTGGTGGCCATCTGCTGGACCGATTCAGCTCGAAGCACATCTTTCCGGTAATGTGGCCTCCAGAATTGTACACAGTATTCCAGATGAGGTCTCACCATGGTTCTGTAGAGTGGCATTATGACTTCAGGTTTGCGGCTGACAAAGCTTCGATTGATACATCCCATCATTTGCCTTGCCTTAGATGAGGCCTTCTCTACTTGTTTAGCAGCTTTCATGTCTGCACTGATGATTACCCCCAAGTCCCGTTCCTCTGACGTCCTAGCTAGCGTTTCTCCATTCAAGGAGTATACTGGGACCCCCAGAACATATCACCCCAGGTAATGAGGGATCTGCATACCAAGGTTCGTTCAAATCGGTCAAGCCGTTTTTGAATTACTGTGAGAATGGCAGCTTTTTACTTTTTTTCCATTGACATGAATGGGTGAAATCTGATGTTCTGTTTGTAGCTCCGCCCACGTGTGCAGGTGGGCCGCGAGACCCCCAGAACATATCACCCCAGGTAGTGAGGGATCTGCATACCAAGTTTCGTTCAAATCGGTCAAGCCGTTTTTGCGTGATCGCAGCACATACACACACACACATACATACCTCCGATTTTATATATATAGATTTACATGCATAAAATATAGGTTTATACATGAAAATGGCTTCTTATAACATTGCCCACCATTTATGTGGATAAATGGTGCATGCAATGCCATTTCACATATACATTTACTTGCAATGACTGGAGCTATTCCTATGTGTGGGATTTAGACTTTTCCACATACTTTTGGATTTTCAAAAGCAACTCAACCATTTTGTGCATTATAGCTGGAATAAATGAACATGTGTCTGTAGTTTCAGTAGGGAATTTTCAAAGGACACATATGATTGCACTTACTCTCTGAAACAATGCAACTCAAAGTAAGGCATATGTCAAAAATTACTATCCTTCCACTTAGCCGCATCACATTGCACTTGCAAAGTCATCTGCCATTTTGTTGCCCAGTCTCCCAGTCTTACAAGGTCCTTTTGCAATTTTTCACAATCTTCTTGTCAACAAATTTAATTATCTCATGAGTTATTCCTTTTTTTTTTTTTTTTTTAATAATTCTTTATTAAAATTTTCAGATCGTATAAAAAGTGCATCATAACATACATGTCATAACCATAAGAATTAAGCACTTATAAACCTTCAGAAACAGTTTATCAATACCCAAAAATATCTGCCCCTCATCTACTGTGTTACTAGTTTACATACAGGTACTCAAGCATTTTCCCTATCTGACCCAGTGGGCTCACAATCTATTTAATATACCTGGAGCAGTGGAAGATGAAGTGACTTGCCCAGGGTCACAAGGAACAGTGCAGGATTTGAACCCACAACTACACTCTCCTTCCTTAAGGCACTGGAACTAAACGTATGAACACGTCTCATGAGTATTCAGTGCAGGCATCCTGAATAAACAAAATCCAGCTCGCAGCAAACAAGAGCCTCTTGATCCACCCAGTCTTAAATGACTCCTGCCCTCACTACCTCTTACCACCTTCCTCTACATTTGTCTCAGGCATACACTATTGTTGTTATAGCATCCCTATGCACATGTATATGGTGAGATACTACCTCTTATCTGCAGCCAAGTATTATCCTAAATATGGGTTTGGGCTTGCTGAAACCCAAAACTCATTTACCCCCGATTACTCTCCCCTCTCATGCTACCCGATCATTCATAGAACATAAGAACATAAGAATAGCCTTACTGGGTCAGACCAATGGTCCATCAAGCCCAGTGGCCAATCCAGGTCACTAGTACCAAGGTGTAGCAATATTCCATTCTACCAATGCAGGGCAAGCAGTGGCTTCCCCCATGTCTTTCTCAATAACATACTATGAATCTTTCCTCCAGGAACTTGTCCAAACCTTTCTTAAAACCAGCTACACTAACTGCTCTTACCACATCCTCTGGCAATACGTTCCAGAGCTTAACTATTCTCTGAGTGAAAAAAAATTTCCTCCTATTGGTTTTAAAAGTATTTCCTTGTAACTTCATCGAGTGTCCCCCTAGTCTTTGTAATTTTTGACAGAGTGAAAAATCGATTCACTTGTACCCGTTCTACTCCACTCAGGATTTTGTAGACTTCAATCATATCTCCCCTCAGCCATCTCTTTTCCAAGCTGAAGAGCCCTAACCATTTTAGTCTTTCCTCATACGACAGGGGTTCCATCTCCTCAGGCCTATCTTAGGAATCCCTAGTAGTCTAGTGACCTCTTCGAGGGCAGGAACAAACCCTCCTCATTCCTGCCTGTGCCACTGCTCCAACGAAGTGACTGCCGAGTCTTCCTGCAGCAATCTCAGTCCTGGCAGCCATTTTGCAATTGGAACCAATGTGAGAAGGAGACCTGCATAGATAGCAGGGTGGCCATGGTTTTAGCCATACATTTGGGAGCAGGTTTATAGTCAAGCCATTTGGAAAATGTACAAACTACTGCAAGCAAGTATTGTTTTTTGCATGACAATCGATTCACCGGTTGATTTGAACATCAAATCAGGGCATAGTAATGCCCTAGTATCTTAGAAGGACTCAGTGGATTGGTACATAGGACTGAAAGTTAAAGTTATGTGTAGTTACATCCTGCTGCATGTAGGGCCAATAGGCCACTTGTTTTAAGGTTTCATATGTAACCTTATCACCTCAGTGTCCAGCACAAGGTTCCTCATGGGCATGTTGTGTAACATGAGACCATGATAGAACGGAGACACAACCTACTGGCAAATTCCTACCATAGAAGTAGGCCTTTATAGGTATATAATACCCTCAATTCCTCATCCCCCTGACAATCATTCAAGATTAAAGGGTTTGTTTGTTTTTTGGGTCTGCAATATAGGCATAGAATTTTCCAATGTTTGGATCCTCTTTCTGTGTAGTCACCAGATCTAAAGAAAGGTTCATCTATGCACTACTGTAACACAGGGTTATGAGCAAGTTATTTGGCTTGCCACAGTCTGGTGTCTCTCTTCTCCTTCCTGCAGTCTGATATCTCTCTCTCCCCTCCTTTCCTTCCATTTCCTGGTCTGATCGTTCTCTCCTTCCTTCCCATCTTCTAGTGGTCCCACATCTCTCTCCTTCTTCCCTTCCCATAGTCTGGCATCTCTCTCTTCTTCCCTCCCAAGTCTGACATTTTTTTCCTCCTCTACTCTCTCGCAGGTCTCTGTACCTCATCCCTCCCTCTCCTGCCCCTCTCCCAACCCAAGGCCAAGGTTCTCTCCCCTCTCCAAGCCCTAACCCTTTAATCTCCCTCCCAATCCCACATCCCCCCCTGCCACAGGCTTACCAAGATACCTGATGGTCCAGCGGGAGTTTTTGTGGCAGGAGTGCAGTACTCTTGCTCGTGCCACGTCGTGGCTGCCTTCTAAAATGGCTACCATGACCTCTCACAGCAGCTTGTGATACTGCAGGAAATGCTGCAAGTGGTTGTGGTAACTATTTTAGAAGGCAGCCACGAGGAGGCAGGAGCAAGAAGGCTATGCTCCTGCCACAAAGACCCATGCTGGATCACCAGGTACCTCGGTAGGTTTAGGGGTAGGGGTTGTGGGGTTGGGAGGGAGATTAAAGGGTCGAGGCCTGGAAAGCAATTCCATCAGGCAGCCTCGGGGCCTTTGCTAGGCTGTCCGCCTCCAAGGAAAGAGGAAGTTACATCATCGGAGGCAGGCTGCTAGCAAAGGTTGCTTGATGAAATTGCTAAAGTAACGCTAGCAACAGCTGTGTGTGGAAGTTAAGAGCACGGTGAGCTGCCTGCTAGTCCGGGAGAGCTGGGGAGAGAAGACGATGGTAATAAAATATGCAATGGCAAAAGGAGGGTGGGAGACTTACAGTGCTGCACTGTGTACCCCCTGACAATGGTGCATATACCCCCTGGGGTAAGTGCACTGCATTTATTTATTTATTTATTCATTCAATTTTCTATACTGTTCTCCCAGGGGAGCTCAGAATGGTTTACATGAATTGACTAAGGTACTCAAGCATTTTTCTTTGTCTGTCCTGTTGGGCTCACAATCTAATGTACCTGGGGCAGGGGGGAATTAAGTGATAATGTACCTGGGGCAGGGGGAAATTAAGTGATTGGTCCAGGGTCACAAGGAGCAGTGTGGATTTTGAACCCACAACCTCAGGGTGCTGTCACTGTAGCTTTAACCACTGCGCCACACACTCCCCTCAGTTTTTACATCAGGTAAGGTTTTTATGGAAAAAGATGCTGCACAAAGTAAAGGTTAGTTTATGCTGATCCTGAGAATGTATTGGCAGGGTCCAGAAGCCTGATGCCAAATAAAGGCTCGTTGAAATATGTTGCACCTTTAATCCTGGCCAGATTCTGGCCATTGGACATCTGTACAGGGTATTTTACCTTAACTACGGTTGGAATGTAGTTTTTCAAACTTTCAATTAAGAAAATTATATAGGGTACTACAGGGCTATCAGAGCCAGGAACTTAAATGATTTTTCTCTCTGCTTTTTGGATCACTAAAACCTGTTATTCAAAGACTTTGATTCAAAACTAGTCATCTCTGAAAAAATACTAGTTGGAGGACAATCTAAATTACAAATCTTGCATTCAAAAGTCAACCAACCTCTATGGTACATATTTTGAAATAGAGGGTACATATTTTGAAAGGATAAGAAAGGTTCTATATATTTTACAATATTTGTTCATTTGATACTAAGGGCCTGTTTTATAGCCCTGAAGCCCTTTAAATCTCTATGGGCTTTGGAGCCGTTACCGCGCTGCAGCCGCTAGCGTGGCTTTGTAAAACAAGCCCTAAGTGTTCACTCTTCTTATTTATAAATTACATATTTTCCATTCAGAGATTATTCTGTTGCCTGCTCAAGTTCTTTTTATGTCAAATTTTAACTTTTAGTTCCTTCTTTGTTGTTTATATTTCTTCCCAGTATTTCAGCAAGTAAAAGGCAGCCAGCCTGAGAGGTGATCAGAGCCTGCCAAGGGTCCCAGAGCCGGTCAGGTCCAGTTAGTTTAGAGTCTGGAGCTGATAGGCATGTGGTGGTATGAAGGCATCCAGCCCAGAGGGGTGTGAGCAGCTATGAGAGAGAATGAAGAAAACCAAATGAAGTAACCAAAGTAGCAGAGGTTGGCAGGGAGGCACTGGAGATGTGCTGAAATGTTCATAGCAGTGAAATAGCACGCTAGAAAGCTGAGAGGGGTAGGAGGAAGCCGCTGATTCCATCAGAATCAGAGAAAAAAGGGCCAACTGACTGACCGCTAGGGGTATAAGTAATATACACATCCCCCCCCCATATTTGCGAGTTCGGAACTCGCAACTTCGGTTAGTCACGGTTTTCATCTGGGTGACCCATCCCCACCTCCCGGACCTCTCCACTTACTTACTTTTTAAAACCTGGTGGTCTAGCAGTGAAGCAGGGCAGGAACGATCGTCCTACGCTCCTGCCTGTGCAGAACTAGGAATATTTGTTAGGGAGAAAACCAAAACAAAAGGGAAATAACAAAAGGTTAAGGGGTAAAAGAACAAAAGAGCATAAAAGTTCACATTTTTACAAGATAAATTGATCTATTATGACCCACAATCAAATGCCTGTCTGAAATAATAAGCTTAAGCATGTAATTGCACCTGCTACTTGGATAAGTAGCACTGACCTGGGGCATCCACAGACTTTCATCTGCTTTATCCAGATAAATAATGCTGAATATCATTCCAGACTATCTCAGCAGAGTGTGAATAGAGCAGGAAATTATTCAAAGACTGGCGATATGCAGCACTGGTATCTGGGTAATTACCTAGATGTCTTAGGGCAGAAATAAAAGCTATCCTAAGCTATCCAGATAATGGCTGTGATCGCTGTCATACCCACATATGAGGGTTCTTCAAAATTTATTTATTTATTTTTAAAATTTTCTATACCGTTTTATATCAAAACGGTTTACAAAATAGTTACATACATAAAATGTTTTTTTGGTTTGTTTTTTTAACAACAAGTAGAAACAGACAGCATTAATTCTAACAACAATCAATACTCAGAAAAATGCATCAACAAAGAATTGTGTTTTCAACAGTTTTCTAAATGAACTCCTGTCACTGCATTTCCGAATTTGGCCAACAAGGGCATTCCATAGTTTTACCCCTGCACATGAAAGGGTCATTGCTTTGGTTTCCGCATATATTTGGGTTGACATTTGTTTTTAACAATGCAGACTTTTCCGAACGCAGTGATTTTGTTGGTTGATAACTAGACATTTTACTCTTAAAGAATTCTGGAATCATGCCATATAGAAATCGGTGACAGATTATAATTGCTTTGTATTGGATTCTAAATACAACTGGCAACCAGTGAAGTTGTCGAAGATATGGTGTAATGTGCTCATATCTTTATGTTCCTGTTATCAATCCAGCCGCGGCATTCTGTACCACCTGCAATGCCCTGCACCTGGCTTTGGTTATTACCAGGTACAGGACATTGCAGTAGTCCAACCGCGACAAGATCATTGCCTGTACAACGGCATGAAAATCAAACGCTGAAAGCATTGGTTTCACACGATACAATAAGGGCTCCTTTTACAAAGCTGCGTTAGCAGTTTAAAGCGCGTAATAGCATGCGGTAATTTGCCAGCCGCGCTAGCTGCTACCGGCTCCTCTTGAGCAGGCGGTAGTTTTTCAGCTAGCGTGGGGGTTAGCCTGTGCTAAAAAGGTGCGTGCGATAGAGCCGCTAACGCGGCTTCGTAAAAAGAAGCCCTAAAGGTTTCCACACTTTCATATTTTCATGCTCAACCAAAAACATTCTTTTCTGATGGCATTAGGGGTGGTTTGGATCCGGTTTTCTACGGTGTTTTCTAATGTATGTTATAGTATTGGGGTGCTACGATATGTCCTGGGGGAGTTTTCCGAGGGTTTTACATGGAAAATTGTATTGAGCACCTCTTGTTCCTGAGACATCTGATCTTGGTTGTGTTTATGACCTTTGCTCTCTGTATGTCCGGTAGGGATTTTTTTTCTGGATTGCTGGATGTCACTTTACTCTGTTATGTTATGTGTGTACTGGTTTGCTTAATAAAGAAATATTATATATATATATTAAAAAAAAAAAAAAAGTTAGTAGGACGCTGGGAAAAATGTATCACAAAACAGGGTGATTATGTGAAAAAGTATATAATTTGTTTTTGAGATATTTAGGGGTCCTTTTACTAAGGCTACGTGCTAAATCCTAGTGCAGGGGTGCCTACACTTTTTTAACTCGCGAGCTACTTTTAAAATGACCAAGTCAAAATGATCTACCAACAATAAAATTTTAAAAAAACACAACGCACACTGTACGCATAGAATTGTTAATTATCATTCCTATTCCAGGGTTTTTTCAAAGAGGTCAAAGCAGATGACTCTATGCACTGTCACCTCAGTAACAACCATACAAAAATAGACAAATACTCACCCCCCTCCCTTTTTACTAAACCACAATAGCAGTTTTTAGCGCAGGGAGCTGCGCTGAATGCCCAGCGCTGCTCTCGACGCTCATAGGCTCCCTGCGCTAAAAACCACTATTGCGGTTTAGTAAAAGGGGACCATATTGTAAAATATAGACAGCAAATATAAATTCAGACACATTTTGATCACTAAATTTAAAATAAAATCATTTTTCCTACCTTGTCTGGTGATTTCATGAGTCTCTGGTTGCACTTTCTTCTTCTGACTGTGCATCCAATCTTTCTTTCAGCCTGTATGCTTCCTCTCCTCCACACCTCATTCCCTCCCCCAACTTTTTCTTCCTCTCTCTCTGACCTTTCTTTCTTTCTCTCTTCATGCCTCTTTTCTTTTTTTCTGTTTCTCTTCTTTCCTTCTATCTTCCTGCCTGCCCCCTTTCTTTCTTTCTGCCTGCCCTTCCCCAAGCCACTACCACTGCCGCTGCCATCGGGGAACGGGACCCAAACGCCACCAATGGATAACAGGCCCCGACGCCGCACCATGCTCTCTCTGCTTTGGGCGATCAATCTTCCTCTCCCCGACGTCAATTCTGCCGTCGGAGAGGAAGTTCCGCCCAGCCAGGCAGCGATTGGCTGGCCCGAACTTCCTCTCCGACGGCAGAATTGATGTCGGGGAGAGGAAGATTGATCGGCTCAATAGATCGCCAAGGCAAAGTGAGTCCTGGGATCGACTCACTTTGCCTTGGCGAGCTACCGGTCGATCGCGATCGACCAATTGGGCACCTCTGCCCTAGTGCATCCATTATATTCTATGGATGCGTTAGCGTTTAGCGCACGCTAATATTTAGCGTGCACTAAATCAGCTAGCGCACCTCAGTAAAAGAGGGGGTTAATAAATAGTGTTTAAAAAAAATAAAAGTGCAGAAAAGTTTTGAAGGTCCCTTATATTCAGTACCAGTATTCCAATATCCATCAATTCTGAATATTCAGTTGTAGTATTAGACAGCACGGCCAGCATTCAATCAGATCTAAAGATTGTGAGGACGAATCAGGGGAGAATCAGGAATAAGACCTGCATGAAAATGTAGGCGGAAGAAGACGCACACATAAAACCTGCATATATTGTAGGCAAAGACCCCTGAGAACCCCAATTTCCATTTTTGTTCGGAAAATTGCGAGCCATGGAATTGAGGGTGAAATACGTGGATTAAAAACTGGCTGGAGCATAGGAAACAGAGAGTGGGGGTAAATGGACAATACTCGGACTGGAAGAGCATCACTAGTGGGGTGCTTGGACCAGTGCTCTTTAACATCTTTATAAACGATCTGGACATAGGTACGACGAGCAAGGTGATTAAATTTGCGGACGATACAAAGTTATTCAGAGTAGTGAAGATGCAGGGGGATTGCGAAGATCTGCAACATGACATAATCAGGCTCAAGGAATGGGCATCAACATGGCAGATGAGGTTCAACATGGATAAGTGTAAAGTGATGCATGTGGGTAACAAAAATCTCATGCACGAATACAGGATGTCTGGGGCAGTACTGGGAGAGACCTCCCAGGAAAGGGACTTGGGAGTTCTGATTGACAAGTCGATGAAGCCGTCCACGCAATGTGCGGTGGCGGCAAAAAGGGCAAACAGAATGCTAGGAATGATAAAGAAGGGGATCACGAACAGATCAGAGAAGGTTATCATGCCGCTGTACCGGGCCATGGTGCGCCCTCACCTGGAGTACTGCGTCCAGCACTGGTCGCCGTACATGAAGAAGGACACGGTACTACTTGAAAGGGTTCAGAGAAGAGCGACTAAGAGAGTTAAGGGGTTGGAGGAGCTGCCGTACAGCGAAATATTAGAGAAACTGGGCCTCTTCTCCCTCGAACAGAGGAGATTGGGAGGGGACATGATCGAAACATTCAAGATACTGAAGGGGATAGACTTAGTAGATAAGGACAGGTTGTCCCGCTCTAAGGTAGGGAGAATGAAAGGGCACTCTAAAGTTGAAAGGGGATAGATTCCGTACAAACATAAGGAAGTTCTCACCCAGAGAGTGGTAGAAAGCTGGAACGCTCTTCCGGAGGCTGTTATAGGGGAAAACACCTTCCAGGGATTCAAGACAAAGTTAGACAAGTTCCTGCTGAACAAGAACGGGCGCTGGTAGGGCTAGTCTCGGTTAGACTGTGGTAGACAGGAACACATTAAATGGTTTCAAAGAAGGTTTGGATAGATTCCTAGAAGAAAAAGGGATTGAAGGGTATAGATAGATATATACCACTGCTCAGGCAATGGGCTTGATGGGCCACCGCGGGAGCGGACCGCTGAGCAGGATGGACCTCTGGTCTGCCTCAGCGGAGGCAACTTCTTATGTTCTTATGTTAGGGTGCTGGACTTTGACCAGAAGGCCGTCGTGTGAGCTGTCTGCTGGGCATGATGGACCACTGGTCTGACCCAGCAGCGGCAATTCTTATGTCTTTCTGTTAAGCTTGTTTTGCTAGCAATTATTATTAGAAAACCTGGAATTTAGAATGAGTTAAAAACAAATTAATTCCCAAAATTTATTAAATTCAAATGACTACAATCATTTACTTTTTTGCTTCCCCATACAAATTCTTAATTTCTACTTTTTTTTTTTTTTTTTAACAAAAGCTTGGGGTGTTCAACCATTCATATCTAACTTGATGCTCATCACTCAAGTGCTCAGGCCAATTTCTGCAATTGGTTATCTTATCTTGTAGGTGCTCTCTGACAGGTTTAACTTGTGGATAGGTTTTGCCCAAGGCTCTTCCATTCCTACACTCAGAGAAATGCTTCAGTCTGCCCTCGTGAGGGCTTTATTTGGGCTATATATAAACAACATTTACTGTACTTGGCAAAGGGGGAAATAGTTCTATACTTTGTCTGATGACCTCTAACCTTTTACATCTTGCCTAGACATTCCAAGTATAAGCTACGTAAAGACAAATCTCCTTTCTGTTCCTCTTATATAGTGTGCTTCTTTTCTACTTTGTTTCTTAAATGTATTTTCCACTTTTCTTGGGCTTAAGGGCCCTCTTTTACTAAGCTGCGGTGCTAAATGCTTTGACAAGCAACAAAGCTAGTAATGGGTATGGAGAAACTGGAATATGAGGATCGACTTATGAGAGTGGGATTGTTCTCCCTTGAGAAGAGGAGACTGCGAGGGGATATGATCGAGACCTTCAAAATACTGAAAGGAATCGACAAAATAGAGCAGAAAAAACTATTTACATTGTCCAATTTGACACGGACAAGAGGACACGGAATGAAGCTGAGGGGAGACAAGTTCAGGACGAAAATCAGGAACCTGGAATACTCTCCCCAATGAGGTTATTGCGGAATCGACTATCCTAGGATTTAAAAGCAAACTAGATGAACATCTCCTTATGAGAGGCATAGAAGGATATGAGTGACTACAAATTATGCCAGGTGTACACCTGGGAGGGCCTCCGCGTGTGCGGATCGCCGGACTTGATGGACTGAAGGTCTGATTCGGAGATGGCACTTCTTATGTTCTTATATTCTTATGACATTCGTAGGAATTCTATGAGCGTTGGAGCATTTAGTGCTCCAGACCGTGGTAGAAACTTCTACTACAGCTTAGTAAAAGAGGGGAAACATGAGGCATTGGCGGTCCGCCCCAAGACGGTCTTCCTAAGGGCCCAGCATGGTCTTCCTAAGGGCAAGTCACCACTCCTTCTCACCTTTCCGCACGTGCGCCCCCTTGTCTTCCCCTGTACCTTTTTGACTTCCTCAACATGAGGTTACTGCCTGCGTCCTGTAACCCGCACTCTCAGGGCAATGTGTCCAGGACTGCGGGAACAAGGATTATGCCCTTGTGAGCCGCGGAAGGCTCCACAAGGAAGGAAAAAGCAAACCACTTTAGAATTAGGATTTTGCCCACAAGTCAGGTAAGTTTTCATGAAAACCAGGACTGGATTTATTTCAGTTGCCAAACAGTAGAACCAAAATAAAACACAAACTTTTGTCAGGATTTTTACCAAGCAATCCAGTCTTCTCAAAAACAAAACTCAGTTTCAATATCATACACAATAAAGTTTCAAACTCAAATAGCAAAAGGGCTCTGTATTTATCAATGAGCCTCAGCTTCAAAGTTCTTTCAAAAAGAAAAACTAACAAAAAGAAAACAGTCTCTTTCCTTTGGTAGTACACTTGGATTATGGTCAGTGACACAGCACTGCATTCCTTCAGCAATGTAAATTATGCTGACCAGGTGGTGTGCTCCACGTGTTGTAATATCGCTACAAAATAGAGCCCTCTATCCCACCTCAAAACGTGGGGCTAAATCCCCCGCCACACTGGCTGGATAAAGTATAACCCAAAAGATTATCAAATGTCAGTTTTTCAGTCTCAAATTCCAGTGCTTCCCTGCTTCAGTTTCAGCAGGGCAAAACACATTCTCAAAAGAAAAAAAAAACCCAAAACAGTTCACTGTCCAAGGCAAAAGAAATTGAGATACTTTCTAGGCAGATTTTGTACTTGCCTTGGAGAGACACACTTCCATGGGTTGACTTTCTGAATGAACCTCTGTGCCTGGTTCTAATTCCAATTCCATGGCTTGTGGAACTTCAGAGAGGTCAGGAGTCATCTCAGTCCCAGCTTCAGCAATCTCCATGCATTCTGGTGTTTGTTGGTCCTGCAGAGCTCTTAGTCCTGAGCTAGGCTGCCAGTACTTTCCTTGTGACTGTTCTCCTCCTCTCCAGTTCTCCCTCTGCTTTTCCAACTGCTCAGACCTGAGATTAAGGAACTTGCAGCCCTGCCCAACCTTCCCAGGTGCAAAGCATTTCCGGTCACAAGACCTGGGAAGTTGAGGGGGAGGGGAAGTCTGTAGCTCAACCCCTAAGCTCCCTCTGCTGGCTTTAGTAGGAATAGCAGGCAAAAAGGAAAACTGTTCTTTAGCTTGGTCAGAATGGGCACTAACTGCTCCAGGCATAGGCCTTATACTAGGGCCAATCCTAGCAGGCCTACCTCGCATACCACATACCCCCCCCCCCTTAAACGACTGCTAGGGGTGGGCCTATGCTTATCCGGGTCCTTTTCTCCCACCCGGGATAAAGCATCAGCATTGGTGTGTAAATGGCCAGGCCTATGTATGGTTTTATATCTGAAAGTTTGCAAAGCCAGCTACCACCTGGTGAGTCGGGCATTATTATTTCTCATAGAATTTAGCCAACTCAATGCAGCGTGGTCCGTGACCAAAGTAAACTCTCGGCCTTCCAGATAATGGTCTAGGCTCTGCATGGCCCACTTGGCTGCTAAACATTCCAACTCAACCGTGGCATAATGTTTTTCATTATCATGCAACTTCCGGCTAAGATAAAGAATTGGATGTTCTAGCCCTTCTACCTCTTGACTCAGAACCGCACCTAAACCAGTTTGTGAGGCATCCTTTGTAGCACGAATGGGAGTTGGAAATTTACTGATGCCAACACTGGTTCAGAGCACAGACAAGTCTTGAGGTCATCCAAAGCCTTTCTACTCTCCACGTCCCACCGCAACTTGTCAGGCCTATTTTTTTTAAGCATTTCGGTCAGAGAGGCAGCACGGGTAGCAAAGTGAGGAATAAACCGTCGATAGTACCCTACCAACCCTAGGAATCCCCGCAACTGCTTCTTGGACTCCGGTTCCGGGTACTCTCTAACACATTGGATTTTATCCACCAAGGGCTTTATCACCCCCCTTCCTACCAGGTATCCTAGATATTTGACTTCCTTTTTCCCCACACAGCACTTCTTGGGGTTGATAGTAAGGCCTGCCTCTCTTAACGCTTGTAATACTGCCCGCACTTGCTCTATGTGCTGGGCCCAGGTTTGGGAGTGAATGACAATGTCATCCAAGTAGGCTGACGCATACTCCTGATGCCCCCTTAGGACTTGATCCATTAAGCGTTGGCATTAAGCAGCAGCTCCATGCAAGCCGAAGAGCATCCTAGTAAATTGGAACAAGCCTAAGGGGGACCCAAAGGCGGTCTTAGGTTTTGCAGAGGGTGTAAGCGGGATCTGCCAATAGCCTTTAGTGAGATCCAAGGTGGTAAGATACTGTGCCTGTCCCAACTTATCTAACAATTCCTCCACTCTGGGCATAGGGAAGGCATCAAACTGGGAGATAGCATTCAACTGACGGAAGTCAATGCAGAACCTGGGTGACCCATCTGCCTTGGGCACGATTACAATAGGGCTTGCCCACGGACTCTGGGAAGATTCAATAACCCCCAGTGCTAACATCTCTTCTATCAATTCTTGCACCAGACCCTTCTTCTCTTCCGACAGACGGTATGGTTTAACCCTTACTACCTGTCCTGGAAGAGTTTGGATATCATGACTTACTAGAGTTGTATTCCCCGGGATGGGAGAGAACACATCCCCAAACTCCTCTAGTAAATCTTCTACTCCCTTCTTCTGTGAAAGAGTAAGTTCCTCCCCCATATTAACCTGCTCAGGTAAATTAAACTCCCCGACCTGAGGTCCGAATTCATCTTCCTCACAGCGTTGAGCAATGAGGGCTAAGGTTTGACGCTCTCTCCAAGGTTTAAGGAGGTTCACATGATAAATTTGTTCCCTCCCTTTTGCATCCTTGACCTTATAATCTACCTCATTCACTTGCTGAACAATGGTAACCGGACCCTTCCACTGAGCAAGAAACTTATGGGGATCTTTGGGAATTAAGACAAGGACCTGTTCGCCCACCTGCAACTGTCTGTCCTGGGCTTTTTGATCATAATAAGTTTTTTGTTTCCTTTGGCTTTTCTCCATCTGAGTTTTACCCTTCTCCACCAATTTCTGAAATCTTTGCTTGAGATCGCCCAGGTAGGATATTATATTAGTTCGACACTCAGGCGGGGGGTCCCATTTATCTTTCAAAATATCCAGTAAGCCCCTGGGCTTCCTCCCAAATAACATTTCATAGGGGCTAATACCTAACGACACTTGGACTTTCTCCTGACTAGCGTATAACACCCACGGTATCATCAAGTCCCAATCAGTCAGTTCCTGTCGTGCTACCTTCTTGAGCATCAGCTTAAGGGATTGATTGAATCTCTCCACTAACCCATTCCCTTGAGGGTGGTAGGCTGCAGTTTTTATATGCCTTATCCCAAACCTCTGCCAGAAGGCCTCCATCTCCAGGGAAATAAAGTTACTCCCCTGATCCGTGAGCACCTCCCTCGGAAACCCCACCGAACAGAATAAACTGACCAGCTCCTTGGTAATGTTCTGAGCTGAGGTTTTCCTCAATGGGAAGGCCCACGGAAATCTGGTGGCAACATCCATCACCACCAGTATGTACTGGTAACCTCGTGGCGTTTTCTGTAATGGCCCGACAATATCCATGGCCCATCTACCTAAGGGTTCCTCCACCCAAGGAATGGGAATCAACGGAGCTTTACAGGGTTTTTGTATCGCTAGCTTCTGACAGGTAGGGCAAGAGGCACAGAACTGTGTTAACTCCTGGCGCAATCCAGGCCAAAAAAATCTCTGTAAGATCTGTGTCTCAGTTGCCTCCACGCCCTTATGCCCTGCCAAGGGATGGTTATGTGCCATTTGAAGCACCAAGGATCTAAAACCTTGTGGCACTACCAATTGTTCCACCTTGTCATCTTGCCCTCCTATGGTACTAACCCTGTATAATAGACCCCTTCTAACTTTCATATTAAAGGGCCCTTTATAAGTGGTCCCCACCTGTTGCCATGCAGCCCGTAGGGATGGGTCAGCTTTCTGCTCTGCCTGAAAGGTGGGAAAGGTCTCTAGTACCCTTTCAGGAATCGAGGGGACTTCCCTTTGCTGAGCCGCATGACCAAGGGCTTGTCTCCTTTGCCATTTCTGGCGCTTCACCTGCGCTTTAGAGGGATGCGACACTTTCTCTTTCCCTCTTTGGAAGAGTTCTCCTTGAAAGGGAAAGGTATCGCCTAGAGTCTCCTCAGAGGTTTCCTTCTTTTCACACTGGGCCTGCGTACTAACCAGAGCCTGCTCCGGGTTCCACTCTATTGGCCAACTTTTCCAATCACGGCCCAAAATCATTTCATAGGGTGCCCCAGGAACCACAGCCACCAACAGTTTCTCCTCCCTGGCTCCATATTGGACTCTCAACCAGTGGGTCATATAGTCATGGATGTCCCCATGAATGCACCTAATAGAGACTTTAGGGCCCTCTAGACTGGCCTCCTCTCCTTTATCATAGATAGCGTCCCAAACCTGTTCTTTTATCATGGATTGGGAGGCACCACTATCCAGAAAAGCCACAATAGAGTGTCCATTAATCTGTACAGGCACTTGATACACCTTTTTGGCACTATCATCGGGGAATTGTATCCCCAACAAATTCATGCTTTTCCCACACTTAGTCTGTACATGTCCCCGTGTGTCCCCCTTCCAACCAGCTATAATCTTGTTACCGGCTGTTTTAGGGTCTTGAGCTCCCCTCAAAGACTGGGGTGTACTCTTGTGGGACCTATTCTGAGGTCTCGACTGAATTCCCTGTCCCCTACCCAACCACCTACCCCCCTGGGCCTCTCCCGCAGGTGTAGTGATGTTCAGGGAATCTAAATAGGCCTCTGCCAGGTCGATTACCTGGGCTAAAGAACGACTACCATGTCTCTGGATCCAGGCTTTTAAACTTTTAGGCACCGCCTCAAGAAATTGCTCATGCAATAATTCGGTGAGCAAAGCCTGGGCATCACCAAGACAGGGTTGTAGCCATCTTTCAGCCAATTTTCTTAACCGGTACAAGAGTGCTTTGGGCCTTTCATTTTCCCCCATTTGGGTACCCCTGAATTCTTGCCGGTAGTGCTCCCTAGTGAAGCCTAGATAGTCTAAGATGTGGTTCTTTATGGCCCTGTAGTTACTGGCTAGCTCAGGACTAAGAGTCTGATAGGCCGTCAATGCTGTACCGGCAAGGCACGGTATCAGTCTTGTAGCCCACTGTTGCTACAGCCATCCTTTCAAATGCTAGTAAAAAGTCATCAGGAGCATCTGTGGGACCCATCTTACACACTTGCATGTTATTCAAAGTTTGTAGTCCTACCGGAGATCCTATGGTTGCCGGAGATCCAGCTATAGATCCACCAGTAGTCCCTTGAAATAACTGGGCTAGTGTTCTTGTCTGGTCCGCCATAGACTGAACCAATTCTTCATGCCGCCGCCCGGTCTCCGCCTGACTCGCTCGCCAGAGGTCCTGGTTGCTTTGTAGCACGACTTTCAAATACTCCGTCTGCTTCTGTCGCTTGGAAGCCAAGAGGGTAAACAATTGTTGGAGATCCATGGTGAGGCTGGAAAAGAAAAAACAAAGAAAAGAAACCCAAGTGCGGCCTTTTTTTTTTTTTCCTGGCCCACTCCCGCAAGCTAGCCCCAGCTTATGCCCCCCAGTCAATTTATCACTCCCGTATCCTCAATCAGCTGCCCCCAGGGTACTCTTACCCGACAGACTGATGAGTCTGAGCCTTTGGGTAGTGATAGCTGGACTTGGCACTCTGGAACACAGATGGGCTCACTCCGGCTTGGCTTCTCCGTTCCCTTCCACGACCTTCACCGTCACGGACTCTCCCACAGGTCGCTGTTGCTTGACTGCTGCACTCGTGCACTTGTCAACTCCAACAGATGAATCAAAACAAAACTTTAGTCCTAACTTCAGGCTTAGTCCTTCGCAGTCTCTCATGGAGGTAGAAAAATCAAATCCCATGAATGATACCACGTTTGTAACCCACACTCTCAGGGCAATGTGTCCAGGACTGCGGGAACAAGGATTATGCCCTTGTGAGCCACGGAAGGCTCCACAAGGAAGGAAAAAGCAAACCACTTTAGAATTAGGATTTTGCCCACAAGTCAGGTAAGTTTTCATGAAAACCAGGACTGGATTTATTTCAGTTGCCAAACAGTAGAACCAAAATAAAACACAAACTTTTGTCAGGATTTTTACCAAGCAATCCAGTCTTCTCAAAAACAAAACTCAGTTTCAATATCATACACAATAAAGTTTCAAACTCAAATAGCAAAAGGGCTCTGTATTTATCAATGAGCCTCAGCTTCAAAGTTCTTTCAAAAAGAAAAACTAACAAAAAGAAAACAGTCTCTTTCCTTTGGTAGTACACTTGGATTATGGTCAGTGACACAGCACTGCATTCCTTCAGCAATGTAAATTATGCTGACCAGGTGGTGTGCTCCACGTGTTGTAATATCGCTACAAAATAGAGCCCTCTATCCCACCTCAAAACGTGGGGCTAAATCCCCCGCCACACTGGCTGGATAAAGTATAACCCAAAAGATTATCAAATGTCAGCGTTTCAGTCTCAAATTCCAGTGCTTCCCTGCTTAAGTTTCAGCAGGGCAAAACACATTCTCAAAAGAAAAAAAAAAACCCAAAACAGTTCACTGTCCAAGGCAAAAGAAATTGAGATACTTTCTAGGTAGATTTTGTACTTGCCTTGGAGAGACACACTTCCATGGGTTGACTTTCTGAATGAACCTCTGTGCCTGGTTCTAATTCCAATTCCATGGCTTGTGGAACTTCAGAGAGGTCAGGAGTCATCTCAGTCCCAGCTTCAACAATCTTAGTCCTGAGCTAGGCTGCCAGTACTTTCCTTGTGACTGTTCTCCACCTCTCCAATTCTCCCTCTGCCTTTCCAACTGCTCAGACCTGAGATTAAGGAACTTGCAGCCCCGCCCAGCCTTCCCAGGTGCAAAGCATTTCCGGTCACAAGACCTGGGAAGTTGAGGGGGAGGGGAAGTCTGTAGCTCAACCCCTAAGCTCCCTCTGCTGGCTTTAGTAGGAATAGCAGGCAAAAAGGAAAACTGTTCTTTAGCTTGGTCAGAATGGGCACTAACTGCTCCAGGCATAGGCCTTATACTAGGGCCAATCCTAGCAGGCCTACCTCGCATACCACAGTCCGCTCTGGCACTCTCTTTGACATAATTTCTGGGACCCACGCATAGGAAGTGACGTCAAAGGGTGAGCCGACACCCACACGAGCATGCTGCTCACACCGGAGAAGTTAAAAAGGTACAGGGAAAGGGAAGGGGGGGAGCACGCATGTAGTGGGAAGAAAGCGGGGGAGGGGTGCCACCACCCAGGGTGCCACTCACCCTTACTATGCCACTGACATAAGGTACAACATTTGAAGAGAAAAAAATCAAACCACGGGCAACAATGCAGTAAATACAAGAAGTAATAGAACCGGAATCTAATAAATTCACACCATAAAAGAAACAAATGCATAAATAAAACAGAAAAAACACAAAACAATATATCTAAAATCAAGAAGCTGAGATCTAGATAAAAGGAAAGCATAATCTAGAAAATATACAATTCATGACCCCCCCACACTTTTACAAAACCGTGCAAGATGTATTTTAGCACCAGCCGGCACGATGAATGCTCTGCTCCGATAGTCATAGATTTCTATGAGCGTCAGAGCAGCGCACAGCATTCAATGCACCAGCTGTGCTAAAAACCTGTTGCAGGGTTTTGTAAAAAGGGGAGGGGGGAGAGCCAATAAGAAGTTAATTTATTAGCTTTTAAGAGCATACCTTTCCCCTCCCCCCTTTTACTAAGCTACGGTAGAGCTTTTTACCGCGGCCTGTAGTGCTAAATGCTCCAACGCTGCTCTGATGTTCATAGAATTCCTGTGAGCGTCAGAATATTTAGTGCCTGGGCCGCTGTAAAAACCTCTACCAAGGCTTAGTAAAAGAGGGCCATAATTTTATAAGCTTTCTGTGTAGGTGAAACATTGATTTACATGCAGATAGAGGCAATTATAAAATTACTGAGACTAAAGAAAAAATATCTGGAGTAAGTAAAAGTATTCTGGGGCAGGACTGAGGGTGGAGTTTAGACATAAATATGTATTATAAAATATGCACAGATAACATAACTTAACATAGCTTTATTCTTCTATACCACCATAATCAAACAATTTCTAGGCGGTTTGCACAGAAGGCTGGACAATCAGTGAAATACAGATAATTACAAATACAACACATTACTTAACAGATGCACATAATATTTGGTGAGAGATCTGCACATGCATCGCTGGATATTTAAGTTTGTTTAAGGGTGTGGCATAGTGGTTAAAGCTACAGTCTCGGCACCCTGAGGTTGTGGATTCAAACCCCACGCTGCTCGAATGATGAGGATGATCTTTTGTCTAAGCGGCTCAGTCTGGATGTGCTTAGACAAAAGATCATCCTCATCATTCGAGCATTTTTATTTTTGTTCATCTGGAGATTTGGGACCCCTGATGAAAGCTATTATATTAACCGAAACATGGACCATGTAGGGTCTTTTGGCTCAAACTCATTTCTACCATCTAGATCAGTGTATCATGCAAGATTCCAAGTGTGCCGTGAGGCACAAGGGATGGGGAGAGGCGCCAGCACCAGCTGACTGCCTACAAAATATGCCTCTCCTCCTCTCCAGTGCCTCTCCCCCTCTTTGCGCCTTTTCTCTTTGAGCACAGTCCACTGGCAGCTTAGAGCCCCCGTCTGGAGGGCCTTCTCACATGTGTGGTAGTTGATGTGATGATATCACGCATGTACGTGACATCATTGCATCGAAGTCCGCACACTTCCGGATGCCCTCGAGCCGTGGCCACCAGTTTAGTGTGCCGCAGCTTCCCAGAGTTTGCAAGACACTGATCTAGATACTGGCATAGACTTTTGCATAGACTGATATCGTAGCTTGCCAGCTAAATTGATATACTTGTTGGATCAAGTTACCATTCACTGCTACTATACTGCTCGACAGCTGTATTTGGTCTTATTGACTGACTTATTTGTGAGAATAACCCAGTCCATCGACTCCACTTCCTCGTTCCATATAGGACACAAAAAAATCAAGGTTTGATACAGATTGGTGATAAGAGATATGATAAAACCAGAAAATTAACAACAGTGTCTCATAATACAAGAAATGGCATAGGCACCATATGAAACTATCAGGTAACTGATGTCAAGCAAACAAAGGGGCATGAATAATCCACCTGGATCTGTGGCTGTGGAGTGGAATGGAGTAGAGTAGAAGCCTAGAAGTTGGAATGGCAGGATTCAACTCAGACGAACAGGAGATGATTACATCCCAAAACTTGGAAAGTGACAAACAAACAGCGAAGGAAGAATGATGTGTTTAGGCCCCAACAGGGCCTGCCTCAGGAGTCTATTAGCAGGTTGATGTATAGCCTTCTGCCTTCTTAAGAGTATCCTGTATCACTATTTGAAACGGAACAATTAGCAAAATCACTTTACCCTATATTGCAGTGTCCCACAAATTTTTTGTAGTCGTGGCACATTAAACTCGGTGCCACGGCTGCAGGGCATACGGAAATGCACAGAAGTTGATGTGATGATGTCATGAGCATATGTGATGTCATTATGTTGACATCTACACATGTGCAGAGGCCCTCCAGATGGGGCCCTGAGCCTGCTATCACTATGCCTGTGAGGAGGTGCTGACTTACTGACTTACTATAGGACGTGCCTCTTGCCGCGAAAGGGATGTCCTGTAAGAAGTCAGCCAGCACCTGTGTCTCTCCTCACCGGTGTCTCACGTACACAGTTTGTCATACACTGCTTTATTGCCTCTGATGCAAACTTAGGGGCCCATTTATGCTAATGAGAAAAATGTGCTAATAGAAAAATTAGTACTTGGGCCATTAATAGGAAAATTGGCCATTTTACTCTGGTGAAATAAAGAGATCTTAGCGTGCCCTTTTGTGGGTCATTCTGGCACACTAAGGCCATTTTTACCAATAGAGTAAAATGACTGATTTTACTATTTTTCCTATTAATGGCCCATGCTAATTTTCCCATTAGCTCGTAAGCCTCTACCTATTTTGTAGGCAGTAGGGAGTCACGTACTAAATCTGCACAGAGCACACCCACTCTCTACCCTAGACCTATAAATAAATTTTATTTTTTTAGCACATAAGTAGGTGGTGGTGGTGGTGGTGAACGGTACCCCATCCGAAGCATCGGACGTGATCAGTGGAGTGCCGCAGGGCTCGGTCCTGGGCCCGATTCTATTTAACTTATTCATAAGAGATATGACGCAAGGACTTAGAGGAAGGGTATCACTGTTCGCTGACGACGCCAAACTTTGCAACATAGTAGGCAAAAGCTTATTACCTGATAATATGACACACGACCTACTGTTGCTGGAACAATGGTCAACTACTTGGCAGCTAGGCTTCAATGCTAAAAAATGCAAGATAATGCACCTGGGTAAGAGAAACCCGCGTAGAACTTATGTACTAAATGGTGAGACCTTGGTTAGGACCAAGACGGAACGCGACCTAGGGGTGATCATTAGTGAGGACATGAAGGTTGCCAATCAAGTGGAGAAGGCTTCCTCCAGGGCAAGACAAATGATGGGGTGTATCCGCAGAGGTTTCATCAGCAGGAGACCTGAAGTTATGATGCCGTTGTACAGAGCCATGGTGAGGCCTCTCTTGGAGTACTGTGTTCAGTTTTGGAGACCACACTACCGAAAGGACGTGCTGAGGATCGAGTCGGTTCAGCGAACGGCCACCAGGATGGTCTTGGGGCTCAAGGATCTCACGTATGAAGAAAGATTTAAAAAATTGCGGCTGTACTAACTTGAGGAAAGAAGAGAACGGGGAGATATGATTGAAACATATAAGTACATCACGGGACGCATCGAGTCAGAAGATGATATCTTCTGGCTCATGGGACCCTCGACTACCAGAGGGCATCCGCTGAAAATCAGGGGAGGGAAGTTTCATGGCGACTCCAGGAAGTACTTCACCGAAAGAGTAGTGGATCATTGGAACAGACTCCCACTCCAGGTGATAAAGGCCAGCAGCGTGACGGATTTTAAGAGAAAATGGGATACTCACGTGGGATCTTTAAGGGAGTAAATTCAGGGGAGGAGATACTGGGAATGGGCAGACTTGGTGGGCTATAGCCCTTTTATGCTGCTTTTTTCTATGTTTCTATGTTTCTAAGTAGCGTCCACACATCTCCAAATTACCATGGGACACCTCAGCAAGCCCTGTAGTAAGCCATTTTTAGCTGTGGTAAGCACGGGTCAGTGCTTACCGCAGCATTGTAAACGGGCCCTTTAGTAGGTAAGTTGCTGGAATCAGTGAAATACCTCCTTTATCTCAATTTAACTGGCCTTGAATTATTACTGGAAAGGTAGAAGCCAAAATTTTGAAACAAGATATTTGTCAGGGCAGAATAAAAATATATAGGAATCAAAGCCACCACATACAAACCATTAACATCTTCTGATCTAGCCATGGACATATTACTACTACTGCATATCATTTCTATAACGCTTCCAGGTGTACACAGCACTGTACATTAAATACGTACATTAAACACGTGCTTGATAGAGCTTACAATCTAATCCACAAACATTGATCCCTAGACACATGCCCCTTATTCAGTCGCCAAAGCCCCAAACCTTGTTCCAGCTATAATGTTCCTGGCTATAGCCACACAGCTCCAGCTATATCTCTATTACCCTTTTGTGTAAATTTTAGTTTAAATTTGCAATACCAGTGTTATCTTATAGCACAGAAGTGTGTCAATTTTTTTTATATTTCTTCAAGAATATTTTAATAGTTTTGCCTCTTTAACATCCTTGGCACATTTTAAAACTTTAATGCAATCTTTCTGGCAAGAAAGCATTACCTACATGAGCAACTTTTCTCCCTCCTATGTCATAGTCTGATATCATGCTAGGCTATATCCATTGAAAGAAGACTGCTGGTCCAGCATTCATGAGTCTGGCTGGAAGTAAACGGGAATCTTAACTATCCTGTCTAAACAGATGGTCCCCGTTGTTTGGTAATTGTACAAAACACGCTATCGCCAATTAAACATTTAAATTTATTAAAAGTTATTTCATAACAGAATAATCTTACAAGGCTCATAAATAATTATGATATGTACAATGGAAATTCATCTTTTTACTGCCATCTTGCTGAAGGGAGGAATTCCAATATGCCAGATAAATTATATCATTTATATACCTTTGTTCCTACCTTCATGTGATTGGCTAAAATATTCCTCCTACCATATAAGGCATCTCACACATAGTAGGCTTTCGCTTAACAAAACATTTGGCTTTTACAGGGAACAGGCTTAAAGAAAAGGTTTACAAGATATAACAGTTAAATTTGCTTATAGTAATTTACACAAAATATGCATCACAATGTATATATTTCAAATGAACTCCCCAATTCAACTTAGAACAAAATTTTACCAAAGAAATACAAAACTTATATATTGAAGGCAAACAATAATTGTACCCTTAGACAAAGAATGTATTTTTTTAACCAGCACCCTTCTTATAGCCTTAAAGAATGAATCACTGGCTCTCTCTGACCAAAATTACCTCTGGAAAAAGCAGCTGACAAGTTTCACACAGACACAAAAAGAAAATCCATGCACAGTAGCAGCCCCCCTTAATGAGAATAGCTCACGTGTTTAGATTAGAAACTAACCTGAGGTCTCAGAGGCCCACACCAACACAAGTAAAGGGACTTTTTGCATTCCTACGTTGTTTCACGAGAATACCTACTTGTGCTTTGTATTTGTGAAAAGGAAATAAGGATTCCTGAAACCTAATTCAGTATTATACTATTAAAGAAAGTTATAATATTCAGAATAAAGACAATTCAACCTCCTCCCATATTCCTAAACCAGGCAAAATAACTGACCTTTCTATATCCTAGGCCTCTCAAAGGTCACCAGAGATAATCTCCACATGTTGTATCTGGGTTTTCCAAAATCTCAAGTTTTATAGTATTAGTCTTATCAAACATTTAATATTTAAATACACACAATTCACACATTATCCATCCATTTCATTCTCTCCTGGATCCAGGGAAAACCATTCACATACATACACTTATATGATAATTATTATGAAAACACATATCTTTAGATATAGACTGTCTTGCTCAGAAATTTGATATCCTATCCCCCTTGTCTACGAAACCGCGCTAGCGTTTTTTAGCGCAAAGAACCTCACTTAAAGGCCTGCGCTGCTCCCGGTGCTAATTGAGTTCCTGTGAGCGTCGGGAACAGCGTGGGCCATTCAGCGCAGCTCCCCGTGCTAGAAATCGCTAGCGCAGTTTCGTAGAAGAAGGGGTACATCTCTTCCTTACCACTACTAAGCTACAGAACCATCTGGCATTAATTAAGCCATAAGGGTTTTAGGCGTGAAACTGAACTGTTTTAGACAAAGAAAAAGGAGAAGAACTAAGAGTCCTTATAATTTTTCCTTCACCGCTATAAATATTTTATATATGCAGAGCCAATTATAATTTTGCTTATCCAGCAATTAATTTACATAAATATTGAATATTATTGTCCCCTTTGTTTATATCTCTTCCTGGTCTTTTGTTACACATCTTCTAAAAGTTTTAATTGTGTCTGCATATAAGACCCTCTGGCCAGAACATAGAAAGGTCTCTGTCACGCCCTGCTATTTATTCTGCGCTGTTTGCACTAGGCCCCTATTCAGAAGGTACCCATGCATGTGTGATGGGAGCACTGCCTCAAATTGTTAGACAGTAAACTGGGCAGTGTTTCCATACTGGGCTTCATGGATGATATCACCCCCATATGTGAGAATATCTTGGCCTGCTTGTCCTTGGAGAAATAAGGAATTTTTTCTAATTTTTATTTCTTTCCTAACTACAAGTAACAGTATTTCTCATATGGTCTGCCGACCACAGGCAGGGAAATATTTCCAATTTTTTGTATACTTAATGCACATCTTTAGACATTCTGTGGAACAGGTAAAGGGGATAGGACTTCTGTCAGGGTTTCCACAGCTGGCATTGTGCTTGTTGCAGGTTTTCGGGCCTCGCTGCATCTTTGTCAGGTAGAAACCGACTTTTCAGCCACCATGGCTTTCTTCAGGGTATGCTCTGAAGTCTGCAGTGTGACTTTGTAAATAGTGGGTTCACTCACCTGATTGGGAATAGGGCAGTCTGCCAATTTGAATTCTGGTGGGACTTGATGTACCACTTTCTCTTTATGGTTTACCCCAGTATTTTTCAACTCGGTTCTGGAGTACCCCCTTGCCAGTCAGGTATCCACAATGGATATGCATGAAAGAAATTTGCATATAATGGAGGTAGTATATGTAAATCAAGTTTATTCATATTCATCGTGGATATCAGAGTGCTGAGGTTGTAGCTCTAACCACTACACCACATTCTCCAAGCAGGATGGTTGATATGTTACTTTTTTTTTTCCCATTCTGCTTCCAGGTACCTGGAGACCTGCCAGCTCTGTCAGGCTTGTGAAAGATGCTGTGATCTTCAAATCTACTTTGACTCTCACTAGCTATGCAGCAAGGTTACCTTCGCCCCATGGTGTATGCACTGGCTGCCACCTCTGTTTAACTTTTTTTTTTTTTTTTTTTGCAGCTTGCAGAGCTGCTTTGCTGTGAATCTTTTAGATTTCAAGTAAGCTCTGCATTCCCTAGAGCTAATCACTGACTTTAAAAATGATTGGCTTAATTCTAGGGAGATGCTAGGCATACCTGCTTCTACTTGCAGCACATGGGAAAATACCAAGTCAACCTGCCAGCTCAGTATGCAGCCAACCTGGCATCAGAACAAACCACTTTAATTTCCTTACAGGCAGCCAACTCTATTCTAATAAACCAACTAAAACAAATTTAAACATGCTTAAGTTCCTAAAAAGAGTCATTACCACTCTAGCACCAAAGAAAATCAATAAAAAGGTTTACTGATCACCACTGCACCTGTTACTTCTCCATCTTTGCAGCAGTAGCTACCTGAAGGGCTCAAAATACCAATTTAGTTTAGAGGGAGGAAGACTTCGGAGCAATGTTAGGAAATTCTTCTTCACGGAGAGGGTGGTAGATGCCTGGAATGCCCTCCCAAGGGAAATGGTAGAGAGGAAAACGGTGGTGAATTTCAAAAAAGCGTGGGATACACATAAAGGATCTCTTAATTAGAAACCAAAGGATGTAAATTAAAGAACTAAGGCCAATACTGGACAGACTTGCATGGTCTGTGTCCCATATGTGGTGATTTGGTGTAAGATGGGCTGGGGAGGGCATCAATGGGAACTCTACTAACTTGAAACATGAGGATATCCTGTAAACAGGATGGTTGGATAGGCTGGAGAGAGCTTGGATGGCAACTTCAGCATTTGGAACCTAGAACAATACCAAATGGACTTTACAGTCTATTTTCCAGAAATATCAAAGAAGAGACAAGTTAATTTAATCATTAATTTTTAATGGGTATAACTAATGAGCAGACTAGATAGGCCATTCAGGTCTTTATCTGCCGTCATTTACTTTGTTACTATGTTAAATGTTTTGAAGGTTTTTTAAACTGATCATTTATATTGTTTACTAGTGTTTAAGCCCGTTACATTAACGGGTGCTAGAATAGATGTCTGTCTGTCTTTCTCCTGCCTCCCTGTCTCTTTCTTCCTTTCTTTCTGTCTCTCTCCCTGCCCCGTCTATCTTTTTTCTTTCTGTCTCTCTCCCTGCCCTGTCTATCTTTCTTTATTTATTTCTATCTTTCTTTCTCCCTCCCGTTGTCTATCTTTATTTCTTTCTTTCTATCTTTTTTTCTTTCTGTCGCTCTCCCTGCCCAGACCCTCACTGAAGCCGCCTTCCAGCGGTGCCAGCTAAGGGATCCCTTGCCCTTTCCTCAATCCAGCTGTGGTCAGTTGCCCGCACACTCCTGGCGGGGGAGGGGAGGGGTTCCTTTCGCCGAGGTGGTGGTGGCCCACCCCATCCATGCACTCTCTCTCTCCTACCTGCACTCCAAATGCCTGCTTCTCTCACCCACCCAAAGCCTCTCTCTCTAGTGGCTATCCCATGTCTCTCTTCTCCTCACCAACCCAGGCCCCAACTCCCAATCAGGCATCTCTTTCCGACCCCACCCAACTATCATTCTCCTCCATGTCCTCCACCCTCATCTCATGATTGATTCCCTTGCTCCTGCCCCCAACTGACCATTTAACCTGCCAGTTCCTTCTTCGGACAGATGGGAATGATCTCCCTCTCCCCCCTTGATCCAGGGGAGTTTACTTTTGAGGGTGGTCAAAGTCGCGGGCATCGGGAGTTTTTGTTGTTGCAAGCTCCCCTTCCCCCCTAAATGCCAGTGATTGTTGGGTTGGTTTTTTTTTTCCGGCAGACAGAGAGAGGGCGGGAGGGGGGGAGTGGCTGCTGTGGTGATCTGGCCGACCCCTTGCCGGAGTTATTTTTCAGTTTAAAGGTGCCGCCGCGGCTCCTCTAATGATCCCCGCCTGCATCAGAAGTCTTCTCTGAAGCAGGTGTGGCTCATGACAGGAAGCGCGGCGGCACCTTTAAACTGAAAAATAACTCCGGCAAGGGAGCCAGCCAACTGGCAGTTCAAGTCGGAGCTTCGGTCTGGCCTGCTCCCTGCTCGCCTTGCCGTATTGTATTTTTTAATTAAAAGACGCGGCAGCGGCTCCTCTCATGATCCCCACCTGCGTCGGAAGTCCGCAGGGTTAGGGTTAGGGTTAGGGGTTAGGGTTAGGAAGTCCGACGCAGGCGGGGATCGTGAGAGGAGCCGCCGCCGCGTCTTTCAACTAAAAAATACAATACGGCAAGGTGAGCAGGGAGCAGGCTAGACTGAAAAACAGGATGAAAAACAGAACCCTAAGCGCGCATGCGCACTCCTACCTGTGGGTCCGTACAGCTCACGGAAAACAGGCGCACGCAGTGGGAGTGCGCATGCGCGGCTTAGGGTTTTATTATATTAGATAGATCAGTAATTCAAATCAATCAAATGACAACTGGGGAGGGAGGAGGGAAGAGGATATATTGACCTACAAGGATCTACAATAAATTACTAACCAGAACTTTAGTAAGTGGTTAGGTACATTTTGGAAATGGAACAAAAAGAAAAAAGTTAATTCCATAATTGTAGTGCTCATACTTTCTACATTCCACATGATTACAGACCGAGTTTCATATCAACTAGTACCTAGACGGTTTACAATGCGAAAAAAATTAAAACAAGGGGGAGGCAAGAGTAAAATACATTGAGATAAAATAATTTAAAAAGGGTGGTAAGTGAGGAGTGGAAAAAACCATAAGAGGGGATTGTGCTTCTTAAAAGCGGTTGGAATTCATTATTGTGGACAGAATAAGTAGGTTGGAGGAATTGCCCATTCTTAGGTTAGAAAGCGTCTCCAAATAAGAAAGTTTTTAGATTGATCTTAAATTTGTCCAATGATTCTTCCAGTAGGATATTCAATGGGAGAGCATTCCATAGGGTGGGGGCTCTGACTGAGAATATAATATTGTGCGTAGTATCGTAGAATAACTCTCTAATGGATGGAATAGTTAATAAGTTCTGACTGTTAGATCGTAGTGCTCGAGGGGAGGCATAAGGGATAAGATATTTACCAAGAAATGCTGGTGAGTTGGTAAGTTTGATCTTGAATGCAAGTAGAAGTATTTTATAGGTTGTCTGGTGCGAACAGGGAGCCAATGGGCCTCACAGAGTAAAGGGGTGACGTGATTTTATTTCCTTGCCTTGTATATGAGTTTAATAGCCGTGTTTTGGATGAGTTGTAGTCTGTGTGTTTCTTTTTGCGTTATCACCTTCTACAAAAAAGAAAATCTAATCCTTCAACTTCCTCACTTCCTCTTTTTGCGTTATGCCATGATATAAAGAGTTACAATAGTCGATGCGTGAGATGACAAGTGAATGAATCAGCATCCGAACTGAGGAAGGGTTAAGAAATGAGGTTATGGATCGTATTAATCTCAATTTGTTGAAGTTACCAATGTGTTGAAGTTACCTGAATACATTTCACAGTATCTAAAATTTCAAGTTTCACAAACACATGCTTTTCCAGAACAGTACAGTAAGTCCTAATAATCACAATGGACTTCTGTCCTTAATCTGAAACAACAACAAACAGAACAAAGCTGATAATATCCCATATTTCATGTTTGCTCAGTTATTCTCTGTCTGGCAAGAAGACAAACTTCCCAGTATGCTGGAAAGGTTAGCTAATACATGTTGTAAATTGGGGATTATTTTCAATCTAACATATTAGTGTTACATGTCTAACATATTAGTGCTGTAGTCCACAGAAATGATTTTTCAAGTTGAGACAAATCTAAATCTATCAAGCATCTATTAACATGGAAAGCCATACGAATCCTTCTGCATGCCTTAATGATCTCACATTTAGACTACTGCAATTCTGTCCTAAAAGATATTTATGAGAAGGACATGCACCGCCTCCAACTTATACAGAATACAGCAGTAAAGCCACAAATTCAATCATATGAGCCCTGTGTTAGAAGCTGGATATTGGCTTCCAATTAAATTTAGAATAATTTTCAAGAAAATTTTTTGTGTGTTTTCAAGCACGAACAGGTTGTTCCCTGTCATTTCTACCTAAACATATTGTGCCATATGTTCCGGGTAGAACTCTGCACTCAACAATTCCTCCTACAAAGGCCATCGAGTGGCCAGTTTTAACCACTTCCCTTATGAATACATGATGACAGGTTGTGGGTCCAGTTCGCTGAACTGAACTTCCAATTGCTCTACGATCTATTTCTTCACTTATAAGGTTTAAACAGCAACTTAAAGTGCATCTCTTTTGGGCTGCTTTTCCAGAGGTTCAGACTATCTAGTCTATGGACTCTATGGGTCGTTTTTTAAACTGGGAACCTGGGGGGGAGGGGAAATGTCTGAGTGGCATATCTGTTTTATCTCCTTTTCTTTTAAGAAATTGGCATTCCTTTCTTACTTTTTTTATTGTAAACCACTCTATGGATATTGAATCCACAAGTGGATGAGCAAATTAAAGAAATCTGAAACCTTGTGTCTCTGGGATGGTTTCTCCATTTTTTGATGACTTAGGAGCCTATGAAATAACATTTTAAGTGTAGGTTAAAGGTCTTTTGAGCATGCATCTTGTGACAAACCCAAGTCCGTTTCGGGTTTTGCCCATAACAAACCCGAATCCGTCCTGGGTTTTGCCCCAAGGATCAGGAGAAAACACATTGAGTCTAGATGCAAAAGAGCTGATCAGGTGGCATGCCAATTGACAGAGCTAGCTGACTACTGCTCAGATAGCGAGATGGAGTCAGAGGAGGCATGGCAGGAAAAGGATGGGCTGGAAAGCTATGCCCAGTTTAAACCTGTCCCTGCCACTGTTAGAAGTTTACTTCCTTTTGAGCAGCCTGTGCCTATAAGAACTAGATCTAGAAAGAATCCTGCCTGTAATCATAGGGAGCAGGCTAGGGTATGGAAAACTCTTCCCCCACCCAGTCTGAGGGGGAGTGGCTCTCCATAGGATAAAACGAGTCTCTTCAGAACAGGAAGGGGAAGGAGGCACACTGGAGAGGAGCAGCCAAGAGAGAGACAAACAGCAGGGGAGGATAAGTTCCTCTCTACCCTACCTGCAGTGGCTGGTGACACAGACTGGTAAATGTCTGATGCAGAGGAGATATGTTCTTATGATTTCATGTAATGTAGGTTTTTCCTGCAACTACCAGGCTGGAGCCTGTATTTGATTGATTGGGCCAGTGGCTGAAATAAAGTGTTTTTGTTTTGCCATATCTGACTGAGACTCATTACTTTGCATGCCCACTAGGCTGATAATAAGCCACGTAAAGTCCTGAAGGGTTGCTTAGTGGTAAGGGACACGCCGGACCAGAGAACTGTGTCACGTTCCCGTGGGCTCGCTGCATATTTCAAGAGCGTGGGTGTGACATTCTACAAAAGCCTCAAATATTTTAAAATCATAAGTGTTTGAGGCTTGGGTGGTTAAGGCAGAGCTTACAGGAATGGGACAGGGACAGCGACAACGACAAAACTCATGGGGATGAGATGGGGAAATTGAGTTCTTGCAGAGATGGGGGAACATTTGTTCCCATGTCATTCTCTATCTCTGATACTGCCATGCAAATGTAGTACATTGAGGTCATTAATATTAAAATGATCATTCCAAGCGATTCTCTATAATCGCTGAGTGATTTTCTAAGCTCGTTGTGCCACATTTGCAACTGAAATTTACCAATTGGTCTGAGCTGTCATTGCCTTAATTTCTGATCAGTGCCTGAGGACTGATTGGCTAAGGAACTGACAGGAAAGTAAGGTTTGATAGCTCAGACCGCGCACCCCCCACGCAAATTAAAATAAAAAACAAACAAATTGAAGATGAGCGTTGCACAATCACCCAACACTTCTACCCCCCTCTTGCAGCAGAAGAGATGCCCACTCCCTTCTGCCGCCAAGCAACGCCCACTGACAACCTCCCGGGCAATCCCCTGGCAGCGGGAGAGATGCCCACTCCTTCCTGCCACCGTCAAGTGACCCCCCACCTGACATCCCCCAGCGGTGGGAGAGATGCCCACTCATTCCCGCAGCCATGCAACACCACCTGCCACCCTCCTGTGCCTCCAATGATTCCCGCCCCCTCCCCCTTACCTTGCTTACAATGGCTAGCCAGAAGGATGCCTACTTCCTCCAGTCAGGAGGCCTGCCTCTTCAAAATGGTGGGCCTTCCCCTCCCTGGTGCATCCCATAGGAGGAGCCTTAAACAACCTGGGCAATCGGAGCCTTAGGCCCCTCCCCAGTGCATTCCAGGATACACCAGAGAGGGGCAGGCCCGCCATTATGAAGAGGCATCCCTCCAGCCAGCCAATGTAAGCAAGATAAGGGGGATGGGGCAGGGGGTTGTCAGACGCACAGGTGGGGGGTTGTGTGGTGGCAGGAGAGCATTGGCATCTCTCCACTGCCGGGAAGTGTTGAGGGGGGTGTTGTTTGGTGGCAGGAGGGAGTGGGCATCTCTCCCGCTGCCAGGGGGTGTCGGGGGGTGGGTGGGGCATTGCTTGGTAGCGGGAGTAGGGTTACCATATCTGAAGCTAAAAAAATCCTAGACGCATGGACCCACCCCATTCCACCCCCACTCCCACCCTGTTCTGCCCCCAGCCCCGCCCTGTTCTGTCCCCAGCCCCACCCCCATACAGCCTTATCTCTTCTTTCCTGCAGGGTCTGGAGGGCCTCCGAGCATACACGGATGCATGTGATGTCATCTGCGAATGCTCAGAGGCCCTCCAGATACGGCGGGGCTTTACAAAACCTAGACAAACATCTGGTAACCCTAGGCAGGAGGAATTGGGTATCTCTCCCACTACCGGTTAGCAGTGTCTGGTGATTGTATGATGTGGCAGGAGAGAGTGGGCATCTCTCCCACTGCCGGGATAGGGGGGTGTTGCTTGGCAGCGGAAGTGGGCAGCTCTCCCGTTGTCGGGGGGGGGGGTGTATGTCAGGTGGGAGGTTGCTTGACTTTGGCAACTCGATTTGTTGTTGCTGTTGGGCTTTTTTTTTAAACGTTTATTCTGGAAAATTTACCCCACCCTCTGTAATTGGCTTTTGCAAAGATCCTAAAGCAATTCTAGCTTTTTTACCCAGCCAAATAAATTTAATAAGAATAGTATTCAATTTTTTATAAAAAGACCCCTGAAAATAAACCGGTATCATTCCCATTTGATAACAAACCAAAGGCAAAATCATCATCTTTACTGTTTGTATTCTCCCCCACCAAGACAGATGCAATAGGTTCCAATGCTCACACGTTTCTGATACCTTTAATAATATGGACTTTTCATTTATTTGCAACGTTTCTTCCAAAGTCTTCTGTATCCAGATACCTAAATATTTTATACCTCCTTCTTTCCAAAGGAAATGGAACGTGTCAAATAAACCCTTGGAACAATTAACATTTAAAGGAAGAACCTCTGATTTACTCCAATTTATCTTATAACCTGAAAATTTACCAAATTTATCAATCAATTCAAGTAAACATGGAATGGTGGTCTCTGGATTTCTCAAATGAAGTAAAATATCATCTGCATAAGCAGAAACTTTATATTCCCGACCTGCATAAGGAATACCTTGAATCGCCTTCATCTGCTGAATTGCTAATAACAAGGGTTCTAGAACAATATCAAACAGGAAAGGAGATAATGGACATCCCTGTCTAACTCCCCTCTCCAGATGAAACTTTTATAGTTATCATCAGGCCTATATTATGCGCCAGGGAATGTATTGGATCCTCCCCGAGCTCATGGAACATCTTCCAGACTGACTATATTTAGAGAGGAAAATTATGTCCCCTATCAAACTATCCCATGTATTAAGTATCAGATTACCTAGTTATGCTAGGAATAACAGAATTTTATTGGATACATGGAAAACAATTAAATTTATTGATAAATTAACAGATGTTCCTATAATAAAATCTACTTTACAGTCCTTATGGTTAAACTCCAAGATACAAGTGGGTACTGGGATTGCCTGGAAGAACTGGATGCAAGCAGGAATTCAAACATTAGATGATGTTATATCTAATGAGAAGCTGCTTGAGTTTTCACGACTGCAACAAGCATTTGGTATTTTAAATTCTCAATATTATAGATCATTGCAGTTGAAGAAGGCTATTCAGAGTGGGTTCCCTGAATGGAAAAATTTAAAAACTTATTATAGCTTGCAGATCCTTTGCTATCAGACAGATTTAGTAGGACATCAGGCCGCTCAGTGGTACAAATTAATTTTGGAATTTTTAAATAAAAAGCCAAAAAATAGTCTTAGAGACATTTGGAGTATCGATGAGCACATGTAAATTTAGCGAATCTTCACTACTTTCCACCTACCTCATTTGCATGAGTATTTTTTGGTGAATGACTTGGTTTTTTTTAATCGCTACAATAATGGCTGCGACAGCAGCCCATTGGTTTTTAATGCAAATTTTTGAGAAACTAGCCCTAAGTGAACATGACTAGGTAGCCATTAATTTGCTGGGACCCCTATGAAGAGAAATACTCCCTTCAGATGTGTCTCCTACTAGAAGCATCAGAGTATCTTTCTGACTGAATAATGGGGTAGATGTACGGTTACAATATGCATGGCTCTAGAAAAAGGAGGACAGATTGCGACATCTGGGTTTTACTTCCATTGCTTACAATGGAAGTAAAACCCATCTGTTTCTATCTTCCTTATATCCATTTGCTTTCAGTGGATGTAAAACCCGGATGTCTCAATCCATCCTCCTTTTTCTGGAGCCATATGGTAACCTTAGGTAGATGAAAGTGAGAAACTATTTATACCTAGACACTCACTGGATTGGAAGGTGTTTCTAACAGTGAGGTGTGAACAAAAATCAGATCTAATAATGTAATAAGTGAAAATGTAATACTTTATAGTTAAAATTTACTTAAACATGGAATAAAAAGACTTCCATGGTAAAAGGAAGTCTTTGGCGAAAGGACCCCATAGTCAGAACAGACTGACTATGGGACCCTTTTACCAAACTGCAGTGACAACTGGCCTTAGCACATTTTTATCTGGGTCATTCTTGCACACTAAGGTCATCTTTACTGCAGGGATAAAATGGCCGATTTGTCCATTCTCAGTATTAATGGCCATGTGAAGATTGTCTCATTATTACGTGGAACCTTATTGTATGGCAATGTAGCTACACTAACCGATTAGCACAGAACACACCCACTCTGCGCTCCAGAGCTAAAAAAAAAAACAAATTATGGTTTTTTAGCATGTTAGCGCACAGACATCCAAAAATTACCATGGGATGCCTCAGTGCACCCCCACGGTAAGCTATTTTTTTGCTGCAGTAAGCATGCACTAGTGCTTACTGCAGCTTAGTAAAAGGGCCCCTATATTTTTCTCTGTCCTTCAAGGGTTCTGACTTACATTCATTGGTTAAAAAACCTCCAGTATACTTGAAAATGTGAGATTTTTTTTTGTTCTGTATTTTGAGTGGAGTCTATTACCTCCTGGGCCTGATTAAGCAGCCCTTTAAACTCTATTTGAAAAAACCCACTGGTCATTCTGATTCCAGCAGAGAGAGGAGGAAGAGAGTCAGCTGATTGTCCCGCCTCTCTCCACCTGAGGATTCTCAGCTAAACTGAGGCCCTACCTACCACCTCCTGGGCTTGATTAAGCAGCCCTTTAAAGAGCTGCGTGTCAGATGGGCCTGCACCGTCAGCGGGCCCCGCCAATGGGCCCTTTTTGTGGACCAAATAGGACCAAGCTAAAACTTCCGCTCAACTTCACCCATAAGTAACAACAGTCTACAAAGCTGTTTAATTGAGGACCACTGCATCGGAGGAAATCACTCTTCAAATCCACCTTCAAGTTTCAAGGCACCCCAATTTGGAACTGCCTCCCAACCTGACTTCAGACCTCCTCCTGTCTTATTGCTATGATCCATAATGTTTATGTTGCTAACCTTATTAATCTTATGTATGCCGCAATGATTCCCAGTTGACAATTGTGGGATATAAGAAACAATATGGTATGGTATTATTTGCTTTGTCTTTTAGGCTTTGTTCATGTTGGTCTGTTTGTTGTCTTACAGACTGCTACTTTTATAGCACTTCTGCTTCTTTTTGTAATGCTCTGCTTTAAAAAAAAAAAAAAAATAATTAATAAAGGACCTTGAATTAAAAACGAAATCCTCCTGTAAATTTTATTGTAATGATGCAGGTGAAAAAGCAATATATAATTTAAAATCACTGTATTAGAGCTAAACTAGAAAATAAAGTGCATTTATACTTGTTTGTAAGCAAAAATAGTAAACGTGCACTTATCTTATTTGACCCAGTAGGGCCACTGTTTCCCCCTTCTGATTGGCTGCCTCAGGGGTTTAAACACTTGCATACACAGCTCCATAATAATGTAGATACTCAGTTCAAAATTATCACAGCCACTCTCCATTTTTTTTCTGCCAAGCTAAAGAATGCAAATCTGCAACACAAAAAACACAAAATCAAAATTCACTACACCATTCCCAAACTAGTTATATAAAAGTGCAAATTCAACTCACTACTGCAGTTGGAGCTGCATCTAGACGCAATCAGAGCCGAACACTGCAATGGCACCGATATTTAAAGAAAATGCCAGCACACGTGCATACGCATTCTCTGTGCCTTTCCACGATTGCCACTAAACAACATCATTCCACAATCAGAAAAATGTTTGTTGTGTTTTTTCCACAGACAGATCTTTCAAGCACTGCTGTGATGTAAACAAGCAATACACTCTCTTAAAGAAATACATTCGAGTCAGCATTGGGTTCTAGAGAACTAACCCCCTACCTCTCTATTATTAAGCCACAGTGGAGGTTTCTACTGTGGTTCGGAGCGCTAAATGCTCCGACGCTCATAGAATTACGGACGGTTTCAATGATATCTACAAGTACTCCCAAGTCTCTTTCCTGGAGGCTCTCTCTGAGTATAGCACCGGACATCCTGTATTTGTGCATATGATTTTTGTTACCGACATGCATCACCTTGCACTTATCCACATTGAATCGCATTTGCCATTTCGCGGCCCATTCCTCGAGCTGTTTATCTGCCACCCTTTATGTGAAGTTCACAGCAGTGCCCTCTAAGTTGTCTCTGTTGCCATTTCTAGACGTATGGTGGTTTGCCTTTCGAAAATAGGCATTTTCTTACTGCTGACTTTGGATGTTTAGCGCCATATGTCCAAATATGTTCCTCTGAGCAATGGAAAAAGGAAAAAGTCTCGTGTTTGTTATGTATTATAAGTAAATCTCTCACAGTAATAATGATCTTCCCTTTTCTGGAAGAAGTCAATAGAATAGTTTGCAAAGTCAATTACATGAGTAGACTATCCTGGTTGAAAATTGTACTTTGGACTGCTGCAAGGAGAATAGGGAGTCTTTCAGCATGAAGTTCAGTGTGAATTAAAAGAGGATAGGGCTGTGCTGCTGACAAATGTTGAATTGTCCATGTTATTTCTGGCCTCCCTTGTGACTTCAGTTTGTGTGCTCTCCAGAATTTAGAACTACATCTTTTTTTCTGTTGCTCTATTAAAAAGTACCACATTTTACTAACATTCAAAGATACTAAAAAAAATTAAGATAGCATTTAAAATATACATAAATAACTAATGTTTTAATTAAAGTTTTATTAAGATCAGGCATATAGAATTTTAAATGACAATTTTATAACCCAGTGAATAGTTATAACAGAAAATTGAAGTAGTATAGATTTTTTTATATAATTAAAGGCTAGATTAGGTAGAAGCAGTACTTTTCATTTCTTATCAGGAAAAGCTGAGCTGTGCCTGTGTCACAAAAATGCTATAGTGATGTCATTTATGTGCCTCAGAGTCAGTGGCTGATGGTTGATGTTTGATGTGAGTGATATGCTGCAGGATATCTCTTGCTCTGGTTGCTGTGGAATATAAAAGGTGGAGTGTAAGCAGATGGCTTCTTAATTTGGACAGTTATGAGGAAGATTAGGTGATATCATATAGGATTATAAAGCTTTCTACTTCATTCCAAGCACTCAAAGGTACTGTAGGCCTCCTGATAGGCTGGGTCCTGGATACTGGCTTAGTCCCCGGACAAAGGAAAATGAGTTATTGGCTTTTTCTCTACTTTCTGCTGTCCAACACAGAGAACTCAGAAAATTCTGAACTTCAGACCTTGAGGGATTGGGGCCTGGAAACCAAATCGCCTGAGGTAAAGGAAAAGGAGAACAGAATTCTTCCATTCATGGTTTGTAAGGCCTGCCTTAGAGGGAAGACAACCCAGGATTTGTAAGGTAAGATTTTCTAGTTCTGAAACCCTGCATGAGTAGGTTTGGGATGTCTGGACTGCCCAATTTAGGATCCCAGAAGTCAAGTGTTCTTCAAGATTGAAGAAGGTAGATGTCTAGAAAATCAGTGAGGTAGTAAAACAATTGTCCTATAGGCTCAGTGAGCCAACACTAGGGTTACCATATGGCTCCAGAAAAAGGAGGATGGATTGAGACATCCGGATTTTACTTGCAAATAAGGAGGACAGATGGAGACATCCGTTTTTTACTTCCATTGAAAGCAATGGAAGTAATACCCGGATGTCTCAATCCATCCTCCTTTTTCTGGAACCATATGGTAACTCAGCACGACCGAACACCAAGAGATGTGACTAGGAGAAGTTGGGAGAGGAGTGCTTATTTGGAGGTTTCTCCAGGGTTAGGGTTACGAGACACATCCGGGCATCTGGAAGGCTTTTCAAAACCTGGCACTTTGTATGGGTTTTGAAAAGCTTCCATCTTGGGACCGCGTCGGGAGGGCATCTGCACATGTGTGGACGCAATGCGGTGGTGTCACGCACATGCGAGCGTGTGTGTGACATCATTGCATCACACCCGCACATGTGCAGATGCCCTCCCGATGCAACATCGAGCACGAGAACAGGTTGAGGGGCGGGGCTGGGGGGGCGAGGCTGGGACGGAACAGGTCGTGACTTGGGTAGAATGGGGTGGGGCTGGGTGGAACTGAGTGGGCCTGGGGGAGGGCCATGGGTCTGGATTTTACAATAGTAAAATCTGGTAAGCCTACCCTGGGTTCAAGGATTCTGGGCCTCCCTGCAAAAAGCTGTGCATTACAATGCTGTACTAAGCACCAGTAAAGAATATTCTAATACTTATACTCCCAATGTACTGAACTAATAGCCTACAAATTACCACTGGGTTATAAAGTGTGCACTGTCATAAAAACAGTACACAATGCAGTGGTAAGATGCAATGGTTTGCTGTGTCATGAGTACATAGATCCCTTTCTATCAATGTGTGAATGGGGATTAGCTCACATACTGATAGGAAGGAAGATAAAATATAGGCCATTTCATTTCTCCTTCCTCCTGTCCCCCCACTCTCTATCACATGAAAAAAACACCCCACATTGTGATGTAATCAGCCTCGCTTGATGCTAGTAACATCCGTGGTGGCCCAAGTACTCCCTTGCCTCCCAAGCCCACAAATAACCCGAGTGAGCTCTCCTCCCTGAATACCCAACCCTTCTAAATTAAGAGGCAGGAATGATATCCACTTGCCCCTCTTTCCTTGCTGCCGTTTAAAAAAACAAAATGGCAGCTCTATGCCCCATGTGGTACATCAAAACAAAACAGCACAGGATCAGTCAGTCAAATAAAGTACAACTCCCTCCCACAGCATCCTCGCAAGACTGACACGAGTTTGGTTTTCAAGGGTGACGATGCTGAGGACCTGAAAGAAATCTCGGTAAACCTGGAAGATGTACTGAGTCAAACTGACAAGATAAAAAGAGTGATAAATCACCTGAATCGGATGATATACACCCTAGGGTACTGAAAGACCTCCAATGTGAAATTGCTGATCTGCGGTTTAGCCTTCTGTAATCTGTTCTTGAAATCATTTGTAGGAAAAAAAAAATCATCCATAGTACCTGAAGATTTGAGAGTGGCCAATGTAATGCGACAGCATTGTTGCAATAGTTTTTGAGGCCCCAGAACTGGTTAAAGTCAGAAGGAAAATTTAAAATACATCTTGTACATGTTCATTAGGAAATTCCTGAAAACCCGACTGGGTTGTAAACCTGGAGGTCCAATACTGAGCACCCCTGCTCTAGAGAAAGGGATGCAAAAGAATACCCAAAAGGACTTGGGACTCTGGAATTGATCAGTAGAGACAAAGGTTGTACCTTGGGGATGAGGCATGAAGCCAGAGATATCTCCAAGAGATTGGAGGGCATGGGTCACGAGTAAAATTTATCCCCATAAGAGCAGAGATTAGAGAAATTTGCTTCTTGCTTTTAGAAGACAGGCTGTCAGTACAAAAAGATATAAACAGGATGGAGTCGGTCTAGAGAGCTACTAAAATGGCCTGTGGTCTATGTTATAAGGCGTATGGGGACAGACTCACAGATCTCAATATGTATACTTTGGAGGACATGCGGAAGAGGAGAGATATGATAGAGATGTTTAAATAACTATGTGGCATAAATACGCATGAGGCGAGTGAGAGATCATGGGATGAAGTTAAGAGGTGATAAGCTCAAGAGTAATATAAGGAATGGTGTCCTGGTAAAGGCGGTGGAGACAAAGACTGTGTCTGAATTCAAGATAGAGTGGGACAGGCACACGTGATCTCTTAAGGAGAGGAGGAGATGCTGTGGCAGGGCAGATTGGATGGGCCATTTGGCCTTTAACTGCCATCATGTTTCTCTCCTGATTTGCTTGCCCAGCACTACCACCTAGTATATACGAGTTCAAAGGAGAGCGTTGTTCACTTCGTACAGCAAGAAGAGAAGAAGACAAACTAGATCAAAGCACTGCAGCACAGATACAAGGGGGTCCCCCAGAAGTTAGGGCACCTCCATAAGACATTCATTAGCAAATCCTGAAGCCATTAAACTTATAGGGGATCCTTCAAAATTGTGCTTGTGAATGCAATAGAGTAAAAACCTTGGAATTATCACCACAGAAGGGTATATTCTGTACATAACTTCCACGGAAGAATCTGACTTTTAGTTTTGGGAACATCATCCTTTTTGTGCAGACCAGTCATTTAACAATGTTAAAGCAGCTGCCTAAGGACTCTGAAGTTACATTTTTTTTCTCAGTTTAGGGAAAACACCTGGGGATGTAGTAAACCCCTAGAAACCCTTGTGTCCCAATTGCCAGTAGGATCACAGGATGGGAGAGACTATACTTGTACTTATAACAAAAAAAATTATTGCTAGTGATCAATCAAAGCATCATTTGCCAAGAAAAAATGAAGGTAAAAAAATACAGTCCATCCAGAAACTATATGGATGTCAAAGGAAATGGATTTATTTGCAAGGCTCAGAGTCTGTATAGCTGCTGATCCAGCTGACCTGATTTTAAGAACAATCACGCTAGCAAACTGACTGAATGTATCCTATATATGAACCAACAAAAGACATATCTTCTTGCAACTTATTCACACTGCGATACTGGCAAATGTGCAATATTATTACGGCTAGAAATTTCTGACATAAATCTTCATATGTATATCTCATTCATGATGCATGAATACTTCTCTTGCACATCTAAGGATCTGGGCTCTACATCAACATACAGGCTGGAGAAAGAACAAAAGCATTTGTCTATTTACTGTGAGCACTGAATAAATCTGTTGAAAGCAACATAGATTACAAGCTAACTGCAACAAAGCACGGTCATACAGAAAAAGGTAACAAAAATGTTGACACTTCTCTATGTGAAGTAGATTCATTGCTATAAAGAAACGCAGAAAATTCATAAATCAAGGCCGGAACGTTACAATCCATTGGTACAAACTGATCCAAATTACTCCTACTGTTTTTGCCAACTATGCATCTTTTAGTGTTCTTGGAAATAAATTGACATTATGTTTACAGGTTTAAAATGTTCTTGCCCACAAGGCACTCAAGTAGTCTAGGAAGGAAAGATATGTATATGTGACCCAGGTGTTAGCCCCTATTTCTGGACATGCTGTGTGTCACAAGTAAAGCCTGTGCCCTGGAATCAGCATGAATCCATATCTACGGTAGTAATTTTCCATAAACTAGCTATGAACCCTCACCCCTTAGGAGGGACTGGGAAGGAAGGTTTGTGTAATTATACACTGCGGAAGGCATTCTGTATAAACAATGCTAAGATTTTGATGCTGGAAAAAATTGGCATGCACCAATAAACAGTTCTCCAGGCTGATCATTTAGATCCCATTTCCACACCAAAAATTAGGCTTTGGTATTTATATAACCTGAAAAGTGTAAATGCTGGTGCCAACTCCAAGCATTTTGTAGCTGGAATGGAGCTTTTAGGAATGTTCCTGCCGGTTCACTGGCCAGGTCCCCTTTTGAGTTGCCCACTAGGGAATTTAGGTACATGGGGCTAAAGAATAAGACACAAGGAGATGTGCACACAAATTTCAATTAGTCAATTCACTGCAATAATTTCAATGAATTGGCTCGTAAGCTAATTAAGTTGCGTGTGGACTTTGATTTGTGTGAAAGTTTCAGTGCCGAAATTTTGGCACCATATATAGAATCCAGGGGCATGTTTCAAATAACAAGATCCTTTTTTTATATAAAAAAATAACAAATAAATGGCTGGGTATAAAATAATGGCAAGAGGAAATTTAAAAATAAGCAAAAACCTACTATAATTCAAATAAATCTACAAAGGCAACAAAGCAATGGATATAGTAATGTCTATCTGGATGCTTAAGTTTAAAAATATTTGGGGAAAGACCTCAAATGCCTAAGTGTTAAAATGCTCTATACAGAAACACTTGGCTCACAGTTTCTGATAAAGCATATATACAGTGTAGCCTGATATGTATTTTGAAACATCATGTGAACAAATGAAAATAAATGCATTTCAATTAAAATTTGTAATCACAATTAATACACATTTAAAGGTATGCTTTTAGGGGCTCCTTTTACAAAGTTGCAGTAGAGATTTCTACCTCAGAACCAGTGAGGTAGAAACCTCTACCCCAGCTTTGTATAAGCGTTAGTTATTTTTAATTTTTATTTTTTTTTTATAATTCTTTATTGATTTTATAACTTACATCAAGTACATCAACATTGGTATTAACATTTTAACATAGATATATCACTTGAAATTCTACAATTAATCTTATCAAATCAAATTTATCCCCTTCCCTCCCATCCTTTTAGATTTCATAAAAACATTTTCCAATAATAAATACCCCCCTCCCCCCGCCCAATTTCCATTTGTACTAATCAGGGAAGAAAAATATATACTCATTCTTTACAATAATCTGATAATGGCCTCCACACATCCTGAAATTTATTAAAGTTCCCTTTTTGAATGGCTAATGTTCTTTCCATTTTATAAATATGGCATACTGAATTCCACCAAAAACTAAAGTTCCAACTTTTCCAATTCCAACTTTTCCAATTAAGTGTTATTTGTTGTATGGCAACTCCTGTCAAAATGAGCAATAATTTATTATTTGTAGAGGATATTTGACTCTTAGCTCTCATCTCCATGCCAAATAATATTGTATCATAGGATAATGCCACATGATTTTCTAATAAACAATTTATTTGACTCTAAATTGATTTCCAAAATTCCATAATAAATGGACAATCTATATATATAAAATCGGATGTATGTATGTATGTGCTGCGATCACGCAAAAACGGCTTGACCGATTTGAACGAAACTTGGTATGCAGATCCCTCACTACCCGGGATGATATGTTCTGGGGGTCTCGCGGCCCACCTGCACACGTGGGCGGAGCTACAAACAGAAAATCAGATTTCACCCATTCATGTCAATGGAAAAAATGTAAAAAGCTGCCATTCTCACAGTAATTCAAAAACGGATTGACCGATTTGAACGAAACTTGGTATGCAGATCCCTCACTACCTGGGGTGATATGTTCTGGGGGTCTCGCGGCCCACCTGAACACGTGGGCGGAGCTACAAACAGAAAATCACATTTCACCCATTCATGTCAATGGAAAAAATGTAAAAAGATGCCATTCTCACAGTAATTCAAAAACGGCTTGATCGATTTGAACGAAACTTGGTATGCAGATCCCTCACTACCTGGGGTGATATGTTCTGGGGGTCTTGCGGCCCACCTGCACACGTTGGCCGAGCTGCAAGCAGAAAATCAGATTTCACCCATTCATGTCAATGGAAAAATGTAAAAAGATGCCATTCTCACAGTAATTCAAAAACGGCTTGACCGATTTGAACGAAACTTGGTATGCAGATCCCTCACTACCTGGGGTGATATGTTCTGGGGGTCTCGCGGCCCACCTGCACACGTGGGCGGAGCTACAAACAGAAAATCAGATTTCACCCATTCATGTCAATGGAAAAAATGTAAAAAGATGCCATTCTCACATTAATTCAAAAACGGCTTGACCGATTTGAACGAAACTTGGTATGCAGATCCCTCACTACCTGGAGTGATATGTTCTGGGGGTCTTCCGGCCCACCTGCACACGTTGGCTGAGCTACAAGCAGAAAATCGGATTTCACCCATTCATGTCAATGGAAAAAATGTAATAAGCTGTGGGACCGATTTGAACGAAACTTGGTATGCAGATCCCTCACTACCTGGGGTGATATGTTCTTGGGGTCTCGCGGCCCACCTGCACACGTGGGCGGAGCTACAAACAGAAAATCAGATTTCACCCATTCAGTCAATGGAAAAAATGTAAAAAGCTGTGGGACCGATTTGAACGAAAATTGGTATGCAGATCCCTCACTACCGGGGGTGATATGTTCTTGGGGTCTCGCGGCCCACCTGCACACGTGGGCGGAGCTACAAACAGAAAATCAGATTTCACCCATTCAAGTCAATGGAAAAAATGTAAAAAGCTGTGGGACCGATTTGAACGAAACTTGGTATGCAGATCCCTCACTACCTGGGGTGATATGTTCTGGGGGTCTCGCGGCCCACCTGCACACGTGGGAAGGGTGGGTTCACCCAATAATGTATATGTTCTTGCTCCTGGAGGTGAAACTAAAAATGTTGTTTATAATCAAGTTTTGTGTTAGTTGTATTGTATTCATTTTGTCAAATATTTCACATTATAATTTGAATATTGTACTTTTTATAAAGTAAAAAAATATTTTCATTCACCACTATAAAGTATCTTTATTTGAATCCATTTACAGTGTTATTGCTATAATTAAATACCCGTGCAACGCCGGGCCATCAGCTAGTAGAATAATAAATGGTCTAAAGTTCCTGTTAGCTATTTGTTTTCTCACTGCAACCCCTTGTGACTCTGGACAACCCACCATTGCCTTGAATCACAAGGAGCTGCTATGAGTTTATCTTGTTGGGCAGACTGGATGGACCATGCAGGTTTTTAAAATCTGCTATCATCTATTATGCTACTATGATTATTATGCGCTAGTGATTCCTGTATGGCAAATGCGATGAAACCAAAGATAATGAATGGATTTTGTCGCTTTTGCTTCATAGGACTCAGTGGCAGCATTGTAAAAAAGAGCCCTATATAAGTATTAAATAATTAATATACCTTTAATTATGCAATCAATTTCAATTACAAGTTTTAATTGAATAGCCCTAAAAAAAGAATAGAATGTAATGAAAAAATAAGAAATACAAATTGAAAAATTATAAATTACAGAATCTAAAAGAACGTGCAGAATAGCTATAAACAGTTTTACAGTTTTCATAGCTTACATCAGAAAAGAAAGCCTTAAAATAATACTTGTGAACACAGAACATTATGCTCAAAATCAATTTGCACTAAAATTTGCCAAATTTAAGCTATTTGCGCGGTGTACACGGAGTGGGTCTGTAGAGTGTTCTTTTAACTTAATGCCAGATCTTCAATTTAGTCAATGACATCGGCAGTGCACATTCTTTGGGATCGACTATTTCTGGGGCGGCATTTGAAATCACTGGTAATAATAACTAACAATCGTGTGAATAACTTTCTTCAGTCCACCCAGCTGACCATTGTTTTTTTAGGAAACATTTAAGAAACTTGTTTGCTCCATACTACTGCATCTTCAACTAGTTCAAAATGCAGCAGTAAGATTCATATGAAACTACATTGGCTGCCCATAACCACGAGGATCTCGTTTAAACTAGGCATCACTGCTTTTAAGATCCTAAGAGGGAATGACCCCGCCTACCTAACAGAGTTAACCACCCTACTCCAGGGTGCCTCAACACAATGGTCTCAAACTCGCGACCTGGGGGCCACATGCGGCCTGCCAGTTACTATTTTGTGGCCCTCAGTGTGTTTATCATAACCACCCAAGTAAAATAAAACAGTTTCTTGATCATGTCTCTTTAACTATAATTTATAATATTATTATTAAGACTTTTAAAGATATATAAACTATAAAGAGTTTTACCTCAGGCAAAATTGTCATTTCTTTAATAAGACATTAACTGGTTTTTTTTCTGCGGCCATCCAAGTATCTGCAAATCCAACATGTGGCCCTGCATAGGGTTTGAGTTTGAGACCACTGTTCTAACAGATATCCCATCAGATATCTTTTCCATTTAAAATTATCAGCGTACAACCAGGCAAATTACCTTATCCAATATCAATTAGCAACATGCTGGAACCAACTACTGCTTATTTTTTTTCCCCCCATACTACTACTTACATTATGATCTTGTGACACCACTAACTCGGGTTCAGAAAACTTTTAAAAGTATTTTTCTACCAAGACAGAAAGATAACCCTGAATTACCTGAATGGCAATTGTGAAAGCCCATTCCTAAACTGTCTAATGCAACTCCAAGGACAAAATGAAGAGCCAACGATGACCTACTTGTAACTATGTATTTGTAACTACAACCTAATTGTATTAATAGTTGTACTGATCTACCTATACTAGCAACCATATTGAATATCTGTATTAAACTGTCCACTGCAACTTTCTGGATAACTGACCCAACCTCTTATAATGTAATCTGACCTTGAACTGAATAAGGTAAAGGCGGAATAGAAAACTTAATTAACATGACATAAAATTTTTTGTCTCAGAAATTTTATTATGTTGCATATCTTCTAGTGACAAACTTGTGTTGACTAGCTTTAAATAATTTTGTCATAATTAATTCCTGATTTGCAAATATTTGTCTCACTATCTATTTGCTGCATGATCATTTTATAGCTCTGTCATAGACCTATTTATGTAACAGATTTATTATTTATTTGTTCTGGAGAAAAATAAAAGAGGTCCTCTTTCTCACTTAGGTAGTAGAGCTTGGGACAGCGATAGACTCTATTCCATAAAGCAGGAGGAGACACAATTGAGTGCTTAATTCTCTAAATCTGGTCTGGAACATCACACTTGGCTTTAAGAACCAGATCAGCAAACACGCCAGGTTCAGTGTTAAAGCAGCCATAGTGAAAGGTTCCTTTTTCTTCCAGGCTGCCCTGGGGAAGCCCAAACCAATGGGGTCTCTGAAATCTCACAGAGGGAGATAAATAAAAAAGACTGGGGTATGTCTGGAGGTGCACCATATCTAAACTGAAGAGAACAAGAACTAGAGCCTGGATTACATAGGCCTGGATTAATAAAACAAAGTCAACATTGATTTAGGGCTAGATTCATTAAACTCACCTTTGCTGGGTGATCCGTGGCCGAGTCTTCCCAGGCAACCGATTCGCTACACTACCTCATGCAAATTAATGCAATCGGAGGCACGCCCCACACCGACCCCAGTGCTATCAGGCAGAACAATCCTGACGCATGTGCAGACTATCTTCTTTGCCTGTAGATGGTCTGCGCGTGCGCTTGCTCTCAGCACAAGCGAGGAAGGAGGAGAGGGGATCGAGAAACTAGGCAGGGAGACGAAGAGCCCGGGGCAGGGAATAGGAGCTAGAGGCATGCAACAGGCCCTGGCAGGATCCGAGTGCCAAGTGACTGCCCAGGATAAGCTAAGCCGGTCCCGCAGACTCTGGAGTCAGACCACCTGGCACCGCAGACATTTTTTATTTCACTTTATATCTTGGATTTGAGATCCTACCATATATATATATATATATATATATATATATACAGTGGTACCTTGGATTACGAGCATAATCCGTTCCAGGAGCATGCTTGTAATCCAAAATGCTCGTTTATCAAAGTGAGTTTCCCCATAGGAAATAATGAAAACTCGCTTTGATGCTTTCCCCCTCCCCCCCGAGAACCGGCATTGCTCCCCTCGAAGGCCCCCCCCCCACAATCAGGCACCCCCCCCTGCCTTGAACCAGCACCCCCTGCCATGATCCGACCCCCCCGACACAATTGGGCACCCCCCCGCCACGATCCGACCCCCCCCGCCACGATTGGGCACCCCCCGACACGATCCGACATCCCCCCGACACAATTGGGCATCCCCCCGCCGCTTCTTACCCTCATCTGGGCACTCTTGAAGATCGGCCTCCTCGTCTGCTGGGCCTTGAGAATCTGAGCATGCTCAAGACCTGCGAGTTCACGTTCACGTTCAGAATGTGAACTCGCAGGCCTTGAGCATGCTCAGATGCTCAAGGCCCAGCAGACGAGGAGGCCGATCTTCAAGAGTGCCCAGATGAGGGTAAGAAGCGGCGGGGGGGGGGGTGCCCAATTGTGTCGGGGGGGGTTGGATCGTGGCGGGGGGGTGCCCAATCGTGTCGGGGGGGTCAGATCGTGGTGGGGGGTGCTGGTTCGAGGCAGGGGGGGCGCCGGATCACAGGGAGGGGCTGCCGGATTGCGGGGGGGGGGGGGTGCTCGTAAATCGAGCCATGCTCGGTTTCTGAGGCACCGATTTTGCAAATGTTTTGCTCGTCTTGCAAAACACTCGCAAACCGGTGCACTCGTAAACCGAGGTACCACTGTATATATATATATATATATATATATATATATATACCATATCCTACCATATATGTTTTCCATGACCCCTCCATATGTGTTTGTTTTTCCTTAAATGTTTCTTTTTCTTTTCTTAAAAAATTTGTAGTTCACCCCTTTTGCCTTTTGTACCAGTTTGTAATAGAACGCCAAAATTTGTCTATATTATCTTGTTTTGTCCTCCCCAATTTGTTAATTGTTATTTTAAAAAACAATTGTTATACGCATTGAAATATATGATATTGCATAGATAACAAATCCCAATAAAACTTGAAACTTGAAACTTTTAATACCGCACAGATCCGAAAGCGCCCTGACCAAGAAATAATTTCTCACAAGTCCCAACTCTCTGCTTAACACAGACTGGAACAGCAGAACATGCCACAGTGCAGCCTCTTTTTAAACCCATGGGTTAAAACTGTGGGTTTAAAACATGGGCTCGCACTACAGGGAAGGACGACAGAGAGCAGGAGATTCGGGGTGGCAGAAAGTAGGAGAGTCGGCAGGGACGTGAGTGACTGGTCCTCAGCAGTCGCTTGTTTTCGGATCGGCCAGCCCAATCGGTGTTCCTTCGTTGGTTTAGTGAATCGCTGCCTTCCTACTTATGCATGCATTTCCCTTCATTTACATGTGCGGATCGGATCGGGTGCAGTCAGGATCGGCCAGAAGGTTAGTGAATCAGGTTGGGGTCGCAAACTGCTCAGGACACGATTGGTAAGGTTAGTGAATTTAAGTTAAGGGAAATCTTTGAAGGGGTGATTAAACGTGGATAGTGAGCTGTTAGTTAGGGGATAGTAGATAATACCTTATTGTGGATTAAGAACAGGTTAAAACTGTATTAGCTGAAGGTATTTCCATAGTCTGCATGTGTGACTGAGGCGAAGATTCAGCTAGTGTGTATATCCTGGGATTTCTAGCTGTTTGATTTGTTGTGTTCCCCCTGTATGAGTTACAATATTTGCAGTACTGTGAAACTGAGATGGTGCAATATATACAGTGCTGCCTTTTCACAGATAGGGTTGATACAGTTTGAATCATTGAAGTTAATGACTCGAAATTATCATTTAAATCCCAAGTAGCAAAAGTAGTGCAGATTGCATACTTCGCAATCAGAAAACTACTCCAACTGAAATATTTTTTTTTTATCAGGCTGGGATCTCAGACAAGTTTTACAAACATTAATGCTTTCAAAGCTTGATTACTGCAACGGTATTTACTTGGGCCTTCCATCTGCCAGCTTGAAAGCACTACAGATTGTTTAAAATTCAGCAGCATGTGTTTTGATTGGGGAAATCACGATATGAACATATTACAGTAATTCTAAAGAAACTGCTTTGGTTACCAATCTGCTACTGAGTATAATTTAAAATCTTGAAAATAATCCATCAAGGGTTACATGGTATTTTGCCAGATTATCTCACTAAATGCCTGAAAATATACAAACCAAATAGAGCATTGAGATCAGAGAATAGAATGTTCTTAGACGTACGAAAGAGAGATGAAATCAGATATGCTACCACCAGAAAGTCATGCAAGTCCAGCACTCTGGAATGAGTTGTCTGGAGTGATAAGATTTTGTAATAATGTAGCACTGTTTAGAAAATTTCTTAAGACACGTTTTTTTCTCTTACCATTTAGTTGATTTTAACAATTTATATAGATGTGGGATGGTCCAATAAGTTCTCAATGAAAAAAGAAAATGAGGTTGACTGATGGTTTTTCCCCATTTTTAGTACATGTAGGTCTTGTAATGTGATGTAAGCTGTTTAGAATTTAAGCAGATTATAAATTTTTAAATAAGTAAATGCTATTTTGGTTGGGCATTAACTATGCAGCTTTCAAGTGTCTTTTTTGCAGGGTTTTATGTCACTTCACAAAATGTTTCAAGTGGAAGCTGAGTGTATTCCCAAAGGGCCTGATTCTATAAATGGTGCCTAACCATGCCTAACTTGTTGACACCATTCCAAGTGGTTGTCAATCAACTGCTAGATATCCTTTATAAAATCACGTCTAGTGGCACCTAGGCTTGATTAAGATAGGCACCAGTATATTAGGCCAGGTTTTACCTGTCCTAATTTACCAGTGCTGCCCATCTTGCATGCCTAGGGATGCCTAAGTTTACCATGCCTACTTTTCAGGTAGGCATTGCTAGGCATCAGAGGGTGCCTGGACTTAGGTATAACTAGGGGTTTCTTTTACGAAGGTGCGCTAGCATTTTTAATGCACGCACCGGATTAGCACGTGCTATAGCACGCGCTAGTCGAAAAACTACTATCTGCTCAAGAGGAAGCGGTAGCGGCTAGCACGTGCAGCATTTTAGCGCTCGTTATTCCGCGCGTTAAGGCCATAACGCACCTTCGAAAAAGGAGCCCGAGGTCTCACATGGATATCCATGCACAACTTTAATTTTTTTAAAAATTGGGTTTTAATGGTGTGCTTAATTACCATACCATTTAACCAATTAGAAGACAATTGTGTTACACGTAAAACTAAGTTAAGCATCGCTAAGACCCAAAGGTATACTACAGTTTTAATACTTATATATTTTTATATGCTGAATTATAACGTAAATGTCCTGGCTCAATTATTGGATTATGGACCCTGTTACAGAATTGGGATTAACAGGTTTATATTGAAATTCTGTCCCATTCTTTATAGCAGGGGTGTCAAATTCAATCTCATAAGAGGCCGAAATCTAAAACCCAGGCTAAGTCACGGGCTGAATTTTTTATTAAGATACTTAGCCTTAGTAGAAGTATAGATCCTTCCTCACTCTGAGACACCATATCACATGCCATCCTCATGCATTAATCATGCTCTGAAAATAACAACACGCACAGTCAGGCACTTGTGTGGAGCGCCCTAGCTTTCACACTGGGACTGGGTCCTTCTGTCTGCAAATGAGCACTGAGGCAGCACGGTGAGACGCTTGGAGTGCTGCTGGGAGTGGGGCAGCGCGTTCAGGCGCTTGGATCGTCACTGGGACTGGGGCTGCACAGTCAGGCGCTTGGATGCAGCACAGTCACCATGAGCCACCTAAAACGGCCAGGCGGGCCGGATTCGGCCCACGGGCCTTGTGTTTGACCTGTGTGCTTTATAGTCTCCAACCTTCATTTCCATATGGAGGAATTCATTATATGATCATTTCAAATCATATTTGTTTTAATGAGTGGTTGAAACTATCTAAAAAAGTTTCTAAGGCTTTTGGGACTTCTTAAAGGGTATCTTTTATAGCTAATTTGAAGGCGGGAGAGGGCTGTGATGTACAGATGCCACGTTGGTTTGCCTCCCCCAGTATTTCCTGGCTTGCCTTTCCTGTGCTCCCCAAATACTTTTGTCTAATAACACCACTATGGAGTGGGAAAGATGGGGAGGGAGAGGAATGGGGAAGATGGTGTATATAGAAGTGGGGATAGGGAAGGTGGGGGAAGGGAGTGGGGGTTGTGGAGACCCCATGTCTTATTGAGGGTAGATGGGCTTAATTACAGAAAAGAGCATTGAAATACTTGAAATATCACACTGAATATAGTTCTGCTTCAGCAGACCAAGCTTACCATAGGAGAGCATAAAAAAAGTGAAAAGAAGATGGTGTGAGGAGCTGATGTACTCTTCTTTTACTTTGAAGAGGGAGTTTGCCATTATAGTTCATAAAAATATTCAGTTCATAAAATATGAGAAAGGAAGGGCTAAGGATGGAAGAGCAGTATGGGTAACAGGTAGGATTGATTGCTGAAAGCTTAGTGTCCTCAATAGATATATAAGTAATAACTAGTAGTAGTATGGGACAAAAAGAGATTTATTTTTGAAATATGAGATAGGGAAATTTGGCCAGGTGACTAAGGGACATAGAATAAAAGGTAGATAGATGGATTTCAGTCTGGATAAACTTGATAGATTGGGTGTTACAAGAAAGGGTAGAGAAGGGAGGGACGGGAACTTAGGGAGGCTATGGAGTCTTATGACCTCATCAGTGTGTGGAGAATAAAGAACCCAGGTTACAGGGAATTGTTTTGTATTTCACAGCAACACTACTCTTACTGTAAGATAGATCATCTATTAGTGAAGCAGCAAATAGGATCTAAGATATTGTAGGCGCATATATACCCCATCAGCTTATCTGAGCATGCACTAGTTTAGAATATAGGGAGTAGATTGACCCAACACTGGAGATTAAATGTTGGAGTGATACATAAACAGGCAGTGAACAGTAAACTAGTGAAGGCATAGTAGAAATTTATGGAGTTGAATGATGATGGGCGGACACCTTATTACCTACTGCTGTGTTGTCAGGTGCTGACAAGGCGTATGCAGGGGGAGGGAGGAATACTGATTGTCTCTAAGCAAAAAAGCAGAACGAGGTGAAACTGAAGCAGTGACACTGAAAGAGGGAGAATAATAAAGTCTATAATAGGATGATGGACATGAAGCCGAGAATAGAGGTGCTGGAAGGGGAGAAGCAAAAATTTATATGGAGACTATAGAAGAGACACTTTTTAGAATAGGGTATCCACGCTAATAGATTATTGGCATGGCAATTGAAAAAGAGAAGTGACATAATAGGACGGGATGGAAGAATGGTAAAAGATAATGCCAAAATCACAGCTGATTTCCACCACAATTATTAGCTTCTTTACCCTTCTGGGGCCATATAGAAAATGCAAAATTATATTGCTAATGCCAGTTAGAAAGTGGGGAGAGGGAAGGATTTTAAATGGCCAGTCAGTGGGGTAGAAATTGAGCAAGCAATTTAAGAGTTAGCCAAAGGGAAAGCTACAGGGAGAAATGGGTTCCCAATGGAATATTATCAAGCAACGTCAAAATGGTGGGGGGAGCTATTAGAAAGAATGAGGCTCTCCAGAACAGTGGGTTGCCAGAAACCATGTATAAAATAGATATAATGGTTTTGCACAAAGAGGGTAATCCTGAAGAGAGATGTGAGAGTTGCAGACCAATCAATTTCTCAAACTATGTTATGAAGATTGTGGCCAAAATTCTACCCAATAGACCACTGTATGTTCTGCCAAAAATTGTATACCCTGATCAAACAGGATTTGTGAAAGGAAGGTCAACTGTTGACAATGTAAGGTGACTGAACAGGATCAGACTGAGATTGATCTGGGCCTCCAGGCCCTAAGGGTCATAGAAACATAGAAACATAGAAAAAAGCGGCAGAAAAGGGCTATAGCCCACCAAGTCTGCCCATTCCAGGTATCCCCCCCCCTGAATTTACTCCCTTAAAGATCCCACGTGAGTATCCCATTTTTTCTTAAAATCCGTCACGCTGCTGGCCTTTATCACCTGGAGTGGGAGTCTGTTCCAGTGATCCACCACTCTTTCGGTGAAGAAGTACTTCCTGGAGTCGCCATGAAACTTCCCTCCCCTGATTTTCAGCGGATGTCCTCTGGTGGTCGAGGGTCCCACTAGCCCGAAGATATCATCTTCTGACTCGATGTATCCCGTGATGTACTTATACGTTTCAATCATATCTCCCCGTTCTCTTCTTTCCTCAAGTGAGTACAGCCGCAATTTCTTTAGTCTTTCTTCATACGTGAGATCCTTGAGTCCCATTACCATCCTGGAGGCAGTTCTCTGAACCGACTCGATCCTCAGCACGTCCTTTCGGTAGTGTGGTCTCCAAAACTGAACACAGTACTCTAAGTGAGGCCTCACCATGGCTCTGTACAACGGCATCATAACTTCAGGACTCCTGCTGACGAAACTTCTGCGGATACATCCCATCATTTGTCTTGCCCTGGAGGAAGCCTTCTCCACTTGAGTGGCAACTTTCATGTCCTCGCTAATGATTACTCCTAGATCGCGTTCCTCCGTGGTCCTAACCAAGGTCTCACCATTTAGTACATAAGTTCTACACGGGTTTCTCTTGCCCAGGTGCATTATCTTGCATTTTTTAGCATTGAAGCCTAGCTGCCAAGTGTTTGACCATTGTTCCAGTAGCAGTAGGTCGTGTGTCATATTATCAGGTAATAAGCTTCTGCCTACTATGTTGCAAAGTTTGGCGTCGTCGGCAAACAGTGATACCCTTCCTCTAAGTCCTTGCGTCATATCTCTTATGAATAAGTTGAATAGAATCGGGCCCAGGACTGATCCCTGCGGCACTCCACTGATTACGTCCGACGCTTCGGATGGGGTACCGTTTACCACCACCTTCTGAATTCTGCCGCTCAGCCAATCCCCAACCCATGTAGTTAGAATGTCTCCTAATCCTATCGATTTCAGTTTGTTCAGTAATCTTCGATGAGGGACGCTATCAAATGCTTTACTGAAGTCCAAATATACCACGTCCAGTGACTCTCCGGCGTCCAGTTGTCTGGTAACCCAGTCAAAAAAGCTAATCAGATTAGATTGGCAGGATCTACCCCTGGTGAACCCGTGTTGGTGTGGATCACGGAGATTTTCTTCATCCAGGATTGTGTCAATATGCTGTTTGATCAGTGTTTCCATGAGTTTACACACTATAGACGTGAGACTCACTGGTCTGTAGTTTGCTATCTCTGTCCTGCAGCCCTTTTTGTGGAGTGGGATTACATTGGCGGTTTTTCAGTCCAAGGGGACCCTTCCTGTGCTTAGGGAAAGATTGAAAAGAACAGATAATGGTTCTGCCAGGACTTCCCTTAACTCCCTGAGCATTCTGGGGTGTAGGTTATCCGGTCCCATGGCTTTGTTTACTTTGAGTCTTGATAGTTCGTTGTAGACACTGCTGGGCGTGAATTCGAAATCATGAAACGGGTCTTTCCGGTTATCTCCCGTCTGAAGCTGTGGACCAGCTCCCGGCGCTTCGCGGGTGAACACTGAGCAGAAGTATTGGTTTAGTAATTCTGCCTTCTCAGAGTCTGATTCAGCAAAGTTACCGTCCGATTGCTTCAAGCGTACTATCCCATCTTTGTTTCTTTTCCTGCTCCTGATATAGCTGAAGAAGGATTTATCCCCTCTCTTGATTTTCCGTGATAGCTCTTCCTCCATTCGGAGTTTGGCCTCTCTGACTGCTGTTTTGACAGCTTTGGATCTGTCTAGATAGTCCTCTTTTGTCCCCTCTCTGCCTAAATGTTTGTAGGCGATAAATGCGTCTTTTTTCTGTTTAACTAGGTCTGAAATTTCTTTACTGAACCATTGGGGTCTTTTGTTTCTCCTGCGTTTACTTACTGTCTTTATGTATCGGTCTGTTGCTTAATGTAGTATGGACTTCAGAGACGACCACATATCCTCCACATTGTCAGTTTGTGCTTGTTTATGTAGTTCCTGATGGATGAAATCTGCCATGCAGTTGAAGTCTGCGCCTCTAAATTTGAGAACTCTTGTTGCTGTGTTTGTTTTTGGGTATCCTTTCCTGAGGTTGAGCCATACCATATTATGGTCGCTGGAAGCCAGTGTGTCTCCTACTGAGACTTCCGTGACACTATCTCCATTGGTGAGGACTAGGTCTAGTAACGCCTGGTCCCTGGTGGGCTCCAATACCAATTGCTTGAGGCGTGCACCTTTTATGGAGTTTAATATTCTTTTGCTGCTACCCGTAGTCGCGGAGAGTGTGTTCCAATCTGCATCTGGCATGTTGAAGTCTCCTAGCATTACTGAGTCCCCGCACAGTGTGATATTCTCTATGTCCTCGATTAATTCCATGTCTTTATCTTCCTGTTGCCTGGGAGGTCTATATATCACACCAAGGTATAGGCATTTTTCATTCCCTCTGGCCAGATTCACCCAGAGGGATTCCCCGGTGTATCTAACATCTGTGATTCTGGTGGTTTTGATGCTTTCCTTAGTGTATAGCGCTACTCCTCCTCCCAATTTACCCACTCGGTCGCAACGAAGTAGGTTGTACCCTGGTATAACCATATCCCACCCATGCGATTCCGTGAACCAGGTTTCGGATATCGCTATCCCTAACCACTATTAAAATGATTAAACTAGATGGAAGTTAGGGGAGAGTAGGCTCCTTAGTGTTGTAGACCCCTTGAGCGCTGCCCTATTGTACCAACAGTCAGTCCACCCCTATTTATGAACATTTTTCAGTGGTTAAAACAAAATCAGAAACAGGTATTGAATGTGATGTTGGATGCAGAGAAGGCCTTTGTTAAGGAGGTGTGGAATTTCTTCTTGCACACCCTGTCGGAGAACCTAGGGATGCGAGATGAATTCACACAGTGGGTGAGGGCCCTTTATTGGAGGCACTATTCTCAAATCATAGTGAATGGTACTAGATCAGAGGAGTTCCAGCTATAAAAGGGGACCAGACATGGGTGCCCCGATCCCCAAAGCTGTTCACATTATCGATAGAACCGTCAGCAGCACACATATGTTTGAAAAAGCAAATACAGGCTGTCGGTATCGGATGAAAGTATGGCAAAGCAATGAGGTATGCTGATGATATTTTGTTTGCTGGAAGGTATGTGGCATAAGAGGTTCATTTAATCATTTATTGTAGAGCTGTAGGCAGTACAGTGGTTTTGGGAGGAAGATTGGGGACAAATAGGAATGTGGATAGGCTGGAATAAACCTCTGGATGCCAAAATAAATTGGAGAAAAGGGAATTAGTACATAATCTTTTGATAGTGATTAGGCTCATTGACAGTCAATGAAGTGCTACTATTAGGCCCATGGTAGAGATTTGGAGACAGAAGTGGGGTAAAATGATGCAATATGATAAACTCACATGTTTGCTGTGGTGGAAGTAGACAAATTTGACAAGATTTGGGGATGATTGATAGGAAGGGGAAATGTGGGTATTAGGTAGATGGGGAAGGGAATGGCCATAGAATGGGAAAGGTTCAAGAAGACGAGTGGGGATGGGGATAGTAGAAGTTAAGATGGAGAAAAAATTGGGATGGCATAAGTGAAAAGACTTGAGGTGAAAGTCATGAACGGGGATATTTTGCAGTAATCACAGATATGTTCCAGCTCGATATCCCAGGGGCAGTTGGGGTGATGAAAAGGGAAGATGAAAGAGGGAAGAGGTTGGCAAAGAGGGACAGGGATGGTTTGTATGTCGTATACAGAGAGTCATAGGATTTATTGCCAGTTAAGTGGTTACATTATCACTATGGAATTGCCTTATTTGAAGGCTTGGTTTATGTAATTAGTTTTGGCTGCTCTGCTTTGTGATCAATAAAAATTGAATGATTAAAAAAAAGTAAATGTAGCATAATGATTCAGTCTATTTACAGCTGCCTCTCTAATAACTGACAATCAATTCCCTTCCCCCTTAAACAGGGACTAATGTGAGAAAATAATGAGGTACAATCTCCATTTCTTTTTGCACTCTCACCATCATTTCCTTTTACCCTTCCTTTTTTCCTTTTTGCTTCCCTTGTTCTCTTCAATTCTTCCCTGCACCATCTAGGCTGTCACTCTTCCTCTGCCCTCTCTCACACACAAGCCCAGCTATTCTCATGCTGTCCCTGACTTCCCCCCTTCTCTATGGTTCCGTTCACTAAGCGCTTCAGCCACATGGCCCTGGCAGCAGTTCTTGTGCTACTGGTGTATCTCAGCCTTCTGGCAGCTGGGGGAGGGGAGCCTGCATGGCATCCTGAGCTGATATTTTGACGGCAGAGCAAGCGCCAGCTCAGAGTGGTGGCAGTTCATACTGCCCAATCTGTTATCATGTAAAGCAGCGTCTCTCAAATTTTTTTTTTTTTTAGCTCTGGCACACTAAATGGAGCAAATGTTTTTCACGGAACATTATAATTGAAAATAAAAAAAATTGCAAAACAAATGAAAAATTAAATGTGAGAGTTATTTATTTAAAGTTCTTTAAGTTATGTATGGGTAATTGTAACAACAGGGAAACTAAATTAGATATGAGTAGAATAGAATTGCTAATCAATGCGATGGATGTGCTTGCTTTTGAGTGCAAATTAACATAAAACGTGGCTCGATAGTTGACAAGTTAACATGCATTTTGTCATCTACCATCTGCAATCGCTCTCTTTTTTTCTCTTTAATTTATGTCAGAGCTAAAAATACAAGTTCCCAAAGATAAGAAGATCTGAAGGGTAACAAAGCCTTTGTTGCTCAGGTTAGGATAACTACTACATAAAAGATAAAAATAAAATTACTTGCCTTTTCAATGACCAATCAAATCAAAGAATGATGCTTGTCTGAGCAGTTGTACCCTTATGCATGCAGATGCTCATAACATTGACAGACTTTTGCATACGCTATCTATGTCATCTATCTATCTATTGCATAGCAATTCTATGTCATCTATTCTAGTGTATACTTATGAAGGGAATTTTTAAAAATAAAGTAAAATTCTGGCACACCTAGAACCTCTTCGGGGCACACCACTGTGCTGTGGCATACAGTTTGAGAGACACTAAAGTAGAGTAAGACTGTTATTTGGTTTATGGCATAGGAAAAGCGAAGGGATGTCTGTGAAGAATACAGTGAAATATCTGGCAAACAGCAAGGGAATCCTCTTCCTGTAGATATTTGGCTTAGATGAGCCTCTGGATGAAATAGCAACATTGGGTTCAATATTCAGTACTATCTAACCCAAGTGCTATTGTAGGGTCAAAATGTAGGGTCATGAAATAGTTAACTGTTGTTTAAAATATTGCTCTGGCCTACATAGCTAAAAACAGTGTATAATCTATTGACTGCATCTGCCTGAAATGTATGTCCTTGCCCTACCACATTGTAAGCTGAATAGATAAGAGTTTGAGCCATGATGTGCCCTGCCCTTCTGTACATGTAGCCTTTAGACCTGTAAGATTTAGATAAGCAGAGAAATGAGCTAGTTTCCTATAGGACTATAAGTTGTATCCCTGAGCCTATCATAAGTGCTGGCTTAGGACCAATAATAATTGTAGAAAGTTATAGAAGTAACAAATGAAAATTGTAGTTTTTGCATATATTAGTTTGCGAAAAGGGCATAAAAGTCCGTGTATTTCCTGTTTCTGACACTCTAGTAGGCAGGCTATTAACTGCACTAGAGTCCCGGCATGCTGTGAATAAAACTTGTATTTTCTTCACGCCTCTGACTTTGTGTATCCAAGTGACCTTTCATTTGGCTTCCGAACAGGGACTTGAAGGTCTCTTGACCACTGGTTACTCGATTGGTCACTTGTTTCTGGTCCTACGGCTGATATGTCTGCTTAGCCGGCTGCCTTCCTTTTGGGGGGTTGGCAGACCTCAGGACGTTGGACCGCTTCAACTGACTTATCTAGTCTCAGTTTAAAGTACAAGAATCTGTATCTGTATCTGTATCTGTACCTGGAGTGGCCACTATCTGGTAAGTGGGGATTGATCATCCCTATCCTGTCTCTCGTCTCCTGCCTAGTAAGCCACGTGATCTGTCGCTGAAAAGTTGTGGGAAAGGGATTCTAGGAACTGTTATTTTCTGGTTGAGTAACTGAACTGAAATCTGTTGTGTTTTGTGTGTTTGAGAGTGTCTGAGACGTCCTTGAGGACGAAGCGAGTGTGGACCTGTTAGTACTGCGTTTCCCTAGTCCAGAGATGGGCGGGGCCAGGAATTCAGGGAAGTGTTTTTGTCCTCCATTGCACAATGGGGGGATGTCTGTCTACCTGTGGGGATCCCTTGATATGTTAGCTAATTTTAAAAAAGGAATTTGTCTTTGATTATACTTAACAAATCAACCCTTATTTGTCTGTGCCAGTTAGAATGGCCGATATTTGGTGTGGGCTGGCCCCCTCTGGCTCCCTGGAAGAGGACATAACCCGTTAAGTTTTTATGCATTCGTTTGCTGTCGGTTCCTCTTCCAGTCAGCCTATTTTGCATTCCTATTGGAAAACCCTTCACCGTCCTTGCTTCAGACCTTGCCAAATTCTTCCCTTCATCTGATTCCCAAGTCCTGCAGTATCCCGGGTTTTTTTATGAGTTCTGTCTGTCCAAATGTATTAGTGAAGTTTAAACTGTCAGTTGTTCACAGCATGAGAGGAGAGTACTTTTCCTTTTGTGCTGATAAGGGCCATGAAGTGTGTAGCACTTCCAATGTGGTTTCTCCTGAAACAGATAAGTGGTTTTGCATTTGAAGTTTTTGGCTATGTTATAAAATGTATATGCATATTCAGAAATGCATATAAACGAAAAATATGATTTCTGGAACTTATATTCCATGCTAAAAAGAAGTTCTTTGTCCAAATTTAGTAGTTATTTGTCTAAATTTAAAAATTCTGAAAAGGACTACATCTGTAATTTGATCTCTTTGATCTTTAAGCAACTCTCTCTCCTTTGTGAAATTCTGTAGGAAGGGGGAGTAAGTCTCTACTGAGACCCATGTTGATTGTAAAAAAAAATAAAAATGAACAATGTTTAAACTTGTGAGTACAGTAAAACTTTGGTTTGGGACATAATTTGTTCCAAAAGTATGCTTGTATTCCAGGGCACTAGTGTACAAAAATATACATACTTGTATTGCAAGCCCTTGCTCGTTTGGAACAGTCACTGCATTCCTGCAGCGTCATATAGAGAGGAACCATTGGCTCAGTTGTGAAAATGTGATGTTTCTATACTGTATGTATGTGTATTGCAAGACGTTGCTGGTATAGCAAGTTAAAATTTAATCATTGCTTGTCTTATAGAACACTTGCAAACCAAGTTATTTGCAATCCAAAGTTTTACTGTATATTCCAATCTTTGTTTTGTATTTCTGTATATAAAAATGTAAGTTTAGGTATAACAATGTAATTTTTAGGAATACTTTTGTATTGAAGTAAATATTTTTGCCAGTCAGCTGATAGTGAAGGGACTGCTGCTTTAGAGAGCGCTTGTGTCAGACTACCCTGCTTAGTGGGTGGATCCAGAACTGCATTTAGCTTAATTTTATAAGTCAGCTCTTTGGGGTAGGAACCTGATATAGAATAGGGATTGAGAACAATTCTTATGTGTTAGTACACATCTTAAGTTCAATTATTTTGTACCTTCTCTAATCTTTTGTAAACCACATAGCTCTTCACGGTATTGCGGTATATAAACTGTTATTATTATTATTTATCTGAGTCTTTCAGATAGTGGGTCTGCCTTTTAAATTTTCCTGTGGCCATATTTACATTGATTTCAAGTATGCCTTCCTCATGTCACCTACCTTGGCTTTCAAATCCAGGTCCCTTCCTACACCGAGGTCTAGGCTGTCTGTAGTCTCCCTGTCCCTGATAACTGCAAGGCTCTGAGCACCTTTCTCAGTATTGCAGGATACTGTCTCATCTGGATCCCTGATTTCTCTACTATTGCTCGTCCTCTGTATGATTCCACCAAAGGCGCTGACTCAGCCCCTTTTGTCTGGACCCAACTTCAGGAGCGGTTTTTCGCTGCCTCCAAAAACTTCTGACTCAGGCCCCTGCCTTCTGGCCCTTCTGCCCAAGAAGCTGAGCTTTATGCCCTCACTTTTGCCCTGCGCCACTCTGCCTCTCAGTCTTGCAATATATATATACTGACTCCAAATATGCTTTCCTTAACTTGCATTCCCATAGGGCCATCTGGAAACATCGAGGTTTCTTTATAGCCTCCGGCCGCCTGATCCATCATGCTCCCCTCATTCTTGACCTTCTTGAGGCCGTACAACTACCCTCATGTGTTTCTGTTATGCACTGCCATGCTTACAGACGCGTGATGGACCTTGTCTCTCGTGGCAATGCCCTTGCCGACCGCACAGCCCGAGCTGCCAGTCTCTGCCCCCTCTTTCGGCTCCTCTGTATACAATCATTCCTTTTCTGGATTCCCTTACACCCCAGTACGCTTCTCAGGAACAGACTTGGGCATGCATTATTTTGGGCCAGTCTGTCCTGAAAGGGGGGTGGATACAAAATGCACCAATTCAAGTGCCAATCCAGACCCACACACTGATACTTCAAACGCAAGCACAACACCCTCATAGTTATTCCTCAACACCTGGCCCTCACGATTGTCAAAAGATGCCATGATCTGGCACACTCTGGAGAACCCGCTATTAAAATTGACTCTCAAGAGACATTTCTTTATCAATCACCTTGATCAGCTAGTCCGGAATATGGTCCGACAGTGTGTTGTCGGTTCTAGAATAAAATTCCCAATCAGATGACTGCCACCTCTTGGATACCAACCTATTGGAACATATCCGATGCAGGTTCTGTCTGTAGATTTTACCCACGCCCATTTCCCGTTCCCTCAGTCACTTCCTAGTCTTCACAGACACCCTGACTAGATGGGTCAAAGCCTTCCTTACTTGCACTGAACGCGCCAGAGACGTAACCAAACACCTCCTGAATATTTCCGTGCTTTGGTCTCCCTGTTTCTATAAGCAGTGACAATGGCCCTGCTTTCATTGCCGATGTTGTCCAACAAATTGCTCAGGCCCTCCAAATTGAATAGAAATTATATGCTGCTTACCATCCTGAGAGCTCTGGTCAGGTCGAAAGAATAAACAGAACTCTTAAGACCCTTCTCACAAAATGAATTGAAGAAACTAATCTGTCCTGGCCTGTCCTGCTGCCTTCTGTTCTTTTTCAGATTAGATGCATCCCATCTAAGCCCCATTTGAGCTCATGTCCGGCCGGCCACCACCCATTGTGAACCCAGATCCTGGTTCCTTTGCTACTCTGGGATCAGATATCCTCCAGAGTCAGGTCCAGTCTTTAGCTAAAGCCCTTTAAGAGCTCCACAAATGGGTCCTGGAAAGGGCCCCACTATCGATAGCTACACAAGTCCATGGGTATGTCCCTGTAAATACAGTATGGCTAAAACTTGGAAGTCAGACCCCCTGAAACTTAGGTGGATAGGTCCTTTTACTGTAATAATTTCTTCTCTTACAGTTGTCAAGGTGTCCGGACATGAAACTTGGTTCCACTACAACACGGATCTTCAGCTGAAGCTTTCTAAGACCTCAAAAGTTCTGAATATTTACCACTGTACTTAGCAGGTGTTCTGAATATAATTCTTTATAAGTGTTTGAGTTTAATTGACTTCCTGTGGTTCACACTGCCTTTAGCAAGTGTCTTGAGTATAACTGTTTGAAGTTTTCTAAGTTGTGCCTGAAAGAAAAATGAGCTTCCTATGTTAGTATATAGATATGATATTTGTGTTGCCCTCACTTATGTTTCTTTCTTCTGTATTTTGTACTTAACAAGTGCAGTCCCTTTGCCTGATGTTTGTTTGCATGAAGGAGTTAAGTACAGAAAATGTCAAACATTTGAGGGTATTTTCTGTTTTCAACCTACTGGTGATGAAGTTTAAAAGTGGGCGGAAATCTGCATTGATGATGTTGAGGGTCCACTTATCAACTAGACTCTTATTGTAGACCCCACTCGCCCGGTGTCTTTGTATTGTGATACATGTGTGCTATTTGATGTTTCTCAAGGTCATGGTACTACCCCTAATTCAGTTTTGTGTGGCTCCCTAGATTGACAGCGTTATTATAACAAATGTGCTAAGTATATAGGTCTGTATAACCTGATGCATTTAAGAACTGCCCCTATGAGGAAACCTTCACTAATGGTGGAGCCTGTCCTTTATGAGAAAGAATACCCCGTCTGCCTCCCTTACTATAGGTCCTAGCTCCGGCCCCTTGTGTACTACAGGCTACTGTAATCCCATGGTTTTCACTATCACTGACCCATATAACTGGAATGCCAATGTCCAAGTCCAGAAGGCCAGAGACTGCATGGCATTGTATATTGATGGTAAAAGGTGAGACTCAGGTACTGATGTATATGTCTGAATTGTATCCCGCTCATGTGCTCCTGTCCATCACTCTTTGGTGTTTCCCCAGTTTTATGAAAGTAGATACTGATATCCTGTAATCACTAGAAATCTGTTTATATAGTTTGCTGAAACTATAGGTCAGACTCTTAATGTTAGCAATTATTTTGTATGAGGAGGGACTGGTATGGGAGAACAGTGGCTATGGGAGGCAAAGCAGCTGGACATGTTAAACCTGACTTCACAGACCCTCACTTTTACGTCAGGTCCACGACCTTCACGATGGGCCTTGTGAACCTCCATTGTTGCTTCCCACTGTCTTCAGCGCCCTTCAGACACTGCTTAATGGAACTTCCTATGAATTATGGTCAGCTCCTGATAGTTGATATTGGCTCTGTGATCCGTTTGCCTACTCTTGGTTGCCTGCTTAATGGACTGGTACATGTGTGCTTTGCATGATCCGTCCCAGCTTCTTCCTGTTACCGCTGGCCGATGGTGAACACCTGGGAGCCCCTGTATTCAACACCAGAGGTCGCCAAAAGTGGTCTACTTCCACCAATTCCCTTAAAATAGGTGAATGGGGTGATGACTGGCCTGCAGAATGGATCATTGCTGCTTATGAACCTGCCACATGGACCGAGGATGACACCTGGGGCTATCGGACCCCAATCTATATGCTGAACTGCATTATTTGTCTATAAGCTGTACTTGAACTGATAACCAATGAGACCTCCCGAGCTTTGAGTACCATTGGCAGAGCGAATGCTAAAATGCGCACTGCTATTTATCAGAATCGTCTAGCTTTGGACTATTTACTAGCTGCTGTGCCTGTGATAAATTCAACCTCTCCAACTGCTGCCTTGAACTTGAGTAAAGTGATTGAAAACGATGTGGATCGTATCACCAAACTGGCTCATGTTCCTGACCAGACCTGGCGTGACCTTACTGCAGACTGGATCTCTGGTACCTTCAGCTCCTGGTTGCCCTCTGGTTCAGCATTGAAGATCATCTTGCTGGTTGCTGCCCTGTCTTCTCTGCTCCTTTGCTGCCTGCCCTGTATGGTCCCCATAGCCATAAAGCTGCTCCACTGAACTATGGACTCTGCTGTCAAACGTTCCACTGCTGCATTGGCCCTCTCCCAGTATCGTCCCTTACCCACTGGGGACCCCGACTTTCCTGACCCCTAACTTTATTTTGTCAGGCTTGGCTCCTTAGGTACGCCAGCCTGAAAGGGGGGAATGTAGGGTCAAAATGTAGGGTCATGAAATAGTTAACTGTTGTTTAAAATATTGCTCTGGCCTACATAGCTAAAAACAGTGTATAATCTATTGACTGCATCTGCCTGAAATGTATGTCCTTGCCCTACCACATTGTAAGCTGAATAGATAAGAGTTTGAGCCATGATGTGCCCTGCCCTTCTGTACATGTAGCCTTTAGACCTGTAAGATTTAGATAAGCAGAGAAATGAGCTAGTTTCCTATAGGACTATAAGTTGTATCCCTGAGCCTATCATAAGTGCTGGCTTAGGACCAATAATAATTGTAGAAAGTTATAGAAGTAACAAATGAAAATTTTAGTTTTTGCATATATTAGTTTGCGAAAAGGGCATAAAAGTCCGTGTATTTCCTGTTTCTGACACTCTAGTAGGCAGGCTATTAACTGCACTAGAGTCCCGGCATGCTGTGAATAAAACTTGTATTTTCTTCACGCCTCTGACTTTGTGTATCCAAGTGACCTTTCACTATGTATGTATCATCAGAGCTGAGGGCTAGTTCCTCAACAGAGCCTTTTGGGCCAAATGGATGATATAGTTTTTTTTTTTTTTAATTTATTATTTATACTTTTACAATTTAACATGTCAATCAGTACTTGAAGGAAATATAACAATCCAATAAGAAAAACAAATATTAATTATAAAATAATGCCACATAGTAACTATGAGTAAAGTCCACAATCTGAGAGGAGAAGGAATCAATCACTTCCAAGGGTAGTTGGTTTCAAGAAATAAACTAAATTAATACAATACAAATAACAGAGTGCAGTTGGAGTTATTTAACTAATGGCCTGCTGGGTTGATTCCATGGAGGTATCTGGAATTCTTGTGGTTACTTTACCTTCAAGAAAAAACTGCAGTTGATCGGGTTCATAAAAAATATATCTATTACTCTGATAAGTGATGCAACATTTACAGGGGAAACGTAATTGAAAAGTTGCCCCTAAACTCAAAACTGACTGACGACAAGCCAAGAACTTCTTACGTCTGGCTTGTGTCCACCTAGATACATCAGGAAATATAGAAATTTTGAATCCATGAAATTCCACCTTTTCAGTCCTATAGAATAGACGAAGAATTGCTTCTTTATCTTGAAGAAAGACAAAAGTTACCAATAAAGTGGCTCTAGGCAATAAATCTTCTTGCGATGTCTCCAGCATACCAGTGAGATCCAATTCTCCCGGTATGGCATTCCCTTTATCTTTATCCTCCTTTGGTAAATTTAGGTAATATATCTTTTGTAATGGTGGCATGTTATTTTCAGGAAATTTCAAAATAGTGTTCAAAAAGGAATGAAATAGATCCCTAGGAGACTGAAACTTGGAAACAGGAAAATTTAAAAGTCTCAAATTCAAGTTCCTATTAACATTTTCCAAATTTTCAATTTTCCTAGCAAGTAAAACTTTCTCCTTAAGTTGTAAATTAGTAGTAATCTTCCCATCTGCCACAGATTTCTCCAATTTGTCCATTCTAAGAGACTGTTGCTGGAGTTTCTCTTCAAAAGTTTTAAATTTACTATTAGTATTTTGTGTGGAAAGTACAATTTGGGAGCATACCTTATGTAAAGTCTCCATAGCGCTCCATAATGCCTCCATGTCGATCACCGCTGGTTTAATCAGGGGAGCGGGGGTAGCTATTCCGGGGGACTCCACCATAGGATCCATCTCCACCTTCCCCGCTTCCCGCTGACTTTCAGGTCCTCCGGTTTCCGATGCTGACTCTAAGGAAGTCAGCAAGCTGTGGTTTCCATCCGGGGTCAGGGGTGAGACCTGCAGCGCCGCCAGAGACATCAATTCCGGCGCTTCCTGTGCGTCTGAGGGCGTCCCCGACATCATCCCGGGACGCGGAGGAACTCCGGGCCCAAAAGAGCTAAGCAAAACGTCGCCTTCCAGGACCGAGGTCTGCCCTCCTCGGTCTGCGGATGCGCCCTCTCCAACTGGGACAACATAAGATGTTATTGCCGCTTGCCGAGTCAGTGAAGTGGAAGAGGAGGCAGGAAGCACACTCCTCTGCTTACCCCTGCGCTTGGGCATAGCAGGTAAATTCTATAAGAAAAAGTTGAAAAATTGAAGAAAATGCCGAGCAGAGCAGGAGCCACTTGATAGCTCGACTCACTCCGACGCCATCTTGATTCCCCCCTCCCTTGGATGATATAGTTAAGGATATATAGATATCAACCCTCTTTCTCTGAAAATCCTGTTTTAAAAAGTTTATACTGTTACAATGGATTGCACCAGACTTTAGCCCAATGGCACAATTGAAGCAAATGAAATTGTAAGCTCTTTTGAGCAGGGACTGTCTCTTGCGTGTTTGAAGTACAGCACTGCGTGCATTTGGTAGCACTATAGAAATAACACATAGTAGTAAGTGCAGTAGATGAAGAAAACAATTGCTCTCATGAGAGGCCAGAAAGCTAAGAAGCATTTTTTTAAAATGTGGAATGCATATATAACAGCTTTACCCATGAAGGTCCAATCTGCTATATTGAATGATTTAGATGTTTAATTTTTCACTTGCCTGGGGCTGGGTCTCTGTCTCCCTTGCTGCTTTATAGTGATGCATATCCTTTGATTAGATATGGAATAATTGTTGAAGTGTGTGTAGGTGTAGGGTAAAGCAGTGTTTCTCAACTTCTTCAAGACAAGTACCCCCTAAGCCTAACAAATAACAATTGAGTACCTCTGCCCAAGCTCCGCCCCAGAGCTGCCCAAGCTCTGCCCCAGACTCCACCCCTGATTTCACCCCCATAATAATAGTATTAATTGAATTACAATTTCTTCCATCCATTTTTCATATAAACACAATATAATCTTATTAATACATAATGGTAGCCACAAAATAAAAAAACCCACAAAACACTACGCAAAGAAAATGTTAATTATCATTATATTCAGTTTTTTTCAAAGAGGTTAAGGCAGATGACTTTAAAATATGCAATGTCACCTCAGTAAGCGGTTTGACCACTGGGGACCCTGCCTGCCCGTCTACCCTCCCCCCCAGAAGACACTGTTGGGGATCCCTCCCTCCCTGCCTGCCTCCCTCTCCCCCAAAGCTGACCCAGTTACTTGATGGAGCCACACTCGCTCCCTCCACCCCCAGCGAATTCTATGCAAGGACAGCGTGAGCAGCTGTTCACACGCTGTACGTGACTGGCCCACAAGCCTTCCCTATGACGTCAACTCTGATGTTGGAGAGGAGGTTTCTGGGTCAGCCACTTACATACAGCGTATGGGTCACGTCCTTGTAAGTAGTTCACTGGGGTCAGAGGGAGAGAGTGTGGCTCCGTCAAGTAACTGGGTCAGCTTCGGGGGGAGGGGAGGGGTGCAGGCGGGCAGGCAGGGAGGGAGGGAACGGCTTCTACTGAAGGGCAGGGAATATCCTCTGCAGTGGCCAGGCCGTGTACCCCCAACAAGCAGCCCGCGTACCATACCATGTGTTGAGAAACACTGGCATATAAGTCTGTGTCTGTGTGTGCCTGTCTCTCCCTCACTGGAAGGGGTGGGGGGTCATTAGAAATTTCATCTGTAGTTCTGAGAATTATGTTGTTGTGATGCTTTGCATATTATTGTTCTATGTTATACTAGGTTCTCTGTGTAGTTGATGACCTAATAATGATAATTTTACATTAAATGGTATTCTAATCACCTCTGTGCCCAAACTGGCTTACATGCCCCCGACCTGCCCATGCCTCCTTTGAAGTTGCACATTCTGGAATGTGAGCGTGCAATATATGTAAAAATGACTAAGGGCAATTATATGTGTAACTGCTAATTGGTACCAATCAAGGCCAATTATCGAATTAAGATTCACATTCAACTGATCTCATTCTACTGTATATCTTGTGCATGAAAATTTGCATGCTTGTTTGAAATTTCAGCATGCAAGTTTAAAGAATTAAGGGGTATGTGTATAAATGTTTAGAATGTTGCCTTGGAAGACATAGTACCACTCAGAGAAAAGTGTCTAAGAAGGGCATTTTTGAGATGACATCCAAATCCGAGTTTGGATGTTTTGCAGACGATGTACATAAATCCAGTAGTGAACATGACCATTTTTGAAACAGAAAAAGTCTATTTTTTGTTTTGAAAATGGTCATTTTTCCATTGTGCTTGTCATCAGTGCATCTATCTTTTTTAACCATTTTTGAAAAAAACATCGAAAATAAAAATGCACAAAATAAGCCGTTGGGATGTAGGAGGAGCCAGCATGTTTATTATCATCATTGTTTAAATTCTGCCTATCAATGGAGGTTATCTAAGTATTTTTACATTCAGGTACTCAAAGGGCAACAATAAACAAAGAATCCAACAAAGCTGCAGTGAAATATCCAGTTGAAAGACAAAGGAAAAAACTGCTGTGATGATGTACAAGATACCAAGTTTTTAATGAGCCTTCACGTCTGCTCAGCTGCTCACTGCTGATTCCAGTTTTTATCCAGTTATCCATCAGGTTTCTTTGTATTGACATACGCTAGGACCCCTGAGGAAGGAGTGTTCTTTGAAAAATGGACCATGTCGGGTCCGGGTTCATCGATCCTTTTGGATGCAAACTGTTTTATTATTATATTTTAATATATCTATATTTTTATTACTGTTCATTAAAGACTTGGTATCTTGTACATCATCACTGCAGTTTTTTCCTTTGATATTCAGGTACTCACCATTTTTACCTATCTGTCCTGGCAGTGGCATAGTAAGCTGAGGAGGAGCAGTCTGACCCAGGCACTGTCTTGGTGAGGGTAGGCACCCATCCTCTTCGCCATCCCCTGCTCCTTCCCCTCGCCCGCACTGCCACACATGCATGCCACTTCCCTTCTTCCATACCTCTGTAACATTCCTGGTGCAAGCAGCAACCCCCAACCTGATGTTGCGCCAGCGTTGGCTCTTCCTCTGACGTCACTTCCTGGACCTGTTACAACATTATTATTAAATGAATGGAACTCCACCAATAAGCTATACACCCTCTCAAAGAGAGGAATATATTTTATAAAGAAATATTAAATGGGGATAATTAGCTCGCTTGATTATAATTTAGCTCTGTAATAATAATTAAATATAATATATGTGAATATTTATTCAAGAACTAAGGGCTCCTTTAACTAAGGTGCGCTAGTGTTTTTAGTGCATGCAGCAGATTAGCGCGCGCTAACCCCATGCTACGCAGCTAGAACTAACGCCAGCTCAATGCTGGCATTAGCATCTAGCGCGCACAGCATTGTAGCGCACGCTATGTCGTGCGTTAATGCCCTAACACAACTTAGTAAAATGAACCCTAAGACTCAAAACATTTATAAGCAAACTGAAAATTTATTTCTTTTAGAGCAAATTTATTTCTTTTAGAGCAAGCATAAAATCAAGCAGGTAGAACAGTAGGATCGTTAAGCAAAGATAATAGGATACACCGACAAATTATTATTAAAGCAGAAGGATCAATTGATATGGATTCAAAAAGTTACTCACGATGTGAATAGTCCTTAAAATGGAGAAGAGGCCACATGGCAGGGACAAGCACATGGTCTAGAAGCACATGGTTGTAAAGAGATTGAGTGATGTTGCAGCATAGTGATCCAGGGAAAAGAAAAAAAGAGATAGAGCACTGGCCCATCTTCTGGCTTTATAGATGTGGCTGGCTTGAAAACTGGACCCATGTTGCATAGCAATTGTCCCATCCCTGAGGCTGGCATCACTTCCAATTATAGAGCAGTCTTTCAATTTCCTCTGTTTCTAGGTGATGTCATGATTGAATTACAATGACTTAAAATGGTGTCCCAGTACAGAGTATTGTTATTGTCCTTGCTGGATGTGGTATGAATCTATGTCTGAGTGGTTTAAAATGGAGGATCTCTCTGTTTCTAGGCAGATGAGGTCATCTGATTGAATCTTCTTTGAGTGGCTTAAAATGGTGTGATGAGCTTCTATTGTTCTTGCAGACTGGAGTAGTCCAGAGATGAATTTGGCGTGAAGAGATACTGGCCTACATCTTGTTCCACTGATACACCTTCTATTATGGGGTAGTAGAGTTCAGTTTAGTTCTGGTATCCACCCTGGCCATGTCTTTGTCTTATCTGAAGGTCGGTCTTCCTTTTTGTATTCCATTGAATGGGTGCATTTAACACTTTTCTGAACAGATGGCTGTGCTGGCTCAAAGACCAAGTCAGAATTTAAATCCATCAAAATTACTCATTTAACTTAAATTCAAATAGAAGTTCACTTTACTATAAATCCATAATTTAAATCACATCCTGTCTTGGGTCAGGCAATAATTCCAGCAAACTTAAATAATTTACCTCCAACAAAACTAAATATATCCTGCTACATATTTTAACTCCAAGCAGAATTATAACAATAAGCAGAATTATATTTTCATATCAATAGTGTGCCCATGTGATCTTTGTTACATAGGACATACAACAAGGAGTTTGAAAACTAGATTGTTTGAACATCATTCAAATATCACACACAGGAGACAAGTAGATGTGTTGACTCGCCATTGCGCTGAAAAAGAACATTCGTTTGAGGAATTTAGATGTTATGTACTTGATCATATCCCAATTACAGCATGCAGAGGGGTTGTAAAAGCCAGACTATACCAGAGCGAGCAAAGATCGATTTATTTCTTGAATACCATCTAGCCCATTGGTTTAAATCAAAAAATAGAATGGTTTGTGTTCTATTAAATTAGAAGATTTTTGTTCCTGTTTTTTCAATAAAGTTCGGTTAATAGAGTTTCTGGTGGAAGTGATGTCATGATATTGGGAGTTACAAGTCAGATGCCATTGTGGAGCCAAATTGTGAATGGAATAGGAGGGAACTCCCTGAAGCAGCCACTTGTTGGTGAAACAAGAGCCTTGTTGGATTTGGACACCGGTTCCTTGTCTTCTCTTCAGTGCCGAAAATGTGATTGTGATTGTGGGAAGATCGTTGCGTTTTTGGATTGCGATCCTGGTCTTTAACAACAGCTGTGAAGATAAGTGAAACCTTCCTTAAGCTTCTTTTTCCTGTTCCCTGTGCACATTGGTGAAATATGTTCCCATTTTGAAAGATTACATTTTGAGTAGTGGAATTTTTTTGTCCATGATACAGATTAAGAATGGCTGAAAAACTCATTGGGTTGCCGTCTGCATATGGAATTAAGTTGAGGCTTTTTCTCTACTTTACTTAAATGGTTTTTCAATGGGTAGTTCCACCACTTGGCTAATAACATTTTTGGGGGTAATTAATTTAAACATTTTTATCATATCTCCCCTCTGCCGTCTTTTCTCCAAAGTATCTAATATAATAAAACCCTAAGCGTGCATGTGCACTGTTACCTGCGTGGTTCCGTTTTCTGTGAGCTGTAGGGCCCCGCCTGCAAGTGCGCATGCGCGCTTCTACTCCCTCCATCCCTCACTGTAAATTTGCTGCTGTCGTTGCACCCTTCCCCCCCCTTGCACCCTTTCCCGGCACACAAGAACCCCCCATTGACCCTCCCACCACGAGACGCACAAACCTCCCTCCCGGCTCCAGCAGCGGCCACATCACACTAAAGACGCTGTTTCGCGGCCTTCCCATGCTCTGATTTCCTTTACCGGCATCTCTGATGATATCATTAGAGATGTGGCAGAAGAAATCAGAGCATTGGAAGGCTGCGAAGCAGCGTCTTTAGTGTGATGCGGCCGCTGTTGGAGCCGGGAGGTTTGACGGTCGTCTCGCGGTGGGAGGGTCAGTGGGGTCGGCTGCATGGCGGCGATAGTGGCGGGGTGGAGAGGGTTCTACTGCACAGGGGGATGGCTGGCAGGCAGGTTGGCTTTGGAGGGTGCGGGAGGGACAAAGTATGGAAGGCAGTGACGGGGAGCAGGGAAGAGGTGCTGCTGGACTGGGGGAGCAGGGAAGAGGGACCAGGGGACCAGGGAAGAGGTGCTGCTGGTGGAGGGGGGAGAGTTCTACTGCACAGGGGGATAGCAGGCAGGCAGGAAAGCTGGCTTCGGAGGGTTGGGGTGGGACAAAGTCTGGAAGGCAGTAAGGGGGAGCAGGGAAGAGGTGCTGTTGGACCAGAGGAGCAGGGAAGAGGTGCTGCTAGGCTAGGGGAGCAGGGAAGAGGTGCTGCTGGACAGGGAGAGCAGGAAAGAGGGACCAGGGGAGCAGGGAAGAGGTGCTGCTAGACAGGGGGAGCAGGGAAGAGGGACAGGGGGAGCACGGAAGAGGTGCTGCTGCACAGAGAAGTGGGTTGAAGGAGGGAAATGCTGCTGCTGCACAGGAAAATGGAGGGGGAGGGTATGCTTCTGCTGCTACTGCACAGGGAAGTGGAGTGGGGAGGGAAATGCTGCTGGTGAGAAAAGGGGGCTGGGGCTGAAAGGGAAAAGATGGGAGAAGGGGGCTTGGGGGGTAAAAATGGGTTTGGAGCTGGAGCTGGTGCTGAAAATAGGGGACATGTGAAGGAAGGAGGCTTTACTAGCACCCGTTAATGTAACGAGCTTAAACACTAGTACAGAATAAGATCTTTAAGTCTGTCCCCATATGCCTCATGACGAAGACCACACACCATTTTAGTAGCCTTCCTCTGGACCGACTCTATCCTTTTTATATCTTTTTGAAGGTGCAGCCTCCAGAATTGTACACAATATTCTAAATGAGGTCTCACCAGAGTCTTATACACGGACATCAATACCTCCTTTTTCGTACTGGCCATATATATCTCCCTAGCTTTCGCCGTCACCTTTTCGACCTGTTTGGCCACCTTAAGATCATCACATACAATCACACCCAAGTCCCGCTCTTCTGTCATGTAAATAAGTTCTTCACCCCCTAAACTGTACCGTTCCCTTGGGTTTTTGCAGCCCAAATGCATGACCTTGCATTTCTTAGCATTAAATTTTAACTGCCAAATCTCAGACCATTAAACTAAACTAACTAAACTAAAGCTTAAGCTTATATTCCGTACCTTCTCTATGAAGACAGAGCTTCACCAGGTCTTTCTTCATGTTATTCATACCATGTGTGTCTACTCTATTGCAGATTTTGGTATCATCCGTAAAGAGGCAAATTTTCTCTCGGTAATGTCCAGATCTCTTCTAATTTGTAATCCGCCTAGAACCGCAAGGCACAGGCGGAATATAAATCACTAATGTAATGTAATGTAATGTAATCAATGGAGATTGCTCTGAGGAAAGGGATGATACCAGTGGTGTGCCTCAAGGTTCTGTTCTTGGGTCTGTTCTTTTTAACATTTTTATAAACAATATTGCTGAAGCTGTCTAATATTGCAGCGGCTGTCTAATTGTATTCCCAGAATTTTGAGAGTGCTCTGTATAGGATATTTGATTGCGTTTACTTCCAGTTCTGTTAGTGATGGTTTTTGTTCCTTCTCTAGTAGTAGGAATTTGGTTTTCTCTGCATTCAGTTTCAGCTTATGATTCATCATCCATTTTTCTACAGTTTCCAGTGTTGTTTTCAGGCGTCCATTGGAGATGGGGTCTTGGATGTCAAAGGGGAGGATGATGGTTATATCATCTGCATAGCTGAAAGAAGTTATATTTAGGGCATCTAGGGCAGTGCCTAAGGAAGCTATGAAGAGGTTGAATAGTATGGGCGATAGAGGGGATCCTTGTGGTACTCCGCAGGGGTTTGTCCAAGGGTCGGATAAAAGATCTTTTGTCTTAACTCTGTATGATCTTGTTTGAAGGAATCCTTGGAACCAGTTGTGAACTTTACTTGATATTCCTATGGCATCTAGTATCTGGAGAAGTATGGGATGATCTACTAAGTCAAATGCTGCTGAAAGATCGAGTTGGATGATTAGTAACTTGTTTCCTTTGCTGAGGTGCTGTCTGGCTATATCTAGTAAAGATACTAGTAGTGTTTCTGTGCTGTGATTAGCTCTGAAACCAGATTGAGTTGGATGCAGAATGTGGTGGTCTTCTAGGTAATTGGATAGATATTGTGCTACTAGACCCTCTATGAGTTTGATGTATAGTGGGATAGAAGCGATTGGTCTATAATTTGTTGGGTTGTCTATTGGGCCTTTGGGGTCTTTCAGTATGGGGTGATTATGATTTCACCAAGTTCCGGATTATTACCCTCTGTTGCCTTCCACCCAACCAGTTCTTGACCCTGCCCAAACCATGCCTCTAATATGCCCTCTTGAGATATAAATCCACTTTGGACAAGTACCATAGAAATCCGTCAATAAAATATGTTTCAAAAACTGGAAGGGTATGGTGAGAAAAATGTCCATCTGCTCCTTTATACCACATTTTGGATGTTTTTCTTTTTTGAAAATGAGCCCTAAGAGTCCAAATGCTCTCTGTTAAAGAGTCTTTTGTTTCACATCTCAGTGTAGGATGGCATAGCATGGCTTTGATTCCAATAGCCCCCAAACCTAGGGTTACCAGATTTTACTATTGTAAAATACAGACTAATGGCCCTGCCCCCAGGCCAGTCCAGTTCTACCCAGCCCATCCCCATTCCACCCAAGTCATGCCCCATTCCCCGGGCCCCTCAACCTGTTCTCATGCTCGGAGCTGCGACAGGAGGGCATCCGCGCATGGGCTGGTGTGGCACAATGATGTCACATGCATGCTTGCAAGCGTGTAACATCAGCACATTGCATCCACATATGCGCAGATGCCCTCCTGACACCATCCCGAGCTGGAAGCTTTTCAAAACCCGGACAAAGTGCCGGGTTTTGAAGAGCCATCTGGACGCCCGGACATGTCCCCGAAAAAGAGGACATGTCCGAATAAATCCGGGCATCTGGTAACCCTACCCAAACCTAGCAAGAGTCCATGATTATATGCCAGACATCGAATCACATTTAAAACAATTCTTTGATTGGATGATGGGAGGAGCAATAAAATACAGGTGTTCGTATGAAAAATTTATGAACAATGGTTGAAGTGCAGATGGACAAAACAGGCCAGGATGCACTATGGTATCAGACTGGTTTAGGTCAGTGTGCTTACAATGCTGCTATCCAAGGACATATTTGTTCAGCCTATCATGTGGAAAGTCCCAGGTTCAGGATCACACAAAGAACAATGAACAAAATTATATTCAGTGTTTCTAGACAAACAACATGTCCTTGTCAAAATTCATCATACAATACATTAAGAATCCATGACAGTATGATTATGATGCAGTCAGATCTGGTTCATAGATCTGCATTAAGCTAATGCAGGCATTATGCACACAGACAGCTATGGCAATATAAACTTCTACAGCACTTAAATTTAGGTGCCAGCTTATAGAATTGTCCTTTATGCATTTCATTTTACCTGCATATTGGGTATGCTTTATTAAAGCTGATTTCTGCATGTAAAACACTTTTGCAGCCAAAGACTTGCTTTAGAAAAAGATCCTTTATATAATTAGGCCCTTGGAGGTCCCATCAGCCCAGTCCCCCAGGATTATTAACACAGAGAATCTAACTATGATCTATACACATGAGATAATGAGGTCAGCGAGGTTAGAGCCGCATTGAGGAAGTCCAGATGGTCCCTGCACCGATAACATACAGCAATACAACAGAGTGAGGAAAGAGAGAGAGAGCAGAGCACTGCTACTTGTCAATTAACGTTAATTAGTTTTGTAAAGTGCATGCGTGACCCTCCATTTTCAAGGCACTCCATGAAAACCCATCGAACAGATTCAGAGACTGCAGAATTTAAAAACTAGCTGCAGTAACTGAAACAGAGTTTCTGGGACGGTGGATAGCTACAGCTGCATGGCCTAAGGGATGTGTCACTCGGCCTGTCACAGAAAAAGCTCCATACAATGAGTGTTGCTGAAAAATATACTTTTACCAAAACAAAAATCCACCAAACAGTAGAAAAAGGTAGAAAATCAGAAAAGACAGATGATATAAGGAATTTGCATGCTTGCTTAGGGTCTCCTGAATCCTCTTCTCCTGCTGACACAGTAAGAAGTACTTAAAGGTCCTCAATATCTCTCCTTATACATCATTGGGGGATGGGAGTGTGTCAGTGACCTCTGGGGGGGGGGGGGGGTGCATGGGAGGATGGTCATGCTTTCATCCCTCAAGTGATAATCTGATCACTTTTTTGGCACTTATTTATTGTTAAAACAAGTGTAGCCCCAAACGTCCATATTGTGCCCTGGACGTTTTCTAAAATGTTCGATTATTGCAGGAAAACAGAAACATGATGGCAGATAAAGGCCAAATGGCCCATCTAGTCTGCCCATCCGCAGTAACCATTATCTCTTTCTCTCTCCGAGAGATCCCAATGTGCCTATCCCAGGCCCTCTTGAATTCAGACGCAGTCTCTGTTTCCACCACCTCTATTGGGAGACTGTTCCATACATCTACCACCCTTTCTGTAAAAAGTATTTCCTTAGATTACTCCGGAGCTATCACCTCTTAACTTCATCCTATGCCCTCTCATTGCAGAGTTTCCTTTCAAATGAAAGAGACTCGACTCATGCGCATTTACATTATGTAGGTATTTAAACATCTCTCATATCTCCCCTCTTTCCTCCAAAGTATACAGAATAAGATCTTTAAGTCTGTCCCCATATACCTCATGACGAAGACCACACACCGTTTTAGTAGCCTTCCTCTGGACCGATTCTATCCTTTTTATATCTTTTTGAAGGTGCAGCCTCCAGAATTGTACACAATATTCTAAATGAGGTCTCACCAGAGTCTTATACAGGGGCATCAATACCTCCTTTTTCATACTGGCTATATCTCTCCCTATGCAACCTAGCATCCTTCTAGCTTTCGCCGTCACTTTTCAACCTGTTTGGCCACATTAAGATCATCACATACAATCACACCCAAGTCCTGCTCTACTGTCATGTACATATGTTCTTAACTTTACCCTTCTCCTCTACCGCCAATTCCAGACTTCATTCCTTTCATCTAGCTGCCCCCTATGCCTGGAATAAATTTCCCTGAATTTGTCCGCCAAGCCCCTTCCCTTGTTTAAAAGTAGACTGAAAACCCACCTTTTTGATATAGCCTTCAATTCATAACCCGTCCCCCTTAACTGTATCAATGGCATCCTGTTTGTTTGTTTAGATTGTAAGCTCTTTTGAGCAGGGACTGTCTTCTTTGGTAGTGCTATTGAAATAATTAATAGTAGTAGTACAGTGGTAGTAAAGGTCAATTTTCAAATGGCATTTAGATGTTCAGCACTGTGCCAGATGTCTACGTGTGGTTTTGTTCCATTTTCAGTGACAGTGCACATGTAAGATTATGTGTACACTCAGGTGTGAGCATAGTTTTATATGTACTGTATAGAAAAATGGGTATGAAAAGGGAATTTTTGGGGGGGAGGGAAAGGGGGTGGGAGTCACTCTATAACTGGGAGTTGTAGGAGCCTATTTTAGGAAGGAAAGTAGGTACCTACTTTCCTTAATATAATACTAGTGTAACAGCAAAAATATGTGCCCATAAGTTAAGTGTGCACCAAAGTGTGTGGGGTGTAGTGGTTAGAGCTACAGCCTCAGCACCATGTGGTTGTGGGTTCAAATCCTGTGCTGCTTCTTGTGACCCTGGGAAAGTCACTTACTCCTCCTCTGCCCCAGGTACGTTGGATAGACTAAGAGCCTGCCGGGACAGATAGGGAAAATGCTTGAGTACCAGATTGTGAACTGCTAAATACACCTTGTCCGGGAAGTATATAGAAACCCCTTTCCCTTACACAGGTAACATATAGAATAATGAATAATGGCCAGGACGGAACCTAACCACACCCAAATTCCGGAAGAAACTGAAAACTCATCTATTTGGCACCTAATTACTTGTATCCTCTTCTCCTCCTGTATCTCCTCCATTGTCCTCCCTACCCTCTTCTAACCCCTTCCTCTGTAATGTCGCCAAGAGCTTGTATAGGTATGTGCAACGCACAAATGGAAGAAATAAATAAATATATAAGGGGGTGCTGAACAGTTCTCAGCCCAACCAGCTTCCTAAATTCTGAGCATTATTTTGCCACTGTAGCGGAAAAGAGTGTTATTTTATTTTGCAATGTGCCAATTTGCAGAATTGTAATGTAGAACTCTAAGCCATCATGAAGTTCCAATTCCTGCAGAAGAAAACTCCAAAGGAAATCCATGAATGTATGATGCAAACATTGAGTAACAAATGTCAATCATACGCCACAGTGAAGAAGTGGTGTGCAAACTTTCAGCATGGAGACCAAAGATGCAGCAAGTTCTGGGAGGCCTCAAACAGTGCCAACTGTTGACCATGACCTGATTTTGGCAGATTGATGAATATCGGCTTAAATAACTGTTGAAACACTACAGATGTCCAGGGAACATATTGGATGTATAATCCACGAGCAGCTGGGCATGCAGAAGCTGTCAGTCATGTGGGTGCCCAAAATGTTTGAATGCTGATGAGAAATGACATTGAGTGGACACTTCCCAGGTAATTGTGCTGTGTTTTCAGCGAGCTGGTGCCAACTTTTGGGAATGACTAGTTACTGTTGATGAAACATGGTTACACCATTATGATCCCGAGACAAAACAATCCATGCACTCGGGTTCTCTAAGGCCAAGGAAATTCAAGACTCCAAAATCAGCAGGAAAAGTCATGGCCACAGTGTTTTGGGATCAGAAAGGTGTTGTAATGACTGACTATCTTCCAAGGAGACAAACAGTTAATGCAGAATGCGACTGTAACTTGCTGTGCTGATTAAAGGAGGCATTGAAAGAAAAAAAGGAGTTCTCTTTTTGCAAGACAATGCTCCTGCTCACAAGGCTGGCAAAACGATGGATGTTTTGACGCAGTTGGAGTATCATTGCATAGACCATCCACCCTACTCACCAGATCTTGTGCCATCTGACTATTTTCTATTTCCAAACCTTAAAAAGAGTTTGAAAGGGCGACAGTTTTTAAGTGGTTTAGAGGTGACTGCAGCAGTGGAGCAGTATTTCAGTGACCAGACATTAGAGTATTTTTTGGAAGGATTACAGAATCTTCAGACACAATATGCCAAGTGTGTTGAACTTAGGAATAACTTGTAAGTTTCATGGCTCCACATCATTCCCTTCTTGGTTGAGCTGAGAACTTTTCAGCATCCCCTCATGCAGTGGTGTACCTAGCATATGTGACACCCGGGGCCCATCACTATTTCTGTTGTGTTGCATTTTATGCAGAGTCCAGCTTCTTAGTGGTTCTTTGTCTGCGTATTTCTATTTTATCCCCCCTTTTACAAAACCATAGAGTGTTTTTTAGCGCTGGCCGTGATGGTTACATGCTCCAACGCTCAGAATTCTATGAGTGTCCATGGCTAAAAACTGCACTACCGTTTTGCAAAAGGGGGAAGGGTTAGTTGATGATTACATATTCCATACTAGGCGAAGGTGTTTTCTGTGTTCTGTGTGTTTGAAAGACATGGTTTTCTGTTAGCATTGACTGTGCAGGACTGATCTGTATTAGTCTGTCTTGTTTAGTTTTACAATGGGTGTATTGATGTTCCGCTGCTCACTGTAGTATGTAAGATGCTGCCTTTTCCTAGGTACAATCTTGTTTTGCGACGTGTGGATTCTTACTAAAAATCATGTTTTTCATATAGATTGGGAAAGGGGGTGTAAAAAAATAATGGGCCCTGGGTGTCACTTATGCTAGGTACACCACTGACTATTACTACTGCTATTAATTATTTCTAGAAAGCTACCAGACGTATGCAGTGCTGTCACAAAGGAGACAATCCCTGCTCGAATGAGCCTACAATTTAAACATTACACACATAATCAGCACTTAACTATTGGCGGAATTCCGTAAATGCTGTCCAAAGCAGTGACATAGTAAGGGGGGGGGAGGGAGAATGCCCCAGGCACCATCTTCGCAGGGGGCACCGGTACTAATGCCTCTCCTCCTCTTCCATTTACCTCTTTAAACGTTTGTTGTCATGAGCAGCATCTTCCACCTGCTGCTCACAGCGGCAACGGCTCCCTTCTGACATCACTTCCTTGTTCTGGGACCAGGATGTGACATCAGAAGGGAACTAAGGCCGTGGTGCGCAGCAAGAGGAAGATGCTGCTTGCGCCAGTGATCATTTCAAGAGGCACATGGTGGGAGGGGGGGCACTCAAGCAGCAGGGAAGAGTGGCAAGGGCACTCAAGTGGCAGGGAAAAATGGAGGGCGCACATCGCAGCAATGCCAGGTACCACTGCCCAGGCGCCAACCTTCCTCACTACGCCACTGGTCCAAAGTTAGGTGCTCGGAAGATTTGCGCTATGCTAGTATCCATCAAAGGGCACTCGGTACAGAGTTCTCACGTCTAACTTTGGCCACTGCACATACTTGTACATCTGCTGAAACCTGGTATAAATGTTGGCTTGCAACTAATGGAAGCTGGGCACATAAGTGGCCCTATTCCGTAACATCATGTCTCATTTCTGGAAGCAAACAAAACAAAACTGCAGATCTGTACAAGACGTAGGCAAAATTTATTGTGACAAAATAAATATATGTAAACCCTTTTACCAATCAAGGGACCCGACACGGTCCGTGTTTCGGACAAACCTTCGTCAGGGGTCCATGGTAAAAAAGGATAACAAAAAAAGTCACAAAAATTGTAGAGTAGCAGCAAAATGTTAGCAACGTCGAGATTCGCCAACTGCAATAAAACGTCGCAAAAAGTAAAAAATGCTATAGGAATGCTGGGATAATAAGTGAACAGAAAAACGTTAAAAATGTCGCAAAGATCATAAATGATTTAGGATTAGGAGCTTTGCCTGCCATTGCTATTGTGACTGAATTTCTGCCAATGAATCTGACCTCTTGCTAGGGGCAGGGTGAAAGAGGATAGGTGAACAATGTGAAATGCACCTCGATGCACTTTTACATTTTTCATGTAACTTACTGCCCCGATCCTAATCTCTTCTGATCACCCCCTCTTCCCTTGGGTGCACAGAGAGAGGAATGACTAGCAGGAAAAAGGAAGCGAAAACGCATCTGAATGGTAAGAACTCAATTAGTATACTGCATACAGTTCTGGAGACAAAACTGACATCTTTCCTGTGGATAAAGTAGGTAATGATGGTTGATTGTAGGATGGACCTGTTGTGTTGTGTTTATTTCAGCTACTCCTTGCTGCCCCCTCCTCCCGAAGCTGCTGATCCAGGCACCCACCTAGTCTTGCCTCAGTTTACGGTCTCCCTTGTGCATATGGGTCTGCAATAACCACCACGTGACTGATAATGAAACAACAAACAAAACTGGAAACATGAGGGAAGATTGATGTCATTTTAAGGTTGATAATATTTCACACATAGAGGCTAAACTTATCTGCCCATCACCTGAGCGGCCAGTTTTATTGCAATGCTCTTCTATCATCGCCTCAGTTGAGCTCCAGGCATATTTAAGTGCCTTTGTTCTCACACAGGGACTAAGCAGCCTAGAAATAAAGATAAGATAGAAGAATCAGGAAAATATTTCCTTTTACATTATTGCACAGGGAAGAAAAGGCTCAATAGTGCTCAAACTGCTTTTATTTGACACCATGGGTAATCCTGCTCTTTTTCAAGCTTTGCTCACAAGGGTTTCTTCAATTTTCTGCCACTAGGGAAATTATTCTTTCTGAATACAACCCTTGTAGTCAAATACCAGCTTTCTACCTCTTATCATGTTAAGAGCTGAAATTTCTACAGCCAGAATTAAGCTCTCCTGCTGTTTTGGTTTCAGCGCAGAAACCTGTATTTTCCTCTAGGAAACTGTCACTTCTTTAAAACTTCTCCTGCAGAAGGAGTTCTCAGGTAATATTTTTCTGGCTCAATTAAAAGCTCTCATCAGGCTTGATGAGAGCGATCCAAGATGGCTGACGGTCTCCTAAGCTGAGCTACACGCCGGAGGAGATTGTTAAAAAAAAATTTCTTAGGGGAAGTTATTTACCTGATCATGCTGAAGAGGAGAGGTCACAGCGCCGCTGGATCCTCGCGGCGCCCCGGCGTGTCCTCTGTCAGAAACATCGAAGAACTCCTTCGTCGAATGCAGGATATCCCGGCAGCGTCGGCACCCCCGCTGGAGACGCCTCGGAGGGGCGAGATTGAGGCGGTCTCCTTGGGTTTAGAAACTACGTTGAGCCCCAACGCAAGGGCACCTCCCCCATCTCCTCAGATTACTAGCTCCCCGCGAGTGGAGGAGCTACCGGCGGAAGGCATGCACCAACCCTTGGAGGCCAGGAAGAACATGGAGAGGAGCAAGGAAATGGACTCCCTGAGCTTTCAGGAGAGCCTAGGAAGCACTGAGGACTTGATAACATCTGGGACTACCCTAGTCCAGGAGAAGGAATGCCAGGAACAGATTACAACTGGTGAGACTATTCAAGCTATAAATGTTTCCTATGCTATAGAAAAACCCAGGGAGGTAACACTGGATTCTATTTGGGACCTTGTTGCTGATCTGGCTAAGTCTATAAAGCCCCAGCTTTTGCAGCTGGAAAGTAAAATTATACTTCAAGAAACTGATATAAAGAATATGAAGGTTGAAATAGATGAATCCAAGAACTCTAATGTGAATATACAACAAGAACTAAAAGTATCAAAACAGCTTAGTGAAGCATTAGTAAAAGATAATACAAATTTACGCAGAAAAGTGGAAACTCTGGAGAACTTTTCCAGTAATAATAATCTTCGACTGATTAATTTTCCTAGGATAGCTGCTGTGACACCTAGGGATATGTTGAAACGTTATATGTTGGAGATTCTAGGAATTTCAGAGGATACATTACCACCACTTACTCAAGTTTACTACTTGCCTATGAAAGGTATTGAACCACCATCCAAATTACAGGAAGATAATCAACCACTTAATGTCTCAGCAATGCTGGAACTTTCGGACAGAGAGACTGCATCTGCGGCAACATTGCTTCTTACTGTAGCTCTTGCACCAGATAAAAACTGGTTGCTTAGACTTTTCTTTAAAAATAAAATGAAAGAATTTCTTGAATATAAAATTTTAATGTTCCCAGATTTGGCACGAGATACTCAAAAAAGAAGGCGAGAATTTCTTATGATGAAGCCAGGGGTTATATCTCTTGGAGGGACTTTTTTTCTACGACATCCTTGTAAATGTGTAATACAATATCATATGAAAAAATATGTTTTCTTTTTGCCCTTCCAGTTGACAGCCTTTCTGGCAGGAGCTCGATTGGACGAAGGGAAATAAAAGTGAAGTGCAGTTTGAATTTAATGGTATCCTCTCTCAGCTAAAGGGACCTTGTTTCCTTTTATATTTGATTCAAATATTTTGTTAATATTTGTTAATATGTTCGCTATACTTCGTCTTGGATCTAAACGGAGGGCTTGAGCTGAAGTTAAGCTAAATATTTATTTATTTGACGATTATGTATTTTAATTCTTGAGTATTATTTGTTTGCTTTTCTTCAACTTTCTGTACAAGTGGATACTTGATTTGTAAAATTTAAAAATTTGATAAATAAAATAAAATTAAAAAAAAGCTCTCATCAGAGGGGGCAGCGAGGGGGTGCTTTGCATTTTTCGCTCTTTCTGCAGTGGGACAGATGCTGCAAGTGTAATTCTGTATAGATCACTTAAATTAGGCGGCAGGCTGAAATACTTAGACAGTACTTATCATATTTTGAAGCTTCCAAAAGCAAAAAGAAACCATTTTTTTCTAGGCTATATTATATACAAAAGTAAAGTTAGTACAATATGGGGACAGATTAACCTCATACTGGAATCAACAATCCCTTTGACGTATGAGACAGTTATATGTGGAACATTGCTGTATATTAAGCCTCCCATGGATCGCTACAAATGCAGGCTTTTCCTAATTATGACAGGGATTGCTATGCAAATGATAACCCGCAATTGGAAAAGTTGCGACCACCTTAACTTTCCTTTTTGGTGGGCTAGTTTATGTTTAAGGTTACAAATATGAAAAGATGAATGTTGATATATTGGGGCATAGCAATTTTTAAAATTTGTTTTGGGATCCGTTGGCATCCTTTGTTACTTCAACATAGTTGTCTTTTATTTTTGTTTATATCTATACATATCCAGGATGGGGCAGGTGGGGGGGAAATCTTTTTGGCTTATTTCTTAATTAAATTGTTGGATGGGAGGGGAGGAATATTTTTCTTCTGCATTGTTATTGATGGAATTTAAGTGCTTACGTTGATTATTAATGTATGTACAATTCTCGGCACTTTGTATTAGTTTAATAAGCCCTTATAAGTTTAATAAAGATTAATAAAAAAGTAAAGTTAGTGGGGACTAAGGGTATAGTGAATGTTTTTGCATGTACCTGAGACCCCTAATTTGATGGCATTTTTGAAAGACTCTCAGGATATAATTTCTAAATGAGCACCATTGTTGGTATCTTTTGTTTCTGTTCAAGACAAGGGATTGACTATGAAGGCAGATTTTCAGAATAAAGAAATCCCCTTATGTGGTCAGAGAATACAACTCTTTCCAGATGTGGCTCGTTTGACCCAATTGAGACGTAAGGCTTTTTTTTTTAGCGTTAAAGACATGATTGGTATCTATTAATTGAACTTTTTATTTGAAATTGCCTTGTAAATGTTTACTAACACTAGAAGGGAAGAGCTATATATTCTTTGAGCCTGATCAATTGTTGGATTCAATTACTGCTAAAGGTGCTATGTTAGCAGGTCCTTTAATATAATATTCTTTAAAAATGGTGGGAGGAAACGGTCTAAGAAGTATTTGGCACAATTAAGTTAGGATTATATTTTCCTTTATTTTCCTTAATTATTGCCTATTAAATTTAGTTTCTCTGTATTTCCCTTTCATTAATGTGGACGTTATCATATATTTATTTTCTTTTTCATTGATGATGTGATTTGTTTAAACATTTCTGATATCACTGATTTACAAAGGTGCGCTAAGCTTTTTAGCGCACGCTAAACGCTAATGCGTGCATGTTATTCTATGGATGCATTAGCGGTTAGCGCATGCGTTGATTTAGCGCACGCTAAATCCGCGCTATAACGCTTAGCGTATCTTTGTAAAAGAGGGCTTTAGTGCCCTTGACAACCATGATTGAAATATTATTGAGACTCCATTCTATATGTTTTCATTCGAGTTTTTGTGGCAATCTTGTGCTTTTTCTTTTTTGGGGGGGTCCATCTTTTGGCATTAGTGCTGGTCCATTATAGGAGAGCATTGAGCACAGATTTTTGAGTGCCATTCATACGAGTAAACACAAGCCACCTAATATTCAACTGGCAGCGATCAGCATTTAAAACTTCCACCGTCCCTGGCTATTTTAGTCCCAGATATTCAATGTTTGACCATGTGTGGCAAGGTGAACTAAAAATCCGATGCTACCTAAAAATTGGCCAGGACCTGAATAATTCTTTTTCTACTCCCCCATCCCCTTGAGACCGTGACATTGACAACCTCCCTCTCCCCAGGAATGATACCACAACATCTCTCCCTCCAGGCCTACTTCCTATCCATAGTGGTCCAGTGGGGGCAGAAGCAAACCTCACTCAATCTTGCCCCTAGCAGCAGCATTTTCAAAATACCTCACAGCAACTTTGCAGTACTCCAGGCAAGTCAGTCAGTGATGAAACATTATTAAATATGGCTTAGGTGCCCTTTTGCTTTCATTATAGAGTGATTTTACTTTTTATTGTATTATAAGATCATGCTCTCTTTTAAATTGTGCAAAATTTTAATCTAAACCATATTGAGCTCTTTTGCAGGGATGATGCAGTATATAAAACAAAGGATTACTTTAAATTCCTTCCATTATTGTGGACAGAGATCATTAATATTTCTTCAATCCTTTATTTCTCTCGTTATAATAACTTTATTTGTTATCTCAAGTTATATTACTTTGAATGTAAATTAAAAATGTTATAAATAAAAAAATTACTAAAAAAATTAGAGAACAGTTTGGATTTGGGAGACAGTTGAGAACAAGGTTCCTTCATTATTAGGCAATACCCAGTCTGAAACTGCAACCAACTTATTAAATGATGAAAAAATTATGGCTTAGAGGTTGTTTGGAAGAAATTTTACAATAGGATGCAAATTAGCTTCTGGATCCTTTACACAAGGCCCTAACAAAATTTAATAAGAGGGAAGGTCATGTGTTCTGATATAGTTTCAAGTTTATTTAAATTTCTTATACTGCCTAATCAGCCTTCTAGGCGGTGTACAAATTTATAAAAACAGAAAACAAACTTTAACTACGATGCAAGTTTGAGGAGGCAATACATCCCCAAACTGTAACTCTAAAAACTTTTAAAAACTATTAAAAACAAAGACAAACAAGAACAAAAGGTAAAAGGCAAGAACGACATTAGGCAAAGTAAAAGAGAACAATTAGGGAAAAAAACAATAGGGAGGATTGCTGTTAAATTCAATAGTATTTTCGCTCAATTGCCCTTATAAGGACAGTTAGGTCTCAAAGGCATCAAGAAAGAGAAATGTCTTTAGCTTTGTCTTAAAGTTCTTAAGATTTGATTCTTCGCGTAAATAATTTGGAATACTATTCCAAAGAGAGGGGGCAGTGACAGAGAAGATAGTAGACCTCATTGTATATATAAACTTCAGTGACGGTATAGAGAAAAGGTTATTAGCTGTTGATCTTAGGGACCTAGAAGGACTATAAGGGGTAAGAAGATTATTTACAAATTCAGGTTGATTGTTTTGTCTAGTCTTAAATGTTAACAGAAGAATTTTGTAAGTGATTCTGTGTTCCACTGGCAACCAGTGAACTTCTTGCAACATGGGGGTGACATGGTCGGATTTTACTATCAAAGTTAACAAAACCTGAGTATGTATAGAACAAAAGCAAACACTAGACACAACGAGTTCTATAACATAAATGTTCCAGAAACTCTGCGGTGCAACAGCGGAGAATCCTACTGAAAGATACAATTAAAAATTTTTATAAGTGAAGGAAGACCTTAGTGCAGGATTGTATAGTCAAATAAACGAATAAACGTTCAATACTGCAATCCGTGTATCATCCCAGACCACACACCTCACCATCATAGAATCTTCCATGCGAGATACTAAATAGTGTCAAAATAATAAAGTGAAAAAAACACTAAGGGCTCCTTTTACGAAGCCACGTTAGCGGCTTTATCGCACGTACCTTCTAACCCCCGCGCTAGCTGAAAAACTACCGCCTGCTCAAGAGGAGGCAGTAGCGGCTAGCACGGCCGGCAAATTAGTGCGCGCTATTACACGCATTAAACCGCTAATGCGGCTTCATAAAAGGAGCCCTAAAACATTTAAACGCTCACTGTGACAAATCTAGCTCTCTTTCTAGCCTTGGCACAGGATTAGCTAGGAAGAGCAGTAAGCCCTTATGCAGGAGAGCTGACCAGGTTGGCCCTGCCAATTATGAAAGCACTGACTTTCCTTGTACCGACATTGAGCCAGATACTGACTACCAGGGAGAGTTCAGTCCAGTTGCAAGTTACTCTCCCAAGCCTGCTATTAGATCTCAAAGGAACTCAGGAGCTAAGAAACAACAGCTCCCAGAAGGCCAGAGTCATAGCAGGAAGTTGTCACATAGGCAGACACAGCTGCAGAGAGAGCTTTCTCCCTTCCCCCCTCTTCAGAGCAGGGAGGGGAAAATTGGAGCCTGTTAAAACAGGGCAGCTGAGACCCAGAGTTGGGGAGGAGCAAAGGGGGCTGCAAGGAGAGCCTCAGGGGCAGCAAGGCTTGCCTCTCCAGCTGAATTCTGACGAGCTGGGCAAGGATTGGGACATGGTAGACATTTCAGATGAGCCTGAGATTACAGCTGAGAGGCAGCTAGAAGGCTGGGAACCCATGGACATTAGTGTGCTGGTTATTCCTGGATGGATACTGGATGCAATGGACACAAGCTGAGCAAGGTTGGAAGTGTTTTTGCTATTTTTGGTTTCTTTCCTTTTTGTCTGAAAGTTTTGGGACTAAGTTTGTTTGTATGGTGAATTGTTTGAGCTTCCCAGAGCTAGCCTCTGAAGCACTCAAGAACCTGAACTGTTGCCTTGGACTGTGTAACATTCCAAACTACATATTTGTGTTCTTCCTTCTCAGCTCAGCTGGAGGCTAATTAATTGAAGATAAGATACTGAAGGAACTGAAGTAAAAGCTGCTTTGTTTACCTCATTGGAATAACTACAAGACGGCATTGTATCTTCCAAAACAGACAATATTCGTTTATTGTTAGTATAAAAACTTACAGTATTACAGCAGCAAAGACATATTGGAAAAAAATATATTGGCAGTTCAGAATATGCAATGGAGAGAAGAATGTGCACCCATATGCTTAGCAGGGGGCTAGCAGTTCCCCGTAGCATAAGTAAGTGAATCTCTCTCGCTTTACCTAGAATACACGTGTTTTTTATACAGAGCAATTCTTCCTTTGTTCCAAGAAAGTCCATCCCCGAATTCTGGTTATGTAATTCCCTATTGGTATATAAAAATAATGTAAATCTAACTCCTCCCTTCCGTCCACGCCTCTCTCACCTCCACCCCCCCTCCCTAGTAAAAGGGGGGCCTTGCAGAAACAGAGAACTCTTGGTGAACTTTCTTTCCCAAGCGCTGAGATCACTTTATCACTTTGTAGATGCTAATTAGTGGTTTTACAATTCTGTGCATATTCGGGATGCTGTCCTTGTAAACTGAAAGTTGGCAAAGGTGACCTTTCAACAATCCAGCTGTCTGGTTCCCATAGCGTGGTTCAGAGACAGAGAGCAAATGTTTTGGTACCAAGTTCTTTCATCTCTTTACACCCACATGAGCAGGGCTCCTTGCTCATTATAAAGGTTTTATGGCTTTCTAGGGTGTCTGGCATAAGTCTTATAGCACTGATAACAGTTCAGCAGAACCTTGAAGGGATATCCTCCCAGCAGGGAAACAAGAACATCATTGTTAGCATTGCAAAGGCTGAAGATGTTTACAAACAGCAAGGTACAGGCTGGGCCTGGCTATGGGAAAATATGTCTGTAGTGTCCAGCATAGTGTCCAGCATACACAAGTGAAAATATAGGTCTGTAGAGTCCAGTTGAATCATCTGTATGTCCAGGTTATACATGTCAGAACATAAGACACAGAGGAGCTCCATGTGAATGAGTTCCCTATCTGCAGGTATTCTGTGGGAGAGCTTCAAGGTTAGCAGTTTTCCTTTTTGGTTTTGTAAAACTTTATTTTTCATACTGCAAGAGTTTTGTTTGCTCCTCTCTCCTGCTCTTTCCTGGTAAGGGACTATTGCTGGGACTATCCTAATCTCAGAGGGCTGGTGAAGAGGACTGAGGGAGAAAGACTAAAGTCCAGCCAAAGTCTTGTATGATTTTGTGTTTTAAATTGGAGCCAGGTTGTTGTTTGTGAAGCCAGTGTGGCCAGGTTGGCCCAGAGCTCTATGTTTTGGTTCTTATACAAAAATGTATTGAAAAGTACTGCAAACTGCTAATAATACCAGGCAGTTTAACCAGAGGTCAAAAATAAAAAGTACACCTTTACTTTTGGACATTCCTGGGTGTGTGCGTTTTCCCTTGCCTGTGAACATTGGACCTATTGTTTTCACCCTAGGCAGTTGCCTAGATAGCCTGAAGGATTCTCTGGTTGAAGGGAACGCACTGGGAATAGTTACGGTCACGGTGAACCCGGCTCGCTGCGGTGATCAGGAACCTGTGGGTTGCAACATCACAATGTTGCACTAGCACAGTTTATGAAACATAAAATCAACTGCACAGTCTTGAAACTATAAAGAGACAAATAACTTATCTCAATGGGAGATCTGAAGACCCACGCAGCTCCCGAACTGGTTTCAGGACAAAAATTCAAATGTGTGGTAGTAACTTACTGCTTACTGCTGGAGAAGAAATCAACAAGAGGTTCAACTGAACTCAGTTTTGGATAACATCCTTCTTCAGGAATCTACAGTAGTTAAGGTTTCAAAAAGCAGAAGTGCTGACAAAAGCATGAAAGAAGCAGTGGAGAGGTAATGCTTTACTATTTGAACAGGAAAAACCGGAAACTAGAAGAACGTCACAAAACAGAAAAAAAATTAAATCAAATAATGGTATTCCATTCGATGTTCTCATTTAGGCCTGCTGGATATATCGAGTTCATTTCAAAAATCCAATATTGTTCCCGATGTTGTATGAAACATTTTTTATTGCCCAGAAAATTGCGGGGCAATGTCTCAATAATGAACCACCTGAGCTGATCAAACGTGTGCTTGAATTGAAGACAATGAGGGATCATGGGAGCTGTAGTTGTAGCTGTAAAGAGTCTGCTCTTGTGTTCTATTAGATGAGTTTTTATTCGCATGAAAGTGCGCCCCACATAAATGAGTTGACACGGGCAGATGATAATATAGACGGCCCAGGCAGTCATACAAGTTGTTTTTGTCTAAGAGTATATATCTTGTTAGTTTGTGGATTAGTCCACGTAGTGCAAGTTAGAGAAGTATCACACATAGTGCAAGAGGTGCATGGTTGATGACCTGACAGAGAACCATCATCTGACTGGACTAAGGTCCATTTATATTTTAACAAATTGCCCAAATTCTTTGTTCTTTTCTTGGCAATGCAGGGGCCTTGGTTAAATAATTCATGCACAGAAAGTATGTGCCAGTGACGACGAATACTGGCAGCTACTTTGGCTGATCTGTCAGAGTGTGTTAAAATGCAGACCCGTTTCTCCAAAGGAACTGTAGGTTGAGTTTGGAGAAGGACAACTGGATCAGCATACAAAGCACGATGATACGCCTGGCGTATGGTCCAGGCAGGGTAATTCTGTGCTTTGAATCTGGCTTTCAAAACCTTGGCCTCTTTCTTAAATTCCTGCATAGTGGAACAGAGCTGCGTGGGTCTTCAGACCTCCCATTGAGAGATATGTTATTTGTCTCTTTATAGTTTCAGGACTGTGCAAACAATTTTATGTTTCATAAACTGTGCTAGTGCAACATTGTGAGCATTTACGTGTTTTAGTGTTTTTTCACTTTATGATTTTGACACTATTTAGTATCTCGCATGGAAGATTCTATGATGGTGAGGTGTGTGGTCTAGGATGACACACGGATTGCAGTATTGAACGTTTATTTGACTATACAATCCTGCACTGAGGTCTTCCTTCACTTATAAAAATTTAAAATTGTATCTTTCAGTAGGATTCTCCACTTTTGCACCACAGTTTGTGGAACATTTATGTTATAGAACTCGTGTCTACTGATATATTACTAGGCATTAGGCGTGATCATTTTGAGTAATGGCACAGTACCTGGGAAAGGAAAGAGTGGACATTGTTCCACCTCAAGGTCAGTTTGAAGGAAAGAGGGGGTAATACTGCTTCCCCAAATGACATAGGATGAAAGAGTAAGGTCAAACATTTTCAACCCCCCTCCAGCTGTTGCCGCCACCACTTTTGCTCCCTACTCTCTCACTCACACCTATAGCTCAGCAAGTCAGTATGTTCCCTTCTCAAACCCTCTTTATGCTGGAACTCCATCTTAGAGAGCTAGTGACAGGAAAATTAAAGAGTGAGAAGCCCTGCAGAGCTTTCATTACCTTGTGCTTTGAAAGACTCTGCAGTGTCCCATTCCATATGGTAACAGGAAGTACAAGTAAACATATACTGGTAGACTCTTATCGACACAAGAACCACTAAATATATATATTTAAAACAAATGCTAAACCAAAATAAAAGTGAATGATTTGTGCTTAGTTAAATTAACACCCAGCCGCTGGCAGAGGTGTTCCAATCTACATCATCGAAGAATGCAAAAGAAGGTCACAAATAAGACCCCCTCGTGATTTTCCCAACGTTCTGTTAAGTGTAACTGACCCTCAGAAATGCCACCAGCCACTCAAATGTGTTTCATAGTGGTTGGATTTATACATTACATCCTCACCGGGTTACTTTGATCATTTTTTCAAATTCGTGAATATATTAATTTTTCATAAAGTGCAAAGGTAAAACTTCTTTTTAAATATAAAGCTAATACTTAGCTTAGCTTAGGTAGTCCATTCTAAAGGATACTGTCACCAATATGTTTCATCCACCATGGGTTTCATCTATGGAATGGTCGCGTCGTGGGAAACCAATTCTAGTTGAGGATCCTAACCCTGATGAAACCCGTGGTGGGTGAAACATGTTGGTGACAGTATCCCTTAGAATGGACCACCTAAGCTAAGCTAAGTATTAGCTTTATATTTAAAAAGAAGTTTTACCTTTGCAGTTTTGCATTTTATGAAAAATTAATATATTCACGAATTTGAAAAAATGATCAAAGTGACCCGGTGAGGATGTAATGTATAAATCCAACCACTATGAAACACATTTGAGTGGCTGGTGGCATTTCTGAGGGTCAGTTACACTTAACAGAACGTTGGGAAAATCACGAGGTGGTCTTATTTGTGACTTCCTTTTGCATTCTTCATTGATTCTTACTTTCCCATATTAATAGACCTTTTCAACAGTCCAATCTACATCATAGCATACCCTGCCTGACTCCTAATAAATCGTCCACAAAAAATCTTATAATCAGTTACTTATCTTGCTGGGGTCCAGACTCTAGAGCTGATTTTTCATTTTCAGCAGGTTGCTGCCCACTTCCACTGCAACAATACCACCTCCCCCCTCAAAAAAAAACAGTGAAACCCGCACATAAGGAGGGCAAAAGAAAAAGCCACTTAGATGCCCCAACGGAGCACCAATAAGAGAACATGTCCAGGGAAACTTGGACATAAGGTAACCTTAAGCAAAATAGGCAAACTTGGCCTATGTTCCTTGAGGGATCACTGGAGAAATGGTGTGGCTTTAGGGGGACTGAATTGGGGGAGGTCATAGGTGGGTTCTTTTGAAGGAGGCAGGGTTTTCCTAGGAGTGGTGGCAATTGCCTAGGGGGCCCCAACCCAGAATGGTGCTGGGAAGGGCAGCATGTCGGGAAGGGAACCAGTTGGCTGCCAGAGCTTAGTTTCTCCCAGGGGTCATGGGGACAAGCAGCTCTTGAAGTAAATGATCACCACTGCATACAATTGCCTTTGCAGAACCTCAGAGAAGTAACCAGCTCAGTGAAGGGTAATTATTTTTCTTGCAGAAGTCAGTGTGTGAAGCCTTTATGAGGCACTGGTTTTGTTTTTTTTTAATTTTTGCACATTAATGAGCTGCTTTGCATAACTAAGCATGATAGCATCTCATTAATGCAGAATTTACATAAACCTTCAAGCAAAATGAATTTTGTGTAAATGCTTACTTCTAAGATGGCCCATCTTGCATATTTTTTTGCAAGGGGAACTTGGTACAGAAAATGTAACAAAAGCAATGGCATTTTAGTATATTTGTGAACTTGCAAATGTTTTGCAATTTTTGAGAAAAAAAAATTGTTGCATTTTGGACATCAAGGCATATAAATGAAATTCAGAAATATTTGAAACACAGCTTTAAAAAATAAGAAAAGAGTCAGTGACTGTAAAATAAAAATTGGCACACTGGAAAGTTGATTCCACAGCTAACATTTTTAAGAGGCCAAATATTAGGGGCAGGTGTATTAACATGCAGGAAGATTTTGCACTTACAAACTTTAACTGTAAGGTGCAGTCAAGTGCAGAGTCATTGAGGGAAATTCAGGGTAAGGGGATGGGGGAGGGGAGTGCCTACAAGTGCCCTGTATTTACCACACAGGCCTTAAGGCCATGCAGAGCAGCTGCACTATCAGGTAGAGGGCTGACCAAATTTCAGTTTCAATTTCAGTGCCGAAACTGACCCCAAATCCAAATTCAGTCTCGTTTCAGTTTTGGCTTTAAATGAATGCTTTTGGCTGAAACTGAAATGATGCAGTGTTTCTAAAATAGGTGCAGAACCCTGCTCCCTCTCCTCCCCCCCCCCACCCCAAACAAAAGCAGCTCCCCTAGGACCTTCCTTACAAGTGTTGGTAGTCCAGTGGTGCAATTGGGGCATGAGCAATCCCCACTCTTTCTTGTTGCTGCTGGCTCCATTTTCAAAACTGCTGCTATGACTTTAAATGGCAGTCTCAGAAGACTACCACCAGAAGTCGCAGCAGCCATTTTGAGATTGGGTTGGAGCAATTGTATATACAGTCTCGAAATGGCTGCTGCAACGTCTGGCAGCAGTCTCGCGAGATTGCTTCTTGAAGTCATGGCAGTCATCTTGAGAATAGAGCTGGCAGGTGAAGGAGCGAGTGGGTTAGGGTTAGGGTTAGGGTTAGACCTGACTGTACCACTGGAACACCAACGTGTGTAAGGTAAGCTCCAGGAATGAGCCTATAGGTGGTGGTAGAAGTTCAGGAGAGGAGCTACTTTTGTTGAAGGAAGATGCCTGGAGGGGCATTGCTCCTGTTTGAGTGGGGAAAGAGGGGTGCAGCACTGATTAGAGGTGACCAGTTTCAATTATGGTTTCAGTTTTAGCTGAAACCAAGTGACAAAATTTTGTTACAGGTTCTGTTTTGACTGAAACAAATTTTAAAAAAAAAGGTTTTGGTTATTTTCTCAAACCACACAGGTGTAACAATAGATAATAATCAATTCTAAAAACCCCTACAAAATTGCTATGTAAGTGTCAAATGCAAGGCAATTCATCAGAGACTCGGCTATACAATAAAGCGAAAATGGAGAAAAATGCCTCATAAGATCATTATGACAGCTACATGCACACAGTATACTAAGGCTGTCTCATATTCTCATCGCCATTAAAAAAAAACTCCACATTGCTCTCAAACCAGGTCTCAAAATGAAAAAAATGAAGGATGTTAGGGTGCACAGGAAGAGGTATGGCCAGTAGGAAAAGGAGGTATTGATGCCCCTTTATAAGACTCTGGTGAGACCTCATTTAGAATATTATATACAATTCTGGAGGCCGCACTTTCAAAAAGATATAAAAAGGATGGAGTCGGTCCAGAGGAAGGCTATGGGGACAGACTTAAAGATCTCAATCTGTATACTTTGAAGGAAATGCAAAAGAGGGGAGATATGATAGAGATCTATGTGGCATAAATGCGCAGGAGTCGAGTCTCTTTCATTTGAGAGGAAGCTCTGGAATGAAAGGGCATAGGATGAAGTTAAGAGGTGATAGGCTCAGGAGTAATCTAAGGAAATACTTTTTTACAGAAAAGGTGGTAAATGTGTGGAACAGTCTTCTGGTAGAGGTGGTAGAGACAAAGACTGTGTCTGATTTCAAGAAAGCCTGGGATAGGCATGTGGGATCTCTTAGAGAGAGGAAGAGATAATGAGTACTGCAGATGAGCAGACTGGATGGGCCATTTGGCCTTTATCTGTCATCATGTTTCTATGTTATCTTAATAGCGGCGATCCACGTCCTCTTTGTGCTCGCAATCCAAACTTTATCATCTTTGGATCCCACATTCAACCTGACAAGGGTCCTTGTTTCGCCAAACCTCTGCTGCTTCAGGTGTATCAATAATCCAAAACTCCATGCTTACTGCTTCTACTTCTTAATCATGAAGGCTTGGAACAGCAGGGACACTCAAACCGCACTCTTTTATCTATTCAGTATTCTACTTCCAGAGCAAACATCACTTTCGGAACCTCCCCCCCCCCCCCCCCAAACCACCAAACAAACCCATACACACATGCACAAACCGCCTCCCCCCCAAAAAAAAAAAAAAATACATGCCAATCAATTCTGTGGTTAAGCCCATTAAGACCGACTATTCAGCCAGAATATATACTGTTCTTTTTGAAATAATTTCCGTTTGAAATTACCCCGTCTCTGGGAGAGAAAAATAGAATTAATTACTGCACACTTGAACTCAAAGGAATGTCCTCTTTCAGCACAATGTGTACCCAATCGATCAACACCTTTTTGATGTTAAATATAACGATGTTCAAAAACATCCTTGTTTTCAGAGGACGTGAGATTTGTCCTGTGTAGCACTGCCGGCAAAGACAAATCAGCATATACACTACAAATGCTGAGATATAAGTGTTTTTTGTCTTGCTTTGAATTTGCAATCCTTGTGGAAATTGAATGACCTGTCCTTCCAACATAATGGCACAAGCAGCACAACCACCACCACATTTATAATGTCCCAGAATATCTTGTTTATTTTGAGACCAAATATCTGATTATTGGCCTAACTGCTCTTTTAAATTTTGACTTCCACTGTTTGCTAATACACATTCAGACTCCTTAAAGCAATCGTATACCTGCAGCATTTTCCAATATTTGTGAATGCTTTTGCTACTGAAGGAGATAATTTAGAAAACCACAATGCACAAGGTATCTTTAAGCATTCAGAGGCTTTTGCGCGATAACTTATCAAATCTCCCCTTGGATACCATAGTGCTCTTTTCTTAGCTTTTTTAACCACTGAAGAGGGATACTTACATTCAATAAATTTGTTGCTCAACATTGTGGCTTGTTCCAAAAATTATTTATTAGAGTGACAAATACACCTGTAGCATAAAAACTGGGACACGAGAAGGCTATTTTTAAGTTGTGCAGGATGTGTACTGGAATAATGTAGTTAATGTATTCTTGTCTGTAGATTTATGATAGATCATAGTTATAAATTGCTGTTCTTCCTTCAGTATTTGGACATCCAAAAAATGTATTGAAGTCTTATGATATGATAACTCAAATTGAATTGTAGGATGACATTTATTTAATATTCAACAAAACTTAGCAAAATATCCACTGGATCTGACAACAATACAAAAATATTATCAATAAATCTACACCATAATTTCTCATTGGAAACCTCCAGCAGCATATACCCATTTTTTGCTCAAATCTGGCCATAAGAAATTTGCTATAGAAGGAGCAAATGAACCCCCTATAGCCACTCAAGACAACTGTTAATACAATTTACCATAAAAAAATTAAAATAATTGCTACGCATAGCCAATGTCGTTAATTCTTCCAAAAATCTGTAGGAACCAAATGTGGATGGTCCCTTTGCTCCAAATTATCCCAACTTCATAAGACTGAATATATTTTTTATAAAGGAGTTTCTCCAGTCATAGGTCAACCCCCCCCAACACACACACACACACACTTTGTTTACCACTGTATTGCAGACTTCAAAAAAATTGCAAAAATATGTCTAAGCACAGTTTTCATAGATACAATCCCATATCACTCACAGCTTACAACCATAATTGTGGGAAAAAAGCAAGTCTAGCTCAGTCTCTATCGATATACAGGTCTCCCTCTATATTTTTTAGGCTTTGCTAGTGAGATTATATAGTTTATTCCTCTTTATAACTTCAGTGCAACAATATAATAGTCACATTCGTGAAAGAGAATCCCTTACTCCCTCAGATACTTGTTATAGAATTATTCCTTTAAAGCAGAAATTAGTGCAATGAAAGGTTGCTGCCCTTGACCCCAAATCCAGAGCAATCTATTTGATATTTATTTGAAAGGCTTACCAAACTGCCAAGTGTTTATTTCTCTTCTGAAGGAGTAGTTTGAAATGCAGCCTTCAAATCTATAATACCTTTTAGTGTGAGGTGGCACAAAAGACATTCAAAGGGTTTAATTAGATGGTCCTTTTCATCTCTTGTTTTATCAGTAAGAAATATAAAGTACCAGAGAGAGAATACCAGAGTCGAAAAGAACAGAAGCATCTTGTAGAAGATATAATGTAATCCACCCCCCCCCCCCAATTAACTTGTAAATAGTACTGGAAGAAGGTAACACTGATGTGTGATTCCATACAGAAAGAGAAAACAGGAAGACATAGTATTGCATACTCTGGACTGGATTTCTACAGTTAGGCCCCAAATAGTTAAATAATGTGTGTTAATGTATACTATTAGCAAATGGATAAATAATGGATGTTAATGTGTTTTGTTAGCACATAGGCCTCAAATGGGTAAATAATGCACATTAATGTGTGCTATTAGCAAATTGATCCCTGTGGTAGTGTGTCATAATAAAGTGTAAATCAAAGTAAGGCTTTACTTTTGGTCCTATCACAGACTCAGGCTCAAACATAAGCAGCAACCACACTGACAATTCCACATTTTATAACTATTCTGTTTTTTCTGACTTCTTGAACACAGTTTCAAGTCATTCACATATAAATCCAGGCCTGGGACACGCAGATCTGGATTGTCATCAATAAATCAAGGCAAACCTACTCTTGGCAGACTTTTACCTATAGACTGTGAAGACCTAAGCTTGAAGCAGCTACTCTCTTCCCAGGAACTCACCCACCTGGTACTGTGACCAACTTGGAACACACTTGGAAGCTTTCTTCTTTGGGATATCCCCATTCAGTAGCATAGTAAATGACAGCACAAAAAGACTTGAACAGTCCATCCAGTCTGTCCAATAGTCATACACCTTAAAAATTAATGATTACATTGTCTTTTTTTTTTTTTTTTTTGGGGGGGGGATAATTCTGGGGCCTACCTAAACATTGGAGCCTCCCACCAGTCCTACCTGTAAATTGGAGAGAAGGGGGTTCATTCGGGGGGGGGGGGGGGGGGGGGGGGAAGGAATTACAGAGGCCTTAGGGTAGGGAATGGGATACCAGACATCCAGATTTACCCAGACAAGCCCTCTTTTCAGAGGACTGTCCAGGCGTCTGAATGACTTTTCAAAACCCAGCACTTTGTCTGGGTTTTGAAAAGCTGGTAAGATCGTGGCTGAGTCTGGCATGCATCTGCACAAGTTCGGATGCGACATCATCACGCCACATCTACGCATGTGCAGATGCATTCCAGACCCGGCCCACAGAGGCGAAGTTTGCGTAGGGCTGGGGTTGGGAGACAGAACTGGGTGGGGCTGGGGCAGAATGGGGCGAGCCCAAGGGCGGAACAGGGCAGAGCCACGTGTCCTCCTTTACAAGATGCAAAATCTGGTAACCCTACCTTAGGGAGCTCAGGAAGGATTTTTTTTTTAATAGTTATGTGATCCCAGCCTGATATTCAGCCAGGGCCTGCATAACTTGCTTATGTAGGTCCAGCTGAATATCGGCTGGGCCCATATAAACTCTAGCAGCCTGCCCACTTACACTTAGTCCCCAGTATTCAGTATCGGTGCCCAGACATGGCTGACCACCGCCAGCAGAATATTTGGGAGTCAGCTTCTCCACTATGGCCATGTCTCCATGAGTACAAACCAAAAAATTGACCCTTTATTCCCACAGGCAATGCAAATAACAGCGAAAACATAAATATCTGTGTCCACACCTCTCTATAGTTTAGGTCCTGGATATATTTTATGTGGATTATCCAATTGTACATTTTTGAATAAAGCCTGCATCTTGAACATCATCTCCACAGATCTTTTTGTTTTCCGTGTCTCCATGAGTGCCACTTTTGCTCTTTGATAGTAGCATAGCAAATGATGGCAGATAAAGACCTGAATGGTCCATACAGTCTACCCTGTATTCACAATTTCATGATTAAATTAAAATGTCTTTTTTTCTTTGCTATTTCTGGACCATAGACCTTAGAAAACTACGCGGTACTGACCTTAGTTTCTAAATACTGGAGTCGCCGTTGAAGCTCACTCCAATCTATCCAAATCATCTCATTTGCAGGATTTAGACCATGAAAGTTAACCCATTCCTATTCTATTCCTCTGTGTTCATCCCACGCTTTTTTGAATTCCATCACAGTTTTCCTCTCCACCACCTCCCTCAGGTGGGCATTCCAGGCATTCAGCACCCTCTCCAACATTACTCCTAAGTCTACCACCCCTCAATCTCAATTTATGTCTTCTAGTTCCATAGATTTCTTCATAGGTTTTCTGCTTCTAATGTACTTGAAAAAGTAATTACTATGAGTTTTTGTTTCTGTGTCAAATTTCATATTCTCTTTAAATATGATTGAAGTCTACAAAATCCTGAGTGGAGTAGAACAGGTACAAGTGGATTGATTTTTTCATAAAGACTAGGGGGCACTCGATGAACTCACAGGGAAATACTTTTAAAACCAATAGGAGGAAATTTTTTTTCATTCAGAAAAGTTAAGCGGAACGCATTGCTAGAGATTGTAGTAAGAGCGGATAGAGTAGCTGGAAATTGGTACGACGAGCGAGGTGATTAAATTTGCAGATGATACGAAGTTACTCAGAGTTGTCAGAAGGATTGCAAAGACCTGCAACGTGACATAAACACGCTCAAGAAATGGGCCGCGACATGGCAAATGAGGTTTAACGTGGATAAGTGTAAGGTGATGCATGTCGGTAAAGTTAAAAGAGGATAGATTCCGTACAAACATAAAGAAGTTCTTCTTCACCCAGAGGGTGGTAGAAAACTGGAATGCTCCTCCAGAAGCTGTTATAGGGGAAAACACCCTCCAGGAATTCAAGACAAAGTTAGACAAGTTCCTGCTGAACCAGAACATACGCATACCAGACCATTGGTCTGACCCAGTAAGCAGGGCCGCCATCAGAAATTTCTGGGCCCCTTACTGAGCAATCCTATTGGGCCCCCCACGCACCCCTTCCCCCCCACCCCCGACACTCCCCCCCCTTCTTCCATGGGCCGAATACACACATACTTTTCTGCTAATGCTCCACCTAAGCCAGTCCCGTAAAATCTTCTCACGTCCATTGGGTGATTTGGCATAGAGGAGATATTCATAAAAAGAACGTCCGTCAAGATCTTTACTCATAGACTGTGCCATTTGCTTTAAATCATCTTCCATCATTAATCCAAATTGCACAATTCTTTCTCTGTCTTTGTCCTGAATGGCATCTGGCCACATTGCTGGATCCTTCCAGTCAACAAATTTATAAGCAAGCGCGGAGAACGCATTTTTAAACAAATGTAGTTTATCCTTGTACTCCTTATGTAATTTTAATCATCTATGGATATGTTTGTATGTTTATTGTTCAAATGGTTTTATTTATTTCCCCAAATTTATTTTTGTTATACGCATTGAAAATATTTGATATTGCGTTTAAATCAAAATCTCAATAAACTTGAAACTTGAAACGAGTGCCCGTGAGATTGTGGGAGGGTTAAATACTCAAAACTTAGAAAAATAACAATTTACTTAAAGTTTTTGCTACGCCAGTTTTCTGGTATCTTTATATACAGTGGCATACGTAGCATATGTAACACCCGGGGCCCATCATTTTTTGACACCCCCCCCATCTGTAAGAAAAACATGATTTTTAGTAACAAACCACACATCACACATGAGTACCTAGGAAAAGGCAGCATCTTACATATTGCAGTGAGCAGTACATCAATACACCCATTGTAAAACTAAACAAGCCAGACCAGCACAGATCAATCCTACACCGTCAATCCTAACAGAAAACCATGTCTTTCGAACACACAGAACACAGAAAACACCTTCACCTAGTATGGAATATGTCATCACAAACTAACCCCTCACTCTTTTACAAAACTGTAGTGTGGATTTTAGCCACAGTGGTAACAGCCCTGACGCTCATAGAATTCTGAGCATCAGAGCTGCTACCACTACGGCTGGCGCTAAAAAACGCTCTACTGTTTTGTAAAAGGGGGGATAAAATAGAAATACACAGTTTCAACGCTCTAGCTCAGAGGTGGCCAAACTTTTTGAGCTTGTGAGCTACTTTAAAATGATCAAGTCAAAATGATCTACCAACAATAAAATTAAAAAACACAAAGCACACTATACGCTGAGAAAATGTTAATTATCATTCCTATTCTGGGTTTTTTTCAAAGAGGTCAAGGCAGATGACTCTATGCATTGTCACCTCAGTAACAATCATACAAAAATAGACAAATATACCCTCCATCCTTTTTATTAAACCACAATAGCAGTTTTTAGCGCAGGGAGCTGCGCTGAATGCCCAGCGCTGCTCTTGACGCTCATAGGCTCCCTGCACTAAAAACCACTATTGCGGTTTAGTAAAAGGGGACCATATTGTAAAATATAGACAGCAGATATAAATTCAGAACTGTGCATAGTAAGTGAAGGGAAGTTTTCATCTCTGGGAATTTACCCAGTTAACTATTAAGTTATTTGGGCAAATTCCTTTGAAAACTGTGGTAATACTGCCTCCACTTTGCTAAATTTAAAATAAAATCATTTTTCCTACCTTGTCTGGTGATTTCTGGTTGCACTTTCTTCTGACTGTGCATCCAATCTTTCTTCCCTTCTATCAGCCTGTATGCTTTCTCTCCTCCACACCTCATTCCCTCCCCCAACTTTTTCTTCCTCTCTCCCTGACCTTTCTGTTTCTCTTCTTTCCTTCTGTCTCCCTGCCTGCCCCCTTTCTTTCTTTCTCCCTGCCGTTCCCCAAGCCACTGCCACTGCCGCTGCCATCGGGGAACAGGACCCACCAATGGATAACAGGCCCCAAAGCCGACGCCGACGCATGCTCTCCCTGCCAGGCAGCGATTGGCTGGCCCGAACTTCCTCTCCGACTGCAGAATTGACGTCGGGGAGAGGAAGACTGATCGGCCCGATAGATTAGATCGCCAAGACAAAGTGAGTCCTGGGTGATCGACTCACTTTGCCTTGGCGAGCTACTGGCGCCCCTGCCTTAGAACACTGCCTAGGACCCTGGGGGAGCCCGGGCCCCCTGTCAGCTCCGGGCCCCTGAATGCAGGACTGGTAGTACTACCCTGATGGCGGCCCTGCCAGTAAGGCTATTCTTATGTTCTTAGCCATTTTAATCAATGCTTTGCCTGAAACTTGCCAGTGTTTATGTTGCTTCTTATTTTCTTCTTTTAGATCATTTATACAGTTTTAAAAGATGTTCTTTTGGCTCTAATAGCCTTTTTTTCACTTCACCTATTACCCCTGCTGGCTATCGTTTCATCTTTCTTTCTCCTTTATTAATTCATGGAATATATCTAGTCTGGGCTTCTAAGAAGGTATTTTTAAACATCAGTGCCTGATTTGAAGTCCTACATTTTGTGGCTGATTCTTTTGTTATTTTTTTCAGGGGAGAGAATAGGCACTCTTGCACTAATTAGTTATCACATCTACAAGCGTGGGACAGGCATATGGAATCTGTTAGGGAGAGGAGGGAATAGTGGATGTCAGACCATGGGAAAAATTTCAAGCTATCAGAAGGAGAGGAGAAAGATGCCAGACCATATGAGGGGAAGGGGGAAGACAGAGTTGTCTGACCATAGAAGAGGGATGAGATGGTGCACAGGGAAGGAGAGGAAGGGGAGACAGAGAGAGGAGATGGTGCATAGTAATGGGTGCGGCAGGGAAGAGATAAGAAGAAATGCTTCTTATGGATAGATGGGAGTAGGGGAGAAGATGGTACACATGAATAGATGGGAAGGAAAGAGATGAAAAAGTAGATAGATTATTAGAAGAAAACAGAAAAATGGAAGAAATTTGAATGCTAAACGTTAATGATAAAGATGGATGTATTCACCAAATTACTAGACAGGGTACTAATAGATTGAGAATGTGGAAGATATGAAACAGTATACAAATAGTATACCAATTTATATTGATTACACTCAACATATTTCCTCTCTTTTGAAAAACTGAAAACCAGCCATCAATTGATATGATTTCCAATATGCTCAGGGATATGAAGCTCTAATGGGGAGTGTTTGCCCCCCTCACGGAGCTTTCTGTCTGTTAATTTATTGGCATATATTAAACTTCAGTCAGGCTATAAAATATTAGAAAAGAAAAAAAGAATAACAGAAAGAAGATACACAACAAAGAAATAATGAAAAGCATAGATTGATTGAAATCAGTACAACATATATTATGACTGGATGGAAAGCTCCATGAGGGGGGCAAACACAACCCATTAGAGCTTCATATCTCTGAGCATATTGGAAATCATATCAATCAATGGCTGGTTTTCAGTTTTTCGAAAGAGAGGAGATATGTTGTGTAATCAGAGAAAGATGGATGTATGGTAGAAAGTGAAGGAGAGAAAAACAGCAAATGGATAAGGTGGCCCTGGATACACAGTTAGGAGCACAGACAGAAGAAAGTGCAGCCAAAAACTGTGAAAAGAAGGTTTGAAAAATGGAAGGTAGGGGAAATGATTTTATTTTCAATTTAGTGATTGAATTGTATCAATTTTGAGAATTTACAACTACTGTCTATATTTTGCACTATTCAGGAAGAAATGCATTTGTTTATTTTTTTTCTCTGGGGTTGTACTGCATGCAGAGTCTTGAATCTTAGGGTTTCGTTTGTATATATTAGTACTTTTAGTTTTTGGTCCCTTATTTGCATAGGGGTTTTCTGTGTTCTGGTAGGAATGAATGTTAAGTGTGCTTTGTGTAGTTTAATTTTGTGGTTAACCATTATGTGGTGTTAATAAGATTATATTGTGTGTATATATGAAAAATGAATGGAAAAAATGGTGTTACAATTAGTACTATTATGAGGGCGAGGTCTGGGGCAGAGATTGGGTGGGATCTGGCCCACGACTTAACCTGTGTTTTAGATTTCGGCCCCTTAATGTGATTGAGTTTGACACCCCTGGTTTAGAGGGAACATAAAGATGTAATTCTGCCTCCTCCTTCTTTGGGGCTGCGTAGGCCAGTATAATGATGTCCTGTGTGGACATAAGCAACACCGGCTTCTCCTTCCAGCTCACGTGGGCAGTCAAGAACACAACCCTTAAAGGAGATGAACCTAGAAGCCTTAAATAGCCAAATGCTCAATGCACACAGACTTCTTAAACACAACACATACTCCTCCCCCTTTTACTAAACCATGTTAGCTGAATGCTCCGCACTGCTCTCAATGCTTATAGTGTTCCTATGAGCATCAGGAGCAGCACAGAGCATTCAGCGTGGCTCCCTGTGCTATTAACTGTTATCGTGGTTTAGTAAAAGGAGGGGGGGGATAATGTCTGTTATAAATGAGAGGAAAAAGGATCTCAGAAACCTACTCAGAATATGGCAATAAAAAACTTATCTGAGACTTACCAGTTCCAGATTTAAATCACTAATCCTAAAAATAATCCTCATATATTCAAGCACTCAATATGCCGACAACTAATATCTATTCACACTTTTTTTTTTACTTTTTAAATTATTCTTACTATTTTTTTTACTGCATGCTATATACAAGTACCTCTATTTTCTTTACTGCATATTGTATATAAGAAGACAAATGACACAATATAATGTGCTGGTGAAATTAAAAAATTACAGAAATTCAAACACTTGTTTCCGTGAACAGTTATTATCATAAGTGACAAACATTTATAACAGACACGTATTATGTGTTGTATTTAAGAAGTCTTTGTGTGCGTTGAGCGGTGGACAAGAACCCCAGCACCTGGATTTATCTGGTGTTTTTCTGGACATCCGGCAATTCATGCAGAATCCTGATGTCTGCAGGTGAAAGGTAAAGATTCTAAGTATGGCCTATTGTACATACTGCAGCCTGCTTTCAGTTGACTCCCATTAAATATCTTTTCTCGTTATCACACATAAGTTGTTAGTCTCAAACAGCGCAATAGAGCACATGGCACTCAGGCCCATTTGTAAGGATAATGAATTTGCAGTATGTTTCCTAATTATCTACTTTTTAGCATAACATTAGGCGGCAAGCCTGTTACTTTACCCTGGCATTGCTTAGTGTGTGGGCTAATTACTCTGAAGGCTGGAGGCCACGCTTATATTTATGCAATAACCACAGATGGTACATACATATTAATGAAAATGTTTTACGGTGAGTATTGGCATTGAAGGACACAACAGAATTAAAAATACAATCAGGACAGTTCTATAAATTGGCATCTCAGTCTAGGCGCCCCAATGCTTAGCATCGTTTCTATAATGGCATGTTGGCGCCAAGATTCTCTTTATAGGATGGTAGAGTGAGTCAGCATTGGCGTACTCTTGTTTAGGCACATCCAATTACTCCATGTCAATGGCAGGCGTAGGCGTAATTTCTAATATTCTATAAATTGCATGCATGCCTGGATGACAGGCCTATGACCTGCCAATGCTCCATCTACATATATGCCATCTACCCTTGCAGTTAGGCTCTATGGCACATAGGCACTACCTGTGTATAATATGTAAACCACTTTGGTTATATCATAGAAAGGTATCAAATGCATAACCTGTACCCATACCTAAAGAATAGCACCTAGTGTATATAGGCACCTATCAATTTATAGTGCTTTTGATGCTTGGACCACACCCTTCGAAATGAAGGCATGGATGCCTAAAGCAAAGGAGTGCAATCCTCTGAAGGCTGGAAGTATTGGTGGGATAGATGAGGGTTATAGATACAATACTTGGTAATTATATAACAATACTTGAATCTCCATCCTCATCTGCATTTAATACCTACTGACTTCCTTATAAAATTTAGTAGTATCTCTATGAATCAAAATTATATTTTGTTTAACAAAAATTTTTTACCAACAATGTTGAGGAGTTGCAATGGGAGCTTCTTTTGCTTCCACTATAGCAAACCTATATATGGCTACATTTGAGGAGAAATGGATTTATAGTTTTGGCCACTTCAGATATATCAGTGGTTGGGTCTGCTTCATTGATGATATCTTTTGTCTTTGGAAAGGACCCATAGAAGAGTTTCACCAATTTGTAGCATATATTAATACATGCCATCCAAAGATATGATTTGAAGTGCAATTTCACCCTAGGAAGGTTACATTTTTGCATGTTGAAGTAGAAATTGTTAACAGAAGGTTTGAAACCACTGTTTTCTCCAAGAGGATGGATAGGAATTCTCTGCTTGCATTCTCCAGTATGCACCCACATCCATTGAAAGCAAATATTCCGTTTGCTCAATTTCTGAGGTGTAGGAGAATTTGTAGAACTGATAATTTATATGAGGATAGGTCTGCTGAATTGAGGAGAAAATTGGAAGATAAAGGGTACCCTGCACCTATTATGAATAAAACATATAAAAGAGCCCTGTATAACCCTAGGGATGAGCTGCTTGTATATCAGGTGAGAAGTGTAGGAATGCCCCACAAAGGAAACACACACACGCAGTCTTAGAATCGGGAGGAGGCGCTAGTAAGGGCTAGCTCCGAGTTCCTATTTATTATGCTTCTAAGATAATGACATCATAGTAACTGCCTCATTTACACATCTCATGATTGGTGGGTACAAAGGTACATGGTTTTACATTGTAGATACAAAGATAGGTACATACTTTTACCTCGTGATTACCCTCCCTTTACCTCGTGCTTTTACCTCATGATCATCCTCCAACTCAGCACTTAGACAAGGGCCTGATTAACACGTTGTCAGGGCCTGAGTCTTTGCACATCCTGAAGGCCTATCAGCTAATGTCCTTTCCTAATAAGGACTGCTCAAATAAGATAAGCATGTGACAGTCCAAAGGTTATAATACATACTCCTTAAGCTAACTTAGTCTTAAGCTCAGGGCCTGCACGTAGGCAGAGTCTGATTGCTGCCCATATAAGGAATAAGGGAAAAGGGTAAACTTGTGTCAGGTTAATATGTGACAAGTCATGCTAGCATTTTCCTTTACTTAGAAGTGCTGTATGGCGAGAAGAGAGAGGAATGGGAATAATTCAGAATTCTTTCCCAGGGGCACATAATTCTTTCCCAGGGGCAGTGAAATCAGTGTGCCGATTTCGCCCTGTTTCAGAATGGTAGAATGGCTTCCCTACAGAGAAGTCAGCTGGAAGTGGTGTTGCCTTTTATGTCCAAATATACAGTACTTTCTAGAAAGTGGTTCATCCGCGTCTAGCGCTATTGAAAGTGCATTCTTGTTTTGAAGACTTCAGAGTGATGTTTTCATTTGAAAGAAATAAAAATTTGGGAGATTGGTTGAGCCCAAATGTGGCAGATGTTGAAGAAGAGATAATGCAAGATGGAGAGACTAGTCATAAGGAATGTGGCCAATGTACAGTCTGTTCTATTATGGTTGAGATGAAAGAATTTAGACATCCAGTTACACAGGAGTTCTACTCCCTGAGGAGCACTATAAATTACCTTTATATGGGGGGTGATTTATTTAATTTGGTGTAGTTGCTCTCTGATATATGTCAGTCAAACCTCAAGATCATTAAAAATGTGGTTGTTAGAACTTTGCTCTTGTTTGAATACATGGAGATTGGAGAATCTATGAGCTGGACATGGCACAACACAAGGGTCTAAATTTAAAGATAGAATGGTCCAGCATTGTCAGGTCTAGCGTTCTGTGTTTACTTGTGTGAACTACATTTGTCAAAGGCGTGGTTTACTGCTGCCTGAAGATTTAAGTGGTTACCTGGGAGGAGACATATTCACCATGGAATCAACTGAGAATTTGGATAAGTTAGAACATTTGATTCTCAGTTTCATTATACTGGTATATGATAGATTGTTGGTGTTTTTACCCTTAAGGGTTTTCTCCTTGATGTCAGCCATGCTTAGATGATTTCTTAAGGAGTGGAGGTTTTTTACACCTATGAAGGTCAACTGAGGTCTTTTTCTCCACTTGTTATTTTTTGTATTATTCTGGTGGTATTTATGATTTTGAAAGCAGTTTGTTGCATATATGAGAAAGCTCAAGTGTTAAACACTTTAAGCTGAGTGTGTGGGTTATTAATAGACTGAAGTACCTTAATAAAAAGTTCAGCCCACGACTTAGCCTGTGTTTTAGATTTTGGTCCCTTATGTGATTGAGTTTGATACCCCTGTCAACAGATTTATATTCTGCACCCCTGTTTAACAGATTTATATTCTGCATTATTACTAACTTTTCTAAGTGGAGTACATCTCATCAACATACATAATTAAAACAATTAAAACACATATCCAAAAACAATTTTCAAGACATAACAGTACAAAAAGGTGGTGTCTCCCCAGGGCCAGATTAATGTTATTTTGGACCCTAGGCAAACATACATTTCTGGGCCTCCCTATCATTTATGCTGGGTTTTGGAAAGTCCATCCAGGATCAAGAACAGTCCTCTAAAAAAGAGGACATGACTGGTTTTTCCGGACATCTGGTAAACCTCTACCCAGCTCCACTAAGGCCCCAAACCATTCACACCCATCCACCTAATAATACATGTTGCTAAGGCCTTCCCTCTCCCCGACGAGCTTTCCCCACCCACTAGTACAACCAGAGGATATCAGTGTGGGGAGGAGGTAGTGGCAGGTTTACACTTTCCCTACACTACATCATACAGCAAATTCTTTGGCAACAAAAATAAATGATGTGAACTACTGCTTATTTCCACTGTAAAACAGTGATTGAATAAGAAAACATAGTTTGTTTCCATGTATAAAATTGCAAAGGGCAGCTTCCTGCAAGGTTGTGGGTCCCCAGGTTTGCCCCTGTTTTATCTGCAGGTGATATAACTGGAGCAGAACAACACAGGTAGACATGCTGTTTGCCTCACCTTTCCTATTTCTACACACACCATGGGCCTTTTTTTGCAGAATATATGTATACCAGCCTGGGAAAACATGTTTACTCAAGCATTCAACTAGTACCTCCTTAGTGAACATATCTACATCATTTTGAAAACTGTCCTCCCAAAGCAGGGCCCTCCTGAACCTTTTCCATGTAAAGGGCCGTAAAGTGGACATTCGAAAACTCCAGAGGCCACCAATATACAGGGGCTATGGAAAAGTAGAATCAAAATTATATATATATGTAGGAAGCAGAGAGATCAATCTTTTTTTTTTTTTTTTAGTTCAAAAAACTTTTATTGAATTTTACAGGTTACATAAAAAAGATAACCAGAAGTAACAGAATTCAAAGTGTACATCACCAATAGGAGAAAGCATGTACTGAAACATCATATATATGCATAGAAATAGCAATATTGATAAGTAGATTAAGCAGTTCAATAATACAATGAAATGAAAAGCAAGAGGTTAAGCATTACAGAATTGAAGAAGAGGTTTCCAGACAGCAAGAAATCTATCCATCGTGTTAGATTTTTCAGCAAATATTCTTTCATACTTGCCCGTGAGGCACAGAGCATTCCACCACATATGGAAGTCCACCCTAGTGAGGTCCTTCCAGCAGAATAAAACTGTCTGAATCGCTAAAGTCATCATTATAGTGAACAACCTGGATTCATCATTATCCATGGGTTCTAAAAGAGCTTGAGACATTACAATGATGATGGGATAGGACAAAGTATCAGATAGTTCCAGAATGTCACAAGTGACTGCCCACACTTTACTCCAATAGACCTGTACATGTGGACAAGAAAAGAGTAAATGTTCTAATGAACCAGTCGCTTGAGAGCAGGACCAACATAAGGAAGACATAGTAGGATTGATTCTATTAGACAGCACAGGGGTCCACACTGCTCGGTGAAGGAGAAAGAAAATAGATTGCAAGAGTGAGGCCGATCTAACAGCTTTGAAGAAAGTCAACCAAAGTGCAGACCAGTCAATAGCATCAGAGGGTAGGTTGAGGTCTCTGCACCATTTCACTTCAGATTCTAGTGGGCTCGAAAAATGAGCACGCTGGAGCAATTTGTACCACATAGAAGCTTTGGAGAATCTCCTGGGAATGGTGCGAAGTAGTATGTGTAGACCAGGCTCTTCTAATCGCATTCGAGTTTTGGGCAAAGAATGTGTAATGCAATGACGTAACTGGAGCCAGCTAAAGTATTGAGAGCCAGCAACACCCCAGGTTTCCGAGAATTCTGAGAAGGACATCCAGTCTTCCGCTTTCATCAAATCACGAACCAGCCAGATACCCCGGTTTTGCCAGTCCCGCCATGACACACAGGAGTCTGAGATTTTAAATAAGTTATTGTTCCATAATGGGACCAAAGATGAATCTTTCCAGCTGGATGTGAAGGTGGAGTCAATATTGTCAACCGCAGTCTTATAGGCTAAGAGAATGTTGTCCCGCTTGTCAGATTTAGACAGAACAATGCCAGCCATATATTTCAACTGTCGTTCTCCATATAATGCACATTCAAGTGGGAACCAGGCAGGAGTATCATAAGTATTAGAGAGGTGGTATCCTAAGACCCACTGGCGCATGATAAAAGCATGATGGTAGTGTACAAAACAGGGGAAATTCACCCCACCTGAACTGCGAGGTGCCTTCAACTTAGCCAAAGCTATGCGGGGTTGTTTGTTTTTCCATAAAAACTTCACAAGGATAGAGTCCACTGATTTGTAAAAAGAAGCTGGTAAGTGAAAAGGAAGCATGGATAAGATGTAATTAATCTTGGGGGCGATCATCATCTTAATGGTTTCAATCCTACCCCACCAAGATAGGGTCAGCGGGGACCATTTGGCGATTGATGTCTTGACAATATCCAGCATATGATCTACATTCAGGTGCATGGTTTCTTCAATTGTAGGACCAAACAAGACTCCCAAATATTTCATGGAGCTGGCCGTCCACTTCACACCATGTACCATTATATCTGATTCCGCTGCCGGGCAGTTTAAAGGCATCACCTCTGTCTTGCTCATATTTAACTTGTAACCAGAAACTTCTGCATATGCCGCAATGTCAGTGAGCAGGTGAGTGAAAGAGGGAGGCGTGATGTATAATAGGATATCATCGGCATACGCCGAAATCTTGATCTCCTGAGGTTGTTCTCCAAATGTGAATCCAGATATATGCGGATTAGCACTGATGCGCAGTATCAGGGGCTCTAACGCAAGGTTAAAAAGTAGTGGTGATAGAGGGCAACCTTGCCTGGTGCCTCTAGTAGGGTGGAAGGCTGATGACAACGAACCATTGATGTATGTTCTAGTGGTGGGCATAGAGTAGAGTACCTTGATTTTGTTGATAAAAGCTTCATCGAAGCCAAACCAGCGTAAAGTATGGAAAAGGAATGGCCACTCAATCCGGTCAAACGCTTTCTCAGCATCGAGCCCGACCGCTAATAGTTCATGCTTCTGACTGTGCACTTGAGCGATGATGTGAGAGAAAATCCGAGTATTGTCATTAGAAAAACGTCCATTAATGAAGCCACTTTGGACCGGGGAAATGAGTTTGGTGATGACAGCTTGTAGTCGTGAGGATATCAACTTGGCATAAATTTTTGCGTCCACATTTATTAAAGATAGCGGTCTATAGTTAGTGAGACATCGTGGATCCTTGCCAGATTTAGGTAGTACTATGATGTGAGCTTCGGTGAAAGAGCCAGTAACCTCGCCAGAAGAAATTAGGTGTTCAATAAACGGTAAGTAAAAAGGGATCAGTACATCCTGAAACTCCTTGTAGAACTCTACCGTCAATCCATCTGGACCCGGAGCTTTCTTAAGGTTCATAGAATGAATCACCAATGAGATTTCCTCAGAAGTTATTGGATCATTTAGTCGTAGGTTATCATTCTCGTCCAAACAGGGATGTGGGATGTCGTCCAGAAACTCTTGAACCCGATGTGGGGATTGCAATTCAGAAGTATATAATGATTTATAGTAAGCCATGAAAGCTTGTGAGATGTCAGAGGTCTCATTAATTTCTGTACCAGAATCCAATTTGATACAAGTGATAAGTGCTTTTTCTTCTCGTTTTTTAAGGAGATTGGCCAGCAGGTGCCCACATTTGTTATTCTCAGCGAAATAGGATGCTGATTGTAGAAAAATCGCATGGGAGGCTTTGGTGCTTAAGATTGAGTTATAGTGAAAGCGGGCCTTATTCAGACGTAATAACAGTTGGACATCACAAGGCGTTTGTTGATGTTGTGCTTCCAGGACTCTAATTTCATTTTCGATACGAGTGCGGTCTGATTTCAATTGTTTGTGTTTAGCAGCTGTATGGTTGATTATAACACCCCTGATAAAAGCTTTAAAAGCATCCCAGCAGCATGTCCATGATGTCTGATCTGGCGAATTGAATTGGAAGTATTCTTGGATCTTAGATCTTATTAAGTCACAAAACTGCGTATCCAGTAAGAGAGCATTGTTAAAACGCCATTGCCTCGTGCTCCGAGCAGCAGCTGAGCCTTTAATCTGAATAGTAACTGCAGCGTGATCAGAGACAGTTATTGGTAGAATATCAGCATCCATAACTGAAGAACTCAACGATTCACTTATAAGAAAGAAATCAATGCGTGAATACGATGAATGAGGGGGAGAGTAGAAAGTAAAAGCCTCCGAATCAGCATGTTTGTGTCTCCAGATATCTTGTAGGTTGACATTTTTAATAAGATCTTGTAATGCATACCAAGATTTGGTTTTTTTATATGTGCATTTAGATTTTCTATCTTTGGTAGGGCTTAAGACCATATTAAAGTCGCCCGCTACAATCAATTTTGCAGTAGTGTTCTCCAACAGTGATTCGGTAATGGCATGAAAGAATTCAGGTCGATCCACATTCGGACCATACAAATTAAATAAACAGAATTTCTCCCCAGCATAATCAATCAGGACTTTTACCCACCGGCCATTAAGGTCATTAGCAGATGAGATGACAGCAATATTGCTATTTTTCCTGATGAGAGTGAGTACTCCGCCTTTCCTGTCTATGGCAGGGGAATAGTATGGGGGTAAAGCCCATGGTAAGTGAACTTTAGCAGATGTATTGCTGTCCAAATGAGATTCCTGTAACATAATGATGTCAGGGTTATGGTTATCTAGATAAGCTAGAATCTTCTTCAATTTGACTTTGTTATTGAGACCTTTTGTATTCATTGAAATGAGTTTAAGAGACATTATAATAGAAGAAAAGAATGTTCAGGAGCGTGAGTGAGTGAATAGTACAAAAGTGTGTCAACTGCAGGTACATAGAAAGACATATCAAAAAATAAGTCAGTACAAGCTGAATAAGACTGGGTTTAAGAAAAACAAGTGGTGCACACCATGAATTAACTGAAGTGGAAAAAAAACCACTTCTAAACCATAACAGTGTGAGTGCGGCTGAGGTAGCCAGAAGGCAGGGAAGAACCCGAGCCCCCCTCATCATGTAGAATTCCATAAACAGACATAACTAAGTTTAAAAGCAAAGCGAAAACACAGCCAAAGTGCAATAGATCAACACAGACATAGTAAAGCCAAGCTAGTCAAATAAAAGCAAACATAACTGAGCATCTACTATATAGAAAAGTACATATTTTTCCTGAGGTGCCTGAGACCAAGATGTTCACCGCTCTTGTATTCAAACCTGATTGATTGGAGTTGGTGCATGTTGTTCAATAAAGGTTGCCAGCTCTTCCGGGTTGAGAAAGTCTTTGGTGGAATTATTTAGGGTCACCCTCATACGAGCAGGATATAGTAAGCCAAATCTTGCATTCAAAGCTTTCAGCTGCGGCCTGTAGGAGAGAAGTTGTTTGCGACGACGGGCTGTAGATTTGCTCAGATCTGGAACAAACAAAATGGTGGAGCCCTCATGCTTGATCGGGGCTCTTAGCTTAGCCCGCTGCATGATTTCCAGGACATGTTGATATCTGAGTATCTTTAATACCACAGGTCTGGGCCGCCGGTCACCAGCCACGAGGGAGGAAGGGACTCTGTGTGCCCTCTCTACCTCAAATTCCCTTTGAAAGGTAAGATCCAGGAGTTGAGGGATCAGTGATTCAAGGTGCTTGATGAGCTCGCTATCACGGCCATTCTCCGGGAGCCCTAAGATGCGTATGTTACAACGTCGGGACCGATCATTACTATCCTCCAGGTCCCGTTCCAAAATGGCAATACGATCTGACCTTTTCCGGAGCTCAGACACATGCAACGTGGTCGCCTCCATTTTAGTTTCCAGCGTGCACACTCTAGTCTGCAGTTGAGCAAAGTCTGCTGACATGCTTGTGATTTTATCATTGATTTCCTCTGTGCATGCTTTGGTTTCAGTGGCCAGTTCTTTGAGTTCTCTTAGCTCAGCGAGAATCTCGCGATTAGTGTCCCCGGAAGAGGCAGGAAGCGGCGCTTTTGAGGGGGAGAGTGGCTCAGGTTTGTGTCTCTTGTTTACTTTTTTGTCCGACATCGCGGCGGCGCGGCGGCGCGGCGGCGCGGCGGCGCGGCGGAGGAGCGAATATAAAAAAAAAGAAATAAAAGAAAAGAATAGTAGAGCCCTACCGGCGGCTGTGCTCGCGCTCCGCGTGAAGTTATACGTCGATTCTGTTATGCTGATCCACACAAATGGAGGGAGATCGCGGGAGCTCGAAGTTCAAGCCGCCATTCCGCTCGGGCTCCAGCCACGCCCCCGAGATCAATCTAAATATCATACACACTACCACTCTGTTGCACACTTTTAATATTTTAAAATGAGGACCAGTGGTCAGTGCTCTCGCATTAGACTTATCTCCAATTATTTTTAAGTCTTAAATCTTCAAAGATTACTCTATTAAGAGGATGGGGTTCTCATATCCCCGTGCACTGCCAGCAGTTAACTTAACAGCCTCACTAGAAAGGGAAACAATCTCATCGGCCCTTCTCCTCCTCCTGCCTAGCGTTCTAGCAATCAATAATCTAAAAAACTTAGCTTAGGCAGGGAATGCACAAGTAGTTGTTCAAATGATGGAATTTGCTGTCTTCGCTGGTCCGCTTCTGCCGTGCATTGGGACATGCTACGGAAAAGTAGCCTTGGAACAGCAAATAGTGGTTGAACAGTGGAAGGTTTAGAGATAAGTGTAGAGGTAGGTATAAAATTAGTCAGGGACCGATGCTCAGGCAATATGCCTGTTGGGCCACCGCGTGAGCGGACCGCTGGGCGGGATGGACCTCTGGTCTGCCCCGGCGGAGGCGACTACTTATGTTCTTATGTTCTTAATAATTTTACAACCAACTAACACCAGAAGAAAAAAAATGTACCGCTTTTTCCAAACAGATGGGGCAACATGCCACACTTCATGAACCCGTTCCAGTGAGTCGCGTGAACTGTTTACAGAGGAGCAAACTACGAGCAAGGGGTTATGGCCACCACATTCCCCGGACTTGTCCACATGCGATTTTTATCTATGGGGAAATTTAAAGCAGAAAGTGTACACCAACAATCCACACACCCTGGATGAACTCAAGGAAAACATCACAAACACTATTCGCAGCTTCACTGTTGAAGAGGTGCAAGCAGTATCAGCCAACATGATCTGATGTGTCCAAAAGTGCATAGACGTGAACGGGGACCACTTTCACCATCTGTTGTAACTTGTGGGTAAGTGAATAAAAACAATCCACTTGCTTGTTCAACTTGTCATACTATCGCATATGTGCATGTCAATATGACCGTGCAAGCACTTGACCCTGTGAAGCTTCAGAGGGCCTTTTCTCTACCCGCAGTAGCAGTGGGGGGGTCATTGGATTCGAGGGCCACAAAAATTGACTGGTGAGGTCATGCGTTGGAGACCACTTTCCCAGGGGCTTAGCCAGACACCCAATTTTAGGTGGGTCTGGACCCCAGTTGGGTGGGCAGAAGATCCCATTTATCCCTTTCCCACCTCATAGATGTGCTGCCACTGGGTGAGAAAGGGAAAAATGGGATCTGCCAAAGTAGGTCTGCCTGAGCCCACCCAGGCCCACCCGTTGCTATGTCACTGCACTGTCCTAAAGGAATATTATACTGTATTGCAAGCATGTGAAACTCAAAGGCTGACACAGGCCAAATAAACAAGGTTTAAGTTTATGCGGGCCGCAATAAAGCAAAAATGTCATTTTTCTTAGAAACAGGTTTATTTTGAAAAGTACAGTATAAAAAAAGAACAAGAGCAACGATAAAATTAATGTTTTCTTCCTGACACTTGGCATCTCTTCTCTGCTACTATTTTTCCTATTTCAGGGAAAATCTTGTCCGCAGTGATTACTTTTAAAACTGACCCAAAGTGAATGTCAGTAATTCTGGATCTGATAGGAGACTTATTTCCTTTCATAAGCGTAACTAACTGCTCGCACCGATAAGTACTTCCAAACATGGAAAAAATTTCATATGCAAATTTTTGAGTATTTTCAAACCTGGCTGGCAAATATTTGTAAAATTCAAGCAAGCCAACTTCACTGTATTTTGTCTTCAAATCTGAATGGCACTGGGTCTCAATTGCTTCCATTTGCATATGATTACAGTAGGAACTGATTCTATATTTATTGAGAAAATCAAAGAAAATGTGTCTTCCAAAGATTTAAAATCTGCAAATCTTGTTTCAAACTCAGTTCTAAGGCTTAACATTTCTCTGTGTATTTTTGATACGATGCAATTTCACCTACATTTGATTTGTTTATGTTGCATGTCAGAAAGTGCGTTAAATCTTTATTTTTCAACTGCTTTTCCCAAAGAACTAGCTTACATTGGAATGCTTTAACTTGATCACACATGTTCGTAATGATCTGATCTTTTCCTTGCAGTTTTAAATTTAAATCGTTTAAGTGTTTTGTTATATCAACTATAAAAGATAAATCTTGTAATTATACTGGATCAGAAAACAACTTTGCGTCTTGATTTTTAGTTATTAAAAACTGACATATTTCTTCTTTCAAGTCCCAGAATTGTTTAAGGACCTTGGAACAAAATAGCCAACATACCTCAGTAAAGTAGGACAAACCAGAATATTCGCTTTCTAATTCACTTAAGAAAGCAGAGAATTGTTGCTGATTTAAGCCTCAAGATCTTATGAAATTGATCATTTTTATGACAAATGACAACATATTTTCCATGTTTATTACCTTTGTGCATAATACTTCTTGATGTATGATGAATCTTGGATCCGTCACAATTTCACTTTGGTTTTTTGCAGTAATGCCACAAAACCATTGGTTTTTCTGGCCATTGAAGGAGCTCCATCTGTAGCTACAGAAGTTAGTTTTGACAGAGGTAAATTGTATTTTTGGAGAAGTTCATAAAAACAATTTAATATATCTTGTCCTGTTGTAGTGAAAAGCATTGGTTCTAGTTCCAATAATTCTTCAAAAATGTTGCATGCACAAAGAAACATAGCTAATTGAGCTAAGCCCCCAATGTTCGTACTCTCGTCACAGGCAATGGAAAAAGCTATTCTGGTTGTCCCAAGCGCCTCAGGCCCCACCTGTGGGCGGGGTTTAAGCCGCCTGGGCCAAACCGGCCCCATTCCGGAGCCAGCTGGCCTGCCGGCCGGGCGGACTTGGCACCCGTCCGTCCGGCCTACGTTGACAAGGTATGGAAGGTGGGAGTGGGGGTAGGGGGGTCGTGGGGTCGGCAGGGGGGTTGCGGGTCAACGGGGGGCTGATCAGGGGTTCGGGGGCAGTCGTTGGGGGGAGGTCGTGTCGAGGGCAGGAGGGCCTGGGATCCCTCCTGCCCGTATTATAGTGAGGAGTGGGGGGGGTCTGCCTGGGCAGGAGAGGGTGGGCTCCCTCCTGCCCGATCTTGTAGGGGGTGGGGGGTGAGAGGCCAGGAGGGCTTGGGCTCCCTCCTGGCCCCATCGGACTTGGGGGGGGGGGGATTGGAGATCGTGGGGCAAGAGGGCTTGGGCTCCTTCCTGCCCCAATCTTCATTGGGGGTTCGGGGGTGCCGCGGGGAAAGAGGGCTTGGGCTCCCTCTTGCCCCAGTCTTCATTGGGGATTCGGGGGTGCCACGGGGCAAGAGGGCTTGGGCTCCCTCTTGCTCCGATGTTGTCGGGGGGGGTGATGTATCACGGCAGGAGAGATGCCTCATCTCCCCTACCGCGATGCCATCACTCCTCTACCTGAACTGCCACAACCCACGGCAGGAGAGATAGGGCAGCAGTTCGGGTAGAGGAGTGATGGCATCGCGGTAGGGGAGATGAGGCATCTCTCCTGCCGCGATCATTGCTGTAGGGGGTAGGCAGGTTGCTGGGGCCGCTGAGCTGATCGCAGCAGCCATGATCAGCTCAGCGGCCCCTTTTTCGGCACTTAGACCTGTTTTGACTTCGTCTAAGTCAAAACGTATAAGTGCCGACTAGGCAACCTGCCTAAAGTTTTGATTATACCTGCTGCATACCTAGGTCTAGGTCAGCCCACGTCCCGCCCTTTCCCCTCCTCTAAAAGTGCCTCTTTTCTCTCTGTGCGTTTAGAGGCAGGGGAAAGACCTAAGCTGGTTTTAGATACGTCTAAAACCAGCTTTGATTATGGGTATTTGGATGATCAGGCTTTTTGATCGTCCAAGTAGCCATTTAGGCCACTTTTTTTAGATGATTTTTTTTTATTTTTTTATTATGAACCCCATACTGAATACAAAGAGCTGAAATAAATGAGTAATCGTTAACACAAAAAAAACGTTTCAATATAAATCAATATCTTTTCTTAAATATTAACTTACCAGACACAGAATAATTGCACAAATTAATAAATGTAATGTAAATAAGCCTGTACTCATATTTTTATTGTACTCGGAAGTTGAATTATTTCCTGTTAGGTGCACCAAGCAAGTCAATACAAGACCAATGGCATGGTAGGTATTACTATCATCTGATTCAATGCTAGTATTAGTGGGGGGAAATGGTGCGTTATGACTAGAGGCACAAACTTCTCTTGGGTACCAAAAGTGTCCGCATCGTAGTACTTAATAAGAATAAGCAACTGGCTATACTCGTATGTTGTATCGTTGTTATCGACTGGCTTAGCTAAGCAACTGCTCGACACCAATGAATTGTGTGAGAAATTTCGCAACTCTAGTTATGACTTATTGGATTGTGAATTGGCAACAAAGTTCTTCTCTAATTGTTATAAGCTTACAGCCTGTTTTACAAAGTCGCATGGCAGCAACCCCAAAGCTCTTTAAATCTCTATGGGCTTTGGGGCCGTTACCGCGCAGCAGCCGCTAGTGCGGCTTTGTAAAAGAGGCCCTTAGTGTGCTTCAAGGTGAAAATCAATGTAAATTAAACCTACACCGAAATAATTATATATATATATATATATATATATATATTTGATACATTTTTTTTCTTCAGGCGTCCTCAGTGTGAAAATATAAGCTAGTAGAACAGAGAGTACCCCGTTCAATTGCTTTACTTTTGCAATGGCATATCAGTTCTATGCTACACCCCATCATAGGACCACCATTGTGTATGTGGGGTTTTTTTTTTTTAAATAGTGAGTTAAATCAATCATTAAATAAACAGTGCTAGTGATATATTTTTATTTATTTAATTTATATTTCACATATCCTACAATTCTATTCGGATTACAAATTATTCAGGTACTCAAGCATTTTTCTCAGGCTCACACTCTATCTAATATACCTGGGGCACTGGGGGATTAAGTGACTTGCCCAGGGTCACAAGGAGCAGTGTGGGATTTGAACCCACAACCCCAGGGTGCTGGGCCTGCATATCTAACCACTGCACCACATACTCTCCATATATATCCTTTGAAGCACACTTTATTTAAATAATCATTGAAAGCTCAAGTCCAGGTTACACTTCTCCCTCCATATTCGCAGTTTCCGTATCTGCGGTTTCACTTATTCGTGATTTTTTTTGGCTGCTGACTCCGCCCCCCCAAATTACATCATCACTAAAGTTATTTTTCCTTTTACAGCTCTGGGTAAAGAATCGCTGCTGCGAAGGCGTCTTAGATCGGGGACGGAGGGGGGGGAGAGGGCACTGAGCTGGGAAGAGCTGCAACCTCGGCCCAGAGAGACAGAGGTATGTCACGGGCAGACATGACTTATTGGGAGGAGGGGAAGGGAAGCTTCGGTTTGGTTAGCCAGAGGAGGGGAATGTGTTACTGGTCCGAACGGCACTTTGGTGTTAGAAGGGACGTGGTCGACTTTGTTACGGGGGCAGCGGATGGCAGTACCCCTCACTGCAGTAAAACCCAGCCGCTTGCAGTATTTTCCCATGGATTGGTTCTTTTGTGCTCCCAATAATCGGAGGTGCCTTCCTACTTCCTCAATTGCACCGTAATGGCACTCCCTATGCTAGGGGTGTCCAACCTGCAGCCCAAGGGCTGCATGCGGCCCCGTGAAGTATTTTGTGCAGCCCCAGTCGAGGGCGATGCAGTGTTTTCCTCTGCTGCCCCCGGGTGTTTATTGTCTTGCTGGCTCCCTCCTCTGTCTTGCTGCAGCGTTTGCGCGGCCCAGGAAACATTTTTTTCAGCCAATGCAGCCCAATGAAGCCAAAAGGTTGGACACCCCTGCCCTATGCTATAGATCCCATTAATAATATTGGATTTAGCAGTTTCGTAAAACTTGAGAATTATGAGAAGCAGCAGCTGTGTTTTCATTTATTTTAAAACCAATTTTATTTTTTAAAGTATTTTAAAGAGTTTAAGGTAGCTTGATTCCTAAAAATGTTTTTCTCATTTTGTGCCTATTTTCCCAAACCACGAATAAATGTTGAAACGTTATTCGCGGTTTCAATACTAAAAACGCTAACTTTTATTAAAAGCCGCAAATAATATTTAAAAGTTATTTGCGGTTTTTCGGTATTCACGGCTATGTTGTGCCCGCATCCCCGTGAATACGGAAGGAGAAATGTACTTATCTCAATGAACCAGTGGCGTTTGTAGGTCAATATGATCGGCTAATTAATCTGTGCAATAGCATTCAATTTTTGTGGCTGGCTCGGTCCAACAGAGCTCAGTTTCGGGAATCACCCCTTCATCAGGAACCCTAAAAATTTCCAAGTCAAGCCATTAGTAACTGTGAACTCTATTAGCTGGTGGCAACAAGAGCTCCTGGAATCAGTGGCGTACCTAGGGTATGTGGCACCCGGGGCCCATCATTTTTTGACACCCCCCCCCCCCCCCCATGTAAAAATTTTTTTTTTTTTTTTTTTTTTTTGCAATAACCATGAAATGGAATAAATGGTCAGAATAGAAACAGGCAGTGAAAATTTTCTTTTATTGAACCTCATATATGTAACCATTATTCCAAACATAACAAAACATAAATTATGTCTAAATTGTCATGACATTAGAAGTACATATGGAGTAGTTGCAGGCAGTGGTGTACTTAGGGTATGTGGCACCCAGGGCCCATCATTTTTTGACACCCCCCCCATCTATATGAAAAATATGATTTTTAGTACCAATCTACATATCGCACCACAAGTGTGTACCTAGGAAAAGGCTGCATCTTAAACACTGCAGTGAGCACTAGAACACCAACACATACATTGTAAAACTAAACAAGCCAGATCCCGCACAGTCAATTGGTCCTGTAGTCAATGCCAACTGAAAACTATGTCTTTTTCATACACACAGAACAGAGATACACCCTCGCCCAAAATGGAATAATCACAAACTAAAAATAGAAATATGTAGACAAAAGTTAAACTGATCCGCCAAGAAACCAGACCCTGGATACAATGCAACACCACAAAAAACAGTAACACATGTCCTCTAATACAGTGCAAAATATAAAGACAGTAGATGTAAATTTGAAAAAACTGATACATAACAATCACCACTTTATAAATTAACAAATAAAAATAAAACAAATAATGAGATATAAAAAAATACAATTTTATTGGACTAATCCCCGTAAGCTCGGTCCCCATACCCGCAAACCACCTGATTCCATCCACACAAGCCTTGAATTGTTTATATTAAAGTATAAAAAGAAACAATATTCTGTACAATTGTCAATTTATAAATCAGCGTCTTCTCCCCACTCTCTTCCCCATTTCCCTTCAGCATCCTCAGCCCACTCTCTCTCCACTTTCCTTCAGCGCACGCACATAAAAACAAGCAAGTAATTTTATATCATTTTCATTCTATTCATTCATAGAAATTAAAGTCTAGATAATGCCAGTCACATAACAAAACATGATTTTACAAAAATAATTCCCTGCAGTCAAGCCTGCAAGGATTATTAGATGTCTTTCAGCAGTTCCCCTCCCTCCCTCCCCCTTACCTTTGTGGCCAAGTCAAAATGATCTACCAACAATAAAATTTTAAAAACACAAAGCACGCTGTACGCAGAGAAAATGTTAATTATCATTTATATTCCGCGGGTTTTCAAAGAGGTCAAGGCAGATGACTTTATGCAATGTCACCTCAGTAACAACTATACAAAAATAGACAAATATTCCCCCTCCCTTTTTACTAAACTGCGATAGCGGTTTTTAGCGTAGGGAGCTGCGCTGAATGCCCCACGCTGCTCTCGACGCTCATAGGCTCCCTGCGCTAAAAAACTCTATTGCGGTTTAGTAAAAGGGGGCCATAGTGCAAAATATAGACAGCAGATATAAATTTTCAAAACGGACACATTTTGATCACTAAGTTGAAAATAAAATCATTTTCCCTACTTTTTTGTCTGGTGATTTCATGAGTCTCTGGTCCTTCTTCTGATCCTTCTTCTTTCTCTCTCCCCCTGGCTCCCCTCTTTATTTCTGCCTTTCTTTCTCTCTCCTCCTGGCCCCCCTCTTTCTTTCTGCCTTTCTTTCTCTCCCCCTTGACCCCCCTCTTTATTTCTGCCTTTCTTTCTCTCCCCTTGGTCCCCCTCTTTCTTTCTGCCTTTCTTTCTCTCTCCCCCTGGCCCTCCTTTCTTTCTGCCTTTCTTTCTCTCCCCCTTGACCCCCTCTTTCTTTCTGCCTTTCTTTCTCTCCCCTTGGTCCCCCTCTTTATTTCTGCCTTTCTTTCTCTCCCCTTGGTCCCCCTCTTTCTTTCTGCCTTTCTTTCTCTCTCCCCCTAGCCTGCACAAAGCCATCGTGCCGATTTCTCCACTTCCACGATTCTTTCCCTACCCTCACCCCCAAGCCAGCAGCCGATTTCTCCCTGCTCCTTCCCCGATGTCCTGATGTCCTGAACTTCATTGGGCAGCAGCAGCATTCACAATTCACTGATGTTGCCCGCTTCAGGCCTTCCTCTCTGTCGGGTCCTGTCTTCATGAAAACTGGAAGTAGGCAGGACCCGGCAGAGAACAAGGCCTGAAGCCGGCAACAGCAGCGAATTGTAAACGCTGCTGCTGCCCGAAGAAGGTAATGGAGCACCGAGGCAGTCCGCTTCTCCCCCCTCCCAGCCGAACCCCCGCTGACCCTCCTATCTCCCCCCCCGTGAGCCTTTCCGACCTTCCCAGCGAGAGCAGCAAACCTCCTTCGCGGCTTTCTCCTCCCTCTGCCGCGTTACTGATGACGTCATCAGTGATGCGGCAGAGGGAGGATAAAGCCGACGCTACTGGAGGGAGGTTTGCTGCTTTCGCTGGGAGGGTCAGAAAGGTTCACTTGGGGGGGGAGAGAGATAGGATGGTCAGCGGGGTTTCGGCTGGGAGGGGGGAGAAGCGGTCTGCCTTGGTGCTCCAAGGCCTGGCGCCATTACCTTTTTCGATAATGGCGCCGATGCTTCTTTCGCTGGGAGGGTAGGAGCGCGATAGGGACCGGGCCAGCTGTGCACCCCCCCCTAAGGCGGCACCCGGGATGGACCTCCCCCTCGCCCCCCTTGGTACGCTACTGCCCTGGGGAAACAGCCTGCAACAAGATCGCGCGATGCCAGAGATTTTTGCCTGCTTCGGCTGTTTCCTCCGCCGCGGTCCCGCCCCTCCTCTGACATCAGAGGAGGGGCAGGACCGTGGCGGAGGAAACAGTCGAAGCAGGCAAAGATCTCTGGCATCGCGATCTTGCTGCAGGCTGTTTCCAGACGCGACACCCGGCGCAGGGGGGGTAACTGGACCGGACCGGGAGCACCCCCTCAGGGCTTGGTACCCGGGGCGGACCGCCCCCCCCCCGCCCCCCCTTGGTACGCCACTGCCTGGAATGAATAGAGAAGAATTTTCTTACCAATTGTGATAAAGTGTTCTTCATCTGGGTTGTATTGAATTGATCAATTTACCTATTATTTATTGGATTGTGAAAGCAGTGTATTAATTTTTTAAATTAAAGTTACTCAGTGGCAGCAGGAGAAGGAGAACGGGTTGTTTTATTTTTGTGACTTAGATGCCTTGCCTCTCTTTTGGGCTCCAGATCAGTGCCATGTTCTGAGGCTCTTGGGTTTTATTTTTTTCAGGGGAAGCCAAGGTGCAGATGATACCCTCCGGTGGTAACAGCCTTTGAAATTGTTGAAGGCGGCCACCAGAGGTAGAGGGGGTGGGGCCCAGCTCACGACACAACTCCTGGCGGTGGAATTATTATGCTTGCCAGCCGGGAGGGAAGAGAGGAGCCTGTTTGCGCATGCACTGCGCAGAAGACTGGGGTCTGACTGGCACGGCGGTAATGCGCACCCGTAACAAGTGCACATGCCAGCATGCCAAAGATGGAGAGAGGCCTGAGGGGGCAAAGCAAGGCCCGAGAGGGCTGAAGGAGGCCCAGAAGGGCTGAAGGGAGGCTCCGGAAGCTATTGTGGACCTGGCAACGGAGCTGGGCCGCAAAGATGTTTGTTGTAGGTCACAAGTTTGACATGCTTGCTGTATTGTGATGTTTTGAAACTATTATTACAAAATTCCTTAACATCACCTACTGTTCACAATCACTCTTAGTATTAGGAAAGGTTAATCATAATATCATTAAGCACACGATAAGACCCTGGGCATCACTCCTAGTTTCTTTGTCTTTTCTTTTTGATTTCCACCTTCCTGTGGTTTAGGAATCTTGCTTTCTCTTTCCTATGTGGACTGCATGATTATATTATTTCTTTTATGTGCTATGAGTAACCTTCATATTATGGTGTTTCCTAACATTTCTAAATTTCTTGTCAAAGTGTAATCTTTGTTTAATTTTAAATGCAAATAATAATAAAAAGGACCCTGTGCTAGTGATGCGTGTGATGATGTCACAAACACTGACTGTGATGCTCAGGAAGAGCACGTTGTGTCTGCTCTCCAAGGAGATTCAGTTGATGGCTTGTATCAAAAAAGAGTAGGAGAGAAAATGAATACACTTGGATATTCTGGGAGAGCTGGACAGAAGATGCATTCCCTTAGGTTCCCGATGACAGACAGAACTGGATCCAGCACTTTCAGAGGTAGGAAATCAAAACCTGAAATACATTGTAGTCTATTTATTAAGGTGCAATTGGCTAATACTATCTTACACAGATAATTATTATTTAGTGTTCTCTTCCCTGCTTTCTTGCACCCTTTCAATCCATTAAACTGAAATAAAGGATCACAAGTTTAAAGAAAACAAGGAAAGGGATTCTGGCATGCAGGACATTTTCCTTTCAACGATAGATAGTTATCTATGTAAGCATGGCCTAACTTAGGGAGGAGAATTAGGAAAGGTGAAATTAGGGTGACTTCCACAGGCCCATTGTGGTCTTCCCAGACTGAAGGAGGAGGCAGTGTGGAGGAAGGGCTGAAGCACTGCCATCAATGGTGCACTGTGGAGGAAGAGCCTGCCATCATCACTGCCTTCACAATGCTCTATGCATAAGGAGAGTGCTTACTCACTTGGGAAGAGGAAATGTAGGTGCATGCTTGGGGTCTTGGAAGGGAGAAAAAGGGAATGTGCTTCTTGGAGTTTGGAAGGAAGAGGAGAGTTTTCAGAGGTTAGGGAGGGAGACAGGAAGGGGAATCTGCTTGATGGGATCTTGGAAGGAGGAAAAGAGGATGGCTAAAGTTAGAAAAGGAGATAGTACTGGGTAGGTCCATGGGAACCCTCTTCTAGCCCTGTTCTTCAAACTTTCAATGTCAGTTGGGGGGAGGGGGCGAGGGTATTGCTGATCATGGGGAAGGGGAGGAGGGAAGAAAAAAAGGGTACTGCTAGACATGGGGAGAGGGAGAGGTGCTACTGGACAGAGGAGGATCAAAAGGGAAGGGAGGATAGGTACTGCTGGATATGAGGAAGAGAAGGAGAAGTGAGAAGGGTTACTGCTGGACATAGGGAGATGAAGAGGTGCTACTAGATGAGAAGAGGGAAAAGGAGGAAAAGTACTGCTGGACATGGGGATGGGGAAGATGGAAGGGAAAGGGAGAAGGGGTACTGCTCAACACAGGGAGAGAGGGAGAGGTGCTGCGGGACATGGGAAAGAGGACACAGGGAGAGGGAGAGGTGCTGCTGGACAGGAGAGAAGGGGAAGGGAGGAGAGCTACTGCTGGACATGGGGAGAGGGAGATGTGCTACTGGACAGGAGTGGAAGGAGATGTGCTACTGAGCAGGGGAGGAGGAGAAGGGAGGATAGGTACTGCTGCATATGGGGAAGGGGAGGAGGGAAGAGAGAAGGGGTACTGCTGGACATGGGAGAGGTTGGAAGGGGTACCTCTGGAGACAGGGAGAGTGAGAGGTGCTGCTGAACAGGGGAGGAGGGGAAGAGAGGAGAGTTACTGCTGAAAATGGGGAGGAGGGAATTGGAAGTGAGACGGGGTACTGATGGACATGGGGAGAAGGTGCTACTGGATAGGGGAAATGGAAAGGGAGGAGATGTACTGCTGGCTATGGGGAAGGAGGAGGGAAGAGAGAAGGGGTACTGCTGAACATGGCGAGAGGGAGAAATGCTGCTGGACAAGGGAGGAAGAAAAGGAAGAAGTACTGCTGGATATGGGGAAGGGGAGGAGGAAAGAGAGGTGTGCTGCTGGACAGGAGAAGGAAAAGAAAGGGAGAAGAGGTACAGCTGGGCATGGGGAAGGGGAAGGAGGGAAGGGAGATTGGGTACTTCTGAACATGGGGAGAGGGAGAGGTACTGCTGGACAGGGGAGGAAGGAAAGGGAAGGGAGGAGAGGTACTGCTGTACATGGGGATGAGGAAGACAGAAGGGGAATGGAGATAGAGTAACATAGAAACATAGAAAAAGACGGCAGAAAAGGGCTATAGCCCACCAAGTCTGCCCATTCCAAATTACCCGCCCCCTGGTTTCACTCCCTTAGGGATCCCATGTGAATATCCCATTTTCTCTTAAAATCCGACACGCTGTTGGCCTCAATCACCTGCAGTGGGAGTTTGTTCCAATGATCCACCACTCTTTCAGTGAAGAAGTATTTTCTGGAGTCGCTATGGAACTTCCCTTCCCTGATTTTCAGTGGATGCCCCCTGGTGGTCGAGGGTCCCATGAGGTAGAAGATATCTTCTTCCGACTCGATACGGCCCGTGATGTACTTAAACGTTTCAATCATATCACCCCCTCTCTTCGTTCCTCAAGTGAGTGCAGCCTCAGTTTATTCATTCTTTCTTCATACGTGAGATCCTTGAGCCCCAAGACCATCTTAATGGCCATTCGTTGAACCGACTCGATTCTCAGCACATCCTTCCGGTAGTGTGGTCTCCAGAACTGAATGCAATACTCCAAGTGAGGCCTCACCATGGACCTGTACAGCGGCATCATAACTTCAGGTCTCCTGCAGACAAAACCTCTACGGATACAACCCATCATTTGCCTTGCCCTGGAGGAAGCTTTCTCCACTTGATTTGCAACCTTCATGTCATCACTAATGATCACCCCTAGATCACGTTCCGTCGTGGTCCTGGCCAAGGTCTCACCATTTAGTATGTAAGTTCTGTGCGGGTTTCTCTTACCCAGGTGCATAACCTTACACTTTTTAGCATTGAAGCCTAGTTGCCATGTTGCCGACCACCGTTCAAGCAGTAGTAGATCCTGCATCATATTATCAGGCAAAACGCTTTTACCTACTATGTTGCAAAGTTTAGCGTCGTCGGCGAACATTGATACCTTTCCTCTAAGTCCTTGGCTCATATCTCTTATGAATAAGTTGAATAGAATCGGGCCCAAGACCGAGCCCTGCAGCACTCCACTGATCACGCCTGACGTTTTGGATGGGGTACCGTTTACCACCACCCTCTGAAGTCTACCACTCAGCCAATCTTCAACCCATGTAGTTAGAGTGTTCCCTAATCCTATTGATTTCAGCAGGGAAATATCAATGATAATTTAAAGGGAAATATCAATGATAATTTAGGAGTCACTCTAACCCAAAAGGGGATCTCTTCACAGGTATGGAAGGCTATGTATGTTAATGCACACAGCTTGGGCAATAAAATTCTAGAATTGGAGACTGAGATAATAAATGCTGACCTAGACGTGGTAGCAATATCAGAAACCTGGCTCACGGATTTGCATGGGTGTGATATGGTTATACCAGGCTGCAATCTATTACGTCGCGACAGAGAAGGCAAATTAGGTGGAGGAGTAGCACTATACACTAAGGATAACATCAAAACTACCAGGATTACAGATGTTAGATACACTGGGGAATCCCTCTGGGTGAATCTGGCCAGAGGAAATGAAAAATGCCTGTACCTTGGTGTGATATACAGACCTCCAAGACAACAGGAAGATAAAGACTTAGAACTGATTGAGGACATAGAGAACATCACTCTACATGGGGAGGGAAAGGGAGGAGAGGTACTGCTGAACATAGGGGAGGAGGTAAAGTAGAAGGGGTACTGCTGGAAATGGGAAGAAGGAAAGGGTAGGGAGAAGAATACTGCTAGAGATGGTGAGAGGGGGAGGTTCTGCTAGGCAGGGGAGGAGGGAATGTGAACGGAGGGGGGATACTGCTGGAAATGGTGTAGAGGGAAGGGGTACTGCTGGACTTTAGAGAGGGAGAGTTAATGCTGGATAGAGTAGGATGAAAAGGGAAGGGAAGTATTGCTGGACAAGGGGAAGAGGTAGACAGAAGGGAAGGGAGTAGGGGTACTGCTGGACATGGAGAGAGGGAGATCTGGTGCTTCACAGAGGAGAAGGGAAATGGAAAGAAGGAGAGTTACTGCTGGACATGAGGAAGGGGGAAGAGGTACTGCTGGGCATGGGGAAGGGGGAGCAAGAAGAAGGGATACTGCTTGACATTGAGAGAGGGAGAGGTGCTGCTGGACAGGGGAGGAGGGAAAGGAAGGATTAGTACTGCTGGACATAGGAGTAGGAGGGGAAGGGAACAAAGAAGGGGTACTGCTGAATGTGGGTTGAGGGAGAGGTGCTACTGGACATGGAGAATGGGTTGCTGGACATTGAGAGAAGGACAGGTGCTGCTGGACAGGCGAGGAGGTAAAGGGAGGATTAGTACTGTTGGACATAGGGGAAGCGTGAAAGGGAACAGAGAAGGGGTTCTGCTGGATATGGGTAGAGGTAGAGGTGCTTCTGGACAGGGGAAGAGGGGAATGGAGGACTGGTGCTTCATTCCTTTCCCTTCGCCCAACCTTGTTTTCTCATGCCTCTGCATCATCTGGTGCCTTCAAGGTTTGAAAGTGTGTGGGGGGAGGAGGGGGGCATCATCACTGATCAGTCAGGTACATCATAAGGTTTCCCTTTATATTGTCCCGCCTATGCAAGAACAGGAAGTTGTCCAGAGGGAAGACTTCTGGGTAAAAGGTTGACTTTGATTGGTGATACTGCTGATATATCAGAAGACTGCAGCTTCAGGAAGCAGGAGGAGAAGAAGAAGACATCAGACATCAGGTGGGTGAAAGGTAGGGTTACCAGACGTCCAGATTTACCTCTTTTTAGAGGACATGTCTGGGCCTCTGGACAGCTTTTCAAAACCTGGCACTTTGTCATCAGGAGGGAATCTGCACATGCGCAGATGCAACACGGTGATGTCATGCACATGTGCACATACATGTGACATCATCACATAACACCTGCGCATGCGCAGATGCCCTCCCGCCATGGCTCTGAGCACTTGAGAGGGGCGGGGCTGGTGGAACTTGGCGAGCCTGGGGACGGGGCCATGGGTCCGGATTTTACAAACATAAAATCTGGTAACCCTAGTGAAGGGAAGTGAAATATACTAAGCATAATATTAAGCGATAAAAACAGCCCACACTAAAAGGGCTGCGATGAACTGTCCCATCCTGAAAGGGTTGCTTTGAAAAGGCCGTGCTGAACAGGATCTAGAATAGAATAACTACATCAAACTATATAACAAGTACACTAAATCAAACTGCATTCTGGATCTCTGTCCCCCTGACATTATGAAAGCAGCCCCAGTAGACTTTAAACTAACATTGTGGAACTATCTGACCGATAATTTAAAAAATGGAAAATTCCCAACTAATAATGGTCACATTATAATTACCCCAATTCCAAAATATCGTAAACAATCCTTAGCATCAGTAACCAACTATAGACCAGTAGCATCCATTCCACTCTTCGTAAAAATCATGGAAGGTCTGGTACATACCCAGTTGATGGATTACCTTGATCAGTTCTCTCTTTTACATGAAACCCAATCTGGCTTCAAACCTCTGTTTAGCACCGAGACAGTGATTGCGGCGACCCTGGATTACTTACGCTGCTTATTTAGCAAGGGCCATAAAGCCCTGATCATGCAATTTGACAAAAGTTCGGCCTTTGACTTGGTGGATCATGAGAAATTGTTACAATTCTTAGACGCAATTGGCATCAGAGATGAGGTATTTGACTGGTTCCCAGGTTTCCTTATGTCCCGCACCTATCAAGTACGTTTCAATTACAACCTCTCTAATACCTAGAGAAACCCATCTGGCGTTCCACAGTGGTCACCATTATCCCTACTGCTCTTCAATGTTTACATGTCATCACTAGGTGCACAACTGGCCCAGCAGGGTATAAAATTATTTAGTTACGCAGATAACTTTACAATCATCCCATTCACTACTTCTCTCTCTGAAGCTACCCCCATGGCAACAGAAACACTAAACTTGATGGAACAATGGACAACAGAATACAGACTGAAGCTTAATTCAGAAAAAACGAAATTCTTCGTAGCCTCGCCACACCCACTTGTCACTACGACATCACTATACATTAACAAACTCAGCTACCCTATTCAACCTACAATGAAGGTTCTGGGGGTAATTCTGGACCAAGACCTAACCATGAAAGACCAAGTGGACTCCCTAATCAGAAAGGGTTTTTTTCACTCTCTGGAAGCTTAGGTCCATTAGAGCATACTTTGACGCTTCATCTTTCAGAATTCTGGTACAATCCCTAATACTAAGCCATCTTGATTATTGTAACATCGCCCATCTGGCAATCTCCCAGAAGAACATGCAGAGACTGCAACTGGTACAAAATGCGGCAGTCAGGTTGATCTTTGGGTTGAAGAAGTCCGATCACATAACCCCTTCCTACCAACTCCTACACTGGTTACCAATGGAGGCATGTGCGAAGTTCAAGCTGGGATGTTTTTGCTTTAAGGTACTATCCGGTTTAACCCCTAAATATATAACTGACCTCTTCTCCTTCTCAACCAATAGATATAAGAGAAGCGCACACCTGAAGTTCGTCTCCCCACCGGTTAGAGGATGTAAATTTAAAAGACACCATCAACATCTTCTCTCTTATCAAGCAGCCTTATGGGGCAAATACCTGGAAAAACTAATTATACATGCAAATAACTATGGTGAATTTAGGAAACACCTAAAAACGTACCTGTTCTTGAAGTACCTAGGTAGCGGATCTGCACAATCTCTCCCATCACAATCTCCCATCTCAATCTCTCCCATAACAACTGATCCCTTAAACTGTTAGCTACTAATCTCCAACTATGTAAGTTACACTCAATTTGTAGCATCTTTCTAATCATTGTAAACCGCATAGAACTTCACGGTCCTGCGGTATATAATCTGTTATTATTATTATTATCCCATTCCAAATGTCTGGTAGTAGAAATAAAGTATTGTTCCTATACCACAATTTTAATACTGTATTTATAAATTTCATATGGGTTGCAAGGAGAATGTGTAGAACAGTGCATCGCAAACTGTGTGCCGTGGCATACCAGTGTGGCTCCTGAGATTTCAGGTGTGTCGCCAGACACTGGCGAGGAGAAGAGTCGTCCATGCTGGCTGACTCTCCTCCCGGCCAGTGTCTTTCCTCCTCTCCCCACACCTCTCGGATCCCTCCACCCAAGCGGGTCACGGCCAGATGGGCCTCTTTGCATGCGCCGATGCGATGACATCACGCATGCGTGTGACATCATCGCATTGACGCCCACACACTTCCGGGTGCATTCTGGCCGGGGCACTGGATTTAACTGTTATAAGTTTCTCTTATTCTAATTTGTTGTATTTTATCTGCATCGCATGTACTAGCTATGTTTGTTGTGAACCACCTAGAACTTTTTCAGTATGGCGGTATATCAGAATAAAATTATTATTATTAACTAGTCGTTAAGCCCGTTACATTAACGGGTGCTAGAATTTATGTCTGTCTATATTTTTCTTTCTGTCTCTTTCCTCCCTCCATTTCCCTGTGTAGCGCTGTCTCTGCTTTCTTCCTCAGTCTGCACTCTCGAGCTGTAACATTACTGCTTAGCTTTTTCTCCCTGCAAGCATCTCTGCTCTCTTTCTCATCCCCAGTCTCTTTGCTATTTTTCTCTTCTTGAGGGGTCTCTGCTCTCCTTTCTCTATATGTTCCTGATTCCTGCAAACTTCTGTTTTCTCTGTATGCTCTTGATCCTGTGTTTCCCTGTAGGTGTCTTTTCCCTTTTTTTTTTTTATTCCTTCTTCATGTATGGTTGATTTATTAAAAGTTTTTTTCTTTTTCCTATTTGTTGCATGCCTGTCTCCTTGGCCGCTGTATGTTTCTAATTTTTTGCTTTGTGTGTTTGTTTGTGTTTTTTTGCTGATTGTCTACTTGGTCGCTGTCAGTCTGTCTGTCTCATTGGCTGCTGTATGTCTGTATGCCTTTTTTTCAGTCTAACTCCTTGGCCACTGTATGTCTGGAAGGTTTTTTTTCCTGAATTTATCCTTGGGCATTGTAATTTTTATTTTTTTCTGTTTGTCTCCTTGGCTGTTTGTATTTTTTTGCTGACTCTCTGTCTGTCTACTTGGACGCTGTATGTAAGTATGTCTGTCTCCTTGGCTGCTGTATGTCTGTTTGTCATTTTTTTTCCTGTGTCTCTCTCTCCTTGTCCTCTGTGTTTTGTTATTTTTTCAATCTGTGTCTTTAGCCCCCTGTCCTTCTGTGACTGTCTGTGTGTCTCTCTCTACTTGTGCACTGTTGTTTGTTTGTTTTTTTCAATCTCTCTTTAGCTCCTGATCCCCTCTCACTGACCCTTGCGCGACTGCATGTAATTCCGGTTAGGTTTCCATGGCAACCCTGCTCGCGGGTCTGTGAGTGTAGGGCCGTTTTGTCGGGTCTGGCGGCGCCGGGTTGGGAAGAGTGCTGGTAGCAGCCGCGTCGAAATCGGAGCCCTGCCACTGCCGTAGCACTTTCCCCTCTGCCTTGGTCCCGCCCCTTCTCTGACATATGGGACCGCGGCAGAGGGAACGTGTTACGGTGGCGGCAGGGCTCCAATTTCAAAGCAGCTGCTTTTAACATAGGCGGAGCTGAACTGTACCTGATGGAGGAAGGGAAGGAACGGTGGGGCAAATTTGGTCAACGGCAGGAATTGTTTGGCGGACCAAGCACCGTGAAACCGTGAGGAAGGCCGCCGCAGCCTCGCAGCTAGGTAGGGGGACAACAATGGCGCTTATGCTCAAGCCCCCGCCGCAGCTCCTCTCTCGATCCTGGTGCGGTTCGAGAGAGGATTCGTAGTGGCGGCTTGAGCATAAGCGCAATTGTTGTCCAAGTTGCCGAGTTTGGTGACGTAAACCCGCGCATGCGCACTAAAAAAAAACGCGACGGATCAGGGAACACGTTTTTTTTAGTGCGCATGCACGTCCTACCATTTTATTATATTAGATGTGCCACCGGACGAAAAGTTTACGAGACACTGGTGTAGAGTACGATACAGAACTGAGAGTTTATAATGCAATTCTGTTCCATTCTTTACTCTCAGATAGAAAAATGCTTTGAATGATAGCTGTAACTCTGTGTGGGAGGGGAGGGGATTCTTTGTATGTAAATCACTGTTGGAACTTGCTGTTCTGTGATTCTTTCAAAAATCCATCCCATGGCCAACATTACAGCTTTCGGATTATGATGATACTTTCATACCGAAAGCAGTAGATGGCATCACACTCTTGTTATTCAGATTTGCCAAGGGCAATCCAAACTTCTTTATTATTAATTCTAGGAAATCACTATAAAAATATTAGTGAGTTCCATTCTGTTGCTGATTGCTTCATTATGCTTTATGGGGTAAATATTCAGCTGACGACGGGGCAGTGTTTTTTTAGCTGCTGCTGGCATTATGCTGAGATATTAAACACCGGGCCATGTCCAGGCTTCGGAACTGAATATATGGGTTTCTATGACTGGCTATCTGTTATCCACTTAAGTGTGATTTTCAGAACTTAACTGCCTATGTGAAACTAAATAAGGAAAGGTCTGTGTTTTTATGTAGTCCGGTTTATCTGATTAGCTATGTTGGTTAAGTGCTGATGATGAATATTGGTACTTAACCACATAAATGTTGACCTGGCCCCTGGACCACCTGCAAAATAAATGTCTGGTCCAGAGGACAGCTATTAAAAGGGTCTTTGGTCTCTTACCAAAGGTTAGTACAGCTTTCTGCTCCAAGACCTATAAGAATGAAATGAGTCTTGTGGCTGATAACATGAGCTAATCCGGTGTCTCTCAAACTTTTTTTTAGCTCCGACACGCCTAACAGAGCAACTGTTTTTCGTGGCACATTTTATAATTGAAATTATAAAATTGCAAAAACATAAAAAATTAAATTTGAGAGTTATTTATTTAAAGTTCTTTAAGCGATGTATAGAGGTAATTGTAACAAAAGTGAAACTAAAGCATATAGAATAGAATTACTAATCAATGCGATGGATGTGCTTGTTTTTGAGTGCAAATTAATTCAAAACATGACTTGATAGTCGGTAGTAAACACAGACTTCATCATCCACCATATGCATTTGTTCTCTTTTTTCTATTTAATTTCTGTCAGAGCTGAAAATCCAAGTTCACAAATGTAAGAAGATCCAAATGGTAACTAAGCCTTGATTGCTTTGTTGCTCAAGTTAGGATAACTACTGCATAAAAAATAAAAATAAAATTGCTTGGCTTTAGTTTTCAAGGACCAATCACATCAAAGATTGATGCTTGTTTGGGCAGTTGTATCCTTATGCACACAGACGCTTATAAAATTGACAGACTTGTGTACATGACGTACATGTCTATTCTAGTGTACTGTATATTTATGAAGTTAATTTTTTAAAAAAGTAAAATTCTGGATTTCTTGTAGCACATCACTGTGCTGTGGCATACAGTTTGAGAAACACTGAGCTAATCCCTAGCAAAAGACCCCCAAAGCTTGAAGCTCTCAATATGTATACTTTGGAAGAAAGGTGGGAGAAGGAAGATATGATAGAGACATTTAGATATCTCTATGGCATAAATGAAAGAAAGTTCTGGAATAAGGTCATATAGGATGAAAGAGAAAAGGGGAAGATTCAGGATCCTCTATAATAAAACCCTAAGCGTGCATGCGCACTTAGGGTTTCATGTTCCCTGCCACCGTGGTCTCTGTTTCTGTGCCGAATTTGATTTTCGAACATGGAGGCAAGGAGAGCAAGGAGGCAGGGAACACGCCGGCAACTCCCCCCTCCCTCACCAGCCGCTGCTCCTCTTCAAAGCAGCCTGCTGAGGAATAGCGGCCGGCTGTAGCGAACCTCACAGGCCACTCTCCACCTCGTTAGCACGTTGCCTCTGATGCATGGGATCGCGTCAGAGGGAACGTGCTACCGAGGTGGAGAGTGGCCTGTGAGGTTCGCTACAGCCAGCCGCAATCCTCAGGCTGCTTTGAAGAGGAGCAGGCCAGAAGACACCAGGAAGCCGGGATGGAAGGAGGGTAAGAACGGGAACAATACAGGCAGGCAGGGGGCCAGGGTGAGAGGGAAAGGGGCCTGCTTTGGGGGGGGAGAACAGAAGGGGGCCACAGAGCAGGCAGGCATGGCACGAAAGGGGGCTGCTTGGGGGAGAGGGGTGTGCTGGGGAGCAGACAGCAATCATGCTTTGCTCTGGGAGGGGGGAACAGAAGGAGGGCATGGAGCAGGCAGGCATAGCACAACAGGGGGCCAGGGGGAGAAGGAAAGGGGGCTGCTTTGGGAGGAGGGTGTGCTGGGGGCCAGACAACAATCATGCTTTGCTCTGGGAGGGGGGAAAGAAGGGGGCCATGGAGCAGGCAGGCATGGCACAACAGGGGGCAAGGGGGAGAGAGAAAGGGGGATGAGAGACAGACAGGGGGTTAAGGAGAGACACAGACAGAAAGAATGAGAGACAGACAGGGGGCCAGAGAGACTGACAAAAAGGAAGACAGACAGACAGCGTCCAAGGAGAGAGAGACAAAGAAAAAAAGACAGACAGACAGCGGCCAAGGAGAGAGAGAGAGAGAGAGAGAGAGAGAGAGAAAGAAATAAAGACGGACGCATACATCTATTCTAATACCTGTTAATGTAACGGTATAGACTAGTAAGGAAATATTTCTTTACAGAAATGATAGCGAAGACAAAGAGTATTTTAAAACTCAGTGAGGGAGAGGCAAGGATAGTACATGGAATGAATGAACAACTTTGTTAAGACATGTAGGGGCCATTTTACTAAAGCCGTAGCAAATGTACCAATGCACAGCTCATGCATGTCTTTTCTGAGCACTAAAGCCACTTGTGATGCAGCTGGAAAATGGCACCTTTACCCATTTTCTGAATTAATGCTTCATCTGTCTTTTATTTACGTTGAATATATTCTTAATAGGGCTCTCAGTAGGCAGCACCTGATATTTTCATGTGTTCCTGTTGAAATCTTCTGAAAAGTGTTTAAAATGATGGAAACTGGATTAATGTGTCTTATATATGGTACCGGTACACTCAAATGTGCAACTACAGTGTGAGGCACAAAAAGTAACCCCCTAGAGATGTTTTTTCTGTTTTCTTAGCAACTGCTTGGAATTTTACTATGAAATTTTACTTTATTTGTTATTACTATCTATGCTTATGTGTCTAGTGAAATGAGATACAGTAATCTTTACACACAGTGAGGTTACAGACTTTTTATCAAGACCACTCAATGATTTTTTTGCATTCAAAAATGTTTGTACTGTAAAACTCTTTTATTTTTTTAAAAAAAACCAAATAAACAACAACCCTGGGGTACCAGCATACTGTTAAGGACATCACAGTGATGTGGAGCTAGATGCACTAAAAATACTCGTTAAGACCGTACGAGTCACTGCGGGCTGATTTTTTTTTGCCAATTTCTAAATAGCGATATTCAAATGGCTTCTCATGCAAATGAGCTTTGCGGAGGGCAGCCGTAATCCCATCTGAAGACTCGTTTAGAAACCGGCTTTCAGAAATGCGAGAACCAGTTTGGGGAAGCCCAAACAGCTGAGCAGCAGGAAGTCCCAAAGCAGTCTCCTGGCACTCAGCTGTTTGGGGCTTTTTTCGTTTAAAAAAAAAAATGGCACAGATGATGTGTGTATGTGTTACTTACGCACAATATCTGCTCCATTAAAAAAAAAAAAGTTGACGCCCCCCCCTTACAACCCCTGGAACAAAAATAGAGGTAGGAGGGATACCCATTCCCTCCTACCACCGGGACCCCCCCCCCCCACTGAGCTGAACCCCCTCCCACTGAGCTGAACCACCCCCCTAACTAGGATACCCCGTACTTTATAAAAATCAGCAGGAGGGATGCCCACTCCCTCCTGCTGTCATGACCCCCCATGCCACCGGATACCCTCCTGGCCCCCCGCTGAACCACCCCCACACCCCCATCTTGGGATGCATGGAGAGGGGTCTAAGGCCCTGATTGGCTTAGATGCCTAAGGCCCCGGGAAGGCTCGCCATTTTGGAGAAGCAGGCCTGTGAGCAGGAGGGACTGGGCATCCCTCCTGCTGTCCTCTTCATGTAGAGGTACGGGGTGATTCGGGAGGTGGTTCAGGGGGGCTGGGTGGCAGGAAGGAGTGGGCAAACCTTCTGCTGATTATTTGTAAAGTGTGGGGAAAGGGGGAGGGGTTTTCTGGTAGGGGGTCCTGGTGGTGGTGGGGGGGATGGTCAGCTCAGTCGGGTTTTTTGTGGTGGTAGGAGTGTGTGGGCATCCCTCCTGCCTCTATTTTTGTTCGGGGGTAGGGGGGCTTGACTTTTTTATGGGGCAGATATTCACACATCCGTGCCCGTAGTTGGGGTTTCAGGGGATGGGGGAGGGGGGTGCCGGCTTGAGGGAGTGGGCATCCCTCCTGCTGGGGATTGTTATGGGGTTTGTGGTAGGAGGGTGTGGGCATCCCTCCTGCCGAGGACAGTGTATAAACGTAGCTTAAGATGATTAAATATTGTTTAATAGTGATACATAATTATGATGACTAAATAAGTATGTAAAATTTCTCTTGAAATTCAAAGCAGTTGCTGAGAAAATGACAAAAAGAAGCAGCTTTATGGTTTCATACTCCTCCAACTCAGGGGCAGATCTCACATACTGGGGTTATTCCTCTAGCTTGTTGCAGCCATCACACTGAATCATTCCAGGAACCTTGATTGAGCTATGTAGTAAAAACACACCCCATTCTAAATTTGTATGTTTTTTTTTTTTTTTTTTAATCATGTTTATTAAGGAGTCAACAAGGGAGACAAGCAAATACAGTATGAATACAGGCAAACAACAGCAGCCCGAAAAAGAATACATCAATTGTAGAAATGTGCCCCCATTGTTAGACTTATACAAAAGCAAAGCCTTTTTTTTTTTTACTTTTAGGACTTTTACTTTATTTTATCACTAATGCAATAGCTCCGCCAATTATGTACGATCACAAATTGCAAAATCTTTAAATGTGTGCAGGATGCAGCCAGAATCCTTATTTTGCACATATTTGTAGGCAATTGGATTTTTTTAATCAATAGATTTTTTTTAAATTAAAGACAAAAGATAAGCACAAATGACAACCGCAATACAACTGCCATATGTAAAAAAAAAAAAAAATCCAGCACCCCTCCATTCAAAGTCCCCCTCAACCTCCTCCCCATATGCCCCCCCCATTCAGACAATACATTTATAAAAGTTACCCCATTCTTCAATTAGATGATCACAACCGCATGTAGATGTCACCTATGAAGGAACAGCACAAGACTAGATTTCTGGCTATGCTGAATCCTGGCACATCTGTCATTTTCCAACAAAGGGTGAAAAGATACCAAATAACAGTTTTGTAGGGTGGGGCAGTAGGGTGATCTGCCCCTGTGTGCTGCACTATCCCCTCTTAACTCTAGTGTGTGGTCCATCCTCCAAGCCTTCCAATCCGTGCCTTCCTCTAGTTACCACCCCTGCTGTTGCTTCTTCTCCTCCTCCAAACTAGCAGTAACAACAGCAGCAAAACAAGTTAAAGCTATTATGATTATGAAGAGACCCGTACTCTACTTACCCACATCTCATGGCTGCCAATCCCATCCCGGTAACATCACTTCCCGTTCCAGAGCAGAGCTGGCAACTACAGGTAGGTAAAATGCAGGCCCCCATGATCATGACATCTTTAAGTTGTTTTACCAATGCTGCTACTGACAGATTGAAGCTGGAGAAAGGAGTATGGGGAGGAACAGAGAGGAGAGATAAAGATGGAGATAGAGGGGATGCTGGAATGATTTATGTAAAAAGTAGAAAGGGGTACAGGCTGGATGGAAGGAGGAGGAGTAGGTGCTGGATAGATGGGAGAGAGAGGGCAGACATTGGATGGAAGGGGAGCGAAAGAGGATAGATACCATATGGGAATGAGGAGAAGGCAGACAGAATGGAAAAAAGAGAGAGGGCGGACAGTGGATGGAAGGGGCAGAGAAATGGCATATACTGAATGGAAGAGAGAGGGAAAATAGATAATGGATAGAAGAGGCAGAGAAAGAGATCAGACACTGGATGGAAGGGAGGGAGAGGGTCATAGGAGCCAGCTCTATGGGTGCTGTGTGTACATAAGCATCCCCAATATTGAACAAACTTCTCAATTGTGTTCAAGAAGAGGTAATTTCCATTTGGTTTAGCACCCCAATAATGAAAAGGTGACACCTATGTGGATGGAAGGAGCAGAAAAAGGCAGAAAAAGAGGGCAGATGCTGGATGGAAGAGAGAGGACAAACACTGAATGGCAGGGAAAAAGAAGGCAGATGCCAGATGGAAGGAGAAAAAAAAGAGAACAGATGCTAGATGGAAGGAAGAGAGAGGGCAGACGCTGGATGAAGGGACAGAGGAAAAAATGTAGATGCTGGATGGAAGGGAGAGGACAAACAATGGATGGAAGGGGCAGAGAAAGAGGTAGATGCTGCATGGAAGGGAGAGAGTGAAGAGAAGATGAGGAAAACAGAAACCAGAGACAACAAAGGTAGAAAAGAAGACATTTTACTTTTAATTGTTGCTGTGTTCTCTTATGCTTCTGTGGCTGGTATCATGATTGTTGCTGTTTTCTGGGTCTCACCATATCTGCTTTTGCCCTCACAGATGCTTTTCTTGAGCTTTGATGGTTGTCTGTTTCCTGCCGGTTTTTGTTGTTCCTCACACACGCCAGTGTCCATTCATCCCCTGATGAAGGCCTCAATGGATGCCAAAACTGGGATCCTAGTTGGGACGATCTAGGCATGATCTAGATTTAGTTATATGGACATTATACCATACACTGTGTCTATTTTTATAGTATTTTACTATTGACTCAATAAAGTATTTCCTTTGATTGATATTTTGACATCTCTTAAGCCTCTTGTTGGGTTTCTGCGATATTTTTGAGGCAAATTCTTCTTTCTCCTGTTTTGTTCTCATATTGAAACATTTGTTCTACCTACTCAGATGCGTCAAAACCTGGACAACGGAGACAATCATGACGCCAGCTGCAGAAGCATAAGAGAACACATTTTTCTTTTCTTTTTGCTTTATAATAAAGTAGTATTGTAGCTGTGTTAAAAACATTTATAAATAGAACATGGAAATAGTAAAAAATGTATTAAAATTAGTCCAATAAAAAGATCACATTAATTCCTCTGTCAGAAACCAAAATCCCATTCCTCAGGTCAGGACATACTGACCAGAGAAAGGAGGTTTTGGCGGTGACGGGTCAAAAGCGCGCGAGGACAAAGGCACGCCGACAACTGAGCACACCGAGCGCTGAGAGCAGGACTTAATCACGCTGAAGAAAACCCGTAATATAAAGGGCTCTGACGGGGGTATGGGGGGGAGGGAACCCCACACTCTACTTAATAGGGATCGCACTGCCATGTTGGGGGGGGGGGGTTGGGCAGTATAACCCCCCACATTATACTGAAAACTTAACTTTTCCCCTAAAAAACAGGGAAAAAGTTAAGTTTCCAGTATAATGAGGGTGGTTACAATCCCCCCAGCCCCCCACAATGCCAGCGCGATCTCTATTAAGTAAAGTGTGTGGGGGAGGGGGATTCCCCACCAACACCCCCTTTAAAATATGTTTTTTCTTCGGCGCGATGAAGTCCTGCGCTCAGTTGTCCGCGTGCCTTTGTCCTCACACGCTTTAGACTATGAACCGGTTTTGGCCTATGAAAGCTAATTGAAAAATGTAATAGTCTAATTATCTTATATTCTAATTTTTGTTTTATTTCTATTTCTTATCCCCTCTCTTACTAATCCGTGATAGACGTTTCTACTGCGGCCCAGGGCGCTAAATGCTCTGACACTCATTGGAATTCTAGATAAGGACATAGATAATGAATAAGGGAGCTTTCAGAAAGGACTAGTATCAATTTTGAAGTCTTAGGGGCTCATAATCGAAAGAGAAAAACATCCAAAAACCGGCCTAAGTCAGCACTTGGACGAACATTTCTCAAAAAAGTCCAAGTGCCGATAATAAAAATGGGTTTTGAACGTATTTCTAAACGACCTAGGCCTTCATAGTGCTGCTGAATGACCAAAGCTAAATGGGGCGTTTCGGGAGGCGTGTCAAGGACGGGAGTTGGGCGGGACATGGGCCGGCTTAGACTTAGTTGTACAGCATGTATAACCTAGACGGAACTTGGACGTTTTGACTTAGACCATGTAAAATATGGTCTAAGTCACAAAAACCCACCTAAAGTCACCAGATAAGCACTGCAAACACATAAAACAGATCCCCACACACTACCCCAGTGATCACCAACCCCCCACCCCCATAAAAATTTTATTCATAACTTTAAATTTCAGCCTCCAGACCATCATCACCTGGCTGCCTGGCATAGGAAAGCCTAGTCGTCCAGCCCAAAAGCAGCTTAAGTCGTTTTGGTGGTGGGTTAGGGACTCATGGAGAGGAGGACCCATTGCCATAAGCCCCTGTAATCACTGCATTGATACTTAAATATGTGCACTTTCCCATACACCCCCAAAACCCTTTTATACTGGCATATAAGTGGCTCCTGCAGCCATAAGTGCTATTAGGGTGGTAGATAATTGGGTCTAGGGGATTCTGGAGGTGGTTTGGGGGTCTCACCGTAACCTATAAGGGAGCTGTAGGGAGGAGAATACATGGCACCCTTTTTGTGAAGTTCACAGCAGTGCCCTGTAACGTACCCCACTATTTAGGTGGCATGTCTGGGTGTGCAGTCCATCACTTTGCAGACCCCTCCCACATCCAACAGGGCTTGTTCTAGGCGTTTTGGACTTGGACGGAAAGTTAGACAAAAATGTGGTATAAAGATAGATGATTTAGTGGCTTGGACAATCAGATCGGCAGGACGTATAATTAGACGATTTTCAAAACGAAAAAAAAGTTGGACGTATCTTTCGAAAATGTGTCTTAAGCTCTTTTTAATTTTGGACGACTTGCAAGATGGACGTAAACGGATTTAGACATCCCTTTTGATTATGCCCCTCTTAGGGTTTATAGAACAAAACAAATGCCAATGTAATTTGGGCATCCTTTGCTCTTTTAGAAAATAATTATATTAAGAAATAGTGGAAGGCAAACCAGACTTAATGCTGGTGGGGGAAGGGTACCAAAGTTTCTAAACATGGAAATAAAACTGAAAAACACAGTATATTCTTGCCGGGGCGGGGTTGCGAAGACGAACGATTCAGAGATTTGGGCTATCTGCCTGTATTCCCCATCCATACACTGCGTACGGCAAAACCACAGAAAAGCACATAGCAGAGTGCAAGTACACTTCTTAACAACTCCCTCCAGGGGGCGCTGCATCGCAAGAAATATTCGGTTTCCCCCCCCTCGCCCAACATTCGCACGAAACTTCTTGCGAGCTCGCCCGGATTCTCTTGGATGTATTTCCGCCGCTCTGACGCTGTACCGAGCCCGGGTCTGGTTGGACAGCAGGAAGCAAATAATTTGGCCGAAATTTGGAGCCGGAGAGAGGCTGAACCGAAGCGCCGATCGCGCTCTTGAGCCCTCCTCGCATTCGCAGGTGGGACGCTAGAACCGGACCGAAGCCCACTGGTCCCACTCCCAGCTGCAGCGGGGGGAGATGGCTGGCGTCGGGAAAGGGAGCTGTCACTTGCCGAGCGCTCCTCCGACTCGCCTTGGAGGGATAGCCGCATCCCCTTAAAGCCTCGGTCACTTGTTCTTCAGCTCACTTTTGAGGAGTGGAAAAAAATGCCAGCGCGAAATTACGCACAAATAACACGGGGAGCGCAGTTGGCGTGGATTTACGGAAAGAACTTTTTTTGCCTACTTTCCACAAGCTGATGATTCCTGGATAATTTTCGGTCTCGTTTTGTCGTTCTGTCAAGTTTGACTGCAAGGGGCAAGTCGTGATTTTTTTTAAATAAATCGAAAGGAAATTGGTTTGGATATGTACCTGCAGTTTATTGTATTCCTTGCACTGGGGAAAAGGAGGATAATCTGAAGGTGTGCAAGCCTCCATTCACCTTCTGCCCCTGCATCGCGTCTAAGGCTGACTGAAGACCTGGAAATTTGGGGAACTCGTCGGGCAATTTCCCTTTTTTCTCGCGTTCTGGATTTAGTGGGATTGGATTTTTGTGTGATTCTCCCCCCCCCCCCCGCCCCCCCCCCCCGGCTGGAGGAGGACAGGAATCCTGTTGCTGGAGGCGTGGAGGTGGAAAGCTGGCAGCGCTTCTCGGGAGAGGGACGGAGGCAGACGGTTTCGCCGAGAGTCAGCAGCCCTGCGGCAGTCGGATGCAGCCGGCGCGTCCGGAGCATTTCTCGGCCTGCCCCCGACCGCTTCCAGGCGAGGAGTCGGAGGCGAAGTCCGCGCGCCCGAGCGGCTGCCCCGACCTCTCCCGTTCTCGGATTGAGCGCGCGTTTGCGCTTTGCTTCGTACATAAGGACCAAAGGGAATAGAAGAGGCGCTCCTGGATCCCGCTCCCCCGATGGACGTGTGACCTGGTTTTCGTTTCTGCCTGGCCTGGTGGCTCTTCTGGCTCTGCTTTGTACCTTTTCCTTGGATGTGTGCCACTGCCCACTAGTCTAGATGCTCCTAGGGGCGTCCTGGCTTTGTACTTCCAAAGGACCGCAAAAACCAAGTAAGGGCGAGGAGGAGGAGAGGAGGCGAGAGAGGAGAGGAAGGAGGGAAGGCGGCGGCGGTGGCGGAGGGGGCGGCAGCGGCGGCGGCGGGGGAGAGATGGACGAGTCCTCGCTGCTGGATCTGCTGGAGTGCTCCGTGTGCCTGGAGCGGCTGGACACCACGGCTCGGGTCCTGCCCTGCCAGCACACTTTCTGCCGCCGCTGCCTGGAGAGCATCGTCAGCTCCCGCCGAGAGCTGCGCTGCCCCGAGTGCCGCGTCCTGGTGGAGTGCGGGGTGGACGAGCTGCCCGCGAACATCCTGCTGGTCAGGCTGCTGGACGGCATTCGCCAGAGACCCCGGGGAGGCGGCAGCGAGAGCCCCGTTGCGGCAGCCGCCGCTGGGGGGAGCCCGAGAGCCAGCGGTGTTCCAGCACGCCCCCCAGCCGCTGCTGGCGGCACGGCAACCCGGGGAGCCTTGCTGACAGCAAAGGTGGGTGACAATGGTTTAGCACTTGAAAGGTACCCTTCTCACCCTCTAAAGCAGGGATCTCAAAGTCCCTTCTTGAGGGCCGCAATCCAGCTGGGTTTTCAGGATTTCCCCAATGAATATGCATTGAAAGCAGTGCGTGCACATAGATCTCATGCATATTCATTGGGGAAATCCTGAAAACCCGACTGGATTGTGGCCCTCGAGGAGGGACTTTGACACCCTGCTCTAGGGGGGTTAATTTTTCTTGCCTCACCATATACTTTTCTTATATTCTATCATAAAAGCATCCACTGACCCTTTTATTGCCTAAATTGCAGACACCCTCACTCCCTTTACCCTTAATCTTAATCCTTACCTTCCATTCTACAAGCCAGCTCTGTGGGTGTTTGTAGTATTGAGCAAATTCCTTGATTGTGTCCAGGTCAGGGCATGTTCTGTTGTGTTTAGCACCCCCAATTATTTTGAAAAGTTGACTTCTATGCAGTGGCGTACCTAGGGTATGTGGCACCCGGGGCCCATCATTTTTTGACACCCCCCCCCCCCCCCTCATGTAAAATTTTTTTTTTTTTTTTTTTTTGCAATAACCATGAAATGGAATAAATGGTCAGAATAGAAACAGGCAGTGAAAATTTTCTTTTTTTTTTTTTTTTTTTTCCAAAGTATTTTTATTGCGAATGGCAAAAGGTCCAGACAAGCAACCATGGTCTGTACAGAAACTTATACATTATCAAAAAGAACACAGAATGAGAGTAACAGCAACAACAAGCATGAACAAGCCTCTCCCAAGAGAAAATTGCCAATGAGAGGCATAGCAATACACAACAAAAGGCCAAAACTTGGGGCAAGCAAACAAATCCCACCCCAGAACCCACAAGAATAATAAGCCGGACTAGACCCTCAGCCATATTTTATAATGAAAAAAACCCCCACAAGCAACAACACCCAGACCGCTCACCAGACACACCAATCCGCACAACAAGCACCCAAGAAACACCCAGCCACCACCCAGACAAAACTACCAGACACACCTACCCCACCAAGCCCAGACCCAACCCCCCCTCCCCAGAGAGTGCAAGCGCAAAGTGGACCGTGAAAAGGGCAGCTGCAGAAGTGGAAAGCCCCAGATAAGTAGGTTAGCTAAAGAAAGCCCACAGATAGAAGAAATCAGGATAACAGAAGTTCCAACAAATGCTCCCACAGAAAATTTTCTTTTATTGAACCTCATTTATGTAACCATTATTCCAAACATAACATAACATAAATTATGTCTGAATTGTCATGACATCAGAAGTACATATGGAGTAGTTGCAGGTGATGCTTGGGACAGTTCTGATTATGTTAGTTTGGTTTTATGTGTTTTTTTAATAGAAGGGTTTTTATTTCTTTTTTTAAGGTTTTGTAGTTTGTGGTCGAGGTCAATAGGTTGTAGAGTTGGGGGTCAAGTGTTGCAGCTCGAATGGCTAGGAGGTTGTCGAACAGTTTTTTTCTTTTGACGTTTTTGGTTGGAGGGTGTGTGAATGGTGCGTGAGTTCTCCTATGTCTGTTTGAAGTGGATTGAATTATTTAGCTGAAGAAATTAGTTACCCCCCCCCCATTCCACACACATTAATTCTCTTCCATTTTTGTTCCCATTATAAAAAAACACTGATAAGTTCCCAGGAAAAAAATACATTAAAATAAGAAGTGAAAACAAAGGCCCCTACAGATGAGAACATAACATAAGAATAGCCTAACTGGGTCACACCAATGGTCCATCATGCCCAGTAGCCCATTCTCATGGTAGCCAATAGTGCTGCCCGATTCAGAGAAAAATATTTCATTCGATCCGATTCACCCTGTTGAATCGATTTTTCGATTAGATTCACTGTTAATGACACCGCTTTTTAAGTTTAAACAAAGTATAACAATAAATTTCACAACAACAATAAATTTCACAAAGTACTTAAAAAAAAAAAATCACATTTTTCCATTAAAGCAGTTCTGGAGACATTTGCTTGAACAGTCTTTTTTCCCAGTCCATAAGCAAGCAATATGAAAAAGATTTCCTTAATTATCTACTCAAACATTTTTGCTATTTACTTTCATTGTACCTATACTATTATTCAGTAGAAAAAATGGACTTAACTGTGCAGGAAATGAATCTCCTCATACACCCACCATATAGTGCAAAAATGTGCAAAGGTCTGTTTTTTTCTTTCGATCACTACATAGCCTAATGCCACACAAGCAGCGCTGTTACAAACATATTCTGAAGGTCAATGCTAAGGTTGACAAAGTTTCCTTCCTTGGACCAGAAGGAGATACTGACAAACCACTGGAAGAGATTCTAAAACAACTACCCAGAAATAACACCCAAAGACCCACTCAGTGTGTGAACCAGTTGAGTGGAGTGGACTAACTGGGGGTGGAAATGGGCCCAGAGTTTGCTCAGCAGAATTTCCCAGACTACCTCTTCCTCTCAACACACTGACATGCTACCACCACCACCAACACTAGGAACACCTCACCGAGTATGCCAGCAATGCTTATAAACTTTATAAAACACATTATTATATTTTCTTATAAAGCATATATTTTAACTGAACTCAGCCTTGCCATTCACAAAAATAGAAAAGTTCCCATTTCAAGCTGTCTCATGTACACTTTTCAAATCTAACATATTGTAATCACAAAACAGAAAATAAAATTATTTTTTCTACCTTTTGTTCTCTGATCAATATTCAAATCTTGTTGGTCCCAGGCTCTTGTTGTCTTGCTTGCCAGGGTCTCCTTTCTCCGTGCTAACCATCCGTCTGCCATCTCTGTTCTCCCCTTCCGTTTCCCTTCCCTCTCCCGGAGATCTGGCATCTTTCCTTTTTTTTGTCTCCATCCACAGATTCACCTTTTCTCAACTCCCCACCACCCCAGGATCCACCATCTCTCCCTTTCTGTTCCCAACTATCCTCCTATCCAGTATCTCTATCCCCCCTCCACACCATCCCCTGTTTCCAAGTTCTCTCCCTTTCTGTTCCTTCCCTCCCTAAATCCCATTATGCACCATCTCTCTCCCACTCCTCTGTTTTTAGACCCATTATTTCTAACCCCCAAAGTCTGGCATATGCATGTATCTTTGAACCCCCCCTTCCCTCTCTCCCTCTGTGTACTTTTACACAGGGAACCCCCTCCCCCGAAGGTCTGTCCCCCCTCCGAAGGGCTACACCCCACCCCTGAAGACCTGCACCCCCCGAAGGACTTTACCTCCCACCCGAAGGTCTGTCCCCCTCTGAAGGCCTAAACCCCACCCCTGAAGGACTGCATCCCCCCCCCCGAAGGCCTGCACTCCCTTGAAGGTCTGCACCCCCCCGAAGGCCTGTCCCCCCCTTGAAGGCCTGTCCCACCCCCTTGTAGGCCTGTCCCCCCCTTTAAGGCCTGCCTGCCTGCCTTTCCCCCCCTTGAAGGCCTGTCTCCCCCTTGAAGGCCTGCACCCCCCCTTGAAGGCCTGTCCCCCCCCTTGTAGGCCTGTCCCCCCCCTTGTAGGCCTGTCCCCCCCCTTCTAGGCCTGTCCCCCCCTTGAAGGCCTGCCTGCCTTTCCCCCCTTGAAGGTCTGCCCCCCCCCGAAGGCCTGTCCCCCCCTTGAAGGCCTGTCCCACCCCCTTGTAGGCCTGTCCCCCCTTTAAGGCCTGCCTGCCTGCCTTTCCCCCCCTTGAAGGCCTGTCTCCCCCTTGAAGGCCTGCACCCCCCTTGAAGGCCTGCACCCCCCCTTGAAGGCCTGCACCCCCCCTTGAAGGCCTGTCCCCCCCCTTGTAGGCCTGTCCCCCCCCCCTTGTAGGCCTGTCCCCCCCTTGAAGGCCTGCCTGCCTTTCCCCCCTTGAAGGTCTGCACCCCCCCAAAGGCCTACACCCCCCCCCGAAGGTCTGCACCCCCCTGAAGGCCTGCCTGCCCCCCTTGAAGGCCTGCACCCCTTGAATGTCTGCACCCCCCCCTTGAAGGCCCCCCCCTTGAAGGCCTGTCCCCCCTTGAAGGCCTGCCTGCCTGCCTGTCACCCCCTCCCCCTTGAAAGCCTGCTTGCCTGCCCGCCCGCCCCACCCTGAAGGCCTGATGCCCCGACCCCCCCCGCAGGACCGCTCGCCCCCCTGGCCTCCCCGCACCACCTATGAACAGCCGCAGCAGGATCGCGAAGTCAGCGTCGGGTACCAGCCCTAAGGGGGTGTTCCCGGCCTTGCCGTTCAGTCCCCCGCCACCCCCGAAGGACCGCTCGCCCCCCTGGCCTCCCCGCACCACCTATGAACAGCCGCAGCAGGATCGCGAAGTCAGCGTCAGATCCCTGCTGCTTCCTGCGCCACGGTCCCGCCCCTCCTCTGACGTCAGAGGAGGGGCGGGATCGCGTCGTAGGAAGCAGCGCAGGGATGCTGACGCTGACTTCGCGATCCTGCTGCGGCTGTTCATAGGTGGTGCGGGGAGGCCAGGGGGGCGAGCGGTCCTTCGGGGGTGGCGGGGGACTGAACGGCAAGGCCGGGAACACCCCCTTAGGGCTGGTACCCGGGGCGGCCTGCCCCCCCCGCCCCCCCCTAGGTACGCCACTGCTTCTATGCAGTTACCCTCTGTCATCCAATCATACACTCATTCCCCTCTTTCACCTTTTCTTTTAAAAGAACACACACTAACTTGCTTCCACTTCTGTCTTAAAAGTACATACACATTCAGTTTTCACTCTCTATCCCAGTGTCTTGCAAACTTTCTCGAGCTGCGGTACACTAAAGCAGGGATCTCAAAGTCCCTCCTTGAGGGCCGCAATCCAGTCGGGTTTTCAGGATTTCCCCAATGAATATGCATTGAAAGCAGTGCATGCACATAGATCTCGTGCATATTCATTGGGGAAATCCTGAAAACCTGACTGGATTGCGGCCCTCAAGGAGGGACTTTGAGATCCCTGCACTAAAGGTAGTGGCCGCAGCTTGAGGCAACCGTAAGTGCGTGGGCATCACCGTGATGACATCATGCACATGTGTGACATCATCATGCCGATGTCCGCGCATGAGCGAAGGCCCTTCAGATGGGCCCCGAGACTCCTGTGTGTGTGTGTATGGGGGGGGGGGGGGGTGCCAGCAGGGAAGTGGGCCAGAGAGCAGAGGCACTGGCGCCCAATGATTGCCTGCAGGCGAGAGGCACGTCTTATGGGCAGTCAGCTGGCGCCGACATCTCTCCTCCTCCCCAGTGTGCCGCGGCACACCTGAAATCTCAGGAGGCTCACCAGCGTACCGTGGCACACAGTTTGCAATACACTGCTCTATCCTAAAAGCACATTCACTCCCACCTCCTTCATGCTAAAAACCAGGACTCGTTTTATTACTGGATTTGCTGTTACTTGGTTTAGCTGGTGGTTAGTGTTTATTGAAGTCTGTTTAATATGATTTAATAACTTTCCATTAAAAAAAAAAAATCAGATCATAGTACTGATAGAAAATCATGGAAGGGGAGGAGGAAGACATGGGGAGCTGGTGAGCAGAGAACAAGGAGCCACTACTTTGCTGTGGGCTCTCCAGGGTTGTGACAGTGAACTTTTGACACAGGTTAGGAGCTGGTGACCTCCTCTAACCTACTGCTAAAGTACCCACATGTTGCAGGGCTAGTCTGAGCTTGCTTGCAATGTTTTCATTAGTATGGTAGGAGTTTGTTTTCTACTGTGCCTTTTCAACCAGGCTGTTGCCTCTTGGCTACTACCTCTTTCCAGTTGTCCCCTTCACCCCCGTGTTTGCACCCTTATAGCTTTGGTGCAGTGATCTCAAACTCAAACCCTTTGCAGGGCCACATTTTGGATTTGTGGGTACTTGGAGGGCCTCAGAAAAAATACTTAATGTCTTATTAAAGAAATGACAGTTTTGCGTGAGGTAAAAACGGTGTCAGGTCAAAAGCGCGCCGGGACAAAGGCGCGCCCAGACAATTGAGCGCAGCGCACGCCGCTCTAAATTACTGTTTTTAGGACTCTGACGGGGGTGCGTGGGGGGAACCCCCCCCCCACTTTACTTAATAGACATCGTGCCGCATTGTGGGGGCGTTATGGGGGGTTGTAACCCCCCACATTTTACTGAAAACTTCACTTTTTCCCTGTTTTTAGGGAAAAAGTTCAGTTTACAGTAAAATGTGGAGGGTTACAACCCCCCAAGCCCCCCATAACACCGGCGCGATGTCTATTAAGTAAACTGGGGGGTTCCCTAACAAAACCCCCCGTCGGAGCCCCTAAAAACTGCAATTTAGAGCGGCGCGCGCTGTGCTCAATTGTTGGCGCGTGCTTTTGTTTTTCGTGCCGTTGTCTATGAACCGGTAAAAACTCTTTATAGTTTATAAATCTTTCCTTTTGGCTAAGTCTTAATAATAATATTGTAATTTATAGCTAAAGAGACATATGATCAAGAAGCTGTTGTATTTTACTTTGGTGATTATGATAAATATACCGAGGGCCTCAAAATAGTACCTGGCGGGCAGCGAGTGTGAGACCACTGCTTTGGTGAGAGAGCAAGGCAGTGCCTTAGGGACGTGCAAAGTTCACTGAGATTTAGGGCTACTTTTACAAAGGTGCACTAGCGTTTTTAGCGCACGCACTGGCTTAGTGTGCACTAGCCGAAAAACTACCGCCTGCTCAAGAGGAGGCGGTAGCGGCTAGTGCGTGCGGCACTTTAGCGCGCGCCATTCCACACGCTATTCCGCACGTTAAGGCCCTAACGTAAAAGGAGCCCTTAGTGCTGTTATGGCGCTGTGGAAAGCATTCCTTGTCACTGCTAAAGACAAACAGCGGAGATGAAATGCAAGAACCAGCTCCTGCATTGTTTTCCTATTTACCATACTTTGCATTTGACTGTTGATGGTTTTCATTTGTATTATATCGAATATACTGCACTACGATTCAGGTGTACTGTGATTCAGGTGTACTGTGTCAAAGTTTTGCCAGTTTGTGTAAGAATATCTAGCTGTAGGTTAATGAGAACGTTCATTTTATTAAGCGCCTTGAGAAAACCACACACTAGAGCAGAGTGACCTGTCCGTACGGCTGCAGAAGTTCAAGACTTTAAGAGCAGCTTCAGCGCAAGAATTGAGTTGGGTACAAGACAGCAAGTACCCTCTGGGCAGGATTTGTAGCAATACTAGGAAAAGTAGCTTTCTTTGCTCCCCGACCATTTTTTTCTGTACATAAGATTAACTTCTAAAGACCCTGGCTTTATAGTGCTCAGTAATATCATGTTTCCTTCAGTTGATCTCACAGTTCCACAATCTGTGGCAGTATATATATCGCATTTCTAGGTCATCCGAAGGTTGTAATCGCAGTTAGAAAACAGGTTAATATGTGACCAAAAAAAATGGAAAGAGTACACTTTATTTAAGGCAAGCAGGGGGAGAGTGGCCAGAAGCCTGTAAAAGAACATTTTTTTTATTGAAGGACATCAATGCGATACTTTCAGAGAACTGCTAGACCTGCTAACTAATCAGGGCCCCTGGTATAGGAGTTAAATTTATTCCGGTTATGCTGCAGAACAAACTCTTGCGGAGATCCTGTCCCCTCAGATTTTTTTCCAGCCTTGCATTTGCAATAGAAGCGGAAGGATTTTTAGATACAGGAAAAAAAAAAATTCTACCAGAGGAGTCCTACTGAGTTATTATACATGCATAAATTTCATTATTTAAGTGCTGTAATTAGGTTTTGAGTTATTTTTATCTGTACAGTACCCCCTCCGAATCTGCGGTTTCAGTACCCGTGGATTCAGTTATTTGCGATTTTTGTTCGGTGGTTTGTAATAACAGAAATGCTGCATCCCGGACCTTCTCCAAACCTTACCTGGCGGTCTAGCGGCGACATGGGGCAGGATCGATCGTCCTACACTCCTGCCCTGTGCAGAGCCATCATCAAAATGGCTGCCACGAGTTCCCATTGTAGACTACAACGGGAACACGCAGCAGCCATTTTGATAATGGCTCTGCACGGGGCAGGAGCATAGGTCAATTGATTTTCCCCCGCGTCACCACTAGACCACCAAGTAAGGTCTGGGGAAGGTCCGGAATGCAGGAGGGAGGCGGGGGTGGGTCAGAACCGGCCCTAAAAATTATCCGCGATTTTTCAATATTCGCAGGCTGGCTCTGCCCCTAACCCCCATGAATATCGAGGGTCTGCTGTACTGTGGATATAGTTAGGTTTATGATTGCTGAAATTTGTAGTAATGTCTAGTTTTCATTGTTATGATCCACTCTGAACTTGTGGTAGATGCTGAATATACTGTACCGTATATACTCAAATGTAAACTGAGATTTCAGGGCCAAAATATTGGCCCAAAAATGGGAGTCTCGGAATATATTTGGGCTAGTGCCCACCTGCCCCCCCCTCCCGGACTTGTTGCAGGCCTCTGCTGGGCCGTCAGGCTTTGCACCCCCTCTCCCCTCCCAGCACTGTCCATTGTACCTCCTCTCTGCCGATACCCTGCATGCTGCTGTGCCTTCTGTATGACCTGCGTACCTGGAACCCCTGGTGGTCCAGAGGTGTATGGCAGGAGCGAGCTTTCTGTGCTCCTGCCCTGCTGCTAAGCCGGTCGCTGCCGTGAGTTCTGATAGTTCAGCTTTACCGAGCAGGAATGTGCTTTGGGTGCTGCTGCTTGGCACTGAGTGGCTTCCTGAATGGCTCCCGCAAATTCTTGTCAGACTCGCTGCAGCCATTCAGGAAGCTGCTCAGCAGTACAGCTGAACTGCCAGAACTTGCGGCAACGACTGGCTCAGCAGCGGGGCAGGAGCGCAGGACCACCAGGGATTACAGGTACCTGGGTCATACAGAAGGTGTGACGGCATGCAGGATATCAGCAGAGAGGAAGTACAATGGACAGGGCAGGGAGGGGGGACAGGGTGCAGAGCCTGGGAGGGAGAGGGACAGGGTAGAGAGCCTGGCAGGGCATGGAGGAAAGGGGGCTGGGTGCAGTGCCTGGCAGAGAGTGGGGATAGGTGCAGAGCCTGACAGGGAGGGAGAGGTGCTGGGTACAGGTCCTGGCAGGACAGGGCACTTGAATATTAAGCCCCCTGTCTAATATTCAAGTCACCCAAATATATATTTAGGAATAATTGATTGCCTCGAGTGCACTAAACTGCAAACAGATATGAACTAATGTGCACACAGGTGATTATAACACACACCTTCTAACACTTCTCAGTGCTCAGAGAAACGTTTTTAGCTTTTGAGACCTCTGGGTGAAGCAAAATTTTAGCCCACTACTGATACGGCTCAATTCTCAATCATTGCACTGGTCCCTGCAGTATCTTTAAGTATAATACTCTCTCACTTTTTTTGCTTTTTTAAATTCTTTTTTAAATACTTAACTTCAAAACAGACTTAGCTTTTAATGCAGGGGTTCAACGGGTTCTGACGTGTTTCGCCATGCTGCCTCAGAGAACCCGCATCAACACGAACTTAATTCTACCCCTACCATGTCTGCAAAACATAAAAACAATACAAACAGTATACCCAATGTTCTAACTAGTTTATCTCTACTGCTCTTATATAAAATTCTAGCACACGCTGACACACAGTACCTGTTTTTGCTTCAACCACTCTTGCTAAGACACTGACCCTACAAACTCCACCCCTTTTATACAACATCCATCCAACCAGGATATGACCCATCTAAACTCCACCTCCTGCCCTCCTGATAGGTCAATGCTCCTCACAAAGTGTCGGTCACAAACATTAAAGGTACCCAGCGGTCTCATAAGTTAAAAACGGTTCTCTGAGCACTGAGAAGTGTTAGAAGGTGTGTGTTATAATCACCTGTGTTCACATTAGTTCATATCTGTTTGTAATATTCGAGTCAACCATTTTTCTCCTTTTTGGGGGTCTTGACTTATATTCAGATAGACTTATATTCAAGTATATACGGTAAGATTTTATATTGTATTGTATAAAATGTGTGGGAGTTGAATTGTTTTCCAGTAACCACTATTACTGTTAGCATTTGCCTTTGAAGTTGTGCTCCCTTGTCTAAGTTTAGAAAATTATTTTGCATGATAGCTCAAGCCAAAAGCCTGAGTTCACTATCTTCATTTCTGATTACACTTTGAAAAGCTGCCAGTTACTTCTTAATATAAGAATTTAGGATGTAATTTGGATGCCACTTATGGAGGTCTTGAAAAATGGAGCTTAAAAGGACCTGAACAAGACATTTACAGTGGCCAGTCAGTCCAAACTTCCGCTCTCCTGCCCTAAGTGTGCCTAGCATTTCTAGACAGAAGGAACATGGAAGAGTGGGGGGGATATCAGTGGACTAGTAGAGTATTTCATAAGCAGTTTTAATCTTTAGAACAGACACTTTGGTCCTCTTGATGGTTAGGCTGAACTGGGTTTTGGTATATTTAAAACACTAATGATAACCTCATGGCTTGATAACCTCATGGCATACTGTAATTCTTTCAGTGTGCTAACAGTTCAGGCCGTTCTCTACCATATTCTGTGACGGCAAGGAGTTGTAATTCTTATGGAGTATCACTATCAACTTGATCATGTTAAATTTGGTATTTTTGGTGAAATCAAGAGATTTTTATACTACTATGATATATTCATCACACCAGGATCATGAACTCGGGTCATCATTCTTATTTGTCAATCTAACCCCTGCTAAGAGAAGGCAAGCACCATTTTGAATAGGACAGTTGGTGCTGGGAGGTGTTCTCTTGCATGTGTTGCCAGTTGTACTGCTTGCTGGGGTGTACAGAGATGAGAGAGATTCTGCCTGGGGATGGAGGGTATAGGGATGAGAGAGATGCTGGCTGGGGGTGGGGTTGTACTGCTTGCTGGGGTGTACAGGAATGAGAAAGATGCTGGCTGGGGGTTGGGAGTGGTGGTAGGAGGAATAGGGCACTCCTGCTGTGGACATTCAGGGGGAGGGTGCTTTGGGGGTTCTGGCAGGAGGGACTATCGCGGCCGCTAAACTGATCGCGGCAGGGAGATTTCCTTGCTGCGGTCAGCTCAGTGGCAACCCGATTCTCTAACCGGCACCTGTGACACGGACGCCAGTTGGAGAATCGTGGTGGTTAGGCAGATTTAGGCGTCTGTCCATGAGGACAGAACAATTCTATATAGAACGTCTGTGTGTGATTCTCTAAAGCCGCTTAGGCGGCTTCTGAGACTGGACGTCCTATACAGAATCCAGCCTGTTATGTCCAGAAGTGTGAAGAGCTTTTAATTTTGGGAAGGACTTTTATGTTAAGTACTTGTTTTTATTGTGTTTTTCCTGAATGTTTTGTATTTGAGTTTATGGTCTTTTTTTTACATCATTATGGACTGTTTGGGATATGTATAGTGTATAAATTAACAGTTTGTATTTGGGTGATGTATTTGTTTAATAAATTAGAGGCATTTCCAGCAGCAATTGTTTGGGCTACTCCGACACAAGTTGGGCTAGAATTTTCTTTTGCCATCTGGCAACCCTGCTGCCCATCTCAGTGGTGATGCTGACCATCCAGACATGTTCAGTTTGTGATGCAATCACATAAACGAAACATGTGCTGGTGTTGGCAATTCAGGGAGCTGGAGCCAACGGTGTCAGGTCAAAAGCGCGCCGGGACAAAGGCGCGCGCAGACAATTGAGCGCAGTGTGGAGACACGCGCCGCAGAAAATTACTGTTTATAGGGCTCCGACGGGGGGGGGGGGGGGCGTAGGGTGGAAACCCCCCCCACTTTACTTAATAGAAATCGCGCCGGGTTGTGGGGGGTTTGGGGGGTTGTAACCCCCCACATTTTACTGAAAACTTCACTTTTTCCCTGTTTTTAGGGAAAAAGTTAAGTTTACAGTAAAATGTGGAGGGTTACAACCCCCCAAACCCCCAACAACGCCGGCACGATCTCTATTAAGTAAACTGGGGGGGCTCCCCAACAAAATCCCCCGTCGGAGCCCCTAAAAACTGCAATTTTCTTCGGCGCGCGCCTCCGTCTTGCGCTCAGTTGTCGGCGCGTGCCTTTGTCTTTCGCGGGGTTGTCTATGAACCGTAGCCAACTGCTAAGGTGGGCAGTAGCTTTCTCAGAGTCATTGTGTGGGGAGGGTCTACAGCTGGTGGTTCTTGAGGATCCCTGCCAGCTCAAGTATATATATTTTTTAATTTGAGAAGGGGAGGGGCAGCCAGTGGCCTCACTCAAAATATGCTGTCTGGCAATGCTGCTACCCTGAAAAAAATCACAGCCAATTGCTGTGTGGTTTTTAGATCCCTTTCTATCTGCCCACATCTGAATTAGAACAAGGTAGTAATGTAAAATAGAAAAAAAGGGAAGCAAGCCATTATTCCTCTGGGGGAGGAGGACACAGGGTGTAACAGGAAGCTGGTGAGCAGCAGAGGACAAGGAACCACTACTTTGCTGTGGGCTCTTTGGGTTTTTGACAGTGAACTTTTGACACAGGTTAGGACATGGTGACCTTTTGCCCTCTGCGGGCATTCTCACATGTCTGAGTTCACACACTGTAGAACTGACTTGAGTTTATGTCTCTCTGCTTCCAGAAAAAATGTCATATGAACAGGAGCTGTTATCTAAGAATCGTAAAGAAAAAAAAATAGGAATGGAAAGCTTAGCACTTCAATAGAGGGGGAAGAAGCCCTCTAAAGGGCTATGAATTAAGTTTGCAGCTTCTTAAAGCCTCGGCTGTCTCTGTGCCCCGAAGCACTCATTGCAGGGGACAGAGGAAGACTGTACTCTGTACTCGCTCACAGGACTTCTAGAAAATTTGGTGGGTCTGTATACAGGGCAAGATTAACCCTTCAGTAGGCCATAGGCAAAAAAGAACACTGTTTCCCTCCCTCTCAACCCAGCATCTCCCTCTTCTTGTCTCTTTCTTCCCCACATTCAGTGTCTGTCTTTTCTCGTGGAGAAGAAGCAGACTTGGGGACCTGTTTGGCCAATCTGCGGAAAACTTTGTGGAGCTTGGAGACTGTTTTCCTAATAGTTTTGCTCGCTTACTGATTTGCAGGGGCTTGAGTGCAGGTTGTTAGGCATCCACCGGAGGGGGTGGGGAGGGTGGGGGTGGGTGGGTGGGGGGGGGGAGGGCTCAGCAGGACTTTTCTGGGTTCTGGCTGCAATTTCGCCTTCTGCCCTTTGTGTAAATGGTTCCTCAGGGGTTGAGGATCAGTCCAACTTTGGTCCGACTGACAGTCCGAAGAGCTCAACGTTTGGAGGACTGGCTGATTGAGGCAGAGATTCTTCTCCCAGATCCAGCTACTTCTTAGAACTGAGGCAGGCTGCAGAATCTTTAGAGCAGGGATAAGGAACTACGGTCCTCGAGAGCCGTATTCCAGTCGGGTTTTCAGGATTTCCCCAATGAATATGCATTGAAAGCAGTGCATGCAAATAGATCTCATGTATATTCATTGGGGAAAACCTGACTGGAATACGGCTCTCAAGGACTGGAGTTCCCTACCCCTGCTTTAGAGCATGTCACAGTGATCAACACTATTACAGCCTATGGGCAAAATTGGGAGGTTCTGAAAAACCTAGTTTTGAAGATTTCTGCCACCTCCTCTAGGATCCCCCACCTCTAAAATCCTCTTTTCTGTGTTTTTTACTTTTAGTTAAGGCTTATTTAAGCTGTTTTATGGTGCCAAAATGCTGTCGTGGTGGCCATCTTGTATGTCCCAATTTTTTTTCCAGAGTTCTTCAGATCTTTTAAATCACCTCATTTTGCCTCAAAACAGGCAGGGATGGAGTCCTCAGGCTGTTTTAGCCCTAATTCATGCCGGTTTTGCATTGGATAGACTCCGGAAGAGCGCCCTTGCACCATGTGCTTTGCAGCACATGAAGGGGAGGTGGGAGCATCGGGCTTAGCCTCCCCTTTGGTCTCTAGAGCTGAGGAACCTCTGGGGTGCCTGTCTACTAAGAAAAAATCCCTCCCAGAGCGTAAGAGCGTGGTAGCCGTGGAGCCCAAGAGATGCAAGGTAGAGTTACCTAAAGGGGACTCAGTAATGCCTTGTAAAGCCTTTTCTCCTAAATTTGTGAATTTGATGAAGAGAGCTTATTTGAATACCTGGGATCCTTATATATGAGGTCTGACAGCAATAGCGATAAGGGGTCACACAAGAGGGCTTGGGCTCCCAGAGCACATCAGGATCATTGGCAGAGGCTGACCAGGTTCCAGTGGACATTTCTGACAGGGACTTGAAGGGCGTGGGATTAGTCTGTATGCCCTTGCTTTCAAAGAGATACAGGGTTGCAAACAGGAGCAAGTACTCAGAAAGCAGTGGTGGCCCTTGAACAAGGGGAGGATCTCACAGTATTCTGGCTGTTCAAGCCTTCAGCGCAGTTAGAGCTCATTACTGACTCGCTGTAGGCTCCTTCCACTCAGTGTTCTGTCCTGTACAGAGTGAAAGAGCCAACTGGTTCTATCCCAGTCCCTGGAATACTTGACAGTACTATTCAACATGGCAGAAGGCCAGGTTTGTCCCCCATAGGCATACAAATAGAAGCTTTGCATTCAGATAACAGACATGACGGCCAAGCCAGCTCTGCTTGGTAGTATCTCCTCCATGGCAGCCACTATAGAAGTGGTCCCTTGGGCAAAGGTTCACATGTGTCCTTTCCAGAGTGCACTACTATCTCGGTGGTCCCCACAAATGGACTCCAGATGATTCTCCTGTGATCTCTAGAATCCTGCTGCAGTATGAGTTGGTGACTCTATCCACAGTTGTTATTATGGAGCATCCCACTCAGAATAACATCATGGGTGATTCTCATAACAGATGCCAGCCTGTTTGGCTGGGGAGGCCATTGCAACAGATGCCCAATCCAGGGGCCGTGGTCGGCCTTCCAGGGAAAATGATCCATCAACAGTGCAGCTTTGGGCCATTCGATCAGCATTACAAAGCTGGAGAAGAGTCCGTTTTCCTTTCAGTTTTCGGTGGTTGGCAGCTTTTCAGTATAGTGGGGGGAGGGGGGTCCTCGGGTCCCGCCCCAACAGGAGCGCAAAGACTTGTACATGTAGTGTGGGGGAGGGGATTCCCCCTCACAGCGGTAACGGTAAGGCTTTAAAGCGGTGGGACTCGCGCAGTTGTTGGCTCGCCAAAGTCCGGCGTGCTTTTGACAGGTCACCATTTGAGGCTTGTGCGGTTAAGGCAGAGCTTACAGGAATGGGGCAGGGACAGGGACAAAACTTGGGGTGACAGGATGGAGAAACAGAGTTCCTGTGGGGACAGGGACAAATTTATCCCCATGCCATTCTCTAGTTAAGACCCATTGGGAGATGTCTGATTTCCTCCTTCAGTATACTCTTCCCGTAGAGATTTACCAATAAAAAGATTTACATGATAGGGTGAATACTTCACAGAATAGCAAACCACCCAGGGAGAGTGGTCCTCATAGCTCCAGATTGGCCACGTAGGCTATGTGTCTTCAGAGGGACCAGAGTCTCAGATTACAGGTACAGCCTGATCTTCTATCTCAGGGCCCAGTGGTCATAGAAGATCCAGATTGCTTTGGTCTTATATCATGATTCTTGAGCATGTGACATTAGAGCACACAGAATACTCAGAAGTAGTCATTGCTACTCTTCTCAGAGCCAAGAAGCCTGCGCTAAGGCATGGGAAATATTTCAACACTGGTGCGTGAAAGAGAAGGTGGTGCTAGCTTTCCTCCAAGCAGGTCTTGACAAAAACTTCACAGTGGCATCACTTATGGTCCAAGTGGCAGACCTGTCGTGCTTCAGAGCTGTGGACATTAAACTCCCCTGGCTTCTCATCCAGACAGAGGGTACTTGCATGTCAACTGGTCCAGTTTCAAGGAGAGTCCTCATTTGACATCTTTCATGGATATAAAAATGTGGCCCAAATTAAGGGGCCCCTAACTTTGGATCTAGTTGAGACCATACCACAAAACTTTGGATATCTTCATGAGAGGCTCCAACATATTCCCTAAAAGAATTTCATTAATTTCTGAGATGGTCAAGTGGGGAGCTCTGGACCACTTGACATGTTATTACCCCATAGCCAGGCTCAGACCACTGGTAAAACAACTGTTTCCATCATGGAACCTTAATGTGGTTTTGCACGGCCTCAGTCAAGCTCTGTATGAGCATATCCAAAGTTGTCCTTGTTGGATCTTACTGTCAAGACCATTTTCCTCATGGCCATTATGTCAATGAGATGAGTATCGGAGCTGCAGGTCCTTTTGTGCAGAGAGCCCTTCCTCAAGATCATGGAGGTAGAAGTTTCCTTGTGCATGGTCTGTCCTTTTTGCCGAAGGTCATTTCAACGTTTCAGCGTTTCATGTCAATCGAGAGTAAGATTACCAGCATTCCATTCTTCTTATGTGTTCCTATATAGGGCTATTGCCTGCTTTGGAACAAACTGAAGGGGGCAGCAGAGCCCTCTGGAGAAGGAAGAGGAGTTGAAAACCTGGAATGGATTCCTTCTGCATCACTCACGAGCATAGGGAGAATTCCCTTACTGACCTACTAGAAAAGATATTATCAAGGTAAGAACCTAATCTCTTTTTCTGTTTTCTCTCCTCACTCTCTACCCTCAGTCCATCATCATTACCCTTTTCCTTTCTCTAACCCAGGGCCGAAATCCAAAACACAAGCTAAGTCGCGGGCCAGACCCTACCCAATCTCTGCCCCAGACCCCATCCCCATAATAATACTAATTATAACACCATTTTTTCCATCCCTTTTTCATATATGCACACACAATATAATCTTATTAACACATAATGGCAATGGTTAACCACAAAATTAAACTACACAAAACACACTGTATGCTTTTCAGCATTCATTCCTATCAGAACACAGATAACCCCTATGCAAATACGGGACCAAAAACTAAAAGTGCTAATATATTAAAAAAAAAAAAACAAAAAAAAACACCCTAAGATTCAAGATTCTGCATGCAGTACAACCTCCAGAAAAAAAGAAACAAATGTATTTCTTCCTGAGCAGTGCAAAAGATAAACAGCAGATTAAAATGCTCAAAATTGACACAATTCGAACACTAACTTGAAAATAAAATCATTCCCCCTAACCTTTGTTGTCTCCCTCAATGCTGTGCTTCCCTCCAGCGGGTGACTAACCTTCTGGCCAGCTCCAACCTGGCTGTTTTATGCAGCCCGCAGTCTGATGCCCCATGCTCCCTCTTCCTCACAGCCGTAGTGTGCACAGAGCTGCGTGCAGCGGCTCCTTGTGCTTCCTGCACCTGAACCGGAAGCCTTCTCTCTGACGTCGCAATGTCAGAGGGGATGCTTCTGGATGAGGTGTGGGACGCGCGAGGAGCCGCTGCATGCGGCTTCATGCACACTACGGCTGTGAGGAGGAGGGAGCTGGCCACAAGGTAACACTGTGGGCATCGGACCGCGGGCCGCATAAAATGATCAGGCAGGCTGGATTTGGCCCACGGGCCTGATTTTGACACCTGTGCTCTAACCCACCCCTGTCCATGCTTTTTTCTCCGCCCAACCAGGCAGAAAATGTTGTATTAAGGTATAACACCAGGCCCTCTAAACTATTTGGATCCTAGGCATGTGCCTAGTTTGCCTATGCTTTTAATCCAGCCCTGTCTCCAAATTGTCAGTAATTCAGGCAAATTATTATTAAGGCCTGAGCAAGCGCAACTAAATGCTCTGGTGCCAAAACTGGATACAGCTGACGAAGGCATCAGAGCTGAAAATAACATCTTTTTGTCACTGTGGTAATTTGAGGCCCTGCACTTACGATGTCAGCACTCATCACTCACAAGCTCTTTACCTGTGAGTATTATTGTCCAAAATTGCAGGCGGAAAGGAATCCAGGAAGGAGGGCTTCTGTACCTCAGTTTTCTGAGGGCTGATTATATGACAGTTGTTTAACCTAAGCCATATGTGAACCTTGAACAGCTGGTTAGTTTTCCCACAGACTTGGCTGGATCTCTACCAAAGGATGTGTAAAACTGGACATCGTCTGTATATATAAAACAATGACGTCCATAACTTCATGTGAAGTTCTCTATGGATCTAAGTTGTTAAATAATATGAGAGAAAGACTTGACTCCTGGGAACCCCAAAGCTCAGTAACTAAGGGGATGAAAGACATTTCCAAGGGTGACAAGCTACATCCTGTCAAACATGAAACAAACCATTTAAGTACTGTCCCTCCAATTCTTTTTCCTTTTAAACATTGCAGTAATATTGTATGACTCACTTATCAAAAAGCACTGAATAATCAATCAACACCACAGTACACTCTGATCCCTGGTCTAAGTCTTTCTTCAGATCATCTGTTAATGCCAATAATACAGCTTTGAACCATAACCTGCCCTGAAAAGTGTCTGGCCGGGATCCAGGATGAACCATGAGTAGAAAGAGAGATTAGTTCAGTTCAGTTTATTTGATATACTGCTAATAATTACTTCTGTGGTTCTCCTGTTCGTACAGCTCAATATGCCATTAACTTTTGCGCTGCCAGCACTGTATTTCTGTGTTATATTTGTTTTGTGGGCTGCTATAATTGACTTCTGACTGTCAGCCAAAACACCTCCATCTCCTGATGAGTGGAGTTTATTCTCACAGCGTTCTACGCAACTCTGTTTGTATGCGACTAATAGTGCTGCTTTAGTCACATTTTCACAATAACACAAGACTGTGGATATACAGACTTCCGAAGAAGGCTTTTGTTCGCCGAAACACGGACCGTGTTGGGTCCTAGGAACTTTTACTGTACATCTTGACTTTTTTATGACTATCAGTAAATATTATGGTTTTAATTTTAATTTTTCCTGCATCAGCGGCAAATTCTTATGTTCTTATATACAGTACTCACTTTTTATGTTGTGGCTTATTTTTTTGTGGTTATTATTTACCCCTCCTCCATTTGTTTATTTATTTAATTTTCTATACCATTCTCCCAAGGGAGCTCAGAACGGTTTACATTAATTTATTCAAGTACTCAAGCATTTTTCCCTGTCCATCCTATTGGGCTCACAGTCTGTCTAATGTACTTGGGGCAATGGGGGGATTAGGTGACTTGCCCAGGGTCACAAGGAGTAGCGTGGGTTTGAACCCACAACCTCAGGGTGCTGAGGCTGTAGCTTTAAGCACTGCGCCACCAGCTGAAGCAGGCTTCAGGAGCCACTGTGACTGTGACTGCTGGGGGGAGGGAATGATAAGTGTTGGGGCTCTGGGAGACTGTGGGTGCTGTGCTGGATGGGGGAGAGTGCTGTTTGTAGGTTAGGGAGGAGGGAATCCTCTCTTCAGTTGTAACATCAAAGACATTATTCACATCTGAAAGAGACTTGTATGGTCTCGATAGCACTTGCCCAGCATTTTTAAAAATTCACTTTCACATCTAAAATTCAGATTGCTGACTTTCCTTTTCCAAGGCAAAGTACATGTGGGTACATAAGTAATTTTCCTGCATATGGGCTGCAGCTATCATAATGGTCGGTGAAGTGACTTGCCCAAAATTGCGGAGAGCGATAGTGGAAGAAGTGGAATCTGAATCCTGGGTTTGCTGGTTCTCAACTTGCTGCTCTAACCATGAGACCGCTCTTCCACTCAGTGAGTCACTAAAATCCATTAACAAGTGTAGAGAAACTAGTCTATTCCAGGAGCTCATACAGCTACTCAATCACTCATTTAAAATTAAAGGGAGAGATATTTGAAAAAAGGGATTTATGTAGTTAACTTCAGAGTTAACTGCATAAATCCATTTGTTTTTCATTTTGGAGCTGTCTAATGCGTCACTTTTGGCTGGACAGTTTGATGGAAATTTTTGTGTTGGTCTTAGTCTCTTTTTTTTCTGATTTCCTCTTGTCTTCCTTTTCCAGATTATGCTTTCCTTGACAGTTTTCTTTCCTGTTTTCATCACTTCCTCTTCTCTCCCACTGATTCCTATTTTTCCCTTTCATTTTCCTTTATTTTGTCTCTCCTTTATCTCTAAATTCAGCTAATGTGGGGTTTACTGTGTGGTAAACAGGAGCTCAGACCTGCACTACTGTTTGCTGTGGTAAAAAGACAGCTGCTGTAGTAAAATCCCCACATGAGCTGCTCTACACAGGAGAGGGTGGGATCTGGATGGAAAGAGGAGTGGCTATTTGTGACAGCTAGTGCACGGGTTGATACCATGTGCTAACTATCAGGAATGCTGCGCTACGAGAGGTACCCAATCCTCCTTCACTCAGTATCCCCCTCCCACTCTCCCTCTGGTCGCTCCCCCCCTCCAATCATGACCCCGAGACCCAACACTCCCCCAAGTCAGAATCCTAACTGTCGAACTCTTACCTCACCCCCACTCAAGCACCCCAACCCCCTCTTACAAATTTCGGGCCATTTGAGCCCCCAGCAACAGTACCACACACCCTCCTCAATTCAATCCTGTCTCCCACCACAGAAACCTGGCTCCTCACCTTCTTCCCACTCCTTCAACCTCACCCCTTTTGTGCCCTATTGGGGGGCGGGGAAAGGGTCTATAGAGTTATTAGGTCATCTGGGACAGTAGCAGTCCCTCTCTGCTGTCACCTGGGTCTGTGTCTCCTCCAAAATGGTGCTTGACCCCCTGGCAGTTGTGGCGAGGCACAGTGGAGACGACCACTGCCACTCCGCAAGGAGAAGAAGGGCTGGCATATTAACCAGAAAGAGCTTGGAAAAGTATGATCCATACAGCAAAAACCATTGGATATGTTTTTGTTCTCAGCTGATATAAATAAAGTTTAAAAAAAGAAAGAGCTGTTTACAGTTGCTTGAGATTGAGGGCACTGGCCAGTAGAATTGGGGAACAAGATGGGACTGGCGATGCAAAGGGTAAGCGTGCTGATGTGGCAGGCTATGCTGAATAGGGGAAGAATGCTTTGGGTACATTCTTTGGCTGTTGGAGAGCAGAGTACTGTGTCAGGGTTCATAGACAATGGCGCGAAAGACAAAAGCACGTGCCGACAATTGAGAGCAGCGCGTGCCGCCGCGCCACTCTAAATTACAGTTTTTAGGGGCTCCGACAGGGGGTTTTGTTGGGGAACCCCCCCAGTTTACTTAATAGACATCGCGCCTGCGTTATGGTGGGTTTGGGGGGTTGTAACCCTCCACATTTTACTGTAAACTGAACTTTTTCCCTAAAAACAGGGAAAAAGTTAAGTTTTCATTAAAATGTGGGGGGTTACAACCCCCCACACCCCCCACAACGCCCCCACAACACGGCGCAATGTCTATTAAGTAAAGTGGGGGGGTTCCCCCCCCATCGGAGCACTAAAAACTAATTTAGAGCGGCGCGGTGGCGCGCGCTGCGCTCAATTGTCTGGGCGCGCCTTTGTCCCGGCGCGCTTTTGACCTGACACCCTGTGTCAGGGCTATTCTGGAAAGTGGAATGCATTATATGCAGGGCTTTTGGTATGAGTTGTTTATTTAAAAAAATGCAATTCTATAACAGCACTTGCAGTTATGCATGCCTTGCGTGTTTAAGTGCACAACAAAGTATCCCTTTTGTGTGTAGGAGCAGTACACGCTATTCTACAAGGGCATATGTAAGTGCTATCATATGTAACTGCATGGAATGTACATGGGTAGGGCTGCCACTTACACATGCAACCTATAGAGTAAGTTATGCACATTGCATGTAAGTGTACCCATTTACACCTGCTATTAAACTGGCATAGTTGAAACAATGCAGGTTTATGCTTCTACTCTATTCTTTTTTTTTAAATTTTAAAATTTATTTATCATTTTCATATTAACAATTCAAGTATAAACTTATACAGATAGCAATATAGGTACAGAATGGTACATTAAACAACAAATAAAATTAAAAAGAAAAGATGTCCCCTTATTGCTCTAGTCCTCAATAAATGAGATCCAAAAGGTGGATGGCGGAATAATAGAAAGAAAATACAATAACTGAAGATTAAAGAACTGATCGGGTTGATATCCAGTTGACATATACACCTCAATAACTTAGTTAATTAGGGCATTAAAATATAGCTTTATCTTTCTCCAGTCGCGACATTGAAAGGAAAGCAGTCAATTGGAAAGGTTCAAAGAAGACATACTTTTGTGAGGAATAATGAATCACACATTTGCATGGATATCGTAAGAAAAAGGATGCCCCTAGTGCCAAAACCCCAGCTTCTACTGTATTCTATAACAAAACCGAGGCTCCCAGATGCCATTATGGACCAGGTGCAACACTGGGGTGCCTTCAAGGGTGTACCCAGTTATAAAGCCACCTCCAAAATGTATTGTGAAATAAATGACAAAGCAACCCAATGAATATAATCGGAAAAGAAATGGACAGCTGGATTTTAAGCCTATTTCAGAAACCGTAATTAGCTGAGCAGTAAACCCTGAAAGTTACATTTTATCAACCCTAACTACAAAGGATAAGGGGGGAGGCTGCTGAAAGTGGTCACGGGAGTTCTGTAGACACGGGATCATATGATCGGGATGAGCTGGAGCACTGAGAGTGAACAGGAACCCAAACGCAGCATGTAGATGTGCTGTGCGTTGTAATTATTGCAAGTTTAGCATGCAAAACACAGATCGCTTCTGCTGAAACACAGCTGCCCTGAAGTTTCACTGATATATAGATAATGTTAGAAGGAAGCATATAGCTAAAATTACCACACGTTCTCTTTGCTTGGGAAGTTCGACTTGTCAGCGTTACTACATTTAGCTGAAGCTTACCATTTATAATAATATATGTTTAAAGAAGAGAAAAGAACATCGGGTTTTTTTCTATTTGAAAACAGAATTTTAATTCCAAATCTGGAGTTAGGAAAGGTGATTCTTCAGAGCCTTGCACTGTAACATCAAACTTCCTTCCCACTAGCGCATGCAATGAATTTTGTGAGTTCAGTAACATTTGCAACTAGTTAAGCCTGGAAGATAATTCCGATTCTAAGCCTTAAACAACAGATTCCAACAGATAAAGGCCCCCTTTTATCGAGCTGCAGTAGAGAGTTTTAGCGCGGGCCTGTGAGGTAAATGCTGCGACGCTGATTCAATTCCTATGAGCGCTGGAGCATTTACCTCGCTGGCCTGGGCTAAAATGCTCTACTTCAGCTTGATTAAAGGGAGCCAAAGTATTTTGTAATCATATCTCTAAATACTTATTCAAATTTTGTATTTAACTGGCAGTTTGGATTTGGACTGAGCTCAGTAACTCAAAGCAATTTGCATTCAGGTGGAATAGGTCTTTGCCCATCCGAGAAGGCTCCTAATCTAAATGAGAACATAAGAACAGCCATACTAGGTCAGACCAATGGCCCAGCTAACCCAATTTTCTTTTTCCAGCAGTGGCCAATCCAGATCACAGTACCCAGCAGAAACCTAAATAGTAGCAACATTCCATGCTGTCGATCCAGGGCAAGCAGTGGCTTCCCCCACTTCTGTCGCAATAGCACGCTATGGACTTTTTCTCCAGGAACTTAACCAAACCTTTTTTAAACCCAACTACGCTAACCAGTGTTACCAAATTCTCTGGCAACAAGCTCCAGAGCTTAACTATTCATTGAGGTCCCAATTTTACAGTATACAGATCACTTTAAAAAAAATCAGTGCCGACTATAAAGGTTATAATAAGATGAACTGGTTTCAATGAAAACAAGTCTATAAAGTGTGACCCAATGTGACTTGTAAAAAAGCTCAGAGATATGAAACTCTGAAGGGAAGGCTGTTAGACCTCCCTGAAAAAGAGTTCACCTTCCAGTCATAGCAACTTAGCAAGTCCGTGGTCACACTTGAAGACTCAAATTGTTATCTTTGAAAAAGTCAAAAATTCTTAGTCTTTCCACTATGTGAGGTAAATATCTTCTCTTAGTTAACATAAAAACTGCCACCACTATAGTCACTTAGCTCTGAATACTGCTTTAGGGGGGTCCCAACGCGGCCCCGTTTCGATCTCTGCTTCAGGAGACCCGATGTGAATAGTTTCCAGAGAGTAACAGGTGTAAGCATGAGAATTAATCTGCAATTCTTCATTAGTTGATTATTTTTACATGTCGTGGTGTTCAGTTACGTCACAGCTGAATCTAAGTTGCTATGACTGGAAAGGTGAACTCTTTTTCAGGGAGGTCTAACAGCCTTCCCTTCAGAGTTTCATATCTCTGAGCTTTTTTACAAGTCACATTGGGTCACACTTTATAGACTTGTTTTCAGTGAAACCAGTTCGTCTTATTATATCTAAAACTTTTTCTGGTTTCTTTTTGTTTGATACTTTATCACCCTGAACTACTCATAAAGACTATAAAGGTTAGACACACTCAAATTCTATAAAGCCCACCTAAAGTTAGGCGCCTATATTGCCATGCCCAGCCTAAGTAGGCACCTAATTCAATTAATAGGCTTAATTGGTGCCATTTGGCACTTAAAATTTATTTTAATTGAAGGTAATAGAATGCTAGGCACAATTCTATAAAAGTTGTCCAAAGCATCTCTCTAAAAGTAGGCGTGGTTAGGGGGCAGATCTTGAGTGTTTTTTTTCTTTAGTTATGCGCATGATTATGGAATATGGATTAATGTGTGCTTAAATTATAGGATGCATAGGTCTAACACTGCTTAGGCAGCGCTAAGCATGATTATACTGTATACAGTTGGCGAGATCCAGACAACTGCAGCAATCAAGTGATTCACATTTACCCATTCCACACCACTCAAAACACTATGAGGCGGACTCTGGTTTCTGTGCCTGCCTCTTTTCAACCATTTCTATCCAATCTGCCAATGGGGGAGGTCACAAAAGTTATTTTTGGACTGTTTCCTTCTCTCCACTCCCCGCCCCCCAGCCTGTTCTTCCAGCCGATGATTTGGCCCTTCACTGTAATTCCCAGGTGTTCACTAAGTACATATCACTAAAATGCAAGTGTATTGGGCGTCCTAGCAAACCTTCAGCCTGGCATTCCCCCCCCCCCTCCCCACAAACATTTAGGCCCCTTGTCTCCGCAATAATTACATTACATTACATTACATTAGGGATTTCTATTCCGCCATTACCTTGCGGTTCAAGGCGGATTACAAAAGGTTAATTTAAAAAATACAGAGTTACAATGATTAGCTAGAGAGGTAAGTTGTAGATTTTATAAACATTAACGAGTTGTTGAGGTTGAGGTGGTTTGTAAGAGAATTAATAGTTGGTCATAGTGGAGGTTCTTTTGTTGTTGTTAGTGCAGTAATGGGTAGATCAGATGTCGGTTTTAGAGTTACTGAGAGGTCGTGATGTTATTGCTGCTTCAGGAATTTCTTGAAAAGTGTGGTTTTTATTTCTTTTCTGAACGTCCTATAGTCTGGGGTGGTCATCAGAAGGTTGGAGATCTGGTTGTCCAGCCTTGCGGCTTGAGTGGCTAGGAGGCCGTCGTGTAGTTTTGTTCTTTTTACTTCCTTGATTGGGGGGGGTATGAATGGGGAGTGTGTTTTTCTGTGTCTGGTAGTGGGTGCTTGGATGAGGCGATTGTTCAAGTATGATGGGCTGTCTCCGTGTAGGGTTTTAAATAGTATGCAGTAGAATTTGAATTGGATTCTTTCTTGGATTGGAAGCCAATGTGAGTTGATGAAGGCTTCAGTGATGTGGTCATGTTTTCTCAATGAGTAGATGAGTCTCAAAGCTGTATTTTGGATTGTTTGGAGTTGTTTAATCGTAGTTACAGGGCAAGGAAGGAAGAGGATGTTGCAGTAGTCCAATATACCTAGTATTAGGGATTGTGATCTCCCGGAATAATCTGGGTAAATGGGATAGTAACATAGTAAATGACGGCAGATAAAAACCTGCACGGTCCATCCAATCTGTCTAACAAGACAAATTCATGGCATATGGCATGATGTGATATAGTCTATGCATACTTAATCTTGATCTGTCTTTGCCATTTTCAGGGCACAGACCATAGTAGTCTGTCCGGCACTGATCTACTGGAGTTGTTATCTAAACTTACTCAAAGTTTATTTAATTTTGATATACTTCTAATGGCGAACCTTCAGGGTGGTTTACAATAATAAAATTATTATAAAATATGTGAATAAAAGTTACAACCTTAAAGAGAAATAGTGAAAAGTAGACATGTTTCAGCCATCCAGTCGTAGTCTACCTGGCCTCATAGATCTCCTAGAAAATGTAATTATTTCCAATGTCAATGCAACCGCATAGAGTTAAGATTTAAGATGTCTTTTAAATATTTGGTTTGACGATTCTATCCAGTTCTGTCTAGTCCAGAGGTTCCCAAAATCTGTCGGTTCTTGGCATCCTTAGTATTTACTAATTTTTTCACGGCGCCCCTAGGCAATATATTTTCTTCTCCCCCAACCATTGCCCACTGCCTGTTGAGTCCTACCTTTGCTGGCAGGGATGGCCAATCCTCACCTTCTGAAGACATCCACTGCTTGAGCTCCCCCTTTATGCTGCCTGGACAGCGAGGAAGTTGGCAGTGTGCTTCAGCCACCAACACTGGCATTCACATGCATGCTGAGGTCATGAACTGAGGATGCACTGAAGCATGCTGCTGACTTCCTATGCACAGACGGCTTGGAGGGGGAGCTTGGGCAGTGGATCTCTTCAGCTGGTGGGGCTTGGGCATCTCCACCAGTCATTTTGGAGGGGGGCCTTAAAATATCCCATGGTTCCTCTGTTCTAGAAAAGAGTTAGGTGGGGTTTGGAGGAGAGTGTGGTGTAGTGGTTAGAGCTACAGCCTCAGCACCCTGAGGGTGTGGGTTCAAACACCGCACTGCTTCCCTGTGACCATGGGCAAATCACTTAATCCTCCACTGCCCCAAGTACTTTAGATAGATTGTGAGCCCACCAGGAAAGTGTTTGAAGTACCTGTATATAAACCACTTTGAGTGTGGTTGTAAAACTACAAAAAGGTGGTATACAAGTTCCAATCCCTTTCCCCCTGTTTGAACCTGTGCCCCTTGGTTACAGCCCACTCCTCTGTATCTGAATTGAAGAAAGCACAGGATAAGTACATTGGATCTCTAAGGGACAGGTAGGGATAGTAGATAGCATGGATAGACCATTTGGTCTTTATCTGCCTTCATTTTTCTCTGTTTCCTCTGTGGGTTTGCTGTGGCACTCCAGGGTGCTGCAGTGCACAGTTAGGGAACCGCTGGTCTAGTAATAATCAGGGCACAGACCGTACTACTCATCCTCCATGCTGGTGAAAGTACCGCCTGTTGTTTCTTTGAGTCTGTGTTGTTGTTAGGCTCTATTGTTTTGCCCTGACTGCAGCTGCTCTTTGCTGCCCCTTCAGAAAGTCTCTGCCCTAGGTGATTGCCTAGCTTGCCTGATGGTTGGGTCAGCCTCGCTTAACTGAGGCAGGCACCCACTTTCTGGCGCAGGAGAATTTCAATGCTGAAAGAGTCAGCAGCAGGCGAAATAACTATTCCATCTCATAATGTCCTTGCAGCGTTCACCTGATGAGGCAAGTCCAAGTAAGTGGTTATCTTTCCGTAGGGTTTCCATAAAAATTATGGGGTTGATTTTCAAAAGGCTAACTGTCACATAAAGATAAACAGATGATTTATCTGCATAAGTGCTTTTGAAGATCCGTTCAGCTTAATGTAAAGGAAAAGAAAAATCGCTGTTTAATTTAATTGCTTTTGTGTTTCCAAGCATTTTACACCTTCGGATTGCTATTCTGCCCAGCTCCAGCAATATCTTTTTGGGAACAGTATCAGAATTAATGACCAGAAAATTGATAATATGCGGCCATTTTCAAAATGCCTGGCTACAGAAAGACATTTTCTAATTTCATAGGACTCGGTAATTCCTTGCACCTCCCAGGGGTTTTGCTCCTCCACTTTGCTGAAATATTGAGGGCAGATAGGAGGTGAAAGGTGGTGAGAGCATTTCAGGGGTGCTATATGTAAGGAAAGACACTGCCAATTCTGTGCATTCATGGGCAAGACAGCTGTCAGTAAAGGGGAACAAAGGTAGCTAAAATACAGAATCATCTTTGGATTAGTTTTGACAGATGCAGAGCTGCTGTGATGGAACTTGTTCATGTGTTGTAGTTTGAAGGACCATTATTGCATTTTACCAGTGACAGAAAGGAAGCTTTTTGCGAATGCACTGGTTGCTTCCTTTCCTCCATTACACACTGTGTAGCCTGCTGCATGACTTATCTTCCACTATGCTCGTATAGCCCTTCTCCTCAAATTACTTCATTGGCTCCCTATCTTTCCCATATACTGTTGACAGTCCTTTCACTGAGCTACCAGTGCATTCATTCTGCAGTTCCTCAGTACCTCTGCTCTTTTATTCCTCCCTATACCCCTCCTTGAGAACAACATTCATTAGGTAAGTCACTCTCTTATCTGTATCCTTCTCCTCCACTCGCACAAGCTCCAGACTCTGTTCCTTCCCATCTTGCTGTGCTAAATGCTTGAACTATGCTTCCTGATTGGGTAGGTCATGCTCCCTCTTTGGCTGTATTCAAATCCAGGCTAAAAGCCCACCTTTTTTGAGGTTGTTTTTAACTCTTAACCCCTTATTCACCTGTTCAGTATCTTATGTTGTTTTAATCATTCCCATAATAAATATAACTCCCTAATCCTTTGGGCTTGTCGTACCACTGGGGCTTGCGTGAATCTGAGAAGCTAAAAACGATGCCGTCGGTAGTTTCACTACCAGCAGGGCCTTCCAAGGTGGACAGGTTTCAGCAGAGATGTCAGACAAACGATGCACCACTCATCTCGGCAGCAGCAGATGGGCAATGTTGGAGACGAAGGATCGCGTTTGTTGTGCCAACATTGAATTTATATACTGTGTAGAAGAAAGGCCCGGCAATCAACTTCTGTATTGGGCCACGAAAACTTGATGATGTTCATCAAGACACTAGGACTCAAACATGAGCAGGTGGCACCTAACAATCCTTTGTCCGTCCTGTTTGTCTGTAAGGTCTGTTGAGCAGGTGACTGTGACATATGTATTTGTGTACCTTTGATTCTATATAGGTCACCTAAAAACCCCCAATGCTGAGCGCAATTCTATAAAAGTTAGGTGCACTGTATAGAATCACGCTTAGTGCTACCTAAGTGGCGTTAGGTGCTAGCCCCCACTTAGGTGTCCTAATTTTAGGCACACCAATTCTTGAGACCGCACCTTCAAAATAATATAAATAGGATGGAGTTGGTCACTTTTACTTTTGATCCAATGGAGACAAAGAATTGTCTCTGCATACAGCTGCTTGGCTTTTTAAAGTCATCCCATTGATTTACTCATCGTTAATCTATATTTTGTTTGTACATTATATGAGGAGAGTTACAATTTAGGAATCAAGGATACTCTTATATCTTGGCATCCCAAGTCCTCTAAATTTTCTTCACACTTCTATCTCTAACCCTCTGTTGTAGTTCCTATTTCTTCTAATGTAAACCGCGCCGAGCTCTACGAATGTGGAGATGATGCGGTATACAAACCTAAGGATTAGATTAGATTAGAAAACAGTACTCCGCATTGAGGAAAAGACCCCTGAGGCAGGCCTTACGGCCGAATAAAGAGTGAATAAAAAGATTGAGCATCGCAGGTCTTTGTTTTTCTTTGCTTTTCCTTAAGGAGGTAGAATCTCCTGTTTGAGTGTGTCGGCATATCACTTCTAGTGCATGAACCTCAGAAGGGGCCAAGACCAGGGGAAGAGCGTGGCTGGATTATGGGAGGTCCTAAAAGTTAGTTGCGCTGTTATAGAATAGCTTGATCTGCATACAACTTAGGCATAGATATGTAGGTCTGATTTTTTATTGACCTAGGGCTCCTTTTATGAAGCTGCATTAGGCTTTTATATCACTGGCCACAACTGCATTAACTCTGACGCTCATAGAATTCCTGTGAGTGTCGGAGCTAATACTGCTGTGGCCAGCGATAAAAAAGCCTAATGTGGCTTTGTAAAAGGGGTGGGGATTTAGAGTTTGTAATTTGTTGGACCTCACCGTCTATATTTAAATAGGTGTACTTAAACGCTAGCTGTATGCTAAGCGCAATTCTGTACACTGCATATAACTTTCATAGAATCATGCTAAACTTCCTTTTTGGCACAGATTTTTTAGGTGCTATACAAAGAATATGGCTCTAAGGGAATATCTGGACGATCTCCTTTGAGGGGAAGTAATGCAGTCTGAGGAAGATAATAGATCATTTCTGTGAATTTATAATTCAGGTCTTGATTTCTTTTTTATATAAATTTTCCTTATGCAATCTCCTATTTTCTTTTTTGGAACTCTTAATGGACGACTAGAGACATATTTAAGTTGGGGTTTTATAAACTTTGATTTTATTTTAATATTTGATGTCATTTTTTTATTTTGTCTTAATCGTTTTTACCCTACTCAAATGTATTATGAATATAAGCCGCTTTGAAATTTTGTAAAGGCGGGATAACAAAATTTAAATAAACTTGAAATTTGAAATAAATAAATGAAACCATAGCGCTACCAGATGCATGCAGCACTGCACAGAGTCACAAAGAAGAAGAAAACAGTCCCTGCTCGAAAGAGCTTACATTCTAAACAGCCAAGACAAACAGTTTGTCATGGATACAGTTAAGGGGAACGATTAATCAGCTGGCTGGGTTAATGATTGAAGGCTATATTAAAAAACGTAGGTTTTCAGTCTGCTTTTAAACAAGGGAAGGGAAAGGGCTTGATGGACAAACTCGGGTAATTTATTCCAGGCAGCTAGATGAAAGGAACAAAGTCTGGAATTGGCAGTGGAGGAGAAGGGTAAAGCCAAGAACAGCTTATCTGAGGAACGGAGTTCTCTGGGAGGTGTATAAGGAGAGAGAAGTGAGGAACGATATTGAGGGGCAGCAGAATGAACACACTTGTAGGTCAGCAATAAGATCTTGAACTGTATACGATGGCAGATAGGGAGCCAGGTTGGTAGCGAGGTTGGTAGAAGATGAGTCGAACAGCAGAGTTTTGCACAGATTGCAAGGGGGAGAGGCGACACTGCGGATACCAGTTAGAAGTAGATTGCGGTAATCTAAGTGTGAGATTACGAGAGCGTGGACAAGGGACCAGGTATTGTGCTCAGAGAGGAAAGGGGCAAATTTTTGGTGATATTGAAGAGCTAGAAGCGAAAGGTCTTAGCAGCTTGTTAGTTGTGCGTAGAAAATGCTGAATCGCTGTTAAATTTGACTTTTCCATACAAGATTGATTTTGTATGGCTGTACTTTAATTTGCATAAATAGCAAAAAAATTAACAAGTGTTGGAATTTTTGACATGCAGAAATTGACTTTATGCATATTGTTTCATAAGTGAACATGCATAATATCTGCTACTTTCCTGGGCTGGGCACCTTATCCATGTATGCTTTTAGAAACATAGAAACATGATGGTAAATAAAGTCCAAATGGCCCACATACCTATCCCACATACCTATCCCAAGCCCTTTTGAATTCAGACACAGTCTGTCTCCACACCACCTCATTCTTAAGACAAAAGCTGTTCGCCAATCACAAATGCTGAATAAAGTGATCGTATACTTTGAACTCTTTCGTCTTGTTGGATTTGGCAGAAAGGCAGGCATTATTAAAGGCTGACCTTTAGTGTTGAATTTTGGCAGCTGTAATTGACTGCTGTGGTGTTTCTTTTCTTGGGCTAACAAGCAGGCAGCATCCATGAAATTGTTTATTTTGTCCCTTTTCAATAACTTTTTGTCTCTGAAATGAATGTGGTGGTCGTGATCCTTGCAAGTGTTATTAACGTGAAAGAAAATCTTAAAACAAAACCACTTTAAAAGAAATGCTGAAAACCAGGAGGAAGGAGGAAAAAAATAAGGGTCAGCTTATAGCTGCTGATTCTAGCTGCTTGCTTGCTTGCTATCCTAGAAACAAAACACTGACTCCTAAATTTTTGCTGGGCTCTAGACCAAATGGAGTGATCTGATGGGTTGATGTTCTAAGTAGTTTAAACAGACAAACAATTCTGGAGAACGCACATTCAAAATAATATAAATAGGATGGAGCTGGTCCATAGGGCTGCTACAAAATTGATTAGTGGTGTTTGTCATAAAGCATATGGGGACAGACATGTAGACCTCAATATGTGTACTCTGGAAGAAAGGCAGGAGAGAGGGGATATGATAGAGATATATTTCTTGTATACCGCTATACCAAAAGTTCAAAGCGGTTCACAACAAAGGATAACATACAGCCAATATTTAAAATACAAGATAAACAATTAGGCCCTGATTCTGTATAGGACGCCCGGGAGAGGCGTCCTATTCAGAATCGGGCCTACACTAAACCCCGATTCTGTAACCGGCGTCCATGTTACAGATGCTGGTTAGAGAACTGGGTTAGATTAGACATGGCCAGCTACACTTATCGCAGCAAGGGATCTCTCTGCCGCTATAAGTATAGTGGGCCGCGGCCGCCTGTACGATTGCCGGCAGGAGGGTGCCCAAACCCTCCTGCCAGAAGATGCCCCCTCAATACTACCGATCGCTGGCAGGAGGGTGCCCAAACCCTCTTGCCAGAAGATGCCCCCCGACACTACCGACCGCCCCCCGACACTACCGATCACTGGTAGGAGGGTGCCCAAACCCTCCTGCCAGAAGATGCCCCCCCGACACTACCGATCGCTGGCAGGAGGGTGCCCAATCCCTCCTGCCCGAAGACGCACCCCCTCCGCACCCTCCCCCCCCACACTAACAGCCCCCAAACCTCCACCCCACCAAACTAACCTTTTCTTTTGGCTAGACGGGTCTTGCCCGTCCAGCCGGCAGGCCCGCATCGTTGAAATGAGGCGGGCCCGCCCCTTCCCGGCCCATCCCGCCGAAGCCTAAGGCCTGATTGGCTCAGGCTCTAGAAGCCTGGACCAATCAGGTCTTAGGCATAGCGGGTCCGCCCATCCCCATTTAATCTAAGGCCTGATTGGCCCAGGCTCTAGGCCTAGTTCCTGTCTAAAATATGTAAACTGCTTTGGTTGTGTAAACCACACAGAAAAAGCAATACCGTATTTCCCCATATATAAGCCGCGGCCTGTGTATGGGTTTTGCAATCCAAACATTGGGTGCAGCTTCCTTATATGGGGCGGCCTATCTAACCACATCGTAGATAAGCCGCCCCATTAGTATACTCCCCGTACCTTTTAAAATAATGCAGCTCCCTCGCTGGCCTTCTGCCACTTTCCTCCTGCAATGTTGCGGCAGCAGGAGTCATCTTTTCAGCATCTATCCACCACTGCACTGCTTCCTCAATGCCTCAGTGTCAATTCTTGTGGGACTCGCGTGCATGAACCTCAGAAGGGGCCGAGACCAGGGGAAGAGCATGGCTGGATTATGGGAAGTCCTAAAAGTTAGGTGCGCTGTTATAGAATAACTTGATCTGCATACAACTTAGGCATACAACTGAGGCAGGCATTGAGGAAGCAGCGCCGTGGTGACTAGATGCTGAAAAGATCGCTCCTGCCCTGCCCTGCGGCCGCAACATTGCAGGAAGCAGCTGGTGGAGGTACGATATTTACCGGGGGGGGAGGGGGGAAGAGATGTATAGGCCGCCCCATTTGGTTTTAAAATTCATAAATAAGCCGCGGCTTATCCAAGAGTTTTAAAACATGTATAGGCATTTTTTCGGCCTTTACATTGAGGCGGCCTATATGCAGGGAAATACGGTATATCAAGTCCCATCCACTTTGCCCTTTAAGAGATAATAAGCTCAGGAGTAATTTAAGGAAATACTTTTTTACAGAAAGGGTGGTAAATGCGTGGAATAGTCTCCCAGTTGAGGTGGTGAAGACAGACTGTGTCTGCATTAAAGAAAGCATGGGGCAGGCATGTGGGTCTCTTAGAGAGAGAAGGAGATAGTGGATGCTGCAGATGGGCAGAGTGGATGGGCCATTTGGCCTTTATCTGCCATCATGTTTCTCTGTTTAAGAGGCTGGTTAAATCGCTTGAGCAGAGCTATCTGCTGGTATTCAGCAGCACTTAACTGGTTCGTGCTAACTGCCATAGCGGTAACTATTTTGTAGGTGGTCTGGGGGCGGAGTCAGCACTTATACAGTTAAGTACTGATATTTAGCACTTAGCCACCTAAGTTAACTGGACAAATCAGACCACATAAAACTCAGTCTTTATATGGCACAAGTGCTGACTACTGCGCTTAAGTACATAAGAGAGAGCCAGCCACACACAAGATGGATATTCAGTGCTGATGTTGGGACATGGATGTCATTGAATAAGGGGCATAAAGCCAATGGAGGCTAAACACCCCCCTCCCCCTGCACTGAGGGCTAGATTCTATAAATTGAGGCCGCCTAGCGACACCTAACTAAAATCCATGCTTAACCTAAATTACTTCAATTACCTTAAAATTAAAAGTTAGGTGTGGAATTCCATGCGGCGCCCAGCGACGCCTAAGTGGAGGAGCCTTCTGATGCCTAATGACACCTACCTGAAAAGTAGGCGTAGTTAGGGACGGAGAATAGGTATGGTTGACTTAGGCATCAATAGGCTTCCGAGTTAGGCACTGGTAAAACCTGGTCTAATATACTGATTCTTACATCCAGAATTCCTAGCAATGCCTAAGCATGCCTAGACACTGCTAGGTAAGATTCTATATATGGTGCCTAGTGGTTGATTGACAGCTGCTCCGAGTGGTGCCTACAATGTAGGCTCTGCTAAGCAACATTTATAGAATCTGACCATGATTGCTGCTGGCTGAATATTTTCCTCTTAGTTTTTTTTTTTTACTATATGGCTATGATTGGAGTAGCTGCAATGTTACTGTCAGAACAATTAAGAATGACTAGGCTCCAGGCTTGTCAGACAGGCAGAGAAATTACTACATATATATTTACAATCCATATTGGTTTGATCTCTCTGCCTGTTTAATATGTATAAGAAATACCCGGCCTATTTTGTATACCATTTTTAGATGTTACTCTTTGCAATGTGCTTGTATGATTTGCTTTTTTTGAATGTTCTCCTTCTTTGAAAATTAATAAAGTTTCATGGATTAAAACAAAAAAAGATAAAAGCCATATATGGCCTATCCAATGTGCCCATCCTTACCATCTACTATCCCTTCTTTTCTCTTAGGGATCCTATGTGCAGTAGCATAACGAGGATGGGAGGTGCCTGGGCCAGTGGCACCCCCTCCTCTCCGCACCCCTGCTCCCTCTGCCCCAATCCTCCTGCGCCCTCCTCTTTGCCTCCTCCGCTCCTTCCGCGCCCCCACGCAACACTCACGCCATCCCTTCCTACCCCTGTTCCTCTAAATCTTTTCCAGCACAAGCAGTTTCTACGCCTGCTGCTCGTGCTGGCTTTACCCCTGACGTCACTTCCTGACTTCGCGACCCGGAAGTGATATCAAAGGGAGCCAGGTCTGTGCGAGCAATGGGCTAGAGTAGTTGCTTGCGCTGGCAAAGATTTTAAGGAGGTACGGGGGGGGGTAGGGGGGTAGGGAAGGGAGGGCGTGAGCGTGGTGTAAAGGGGTGGAGAGATGCTGATGCTACCACCAAGATAGTGACTGGGGCGGTCTGCCCCCTGCCTCCCCCCCCCTTTTAGTATGCCACTGCCTATGTGCTTGTCTCATGTTTTCTTGAATTCAGAAACAGTCTTCATCTTCACCACCTCTACTGTGAGGCTGTTCGCTGCATCCACCACCTTTTCCAGTGCATTTTTGCTATTAAAGAGCCTGTACTCACCTAGCAGACCATTTTTCAGGAGTGAGGTGATCACTGAGAAACCCACTCCACAGTAGCCAGACCTCCTGCAAACAGCCACAGAATAATAATTTCTCTGTCTAGATTCGATTCAGTTTAGCAAGGCCTGCAGCTGTCATAATTGCCATTGATCCAAAAGACTAAAATTGGGGATGAAAGAAAGGTGATGACTGCTGTAAGTTTGCCAAGGCTGCACTTTTGAAATGTGCAATTGCTTGTAGAACGTGAGAGGTGCTGAATCCATTTTGTGCTCTATGGAGTGTATGTTCTGTGGCAAGCATTCTACAGCAATCTTCTGCATATTCAGTGACTTTGATAATTCCTCCTCCGGGGTATTGAAAGACTTGTAGGTGAGAAAGGAATTATTCCCTAATAGAATTAAAGTGACTTTTTGACCCACAGGATATTTGTTATCAGGAAAATGAAAGTATTTCGAATAGCTGAACTGAACAGGATTAAGTTTTCCAGTAAAAGTATACTACCACTCTCCATGGAAGGACTCCTTAAGCTCCTAATTATTCTCTCTCTTTCTCTCTACTACTACTATTAGTTATTTGTACAGCACTACCAGGAGTACGCAGCACTGTACAGAGTCATGAAGAAGACCATTCCTGCTCGAAGGAACTTATATTCTAAACAGACAAAACAGGACGCCATGGATACAGTTAAGGGGAACAGTTAATCTGCTGGACGGGTTGAGAGCAGTGGGGTAATGGATTGAGCAGGAGAAAAGCAGCTACATAGAGAGACAGAGGGAGAGAGAAGCCAAAGGGGAAAAAGCAGATAAAACAGCAGGAGAGAGAAGCAGAGGCAGGAGACCAAGAGGGGAATCGGTGAGAGTTAGCTCCACCCACCCCCCGATGTCCACCACCGAAGCTCCGCCTTAAAAGGGGAGGGGCCAACAGAGCAGAGTTGATCTGAGCAGGAGAAAAGCATATATATTTACTGTAAGTTGCAATAGTCTGTTCAACACAAGTATGAACTGAAGCACTTATCTTTGTTGTTCATCTGCTGTTGCTATTTCCTTATTTTCAACTAATACAGAACGGCTGTTCCGGCATTTGCAATTTTGTGCTGGTAAGCTCTGTGTCCTCGGGTTCTACAAAGCTTGGTTTCGAGGCTAAAAGCCACGTTGGTGTAAATTTCTAGCATGCCGTGGGAAAACTGACGTTATGTGCTTCCAATCTGCTGCCTGAGTGATGAGGACTTATGTAAAATGTTATGGAGCAACAGGTAGAACTCTGGCTGCCCTTGTTGAGCAGACTGGATGGACCATACAGATCTTTAACTGCCATCATTTACTATGTTACTATAACTTTTCTATTTTGGGAGCTAAGTTTATTGGATAAAACAACTAGCTATTCACTAATACATGAGGACCAACACCAGTCTGCATTTAGGTCCTGATTCTATAAAAGACACCTAAAGTTAAGCACCTAACTTAATCTATTTAAAAAGCCTTAATCGGCGCCATTACTTGAAAATTACAACTAAAAAAAATGATTAAATTAGCAATTAGTCCAAGAATTTTTATTAGGCATTTACAAGGAAATTCCAGAAGAAACGTTGCTCCCAAGGTTAATACCTCAGGTCGCATTGCCAGAAACAATTTCCTCCTTTCCTGTATGTTCCTTGTAACATCAGGGAAGATCGAAACTTTTCTTCCAAAAAACAACGTTTGAGAGTTATGAAAATAAATTCTCAAAATAGTGTTAAGGTCTTGTTCAAAGACCAAGGAAACCAGTAACATAGCTCTCTCCATTTCCAAAGACAGTGAAGATTCCAATATTTCAGTGAGATTTAGGAAATTTTCTATATTATGAATTTCTTCTCCAGTGGTAGCACCTGGTTTCTTTTTATTAGCTTTTTGGAGTGAAATATACCTTTTTTGTCTCAGAACAACTTTGAGCGTTTCTGGATGTGAAGAAACTGGCAACTGGGAAAGTTTAGTAAGATCTCAAGATAGTCATAAGGAAAAAATAAGATGGGAAAACCAAAAAAACAAACAAACAACCCAACCAAAAAAACCTCTGTGCATTGACGATGTTCCTAAATGGACTTTATTTGAAAGTGTCAGAGTTCCAAAGGTACACTGAAATCATCCACATAAAATAATTCCATCCACATAAAAATAAATCACCCACATAAGAGCCTTAAAGGACCTAGTCCGCTAGGGATACAGGACCCAACACGGTCCGCGTTTCGACAAAAAGTCTTCTTCAGGAGTCCCTGGGGGTCCTATAAAGGTGAGTATGTGGGAAACAATTGTGTGGTGAGCCGGAAGTGAGACACTGCTTGCATAAGATGGGACCATAATTGCTGTTAAGCTTTTTCATGTGGTGTTTGTATTTTATTTAAGTTTCTCCTCACTTATTGTCAGTGATTGTGGTCTAAGAAAGAAAGAAATTGTTTCCTTTTCATAAAATATTAGTTTCCTTTAAATTTTTCTTTCTGTATTTCTTGAACAAGAGATCTCTTGTGAAATAATGTTAAAATTTAATAAAGAAATAATAAAAAATAAAAATAAAAAAATTAGCAATTAGCTGCCACCCATCCTGGTGCAATTAACTTGGCAGGCGCCTATCACTTCAAGGTAGGGGGTCTACTCCAAGGTGCCTACCAGAAAGTAGGTGTGATTAGGTGTGGATTGTGGTGAGTTTTGACTTAGGCGCTAACTGAGGTGCACTCATTTAGACCAAGAAAACACTAGAGTGTGCCTAAGCTTTCAATGCCTACCAGTGCCTAAAACTGCTTTAGGTGCCACTAGGCCTGATTGTTTAAATGTCTCCAAACTTGTGATTGACACTTGCACTTCTCGGCACTTACATGTTAGATGCCATTTATAGAATCAGGACTTGCTTTTCCACTTCTAGCTGAGATTATATTAATTTTTGACTCCATGTTCAACTTTTTTAAATTAACTCCTGTTATTCCATCTTTTCTCTGTGTTCTACCTTCGAGCAAACCCTGTGCTGTCCATTAAGATATTTTATTACGTATTGTGTTGACGTAAGTAGAATGCTAAGCTATACCATGTACTGTTATCTGAATATTTTTACTGCTATAATTGCCTATTCCCTATGTTCAACCTGCTCTTGCTCGACACTGCTTTGGGTGAATTTCTTCAAAAAGGTGATAAGTAAACCCTAACAAATAGATAAATAGATGGATGTGATACACAGAAGCAGGAATAATTCCCCTCCCACTTCCATCTCGCCCTCTCTTCATTTCTCCCACTGAGCTGTCTTGGGTTCCGCAGTCTGTGTCAACCAATTGCAGCTTTCTCCCATGGTCCATATCTGGCACTTGCAGCCTCCTCCATCCTTCACCTGTCTGCCTCACCTTTCTGCACCCAGCTTTACGCATTGGCTAGTTTTCTGCATTCTGTCCACAGGCTTCCTAAGTCAGTGTCAACCCATGCTTGTGATGAATATCAGCTGTTGCTGTACTGGAGATGGGCACAATTGTTTTATATTATATAAAAATGATTAGATGTGGCTTCAGTAATCCTAGAAGCCAGAATACCTCTAGGTGGCCAGTGCAAGGGATATGAATTTTTTTAAAAACAAACATACATCTAGCCAGACTTTGAAAGGGAGGTATCCCTAAGCATTTGTTACGTATTGTGTAACAATTGTATAACTCGGTTGACTATACTGTTGATGCAGCTCTGTTTACTAGTTGATGAACTGTTGTCTGCTTTGGTGAACTTATGTGTTTTTATTGTACATTTTTTTGTATACTTCTTTTTCAAATGATTTAGGTTGATGCTCTTTGTTTTTAATTAACATCATTAACTAATTGTCAGCTAGTGATTGACAGAGGAACTGTGTCCAGGTGTGCATAAATCTGCAATTAATGTTATACTGAGGCAAGCCAGTGAAGTGGATTTAATTGTGCTGCACACACTGCCAACCCCTTCCAAGGTATTCATCGAAGCCTATTATGTCCCTAAGAGGATGTAACGTATGAGGGTGGCATATGCCAGCCAAGGATCCCTCAAAAGCAAAGGAGAATGTGAGCTTGTTGGAAAGTTAAACCACGATTGCACACCACCTTGAATGAGAAAACATCTATTCATATCAATTCACTTTGTGGCCAGGGAACGAGAAGTAGTTGTTAAGGAAATTTACTAGAGAATGTGAAAAAGAAAACAGATAATCAATGAGAAAATCCTCGCATAGGAATACAAACTGTTATTAATTGCTTTACCAAAATATATTTTCAGGCACATTTTGAGGAGAACTATCCCCCCCCCCTTTTACGAAGCCGTGTTAGGCTTTTTTATCGCTGGCCACGGTGGTATTAGCTCCGACCCTCATTGAAATTCTATGAGCATTGGAGCTAATACTGTTGCGTGCAGCAATAAAAAAAGCCTAAAGCGGTATCGTAAAAGGGGTGTGGGAGGGTGGGGGGTATGTATTTTTGCTTGACCTCATTCTAGAGTTTGGATAACCTCCTCATTCTTTCTGACTTCTGTGAAAATTGCTTTATGACCATAATAGAGTATTTATTTATTTATATACCACTTATAGCCTAAGGGGCTCATAATCAAAAAAGAGGAGGGTTTCCACTTTGTTCGGAACTGGACAACTTTCTTGGGGAAGAACAAGCTCTACAGGAGAGACGGACTGCACCTGAGCACGGCTGAGACGAGGATGCTGGCACGCAACGTCCAGAGCATCATAGACTTGGCTTTAAACTGAGGAGAAGGGGAAAGCCGATAATTGATCTGACCTCAACACATTGGACCAAAGTATCAAATAAGGATACTGAGCAAGGACATTGTAAAAGAGGGCTCGGGACTGAGTGGGAATTTTTAGAAAAAGGACCTAAGGACGCAATGCAGGGGCCCAGGGCACAAATGAAACTGGCAAGCAGGATTAACAGAGAACAACGGGAGTCAGAGGGGCAACCAAAAATGGGGAAACAGGCTGAAGACGAAACAGACACACCGCAGGAAGAGGATGACCGAGACGAGGCTCAGGGACTAGCAACCCATGAGGGGGTCGCCAGGAGCGCCAAACCACGAGAAAAACCAGCAGGGAAGGCAAGCAACCGGGACTTACATTGCCTATATGCTAATGCTAGGAGCCTAAGGGCCAAAATGGGAGAGCTGGAAGTCATAGCCAGCAAGAAGGACCTAGACATAATTGGAGTCACAGAAACGTGGTGGATGATGACAATAAATGGGATGTGGCCATACCAGGGTATAAACTCTACAGGAGGGACAGGACACATAAAAAGGGTGGAGGAATAGCACTATATATAAAAGACTCCATACCCTCAACCAGGATGGAAACAACAGTAAGAGCGGATGACTTGGAATCACTATGGGTTAAGCTACCGGGAGGAACTGGAGCAGACATAAAATTGGGACTGTACTACCGCCCACCTGGACAATCGGAAGAAATCGACCAGGACCTGGAGGCTGAACTGAGGCAGATATGCAACAGCGGAAGTGTGGTGGTGATGGGGGATTTCAACTACCCTGGGATAGACTGGAGTATCGGGTACTCAAACTTTACGAGGGAGACCAAATTCCTGGAGGCCACGAGGGATTGTTTCATGGAACAGCTGGTCACGGAACCAACACGAGGAGATGGCACTCGATCTAATCTTCAATGGGCTAGGGGGACCCGCAAAAGAGGTGGTGGTACTAGCCCCACTAGGAAACAGCGATCACAACACGATCCAGTGCAGGCTAGAAATTGGATCACCAAAAGTGAAAAGAACCACAACGACAGCACTCAACCTCAAAAAAGGGAATTATGATGCCATGAGGAACATAAGAACATAAGAACATAAGCATTGCCTCCGCTGGGTCAGACCCGAGGTCCATCGCGCCCAGCAGTCTGCTCACGCGGCGGCCCAACAGGTCCAGGACCTGCATAGTACTCTTCTATCTATACCCTTCTATCCCCTTTCCTAGTAGGAAATTGTCCAATCCTTTCTTAAACCCCAATACCGTACTCTGCCCTATTACGTCCTCTGGAAGCGCATTCCAGGTGTCTACCACACGTTGAGTAAAGAAGAACTTCCTAGCATTTGTTTTGAATCTGTCCCCTTTCAACTTCTCTGAATGCCCTCTTGTTCTTTTATTTTTCGAAAGTTTGAAGAATCTGTCCCTCTCTACTCTCTCTATGCCCTTCAAGATCTTGTAAGTCTCTATCATATCCCCTCTAAGTCTCCTCTTCTCCAGGGAAAAGAGTCCCAGTTTCTCCAATCTTTCAGCGTATGAAAGATTTTCCATCCCTTTTATCAGACGTGTCGCCCTCCTCTGAACCCTCTCTAGTAATGCCATGTCTTTCTTAAGGTACGGCGACCAATATTGGACGCAGTACTCCAGATGTGGGCGCACCATCGCCCGATACAATGGCAGAATAACTTGTTTCGTTCTGGTAGTAATACCCTTCTTGATTATACCTAGCATTCTATTCGCTCTCTTAGCGGCCGCTGCGCACTGTGCTGTTGGCTTCATTGTCATGTCTATTACCCCCAAGCCCCTTTCTTGGGTACTCTCTTTCACTAACATCCCTCCCATCGTATAGTTGTACCTCGGATTTCTAGTTCCCACATGTAATACTTTACATTTCTCAACATTGAACTTCATCTGCCATCTCGTCGCCCATTCTCCTAGTTTGTTCAAATCTCTTTGCAATTCTTCGCAGTCCTCTTTAGTCCGAGCTCGACTAAATAGTTTGGTGTCGTCTGCAAATTTTATTATCTCACATTTCGTCCCTGATTCTAGATCATTTATGAATATATTAAATAGCAGCGGCCCGAGCACCGAGCCCTGCGGGACCCCACTCGTTACCCTCCTCCAGTCCGAGTAGTGGCCCTTCACTCCTACCCTCTGTGTCCTACCCGCCAACCAATTTCTGATCCATCTATGTACGTCTCCTTCCACCCCATGGTTCTTCAGTTTCCGGAGTAGGTATTCATGGGGCACCTTGTCAAAGGCTTTTTGGAAATCTAGATATATGATGTCTATGGGGTCTCCTTTGTCCATCCGTTTGTTAATTCCTTCAAAGAAGTGCAATAAGTTCGTTAGGCACGATCTCCCCTTGCAGAAACCATGTTGGCTGGTTATCAGAAGTTCGTTTCTTTCAAAATGTTCATCGATGTTTTCTTTTATCAGTGCTTCCGCCATTTTCCCCGGAACAGAGGTCAGACTCACCGGTCTGTAGTTTCCCGGGTCTCCTCTTGATCCCTTTTTAAAGATAGGTGTAACGTTGGCTATCTTCCACTCCTCCGGGATCACGCCCGTTTTCAGGGATAGATTGTAAATTTGCTGCAGTAGTTTCACTACTGCAGCAAAATGGTGGGAAAGAAACTCAACGGCAACGCAAGGAAGATAGAGTACGTAGAAAAAGCCTGGACCCTAATCAAGGGCACGGTGTACGAAGCACAGAACCTGTGTGTCCCCAAGTTCAGGAAAGGGTGCAAAAAAAATAGAGCAAAAAACCCAGTGTGGATAACAAATGCAGTGAAAATGGCGATAAGTGACAAGAAAGCATCGTTCAATAAATGGAAAAAGGACCAAACAAAGGACAACCAAAAGGAGCATAAAGAACACCAGAGGGAGTGTCACCGAGTGGTAAGGAAAGCAAAAAGAGAATATGAAGAGAGACTGGCGGGGGAGGCAACAAACTTCAAATCATTCTTCAGGTACGTTAAGGGGAAGCAACTAGCAAGGGAGGAAGTGGGACCCTTGGATGATGGAGACAGAAAGGGAGTAGTAAAAGAGGAAAAAGAGATAGCTGACAAGTTAAATGAGTTCTTCACGTCAGTCTTCACGAGGGAGGACACAACCAACATTCCGGAATCCGAAGAAATCGTAAATGGAGATCAGGATGATAAACTGGTCCAACTAGAAGTAAGCCGAGTGGATGTCCTCAGGCAGATAGACATGCTAAAGAGCGACAAATCGCCAGGTCCGGACGGCATTCACCCAAGGGTACTCAAGGAACTAAGGAACGAAATAGCAGAGCCACTTCGACAAATATGCAACCTATCCTTAAAAACTGGAGAGGTTCCGGAGGACTGGAAAATAGCAAATGTCACGCTCATCTTCAAGAAGGGTTCAAGGGGTGATCCAGGAAACTACAGGCCGGTGAGCTTGACCTCGGTCCCGGGAAAGATGATGGAAGCACTGATTAAGGACAGCATCTGTGAGCACATCGAAAACAATGGGCAGCTTAAGTCAAGTCAGGATGGCTTCTGCAAGGGTAGGTCATGCCTCACAAACTTATTGTACTTCTTTGAGGGAGTAAACAGCCAGGTGGATAAAGGGGAATCCATAGACATCATTTACCTTGACTTTCAAAAAGTCTTCTACAAGGTACCACATGAAAGACTGCTTAAGAGGCTATGGAACTACGGGGTGCAAGGGGAGGACCACCGATGGATCAAAAACTGGCTGACAGACAGGAAACAGAGGGTTGGAGTAAAGGGCTATTACTCAGACTGGCAATGGGTCACGAGTGGAGTTCCGCAGGGGTCGGTACTGGGACTGCTCCTGTTCAATATATTTATTAACGACCTGGAGGCAGGAACAAAATGTGAGGTCATTAAATTTGCGGATGACACCAAACTATACAGCAGGGTTAAAACCACGGAAGACTGCGAAGATCTCCAAAAGGATTTGACGACACTGGAAGAGTGGGCCAAAAAGTGGCAAATGAGCTTCAACATAGGGAAATGCAAGGTCATGCATGTAGGGAAAAAGAACCCGATGTTCACTTACAAAATGGGGGGATCACCGCTAGGGGTAAGTAAACTGGAAAGAGACCTGGGAGTGATGGACACAATATTGAAGGCGTTGGCGCAGTGCGCCGCAGCCTCAAGGAAAGCAAACAAAATGTTGGGTATCATTAAGAAGGGTATCACAACCAGGACGAAGGAAGTCATCCTGCCACTGTATCGTGCAATGGTACGCCCGCATCTGGAGTATTGTGTCCAGTACTGGTCGCCGCACCTCAAGAAGGACATGGCAGTACTTGAGGGAGTACAGAGAAGAGCAATTAAGCTAATAAAGGGTATGGAAAATCTCTCATATACTGACAGACTGAAAAAGTTGGGGCTGTTCTCCCTGGAGAAGCGGAGACTTAGAGGAGACATGATAGAAACCTTCAAGATCCTGAAGGGCATAGAAAAAGTAGACAGGGACAGATTTTTCAAATTATGGGGAACCACAAGTACAAGGGGGCACTCGGAGAAACTGAAAGGGGACAGGTTTAGAACAAACGCTAGGAAGTTCTTTTTTACCCAGAGGGTGGTGGATACATGGAACACGCTTCCGGAGGCTGTGAGAGGCAGGAGCACGTTACAGGGCTTCAAAGAAGTTCTGGATAGGTTCCTAGAGGACAAAGGGATTGAGGGGTATAGATAGGAGTAGAGGTAGGTTATAGGGATAGGAGTAAGAGGTAAGTTATAGAAATAGTCAGGGACCACTGCTCAGGCAATGGGCCTTATGGGCCACCATGGGAGTGGACCGCTGGGCGAGATGGACCTCTGGTCTGCCTCAGCGGAGGCAACTTCTTATGTTCTTAAATACGTCTAAAAACCCACTTAAATCAGTACATGGATGATCAAAAAGACAGGTCGTCCAAGTACTGATAATCGAACAGGGTTTTAGACATATCTAAAACCAGCTTATACCTTTTCCCTGTGCGCCCAGAGCGAAAAGGGGTATTTTTGGAGTAGTGGGTAAGGTGGGAGGTGGGCAGGATGTGGGCTGACCAAGACTTAGTTGTCTGGCAGCCATAAATGAAAAGTTTGACAGGTTGCCTGGATGGAACTTATACGCTTTGACTTAGACCAAGTCAAAACAAGTATAAGTTCCGGATTGGGCTGCTGAGATGATTGTGGCTGCCACAATTAGCTCAGCGGCCCAGGCAACCCGTCCCCCACCCCCGTAACGATTGCGGCAGGAGGATGTCCAGTCCCTCCTGCTCAAAGCCGCCGCAACCCCCCGAATGTTCCCCAGCAAGAAAGATGACCAATCTCTCCTGCCGCGATCCCCCAAGCCCTTCCCAATGATCAGTGGCAGGAGGGATGCCCCCCACACCCCAAAAGTTCGCCCATAGGAGGGGCCTAGGGGATCTGGCTAATCAGAATCTTAGATTACTCCCAGGGAATCCCAGAATGCACTGGGAGATGGGCCTAACATTCCGGTTGGCCCAGGTGCCACTTTCAAACTTCATTGGGGTGTACCTTCAATGATAGTGAGCATTTCCGAATGCATTCTATTTTTGTCTATTTAGAAATGCCTTGTCCTTCAAGTATGCACTCCTTCCTCCAATCTACTTTCCTTTTTCTGTCCTGAGCCTGGATAGAGAGGCAGAGAAGCAAGAAAAAAATCCAGAAAGACAACGAGGACCGCCAAATAGGTCTCTGGGGACTGCCACCGACCTTTGGGCCTTGCATTGAAGAACTGCTTTTGCCCTGGATCCTATATCTTCTTTGAGGCTAAAAATCCCTTTGCATATGCTCCTTCTGTTTGCCATGCAGTGACTACTAATAGTCTCTCCTTTGGCTTTGGAAGGCTGCCACAATCTTCCCTATACTTGCTAAATACCACCCCATCTCCAACTTTCCTTTCGTTTCTAAATTAATTGGCCAAGATTACCGCATAAATAAAACTGCATAAAAATCAGTCATATCTATACAATGCCCTATAGTCTGTTAAGCGCGGTATATCATACTCAACCAGCTATGCTTTAGCCAACTTTGCAAACCTAGAAATTCAAAGATCGGACAACTCTGGGCATAACTCTGGTGGCAGTCAGTAAAACATTGAACATTGCTGGCTGAATATTGATGACCCCCCTCCCCCCAGTACCCACTTTCATGCAGTGTTCCTCAAGTTTCATCCTCACCCTCTTTTCTTCAACAATTTTCTCAGTCCTTTAGCTTCCTTAATTCCAGACAGTGCAACTTCCTTCTGTATCAGGGGTGTCAAAGTCCCTCCTCGAGGGCTGCAATCCAGTCGGGTTTTCATGATTTCCCCAATGAATATGCATAAGATCTATTAGCATACAATGAAAGCAGTGCATGCAAATAGATCTCATGCATATTCATTGGGGAAATCCTGAAAACCCGACTGGATTGCGGCCCTCGAGGAGGGACTTTGACACCTCTGTTCTATATGTATGCAGATGACATTCTCTTGCTATGAGTGCAAGATCCCTATAACCTTAATCTAAGTGATTATCAATCTTGTCGTAATGCTGTAGGCAAGCGGTTATCTATAGCATACTCCTTAACTCAGCTAAAACAGTTGCATTGTAGATCACTGTCAGACTACTGCACGCCTGCATCTTTCCGGGACTGCAAGGTGTGCCTTTAGAGCTTCTGGATTCTTTCAAGTATCTCGGTGTTGCTCTTGATACTGAACTAACATTTTCCCTCACATTTCTTCAGTCATTTGTGCAGGCTTTACAACACTATATCTGATGAGATCAGTCTTCACTTACATTGATGAATCTGCTTGTAAGAATCCCCCCCCGTATGCATTCGTATTATCACAATTGGACTACTTTAATACCATTTATGCAGGATTGCCAGCCTACCTTGTAAAATGACTTCAAACAGGACAGACTACTTCAATACTTCTTTCTAAGGCCAAACATTCTGAGCATGTCACCCACATCTGATCCAACACCTCTGGCTTACTATAACCTTCAGAATACAACACAAGATCTTGACATTGTCTCGTAAAGCCCCTAACACTGGAACTCCACCTTACCTATCTCTTCTGATTTTGTCATATTTTCTTACCAGATCCTTTCATTCAGCACCTGCCTGTCACCTGACTCATCCTTCTGTCTCCCTGTGCACATCTTGAATCAACCTTTCACTCAGCCTTTTTTCTGCATCGCCTCCTTCCTCTGGAATGCTCTGCCTGTTTCATTCCATAGCAAACCCTCAGCTTAAAATCCATTTACGTTCTCAGGCTTTCAGGGGTGCATGTGGGAAGTCCCTGTTTTTAATGGTAGTTATTTTCCCTTTGAATTTAGTTTTAGGTTTGTGAATTGCTTCGTTTGCTTTCACATAAAGGCAATATATCAAATTCCAAAATTAAACATATGTATATATAAACATGTGTAGCATTTGACATATCACATTTAAGGACCCCTGATTGTTTTAGTACGATGCCTGTGATTGGAGTGATCCGCATTTTTGAATGTTGATGTCAGTCATATTGTATTGTGATCTGTTTAGTTTTCTGCATTTTTTTGTATGTTTATCTGTGATCCACCTAGAATAGTAGATAGTGCAGAATTGAATTTGAAATAAATAAATAAATGCAGGCAGAATACAACTGTGCCAATTCGTTGTGTGGATTCCTGAATTCTTTTATTGGCAATTTCAGCACCTCGGCAGCAGAAATCCGTGCAGAACTTACACCTTGAATGGTGAGACCTTAGCTAGAACTTCAACAGAACGAGACTTGGGAGTGATCATCAGCGCAGACATGAAAACTGCTGATCATGTGGAGAAGGTTTCATCTAAGGCAAGACAGTTGTTAGGTTGCATCCGCAGGAGTTTTGTCAGCCGGAAGCCTGAAGTCATAATGCCATTATACAGAACCATGGTGAGACCTCATTTGGAATACTGTGTGCAATTCTGGAGGCCACACTACTGAAAAGATGTGCTGAGAGTAGAGTCGGTGCAACGGATGGCCACCAGGATGGTCTCGGGGCTCAAGGGTGTATCGTACGAGGAATGGCAGAAAAATTTGTGGCTGTACTCACTCAAGGAACGTAGGGAGAGAGGAGACATGATCGAGACGTTTAAGTATATTACCGGCCGTATCGAGATGGAAGAAGAGATTCTCTTTCTCAAAGGACCCTCAGCCACAAGAGGGCATCCGCTCAAACTCAGAGGCGGGAAGTTTCATGGCGAAACCAGGAAATATTTCTTCACCGAGAGAGTGGTTGATCCTTGGAACGAGCTCCCGATGCAGGTGATCGAGGCAAACAGCGTGCAAGAATTTAAGAGCAAATGGGATGCCCATGTGCGATCCCTTAGAGCAGGGGTGTCCAATGTCGGTCCTCGAGGGCCGCAGTCCAGTCGGGTTTTCAGGATTTCCCCAATGAATATACATGAGGTCTATTTGCATGCACTGCTTTCATTGTATGCTAATAGATCTCATGCATATTCATTGGGGAAATCCTGAAAACCCGACTGGATTGCGGCCCTCGAGGACCGACATTGGACACCCCTGCCTTAGAGGGTTAAGCCAAGGGAGCCTGTCACCAGGAGTGGGATCCCTAGGATAGTAGACTTGGGGGTGGGTCAGTAGAGTGGGCAGACCTGATGGGCTATGGCCCTTATTTGCCGTCATCTTCTATGTTTCTATGTTTTTATAAACCTTTGAACTTACTGCACTCCTGAGTTGTCTTTTCAGTCCTATCCCTTGGTTGTCACCACTGCTATTTACTCATCAGTACCTCTCCAGAGTCTTTTCCTTCTTTTTTTTCCCCATACTAATGTTGATGAAATCAAGGCAGGAAAGCATGGGTCTCAGTTGTAATTAAAGAACAAACAAAAACCCCTGTGCCCTGTCAGGGCCATAACAGGGGCCGTCTTTCACTTCAATGCAGTGGAGTTCCAGCTTAGCAGCCTGGTATTACCCTTACAGAAAATTACCAGTGCTGTCACTTTTTTTTGTGTCCAATTGTTGGCTTTAATGCTACATGTCCACATGTGCAGATGGTAACGTCTTCAGGTAGCATTCTTTGGCTTTTTCTGTTTATTCATTAAAAGATCGTGAGTCCTGACAAGCAATGATCAGCTCTCGTGCTATCAGAAGGATCAGAAGGACCCGCACAGCAGCTTGCGCTTGGAAGATGGACTTTCCAGATTGTTATCAAAATGCTAATGATGTATTCTTGCTTCTGTTGCACCGTTGGCTTTCATTTGATGGAAAAGGAGGATAAAAATAAGGGAACTAAGATTTTCTTTTAGAGTTGAACATCTGACTGAGATTGTTTCTGGTATCTGTGAATATCTCATCGAGATGCTGGACGGAAATCCATTTGCGTACAATGACAGATGCTTCTATGGGGGAAGAAATATCTCTTACAAGAACAACGTTACAGTTTCAACACCCAAGACATTACAATGCTTTAAACAAAAGAGAAGCTTCTTTCATTCAGGTAGAGTACGTTGTAGCCTGTATATAAAATCAAAATGTGCGGGATTATAGTGGGTTAAATTATCTCATGAAATAACATTCACATTTCCAGTCTCTCAGTTTTTATTTCATCATTTATACTTGCCTTGTTCTGTAGTTCAAACAAATTTAGGGCTAGATTTCCTAAACTGAGTTTTCACCACCCCTTGTTAGCAGTTTATTTATTTATTTTTTAAAAAAATTTATTGATTGCCTAAGTCTAAGCGGTTTACATAAAAACATGAATAATATTGACACAAATAACAACAGTTAAATATGCATTCGTAGTAAATAGGCTCCCTTTGCATGTAGGGGGTAATTCTCAAAAAGTTGTCTAAAGGTAGGCACTGTCAGTGACGTAGCGAGATTGAGAGGTGCCTGGGGCGGTGGCACCCCCACTGCTCCTTCTCCGCCCCTCTGCCACGTTTGCACCCCTTCCCTTCTGGTGCAAGCCGTATCGCCAGCCTGCTGACCGCATTGACATTGGCTCTCCCTCTGACGTCACTTCCTAGGTGCAGGACCCAGAAGTGACATCAGAGGAAGAGCTGGTGTGTGCAACAGGTTGGAGTTGCTTTTTGCTCCAATGAAGAGCTAGAGGTACGGTGGGGGAGGGGGGAGAGTGAAGGCACATGCACGGTGGGGGGGATGAGTAGGAAGGACAAGAGGGGGAGAGTGCCAGTACCACCACCAAGACGATGCACAGGATGGATGATGAGCATTAATCCCCAAATTCTGTATATGGTTCCCTATGTTGTGCACCTCTAAAACACAAATGTATTCAAGGATTTAACTCTGATATTTTTCCAGATCTCTCCCCTTTTACCTCTCTGCTGCCTTTCACATGACTGACCATCTTCTCTGCGTGCACCGGTGTAATTTATTTCTAGACCAGCTTATTGCGGTGCAGAGTTCTAGCAGCCATGTCTGGCAAGGAGGAAACTATGCCCCAATCTGCCTCCAGCCCCATCTCTAGCCCCGCCCTGTTCCACCTCTAGCCCTACCCCCCCCCCCAAAAGCCACATCTATTTGTTTCTGACCTCCAGCTGCATCAACTGACGTCAACTGCACATGCTTATTGAAGGCTCTCCAGGCGTGGCCGGAGCTCATGACTTTCCAATACCCGGACAAACTGCCGGGTTTTGGAAAGTCCGACTGGGAACCCTATGCAGGGCCACCTTTGCAGCCTGTTAAAGTTTTCCACAGACCAACTCAGAATTTATACTCTGGGATTTTAGTCTCTCCTTTATATGGTTCCAAATCTACACATCCTCCCAAGTAGTTCTAGTAAAGCCTTCATTAGGAAAGTGTGACTGCTATGCTCTCACAGATTGCAGTTTTGAGTTTGAAACCAATTTGTTCCATTGTCAGAACTGCATACCTTATCGCAGCCTTATTATTATTTGGTCGTTGAGCTAGAAACCATTATGTGTAGGTCTGTTTTATTTTCTCTCTTTCCTAACAGTTATCAGAGCAAAATAAGGAATGCATTGTTCCTGACAGCCTTTCCTATGTAATCTGGAATAGAAAAGACTTACTTTCTCAGTTCCCTTGAGCGGTTAAAAGGATGATTGAGTTCTTTTTGCATTCAGCTTTCTTTTGTCTCCATTCACTTCTGAGAGGTGGAGAATTATAAACAGAGCAGCAAAATGGTTATGTGTCCTTTTGTGAATAGCATAAGGCACCTATTAGTCTTACTATTTTTTGACCGGGTGCTGCTGAGCCATACCAAGTGGCATTGCTAGGCTAAGCCTCAAATGTGATATTGCTCCCCTTCTAGAAGAGAAAGCGTCACGTACAATTAATTTGGACTCTTTTCATCACTGCCGCTGTAGATGTAGCCACTGAATAATGGGTTGCAGGGCTGACAGTCTTGTGTTGTTCTCTTTGAACTTAATTACAACCCAGTCGGTGTCTACAGAGTAGACGATTATGCTTGTGCTGTTTCAGGAGCAATGATTTGGTGAACTCACTAGAAAGACTAAAGGCTTTACTTCTGAACACCAAAACATCCATTTATTCCAAGTGACTTTGTACTACCCATCTTGTCCCCATCTATACAGTACTCTCCCGATATTTGTGGGGGTTCCATTCCAGGAACCCCCGCGAATCTTGCAAAACCACAAATATGGTTTTTCGTTGGGGAGACTGGAGAGGGCAGCGGGAGAAGCAGGAGAGAGCAACCGGAGCGCCGGCGAGTGAAGGAAATCACTTGCTGTATGCTCCGACCGCCTCTTCCTGCACTAAAGTCAGGCCCTTACCAATCAGGAGCTGCGTGTCAAAGCAATGAATTAAGGAGTACTAAATTGATTAATTAGTGTTTAATTTAAAGAACACTCTAGCTCAGGGGTAGGCAATTCTGGTTCTCGAGAGCCACAGGCAGGTCACGTTTTCAGGATATCCACAATGAATATGTTTGAGATGGATTTGCGTGCACTGCCTCTTTGAGATGCAAATCTATTTCATGCATATTTATTGTGGATATCCTGAAAACCTGACCTCCCTGTGGCTCTCGAGGAATGGAATTGCCTACCCCTGCTCTAGTTGATATTTAGCCAGCAGCGGACTGTGGGGTTTTTTTGTCTGCTGCTGGCAAAAAAACTGGAAATTCAGTGCTGGGCATTGTACAGGCTTTGGCATTGAATTTCTAATTTTTAAAAGCTGACTAGCTCATGCCCGGTTAAGTCAATATTCAGACTTAATTGGCCATGGGCTAGCGCATAAAGATAGAACAGCTATTTTTACGGTCCTATTTATGCGCTAAATATAGCTGGTTAGCTTTGAACATTGGGAGCTAACCGGACTATGCCCCGAAACATCCCCAGAATGTCCCCAACATATCTGGCTTCCACTTTGGTGGTAACCAGTCATTTTCAGTGCCACTAAATGGTTACCTGGTTGGCGGTTATTCCTGGCTGGTTAACTCACAATGATTATCTGCTGGCCTGCATTTTTTAAGGCACATTAACAAACACATTCCCTTAATGCTTCCCCACTCATGCCTTTTACCCAATATTTTAACCCTATTCTCATCACTGCTCCCCTTATCTGTTTCATGCTTAAGTTACTATGACAGTTACTATATTAGCTGATGCTGTGGTTGACTAGACTAGGAATCCAACACCATCTCATAAAGAAGATTGTCCCTATATTTAATCTGAATCTCCCTTCTATCAGTGGGTTACAGGATTACAGGCAGCATGATTTCACCAGGGAAATATATTTTCAAGCAAACTTGATTGGTTTAGTTGATGATGCGATCAGAGTAATAGACCAGGGGAGTGACGTGCCCAGCATAGAAGGTTGTGAGCTACAGTAGATATAGTCTATCTGGATTTTCAGTAAAAGCTTAGAAGCTAGTGCATTGTAGGATTATAAGCAATATAGTTTCACAAGGGGAATATCTTGCCAAACAAGCTTATTAGATTTTTTTGATGATGTAACAAGAATACTAGAGCAGAGGAATGGAGTGGCAAGCACAGTAGCTCGGGGGAAGGATTTACAGTAGATCTGATCTGGATTTCAGTAAAAGCTTTGAAGCCATTAAAATGCGGGATTATAAGTCATATACATGGGGAAAATATTAATAATCAAACTTGATTGATTTTTTTAAATGATGGTTTCAGAATCATATATCATAGATACCAATAGATGTGGTCTTCCTAGCTTACAGTGAATCTTTTGAAACTGTTCCACTTAGACCTGTGAGCAAGCTAACCAGTTTATGCAATGATAGAATTCTAAACTGATTGAGAAATTGATTGAACCACAGTGGGACTCAGTGGGGCTCATTCTGTGAAGGCAAAATGACTCATGGGTGCCACAAGGGTCAGTGCTAGCTGCAGTCTTCTTCAATGTCGTTCACTGCGGGTGACATTGGGGAAGAGTTGGAAGGGATAGTGCCTGGTTGCAAATGATAAGAAACTTCACAATAGTTTAGGCATGCCAAAGGCTGGAGAAGAGTTAAAAGATGACTTGAAATCATAGTCAATAGTATGGCAATTATGTTTTAATTAAAAAGAACAAGAAAAAGTGAAATCATGCATTTAGAGTGTAGACAACTATGGGATAAATAAACTAAACTAAACTAAACTAAATCTTGGGTTTATATACCGCATCATCTCCACAAAGTGGAGCTCGACACGGTTTACAGGGTTTGGGATAGAACGGAACTCCAATGGAATTATATAAGTAAGTATGAAGAGAAGTTAGGGCTTAGAGTACCAGAGAGGGGGAGAGGATACATTTTGGAGAAGAGCCAAGTCTTCAGATGCTTACGGAAAAGTTGAAGGGAGCTCAAGTTACGAAGAGGGGAAGTAAGGCTATTCCAGAGCTATCTCGTTTTGGAAATGAAAAACTAGCAGTCACAGAAGAGGAAAGACAGGTGCTGACCTCGAGATAGCCAGTCAGTGTTGGGAAAGCTAACAGTTTACTTGCATACATAAAGAGAGGTATTGTTGGTAGAAAGAGGGAAACCATCATGGTCCTTCTTCAGTGTCTATCTCAACCTCAGTCCTTCTACACCAGCATTCTTCAATGCAAGGCTTGAGAGTCAGTGGCTGTGTCCATTCATGCTCTGATTCTTCTCTCTCTCCTTAAAGAATGACATGGGGATGTTTTCCTGCAGTTAACCGCAGGGACGGGGTTGGAGACGGGGACAAATTCTATCACCGTGTCATTCTCTACTTGCTGTCTACAAGAGCTCTGTGAAACCACACCTTGAGAGTTTTCTTCACTTCTAAAACCACACCAAATTGACAAGGCAAAGAATCTTAAACAAGGACTTTCATCATTGTGCTTATTCACTTTGGATTATTATAATTCAATTAACCTTGCTGGTCAGTGTAAAAATCTATATAGATTGTGCAGTTTCCAAAATGCGGCCGTGCGCTTGATCTACAATCTGTAGAAATCTTATGTTACTAAGTACTATAAGGAGCTTCATTTGCTCCCTTTTGAGGCCAGGGTTTTGTTAAATTTGGGCCCTTTGTTATAGATTTCTTCAAGGGCAGGACCCTAGGTATTTAGTGGCTCAATTTAGTTTTTTTAATACTGCTCACCCGTTACGGTTTACTTCATTATTTGTTTTCCCTTCGGTACGAGGCTGTGTTTACAAGAAGTTTTTACAACGATGACTTGCTTTTCAGGCTTAGCTGGAACGACCAATTTCGAAAATTGTTATTATTATCATCATACCTGCATTTTAGAAAATTATTGAAATCATCTTTGTTTGCTAGATTTCTTGGAAACTGATTGTCTTGGTAACTTTTAGCCCTTTATGAATATGAATATCGATTGCTTAAATGAATTTATAGCTCAGTGTAGTAGAACTTCTTTCTTTGTAAACCGCATTGAACTGAAAAGAATTTGCGGTCTAGAAATGGAAATGGACGCACAAAGAGTGCAAAGGAGCTAAGAACTTACTTTATAGAAGGCAGAATGGAAATGGGAGATATGATACAAGCATTCAGTTTTTCAGCAGCCTTCAAGTATCAGAAAAGAAGTAATTACGATAGAATGAAAAGGTCAAAGACAAGAAATCATCATACGAATGAAGGCAGCTCATAAGGAATATGGCAATCTGTGTGGAAGGCAGCTAAAACTGGCTTCCAAAGGAGGTTGTAAGAGCCAAAGTGATAGAATTCAAGCATTTACAGGAAAGAAACAAAAAAGTGACAGAAAAAGAGGTCTACAGCGCAAAAAAGGATCTGTGACATTATAAGCCTCGGTCTTGCCTGTTGTCCTTCCCTGTTTAGATATTGCATAATAAAGCCTTAAAACATCTCCCCTGTATGAAAACATCTGATAGTGAAAAAATGGGGTCTCTAAATGATAAGCATAAAATTTTTTCTATTTCTAATTAATTTTTCCGTTATGATAACAAATTGCATTATTCATTCCATCACATATGATTCTTCATGTACGAAGTGTGGTCTGACCATCATAATGCCGCTTTACAGAGCAATGGTCAGACCACACTTGGAGTACTGTGTCCAACACTGGTCTCCCTACCTAAAGAAAGATATAACCCTACTGGAGAGGGTGCAAAGGCGAGCCACGAAGCTAGTTAAAGGTATCGAGAATTTGAGCTACAAAGAACGCCTCGGAAAACTGGGATTGTTCACCCTCGAGAAGAGAAGACTGCGAGGAGACATGATAGAGACTTTTAAAATACTAAAAGGATTTGACAAAATAGAGCAAGAAACATCGTTATTCACATTGTCAAATGTGACTTGGACAAGAGGTCATGGACTGAAACTAAGGGGCACCAAGCCCAGGACAAATATTAGGAAGTTCTGTTTCGCACAACGAGTGGTGGACGCTTGGAACGCTCTCCCTGAGGAGGTCGTGATGGAGACCAGCATTCTGGGATTCAAGAGCAAGTTGGATGCACACCTTCTTGCAAATCACATTGGGGGATACGAGTAAACAAGGTTTCTCAGCAGGGAACACCTAGCTTGGCCTCCGCGGGTGCGGGTCGCCGGACTGGATGGACCTAGAGTCTGATCCGGCGAAGCCATTTCTTATGTTCTTATGTTCTTATGAATTCTATTTTGTATCATTCTAATTTTTACTCTGAACAATAAAACTTGTGGTGGGCATATCATAACTATACAGACATCAATCCTTAGACCCTCTTATGATATATATATATCATTTCAAGTTCTTGTCATGTATGTTTGTTGTAATCATTTATGCTCACCACCTCCTACCAATTCATGTTTTTTACTTATGGCCTCTTTTACAAAGCCGTGCTAGTGGCTGTGCTGCCCATAGAGATTTAAAGGGCTTCAGGGCTGTTGCCACACGGCAGCCGCTAGCATGGCTTTGTAAAAGAGACCATTAGTGTTGTTAATTTAAATAATTCATATATCAATTAATAGGATTATTACCCATAAATAAATATATTTCCTAACAAAACCCTCTCTGAATGATGTCATAATTCAATTCCTCATTATGGTTGAAAGGCAACACTTATCTGAACTTGGTGGAAACTGCCACCATCATCGTTGATGCTTACGGACTCCCGACGCCTTAATTTATCATAGGCGTTTCTACCCCAAACGGGTCTTCTGCAGGGGATGTTAGTTGTAAGGTGCTTCTCTGTAAAACATATGTGAAAGTGTTGTTATTAATCCTACATTGCCGTGATTTAAAACCATAAAAACTTTATTAATAATAATAGAAATTATAAACCCTCTCTCCCTGGCATTACTTCACTATTAACGTCATTGAAACTCCTCTCGTATATACTCACGCACTTCATCGTGAAAATCATTTTGTCTTGGCTCCGCACTGATCCACCCCACTTCCCTTTATTCTATATCGCTAAATTTCCTTGCAGAGAAATTGATCATCGTATAGCTTACCTCAATAATATATATACCGTGAATTCAAGCTTCTTGCTGTGTTTGTAGACATCTCATTTCTAATCATAACCGATGGTCAAATAATATACCTTTTATGTAAAAGGACAAAATATTGTCCGTTAAAGCAAATTGTCAACAAACATACATGACGGGAACTTGAAATGATATACATATCATAAGAGGTTCTAAGGATTGACGTCTGTGTATGATATGCCCACCATATAAAAATTAGAATGATACAAAATAGAATTCGTACATGAAGAATCATATGTGATGGAATGAATAATGCAATTTGTTATCATAACGGTAAAAATTAATTAGAAATAGAAAATTTTCTTGTCCTTCCCTGTTTATGCAGTCTCTGAGAGTTTCCCCTTCTGATGAAGCATTTTGTGAAATCCAGATCGGGGGTTACATCACAGGGGAGTGTAGCATGGTGTAACAGCACACAAGGTGTAGCAAGAAGTGGCAGAAATGGAATAACACCGCCAATAAGGCAAAGATAAGAACCTTGACTTTATTTAAAGTTTATGGGCGTTATGGGACTTTTTGAAATGCTGTGATGGTCCCATGTGCCACTATTGCTTGAACCCATTGATGGTTGGTCTGAGCACTTCATAAAAAAATTAAAATTTTTAATATATTTGATTTTTGTGTTTCATAATATATACTCTGAGATAAATTGTTAGAGAAGTATTTTCCTACACAGAGGGTTTTTGTAGCATATTTCTCCCTACTTTGGCCTATATCATAATAAGCTGGCAACAGTGGGCAACTGGATGGACCAAATGATTCCTTTCTTCCAACCTTCTATGTTTTTATGTTTCGGTATCATATTATTTTGTCCTTGAATTTATCTTTCTGTAGAAAGTGACATTTTCCTGTGTTATGGAGTAGAGGAGTGGCTTTGTGGTTATAGCAGCTGCCTCAGCACCCTGAGGTTGTTTGTTTTCTACTGTAGCTTTTTGTGACTCTGGACAAGCCACTTAACACTTAATTGCACCAGGTAAAAAATAAATACCTTTCTAAAAATATGTAAACCGCTTTGATGGTAACCGCACAGAAAAAGTAGTATAATAATAATAATAATAACAACTTTATTCTTCTATACCGCCATAATCTTGCGACTTCTAGGCGGTTTACAATCAAGATATCCGGACATTCAGCAAAATACAATAAGCAGATATTCAGAGGAAATACAATACAAAACAATACAATACAATACAATAATTAAGAGAGCTGGACATTCAGTGAAATACAATAAGCAGATATTCAGAGGAAATACAGAGAGCAGAGACTTTAAGAAAGCAAGAAAATAGAAATACAAATTGCTGAGTAAGAGTATAAGATGTACATTTTTGGTGAGTGATGTCCGAGAGGCCCTGTTTGGAATGGGCCGCATGATATATATCAAGTTCCATTCCCTTTACAGGAATAAGCATTTGTTAGCCCACATTTAGTGCATTAATACACCGTAAAATGTGAAGGTACATTACTTGGTGCCTATACGTATGCATCAGAGGTGCCAAACTTGGTAGTTAGGTGTATAAAGTACACTAGGCGCTGTTCTATAAGGTTGTTCTGTTAGGCTTCTGCAGCTGGCATCGTGTTTGTTGCAGTTTTCTGGTCTCACCATATCTGGTTTGGTAGAACCAAACTTTCAGCTATCATGCTCCAGCTTTCTTCAGGGTATGCTGTAAGGTCTGCAGTTTGTTTTTATATATACGTAGTGGGTCCTCAAACCAGTTTGGCTGGGGCTTGAGTTGAATGAAGTAGGGAAAGTCCGTTGTTCAATTTGAATATTGATCTCTTTTGCCTGTAGAATGGAGAATTCTATGGTGCGCCTTTTTGTTTCTTCCCCCGAGCATATTTGGAAGGTTTAAAGCCTTTCTGGGTACATGTGATAGGGTGTATGGAGATCTAAGGAGAAACTCCCAAGAGAGAAGTGCTATTAGAAGACAATATGTGTCTGAGGGTAGACTTATTCAACCTCTTTGTCCCTAGGAGTGAATACAGGAATCCTGAAAGTGGGAGGGAGTAGCTACTAAGAAAGGCTATGTGGGAGGTGGCAGGAATAGACTATCCCTCTTATCCCAAAGGTAATCAATTTCCTTGAACATGGGAAGCCAGAAATTACTCTTTATAAAATCATCTGAGAAATCTAATTTGCATAGTAGTTTGTATAATGTGATAAACCTTGCAAGTTGTGCTATTCTGTTCCTTGGGAGTATTGGGCTGTTAATGTTATGGCCCAATGTTTCCAGGGTGTACTCTTAAAGGGGTCTAAATGGAAAAAAGAGAAGCAGCTCTCCCCTGGAGATACACCCTCTTCCAATAACACCGCCCATATGCCTACCTTAAGCTATTCTTGGTGGTCTAGGGTAGGTCCGGCAGGGACAATCTTCAGTTGTTCTTGCCCTTTCTGGAGCTGGGTTCAAAATGGCACCCATAAACCCTAGTGGCAGTCATGTGATACTACCACTATGGGTTAGGCTATTTGAATTTACATGTATTCCCATGGTAAGATGGGGAAGATGTGTAAATATTTAATTTACCCAAACCATGTCCAAACCACAATGCCTTGAAATATTTGTAGTGTGGGGACTGATTGTAAATAGCATCCTTCTGAAATCACTATTTACGTGTGGAAATTTTTTCAAAATGACTTCTCCTGTTATAGATCTTTGGGTTGCCTGCAGACAAATGCATTTTAACTGAGGTCCTTTTGCATAGTTGTGAATAAAAATATTGAAGAGAGCTGGTCTTATAGAGACACACAGCTTGTAAAAATAATTTTATTTTCAAATCTGTTTGAAAATGTTATGAATTTGGTACTGTTTTACGTTAACTTTTTTAGTTCAACAGCTCAGATATCTAAAACTAAAGGTAGATAATTTAAGAAGCCATTTACAAAGCCATGCTGGTGTCAGCCGCTGTGGTAACTGCTCCAAAACCCATAGAGATTTAAAAGGCTTCAGGGCTTTTGCCGTGCGGCAGCCACTAACGCAACTTTGTAAAAAAGGGGGGTTTAGCTAACTTTCCTTTAATAAAGTCACATTATTTCTTTACCCTTAGTTATGTTGTTTCATAAGTAACGATAATTTTCCATTTTCATATCCTAAACTAAGCATCACATTTACTACCATGTGAAGTTACAAAATTTATAGTGCCCAATGGACTTTCTATGACATTTTCCCAGTTAGAAGGAAGCTCATTTACTGGAAGCAGCTTAAGAACATAAGAATTGCCGCTGCTGGGTCAGACCAGTGGTCCATTGTGCCCTGCAGTCTGCTCCCACGGCGGCCCCTAGGCCAAAGACCAGTGCCCTAAATGAGGCCATCCCTACCTGCGTACGTTCCAGTTCAGCAGGAACTTGTCTAACTTTGTCTTGAATCCCTGGAGGGTGTTTTCCCCTATAACAGCCTCTCGAAGAGCGTTCCGGTTTTCTACCACTCTCTGGGTGAAGAAGAACTTCCTTACATTTGTACGAAATCTATCCCCTTTTAACTTCAGAGCGCGCCCTCTTGTTCTCCCTACCTTGGAGAGGGTGAACAACCTGTTTTTATCTACTAAGTCTATTCTCTTCATTATCTTGAATGTTTCGATCATGTCCCCTCTCAGTTTCCTCTTTTCAAGGGAGAAGAGGCCCAGTTTTTCTAATCTCTTACTGCACGGCAACTCCTCCGGACCCTTAACCATTTTAGTCGCTCTTCTCTGGATCCTTTCGAGTAGTTTAAATCCTGAGAAATAATTGTTTTCTTTAAATGTCCTTACATACATTGCATCTAACATTGTAGCTTTCAGAATAGACGTTCACGTCGAAATCCAATTAGCTAATTTTGGCCTCAAATGCTTGCTAAATTCCCTATTAAGAATGAATTTGTTGTTAGCATTGATGTAATTAGGACTGACAATTTTTAATTACAACTGTACACTTAATTATTTCTGTACTCATTAGCCAGAAAGGATGAAATATTTTATCCCTTGCTATGGAATAAAAAACCAAAAACATTGGTGTAGTTTGCATACTTTAGGGGAAAAGGGTAAGGAGGTTATATTGATGGCAGGATAGGAACGTCAATTTAGCATTTGCGCTTGCAACATTTGAGGAGGCGACACCCCACCATGCCCACCCCAATCCCTTATTTGTCCTGTTTTTCTGTTTTGATTAGAGTGTAAGCTCTGTTGAGCAGGAACTGTCTCTTATGTATTTGTATACAGCACTGTGTACATCTATTAATGCTACAGAAATGGTAAGTAGTAGTAGCTGATTTCTGTGGCCCTAGTGCTCTGGTAGTTAACTTCAGCCTTAGTTACAGGCTTGCAGTAGCAGCGATCCACAGCTTCGTCCATGGCTGCCACTCAGTTGACTGGAACATAATAATAGCCATACTGAGTCAAACCAATGGTCCATCTAGCCCAGTGTCCTGTTTCCAACAGTGTCCAATCCATGGGCACAAGTGCCTGGCAAAATCCCAAATAGTAGCAACATTCCATGCTACCAATCCTAGGGCAAGCAGTGACTTCCCCCATGTCTGTCTCAATAGCAGACTCAGCTTTCATTCTCTTTCTTTCAATGTCTGCTAACTATATATTTTATTTTGTAGGTTGCTTCTGCAGCAATCTGAGTGTGCCATATGGATAATCTCTTCTGCAACATGCTGTTACTGTCTCTTTATGGATTGTCATTATTATATCATAACTAAACCTGTGCTGGCATAATTGCCATAGTGATGCATCATTTTATGTCTTTTCTTTATTCATGGTTGGTTCTGGTGGATTTGCTCTGACCTTGTAGGCCCTGTCCAGAGATGTTAAATGGCTATGTATCTCCTTGTTTGCATTGCGGTTGATTTACTTGGCTCTTAACTATTCTATGAGTTTAATCTATATTATTTTTTATTTTACCTGTATGTTATTTCACATGTTCTGCCACAGGTTTAATTGCTATACATTGTGCTTTTGTTTTGTACTTTTTGTTGTACTGCCTTGAACTTTTTAGATGGAGTGGCATAAAAATATATAAAGTAACTGGTGAAATAAAAGTGGTTATTAAAGCCAAAAAGGCACCTTAGAAAAATGAAAAGCAAATCCAAATGAGGATAGGAAACAGCCTCGCTGCCAAACTAGATGTACGTAAAGCAGTAAAAAGGAAGGTGAAGAGAGACTATGAAAAGAAGCCTGTCAAAGAGGCAAAAGCTAGTAATAAAATCTTATTCAAGTATGTTAGATGCAAGCAGCCTATATTGGATCATTTAATGACTAGGGTTGCCATATTTTTCTTTGGGAAACCCTGGGCACATGATCCCGCCCTGTCCTGCCCCCAGCCCCACAAAGCCTCCTCTCTTCTTTCGGACAAGCTCCAACCATGTCTGGAGGGCCTGGAGCATGCGCGGATGTCTGTGACGTCATCCATGCATGCCCAAAGGCCCTCTATATGCTCATCGGGGCTTTCCAAAACCCAGACAAATGCCAGGTTTTGGAAAGTCTGTCCAAGTTTTCCCAGACGTCTGATAACCCTAACTAGGGTGATAAAAGGGTACTCAGAGAAGACAAAGGAAATAGCAGAAAAACTAACCCCCTCCCCCCTTTTACAAAACTGCACGAGAGGTTTTGAGTGTCGGCCAGTGTGCTGAATGCTCTGTACTGTTCTAACATTCATAGAGTTCCTAAGAACATCGGAGCAGCACAGAGCAATCAGAGCGTCAGCCGGAGCTAAAAACCTCTTGCACGGTTTTGTAAAAGAGGAGGGGGAATGGGTTATGGGTAAATTAATTCTTTGCCTCAGATTTTATTAAAGCAGATGTTGGAGAGATATCAGTACCGGAGCTATTATTTGAAGACAGTGAGTGGAGATGTAGCCTAATGGTTAGAGCAGCAAACTGAGAACCAAGAAAGCCCTGTTCAAATTCCACTGTGGTTTCTTATGACGTTGGTCACGCCACTTAACTTTCCGTTGCTTCAGGTACAAACTGAGGGCCCCTTTTACAAAGGAATTGAATGGGCTTTGACGCATTTGCCATGGGAGTATCACTACTGTGGCTTTGCAAAAGGGACCCTAAGTCATCCAGGAATAGGGAAATACCTACTGTGTACATGAATGCAACTCACCTTGAGCTACAACTGGAAAAAGCCTGAAACAAACACAAATGATTCTGAGAATACGTTGCAAATCATAGTGAGAAACAAAAGAACTTGTGGAGAGTTGATGTCCAAGATGAAGACTTTATTAAAACGAATAGATAATCCACATAAAGATGTCTAGGGCCTAAACCATTGGAAACATATGGACCCAACATGGTCTGTGTTTCAACATTATTGTCTTCTTCAGGGGTCTATATAGGTTCTATAGGCAGGCTTGTGGATTAAATAGTAAAAGCAATAGCTTCGACACTGGTGAGATACTCAATAGCGAAAACAAATCATAGTGAAACAGGAAGATGCATTAGACTAGAAGTTTATCATACATTAGACTGGAAGATTATCATGAATTAGAAGATACATAATAATGAATGTGACAGTTGAGCACACTGGATGAACCACATAAGTCTTTCTTTATTTGTCATCATTTACTATGTTACTAAAGTAACAAACTTAATAGCAGCCCATCACCAGGACCAGATGACCTTCACCCCAGAGTTTCAAAAGAATCTGAACATGAAATTGCTAATGCTAGTTTTTAAAAATGGTTGCAAAGTGATCCAGCAAAATATAGACTGGTATGTCTGACATCCATTTCAAGCAAAATGATAGAAGTTGTTATTAGGAAGAAAATCACTGAATATGTGGATAGGCATGCATTAATGGGGGGGAGAGCCAACATAGGCTTAACAAACGAAAGTTATGTCTTGCCCAGTTGATTTGAATTTTTTGAAGGTGTAAATAAACACGTAGATGACAGAGAGTCTAAGTGATAGAGAGTGACATGGGGACAAATTTATCCCCGTCCCCCCAGGAACTCAATTTCCCCATCCCGTCCCCATGTGTTTTGTCGCTGTCCCTGGTGTTGTCCCATTCCTGTAAGCTCTGCCTTAACCACATAAGCCTCGAACACTTAGGATTTTAAAGTGTTTGAGGCTTGTGCAGATGAGGACAGAGCTTGCAGGAATGGGGCGGGGACAGACAAAGAACTTGCGGGGATGGGATGGGATGGGAAAGTGAGTTCCCACAGGGACGGGGAAAAATTTGTCCCCGTGTCATTCTCTACTAAGTGATAAATCAGGTTTAACTCACATGCTCTGTATCGCTCCTGTTAGAGCATTTTGCTGGCTGTGCTTCACCCTAAATAATATTTCACTTTGTGAATTGATACATTTTTGATGTCTTCACATGCAAATCTGGAAAAAAAAATTCTTGAACAATATCAACATGATTTGCTTCATTAAGGCGTACAATGTCTTGAGGCAATCATAATGGAAATACATAAGGTTAATGCCAGTCACAAAGCTACAGGCAGACTATACCCTGGGGATATATCACTATAAGACAGCTCTATTCCCTTCTGACTTGGAAAGAAATATGCATTTAGTATGTGTTGAAATGTTCTTTCCTTCACACATATCTTAAAGGATACAAAATTTTCTATGTACGAGTTTTGACAAAAAAAATTGAACCCCACACATACTGTTTGACAGATATACCATTAGCAAATCATAATCAGTTTATGAAGGAAAATGAACATGTTCCAAGAACGTGCCTATATTCCATAACTGTAACAAATAGAAAATTCTCTGCACACCAGTTATGCAGGACATTTATTTAGAGAGAGGCTTCCAGAAGTGCTGTGCTGGGCCAGACAAGTGGGCCATCGAGCCCAGTAGTGGTCAATATGGGTTACTCTGAGCACCAATCAGTTCTCAAATAAGAAAGCTTATTCAATTCTGCTCACCCACCAAAAAGGGAGATGGAAATATCAGAGGCTAATGTAAAAGTGAGTTGCAAAAAACAGGGTAGTGCTGCCTGATTCACCGATTCGAAACAATTCACTGATTAACTTCGATGAATTGGTTAGAATCGATTTGTTTGCTGGAAAAATCAGACTCACCGATTCAGTGAGCCCTGACAATACCTCCGGGCCTAAAGCGGCAGCAGCAACAGCAGTGTCCATTGGGCAGAGGCAGCGCTCTGAACAGGCTTCTCCTGGCCTTCCTTGCTGGGGTCTTCCCTCTGCCGCATCCCTGTCACCTCACCCCACCCTATCACTTCTCTTGCTTGCATCTCTTCCTCCCTTCCCACCCTCCTTTCTGGTCTGGGTCACATTCTTCCTCCCTCCCCTCTCCTTATGGGTCCAGCATCTATCTCCCCTCCACTAACTATGGGTCCATCATCCATGTCCCTATCTCTGCCCCCTCTTTGGTCTCCATGTTCTCCCCACCCCCAATTGCGGGCCACCATCCATCTCTCCTCCCCCTTCCTTAGGTCTGCCTTCTCACTTTCTGATTGCCCCCTCCCCCATGACATCTCCCTACCATCCTGCTCCTGACCCGACAACTCCCCTCCCTCCCCTGTACAGGTCAGGCCTCCGATTGGTCTCCCTCCCCATGTAGAACTGATATAGAGTTACCAGATGTCTGGATTTCCCCGGACATGTTCTCCTTCTGTCCGGTGGTCCAGACGGCTTTTCAACACCCGGCACTTTGTTGGGTTTTGAAAAACTTTCCTTCGGGCAGGAGGGAATCTGCACATGCACAGATATGACGCGATGACATCACGTGCACGTGACGTCATTGCATCGTATCCGCGCATGTGTGGATGTCCTTCCTGATGAGAGCAGGCAGCAGGGGGGTGGGATTGGAGGCAGGGCTGGGGCGGGAGTGGGGGCAAGTTCAGGGGCAGGATGGGACAGAATCGGGGTGGGACTGGGCGGGCCTGGGGGCTGGTCTAGGGGTCTGTATTTTCCAGATGGAAAATCTGGCAACCCTAAGCTGGTATCTCATATCCATGGGCCCTCCCAAAGCAGCAGTGGCAGTCGGCTAGCAGAGGCCCTGCCAGGGCCTTTCCTCTGTCACGTCACAATGATCTGTTTCTGCTGTCCATGTTTGCTGTGAACTTCTGGACCAGGTGGGCTGTATGATCTTTTAAAGTCATTTTTTCAAGTACCAAACTGAATTAGCATCTTTTTCTCTGTCTTTACTTGTGTGTGCTTTAAATTTGTAAATTAAGATGCTCCACATAACATTTTATGATATATGTTGTCTGCCTAAAGCAGAGGTTCATAAACAATGTGGCTTGCAGAATTCATTTTTGTGGTCCTGTTTTGTCTGCAGCTGAATCTGACCCATCGGTTTCCGTGCACAGCAGCAGCAGCAAAGGCAGTAATGCTGACAGGGATCCCAGATGCCTAGAGATGGAAGCCCCCCTCCCCCTCCCCCGGCTTAATTGGCCCTTCTTTTAAAAAGTGTGGGATCTCCTGGCTTTTAGTAACATTCACAATCATTGTTTCAGAGCTAGGAAAGCTTGTCTGTCCAAACCTCTTTTTCCAGCCATCTTAAATAATTTTAAATGTACATTTGATGAAACGATGCGCCCTGTTGTATGTTATATGCTATGTAGTATTCTGCCTTTGCTAAGATTAAATGCCAGTTTAATAAAGCAGCAATTTGCTGTGCTCTGTTCAAGGAAGTGATTCCTTGTCAGAATGAATTAATATTATAGGCATCAGCTGTCATCTTCATGTAAGTTAGGGCCCAAGACTTCTAATGCTAGTGTCTGTCTCTAAATGCATAATTGGCAATGGTTTTAAAGCAATGCTTTATATTCTTCAGTGGGAAGCAACAGCTAAATATCCGTACACCTGATTCTGTTGCTTGTCTCAGCAAGAGCCGAAACTTCCAATCAATCATTGGCCCCTATTGGAATAAGCTGTTAATGAGTCTAAAAGGGCAAGAAGCTATACATGAGATCCATGTAAGGTTTCCATAGTAAAAATATGTGATGCCTCATTAACTGTGCACCAGAATCGAAAGATTTATTGCTGCTTAATTGAAGCAGAATGCAACAGGTTGTATCACGTTCATATTAAACGTAGGTACCCTGAATAGATCCTGGTTTCCATCATTTCAATGTGTGTTGGCAAAGAAGCCTTTTCACTAGCAAACTATTTCTTCTTTTGGGAAAAACTGACAGCATGTGGCTGTGGCATTATCTTTTAAAGCATGCACGAAAGGGGACATCCTCGTTACGGGACATCACTGTTCAACAATGAGTTATTTTCCCATTAAATACTAGAAATAAAACAATGTATTGGCAGAAAAATATTGGGGAAAAACCCTAAGTAGATGCAAATGAAGGTTGGGACAGGTTAGAACATAAGAGTTGCCATACTGGGACAGACTGAAGGTCCATCAAGCCCAGTATCCTGTTTCCAACAGTGGTCAATCCGGTCACAAGTACCTAGTAGATCCCAAGTAGTAGAACAGATTTTATGCTGCTTATCCTAGAAATAAGCCGGTAGAATTTACCAAGTCCATCATAATAATGTCTTATGGATTGCACCATAGTGGGAAGACCAGGGGAGTGTCTGGACTAAAACCTGTAGTGAAGGAAACATTACATTTTCCCCTCCATATTTACGGGGGTTAGGGGCAGAGCCGGCCCGCGAATATGGAAAAACCGCAAATAATATTTGGGCCGGTTCTGCCCTTATCCTCCGCTTCCCCCAGCTATTTTTAGCCCTGTAAACCCCCCTTAAGCCTTACCTAGTAGTCTAGAAGGTTTTCAGGCAGGAGCGATCTTCCCATGCTCCTGCCCCATGCAGATCGCTCACAGGAAATGGCTGCCTTGAGCTCCCGTAGTCTCTCGAGCCATTTCCTGTGAGCGATCTGCACAGGGCAGGAGTGTGGGAAGATCACTCCTGCCTGAAAACCCGCTAGACCACCAGGTAAGACATATGGGGGGGGGGGGGGAGGCTTACAGAGCTAAAAATAGTCTGAAAAATTAAAATTTATTGTATGGTCAAAAATCATGAATAACCGAACCCATAGATAATAAATCCCAATAAATAAATAGAAAATATACACTTCCTCCTCTGTATTCGCGAATTTCTTAACTACCTTTATGAAAAAATTCACCCAGGGTGGTGTATAGTAATTTAACATAAATCTTACAATTTTGTTCACAACATAACTCTACTAAAATGGCCAAATATAAGAACAATTTCAGGCAATGAGGCAAACTTGGAAATGGCAAATTGAAACCTAGTAATAGAACTAACATGAAACAGTGTGAGGAATATTATTTTCTTCTATTTGGGGTCCTTTTACTAAGGCGAGCTAACCGATTTAGCGCGCACTAAATGCTAAGACGCCCATAGAATATAATGGGCGCCTTAGCATTTAGTACGCGCTAATCTTTAGCTTGCCTTAGTAAAAAGACCCCTTTGTTTGGAAGATGTTGACTGAAGGCTTCTTAGTCAAGATAAATAATAACACGATTCTATACAGAGCTCTCTTAAAGTACTGTTTTAGAGAGATCTTCTATATTTCATTAAAAAATAGATCAGACAGGAAACAGGAACTCTCTCAAGTAACCTATGTGTTAAACCTGTTGACTCTAATGGACTAAAACATATTCATATAAGTCTAATATATCTTGTGCTGTGATGTGTGGCCTCAGTAGACATCATAGTCTACTGCTAAGCGAAAGAATACAAATAGTGGGATATGTGACTTGTTTATACCACAAGATAGAGGGATACCAACTGCATAATACTGCAAAATTTCATCCTCGGGTATTGATTGATTACATCTTTAAAAAATGAGATTTTATCAATAATAAAGTAATTAATGTGGAGGAGCCAAGATGGCAGCTACAGCCTAGATCTGTCCTGTCCTTTCCATGCTGATGCTGTGATGAAAAAGAAGGGAAAGGTCAGGGTCTTTGGAACCTCAACCACAACCTTCTGCATTGGTTTCTGGCCCTATGAATACTTATTGTACATTCAGCATGAAGGGCTGGTTCCTCCAGGATTTGGTGAATCGCCAGCTGCCAGGTGGAGCGACTTTGATTTATCTTTGGCTAGGCCATTGGAACCTGTTATTGATATACAACATAAGTCACTGGGTAAGAAGGCTCCTGGGACATCAGTGGAAGCTTCACAAGAACCTCAGGGTCAACAAGCTTCGATTACAGTTGCGGGAGGAAGAATGGCTGCACCAGGAATGGAAGCAGAGGCCATTTATTGCTGTTGGCAACGTCAAGTGAAATAGTGCTTCAGAAACCTCCTGTTTTCACATAGGAAACAATTTGGACAGCAATTTTGGATTGGAATAAAGCACTCTCAGTGCAATTTGCTTTGGAGGAACGTCAGGAGAGGGGAGATTTGATAAAGACGTTTAAATACCTACATGGTATAAATGCGCATGAGACATTTTTCCCCTCAAACCCTCCTAATTTGCTATTTTCAAAATGGATTTTTATGCTGTTCATCTGCAGTTCGTCTAAATCTCAAGGGGGCCTGTTGGAGGTGTGTTGTGGATGGGACTAGGCAGGTTTATGACTTAGATATTTTTCTACTATAATCAAACATTTAAGAATACGTCAAGGGCACAGTTTGGATGTTTGGGACTAGACCATTTTTAACAATGAATAAGTGCCAAAAAGGTGCCTAAACTGACCAGATGACCACTGGGGGGATAAAGGCATGACCTTCTCCCACACACTCCCTCAGTTGTGACTGACCCTCCTCCCCCCCAAAGATGTGAATGAAACAGTACATACCTGCCTGTATGGTAGCTTCAGATGTTATGGCCAGTCCTAATTGAGCAGCAAACAAGTTCCTGGATTAGCCTAGTGGGCAGTGTAGTCTATCAGAGATGGAGACTCAGGCTCATACCCTACTCTAACTATTATGTGATCCTTCCACAACCCGCCCAGATTCTACTATACCTACATGTAGGTGACACCTGCAGGCATAAGGGCTATTGGTGTGGTGTACATTTGGGTCAAATAGGTTTTGATAAGGTTTAAGACAGAAAGAAGATTGACTCATTTAAGCTTTGGTGTTAAAGAAGGATTTTAAGCATGCCGTGGACCGCCATAAGAACTAATAAATCGATTCTGGAAGAGATCAAACCGGCTATGTCACTTGAAGCCCAACTGATGAACTTACGACTGTCTTATTTTGGTCACACCATCATAAGAGAGAGATCACTGGAGAAGGACATCATGTTTGAGAAGACTAGCACAAAACCGATTTCTCTTTAGATCAGCAATTCATCAAGTCGCTTGGACTTGAACACAAGTCGATGGCACCTAACAACAACATCATACACAATAAGGGAGTTTATGGTGAAATGTGTACCTGGGCCTTTTAATGAAAAGTTCACTGCAATGCCCTCTAAGGTGCCTCACTGCTCTGCTGGGATGTCTGTGTGGCCAGTCTACTACAAATGCTGGCCCCTCCTACATCATGACTTATTTTGTGTGGGGGGTTTTTGGACACACATCTGAAAAATGGCCATTTCTGAAAAAAACAAAGACATTTTGCAGTTTATGAAAATGGGCATGTTTGGTATTGGATTTTTGTGTCTTCTGCAAAACGTCTAAACTCGGATTTAGACGTCACACCTCCTATGACTCGTATTTACTATTTACTGACTGTAAAGAAAGAGATTTTGGAAGAACAGGTAGAATTGAATCCTGAAGTTGAGACCTCTGAGACATTTTTTGACAGTAGCAACAACATTAGTGATTACTTGGCATTGCCCTCAGATCATGACTAGCTTCTGCATTATTATTATTTTTTTTTTAAGAGAGACTTTTTTTTAGGATGTCAGATCAGAATGTTTCCTGACCTGACTAAGGAAACCCAAGAAAGAAGGAATTGCTGTCTATTACTTAGCCCAGTGGTTCCCAACCCTATCCTGGAGGACCATCAGCCAGACAGGTTTTCAGGATAGCCCTAATGAATATGCATGGAGCAGATTTGCATGCCTGTCACCTCCATTATATGCAAATCTCTCATGCACATTCATTAGGGTTATCCCAAAAACCCGACTGGCTGGTGGTCCTCCAGGACAGGGAATGAGAACCACTGGCTTAGACTACCAGTTTCCACTCTGTTTGAATAGTCATCCCACGTCACTATCTGGATACCAGTGTTGAATCTCTACGTTGTTTTAATCTAGGTGTCCAACATTTAAAAAAAAAGCAGCAACTGAGTAGCAACCCACAGGTTACTAAGTTACTGTGGCAGAATCGATTATTGCTCCATCCAACCAATAATTTAAAGGAGGAAAAAAACCTCTCTAGTGATCTGCCCTCATGCTTCAGTTGGAGTAGAGCTCCAGATGGTTTAATAAGTGGGATTAGACTGCAATTTAGTTAAGCATTTGGTTTTTTGAAACGCAGAACGTGTTTTTGAACTTAGTGGCCTGCTGCAAAGACACACAGACTGGCATGAAAAGATGAAACCCCTCAGCCAGGTTGACTGCTATTTTAAACGATAATTAAAGCATTATTATTTTGCCAGCAGGCACTAGACCTGGGGTATAGTGAGGGCTCAAAGCTGGTTTTCTAAATGGCAGAGCAGTGGGGAATGGCAGGATTTCTTAAGTGTCTAAAAAATTCTGCTGTCTGGTTCCGTTTGCAATCAGCCACTTTTGTGCTGTTGGCTGAACAGCCATGACCTTAGTGAACAAATCGTAGCTATCAAAGGCAATTTACATGGCAAGCTGTTTCTTTCCCCTGCTTATTCTGGGTGGGTTTTTGTTGGTTTTTTTTTGCTTGTTTCTGCTTGTTGCCACTTGTCATCTGCATTCTGCACTAAAGCTTGTCTTTAGGCACTGTTGTGGCATTTTGCTTTCAGCAGTTCCTCAAGCTTAAAAAAAGAAAGAAGGAATATCTTTTATTCTGGAAAGCAATCACTGGCTGCTTAATCTCTGCAAATCTGTAGCACTTGTCTTGGCTATAATACAGCGAAAGTCTGGTATAGAATTTATTTTCCCCATCACCTGTCTTTACAGAGCTATGGCTGGAGTCTTTTCTCATCCCCCCCCCCCCCCTGTTAAGAGGCTTGTGAGTTTGTTTAGTCTCTTCAGCTGGGATTTTGGTGCAGTGTAATGTGTTCCAGCAGCCTAACCCTGTTTGGATCATTTCCCTTTTCAAGTCTGCCTTCCAGCCCCGTTCAGGTAGCAGTTCACTGGTCTTCCTGTACATCATGTGAAAGGAATCCATGTCAGTGCCTGAGAATGTATCACAGACTGTAATACTTTCACCAGGGAGGGGGAAAAAACCCTCACTTGCTCCCTGCTAATGATTTCCTTGCACAGAAAGGGTCACATATATTTTATGCATTCCAGAGTGATGGAGACATGCTTTGTGGGCCTATAAACGTTATTGATGAACACTGCACAAAATCAGTTAAGCTATGCGAGAAAACTGTGCACTTGCAGATTTGGTTTCAACCAGATCTCGTCGTTAAATTAATTTTTTTAGTATTTGCTAGTAAAAGACTAGATGTAGGATTATGTTTTATTTCTTTTTTTTTAGCTCTGTAAAAGAAAAAAAGTTACTTATTTCTTTCCATGTACAGTTGAACAGGAGTGAGAGGAAGGTCACATAGCACAGAAGGGATTTTTAGTTTCATTGCTTGGGCATTACAAAACAGTTCTGCTTGTCAGTATGATCATAATGAATGTTCATGACATACAGTCCAACAACAACAGTTTAGTAAAAATATACAATACACATACTATCACACTTTCACAGAAAAGGTGCACTGAAAGCAGTGAGAAAAACTCCACAAGAGCCTAAAACTTATTCAAAAGGTGACATGCACGAGTTAATTCAAATGGTTGCAATTAAAACAAGTGAATAATAGAAGACCTGCTCTCTTATTCTTAAGGCACCATAAGGATTGAGGGCTTTATAGACTGATTTAAGTCAGTGAAATTTAATTAATGAATCCAGGGTGTTTGATCAGTTCATGGGAACATGTGTACAAGTTTATCTCAAGTTCACCAGGGTTTATCACCGCAAATAGCAAGACAGGAATCACCCACAAACATCATATTAAATACCCTATGGCCAATCAAATCTATAATAGTAAAAATTTCATTACATATTTAATTGAATGTTTTAAGACGTGCTAAATAGCCCAAAATACCCTGGTGCCTAAATAATTTAATTCAAGAAATCAAAATCACTGATACAGTGTCGCATCATTTGAAAAACGTTCCTGCAGTGCCAAAACAATACCATCAGGAATTCAGCACCAAATTATATAAGAGAAATTACATCCCTGGATAAATTTAAAAGTAACTTGAAGGCCTTTCTTTTTAAAAATGCATTCGGTGTATAATAGTCCTTCTAAGGATGGTAGTGGAAATCTGTTTCTTGCCATATTTTAATCATGTTAGCTTATCTTACATTAATAATAATAATAACTTTATTTTTGTATACCGCATTACCATGGAAGTTCTATGCGGTTAACAGATGAAGAGACTGTACATTACAGTGAAGTTACACATTTTTTATTTTTGGGCATAGCTACATTTACATTTTCGGCAACACTACATTTATGGTGAAGTTATTTTTCAGGTCGGTTACAATTGCAGAGAAGTTACATTTGCTGTAGGTTGCATATATATAGCGGAGTTCATACAGTAGTGTTACATACGGCGGTGATATATACTGCGGAGTTCAATAAAGCAGAGCAGAGGCATTTAGTAAGGGAGGTAACGAAGAAGGGGTGATTAGTTGGATAGGGTTGGAGTCCCACAAGGTGTGGAGTCCCACAAGGTTTCCCCCTATCTCCTATCCTCTTCAACATTTATATGTCTTCCCTGAATCTCCTCCACCTATCCCCCCTAGAAATACTTTACACTTACGCCGACGATATCCTGGTCCTCCTCGAGACCGACGCAAACCTCACTAATCTCGCAGCAAACATCTCCTCATGCATAACCAACCTTCAATCCTGGGCCCTCACTGTACAAATGAAACTGAACGAGTCCAAAACGAAACTACTTTGGCTCGGCCCTAAACTAGACCAACTACCCACCTCCATCCCATTGTCCACAGGCTCCTCTCTACAGTTGGAGTTCTCTAGCAAAGTTCTGGGCATCACCATTGACTCCTCACTATCCTTCAACGACCACCTCAACTCCCTGATAAAAAAATGCTTTTGCAGCCTTCACATGCTGAGGAAAGTGAGGTCCTGCTTCCACCAAAAACACTTTGCCGTCCTCGTACAATCCATCATCCTCTCCAGACTGGATTACTGCAATTCCATTTACCTAAGCTTAACTAAGAAAAGCCTCCATAGACTCCAACTAATCCAGAACACCGCGGCTAAGCTTATCTTCTCTAAAAGTAAATTTGACCATGTCTCACCACTCCTGTCCAAGCTCCACTGGTTTCCTGTTATCTCCAGAGTCCACTTTAAATGTGCCTGCCTAACCTTCAAGATACTTCACGGCATCCTTCCTCCTCTTATTCCTCTATCCTGGAATTCCTCAAATCCAATTTCCACTAGATCCTCGCAAAAACTAAAATTGTCCTACCCCTCCTTAAAAGGCATCTCCCTCGTTGGTAAACTTGGGTCCTCCCTCCCCTTCAGAATCACTCAGCTCTGGAATAGTCTCTCTTCCCCTCTCTGTAACTTGAGCTCCCTTCTACTATTCCGTAAGCATCTGAAGACCTGGCTCTTCTCCAAAATGTAACCTTTTCCCCTCCCTGGTACTCTTAGCCCTAACTTCTCTTCTTACTTACTTATATATTTCCATTGGAGTTCCGTTCTATCCCAAACCATGTAAACCGTGTCGAGCTCCACTTGTGGAGATGATGTGGTATATAAACCCAAGATTTAGTTTAGTTTAGTTTAGTTTAGGGTGATCCATTTTGTTAAGCCATTTGGTGGCTGACAGGATTGGAGTAGTCGAGACATTATTCTAGACTATTTATTTTTTTGTTCCACTTCCTTTTGTTTCGGTCCTTTTGTATTTCTGCCCTTCTCCATCCTATATCAGTAAGTTTATGTTTGTCAGTGTGTTTGATTGCTTGTAACATTATTTGTTTTTAACCTACGTTCTTTTTATACTTTGTTTTTATATTATGTAAAACCGCTTTGAATTTTAATAAGGCGGTATATCAAATTTTTAAATAAACCTGAAACCTGAAGGCTACTGTAAAAAGGAACTTATCTTTATCAAAAGACCGCTGTCATTCGTCAGTCAAGAAATGTTTTTATCAGGGAGTGCCAGCTGATCACCCTACAGAGCCCCATTTCATGTCCTTCCTCAGGGGCATATCCCTTTGCAATTTGAATGAAATGCTGGTTCTCTGCGGCATGGCTTGGCTGCAAATGAAAGCGAGAGTACTTAAGTATTCAGGCGAGCTCCCCATTTTTGTATTTCCAAGTAGAGTTCCAGGGCCATCAAGCTTCCAAATGGTATAAATTAATATCCGATTATCTTTCTAATAAGCCAAAAACAAGTTTAAGAGATATCTGGAGCTTGGAAGTACAACAAAATATATATGATGCTCAATGGTCTCGAATTTGGTCTCGAAGGATGTGGTGCACAGCGTCAGCGTCTATGGGACAAACCTTGTCTTTCCTTTTGTATAGAATTTTCTGGACTCCGGTAAGATTACAGAAATTAGATAATACAAAATCTAATAGATGCTGGCACTATCATCTTGCAGTGGGGACATTAGACCATCTCTTATTTCAATATCCACTGATACTTAATTTTTGGAAATCAATTTGGGGGAAAATAAATTGTGTCTTAGGATTCTCTGTTCCATTATTTTATGGGATGATTCTATTTGGGACTTCATTTTTACCTAAAAGTCCAATAGATAGCAATAAAGCCAGACTTCTTATTATTATGATAGGTGTGGCCCTACAATTAATTACTAGAAATTGGAAAAACTGGGACCATCTAAATTTTATCTTTTGGTGGGAAACGCTCTGTTTATGCTATCGATATGAAAGAATGTTAGCAGAGCAATCAGGAGCGATCAAAAATTTTAAAGAAATTTGGAGTCCTTTAGACACATTTGTTAATCACCTTAAAGATTAATAATTTACCTACCAGATTTAGTTATCTTTACTCTTTTGCACACACATCCAGGACGGGGTGGGGGTGGGGAGGGGGTGGGGTAGGGAGGGGGAGGAGTGGGGAAGGGAAGGGGGGAGTGGGGAAGGGAAGGAGGGTATGGTTAATTGATTCATGTTTAATGCAAGTATATAAGTGCTGTTTTGCTTTTGAAATTTTGAATGTATACTGATTGCACGTGTTAGATGCTTTATAAAATCAATGAAGAATTTAAAATAAAACAATTCAAATGTGAAAAGGTGCAGGGAGAAGCGCTTGTTTAGTACTCCCTGAGGAGAACGACTAGCGGTTACACCCTGAGGTAGCATGGAATTGAGAAACGCTGGTTGTCGTTGGTGTGCCGATCCTTGTTTTTTTTTTTTTTTTACTATTATCTGGAACTTTTGTTTTCTTTTCACTGCATTGCACAGAGTCATTTTTAATGTGATAAAAAGGAGGATTTTTATGCCAATGAGGTTTTGTCCAGGCAGGCCTTGTGTCGCTGCTGCGGCTAGCATGCCCTGCATTTTCGGAGACTTTTCCCTCCTTTTCACATTTGAATTAACTCGTTCATGTCACCTTTTTGAATACATTTTAGGCTCTTGTGAAGTATTTCTCACTGCATTCAGTGCACCTTTTTTGTGAACATGCCAGATAGTTTGTGACAGTCCAGTTACGACTGCTACTATTACTACTTATTATTTCTATAGTGCTGCTAGACATATACAGTGCTGTATATTAACATGTAAGAGACAATCGGTACTCAATGGAGTGTACAACCTAATTAAAACAGACAAACAGGACAAATAAAGGTTAAGGAATTTCTCACTGAGGGAATGATAAAACAGCCATGGGTACTTTGCAACTGATTGGGAGTTAGTAGTTAAAAGCAGCCTCGAAAAGTGGGCTTTTAGCCTAGGTTTGAATACTGCCAGAGACGGAGCTTTACCTACTGACTCAGGCGGTCTGTTCCAGGCATATGGTACAGCAAGATAGAAGGGACGGAGTCTGGAGTTTGGCAGTAGAAGAGAAGGGTACAGTTGTTCATGCCAAGATATTCCATGTCCTTGGTTGTCTTCTGCATATAGTATTTTGCACTGAGTCAGTCACTCATGTCTGTGAGAATGAAACGGCGACATAATTTGTCCCTGTCCTTGCATTTAACCGTGGGAAACCATCCCCGTGTTATTCTTTAAGGAGAGAGAGAGAGAGAGAAGAATGAGAGTATGAATCTGCGGAAACGAGGACAAATTCTGTCCCTGAGTCAATCTGGGCAGATAACCATGAGTGGACCTGTGCATTTGCTATCTCCAGCCTTGATTGTGCCTTCCTTTATGAACCTTTAATTTGTGAACACCTATTGATTCTTTTTCAAGCTAATAGTGTGTTAATTATTTAACTTGAAAGTTATGACATTAAAGAGCATATTTTACAGATGGGGTCTTTTTTTCTACTCTGAGTGGCATTACTTCCTGTCTTCCTGCTGTTGATCTGGTACATGATAAAAAGAAGCTTTCGTGGCCTCTGAGTACTATATAGGAAGGAATACTGCATTCTGTGTGCATTTAAGCAACATCATTTCAGTGTTCGAGGTCTGCAGTGGATTTTGAAGGTGTTTTTTGCAAAATTAATTTATGCAGAAGCAGTGTTATTATCCTTCCTTGTTCATCGGATAATTTACCCCCTAACCAACCATGCGTTCTGATAAATCTTTTCTTTTAAATACATCTTGTCATCTGCAAATGAAGATGAAAAAGCATTGAGCGGTGCGTGCGGAATGCTAGTTACTCTGGTTCTTTGCAACTTAGAATCTCTGCTATTATTTTCACTCTAAACAAAAAATCTTGCATTTTCTGTTGGATGAGGATTGATCTATGCTTAGAGTGAAGGTTGAAGCATTAAACTGAAATTTGGGAACCAACAATTTAAATCCCATTGAAGAGACGTTCAATCTAATCTAATCTAATCCTTAGGTTTGTATACCGCATCATCTCCACATTCGTAGAGCTCGGCGCGGTTTACAGTAGAAGAAATAGGAAGGAACTACAACAGAGGGTTTGAGGTAGAAGTGTGAAGAAAATTTAGAGGACTTGGGATGCCAAGATATAAGAGTTTCCTTGATTCCTAATTTGGAGGGAGACTTACATTTTTGAGAAAAGCCAGGTTTTCAGATGCTTGCGGAAGATTTGGAGAGAGCTCAAGTTCCGAAGAGGGGAGGTAAGGTTGTTCCAGAGCTCAGTGATTTTGAAGTGGAGGGAGGTCCCTAGATTTCCTTTGTGGGAAATGTCTTTTTGTGAGGGGAAGGATAGTTTTAATTTGTGGGAGGATCTGGTGGTATTAGGGTTTGAGGAATTCCAAGAAAGAGGGATAAAGGGAGGGAGGATACCGTGTAGGATTTTGAAAGCTAAACAGGTGCATTTATAGTGGACCCTGGTGATTATCGGAAGCCAGTGGAGCTTGGCCAGGAGCGGGGAGACATGGTCAAATTTGCTTTTAGCGAAGATGAGCTTGGCCGCGGCATTCTGAATCCATTGGAGTTTGTGGAGGTTTTTCTTGGTTAGGCTTAAGTAGATAGAGTTACAATAGTCCAATCTGGAGAGGATGATGGATTGGACAAGGAGGGTAAAATGTTTTTGATGGAAGCAGGATCTAACTTTCCTCAGCATGTGAAGGTTGAAAAAGCATTTTTTTACCAAGAATTGGAGGTGGTCATTAAAGGACAATGTGGAATCAATGATGATGCCCAAGACCTTGCTCGAGAACTCAAGTTGCAGAGAGGAGCCAGAGGGTAGTGGGAAGGAGGTGGGTAGGTGGTCTAGTTTTGGGCCAAGCCAAAGGAGTCTTGTTTTGGACTCATTCAATTTCATTTGCACAGTGTGGGCCCAAGATTGTAGGTTCATTATACAAGAGGATATGTTCTTAGCCAGGTCGATGAGGTTCAAGTCAGTCTTGAGGAGGACGAGGATGTCGTCTGCATAAGTGTAAATTGTTTCAAGGGGGGATAGGTGGAGGAGTTTCAGGGAGGACATATAGATATTGAAAAGGATAGGGGATAATGGCGGTGGAAGAAGACATCTTTTTCCTCACAGGACCTATGACTACAAGAGGGCGTCCATTAAAAATCAAGGGTGGGAGATTTCATGGTGACATCAGGAAGTATTTCTTCACCGAAAGGGTGATTGATCGTTGGAATGATCTTCCACTTCAGGTAGTTGAGGCCAACAACGTGCTCGATTTTAAGATAAAATGGGACAAACATGTGGGGTCATTTTGAGGGAGTGTTTAGGGGGGAGGGTTATTCGATGGCCCTTTTCTGCCGTCATACTCTATGTTTCTATGTTCTTTCTGACCTTGGCCTAGTCACTTCACCTGCTATTGTCTAAATGACAAACATGGAAGGGTATTTTCAAAAGGACATACCAATTCAGAATGGAGACATCCAGCTCTTAATGTCCAAAAAGAATATCCATCTCATATCAGGATTTCCTGTTCGAAAATATATGAGATGGATGACCATCATGAACAGCCATTTTATGAACTAGAACAGGGGTGGGCAATTGTGGTCCTCGAGGGCCAGAATCCAGTCGAGTTTTCAGGATTTCCCCAATGAATATGCATTGAAACCAGTGCATGCAAATAGATCTCATACATATTCATTGGGGAAATCCTGAAAACCCGACTGGATTCCGGCCCTCGAGGACCGGAGTTGCCCACCCCTGAACTAGAACGTCCGACATTTGAATGACAAAAAAGCAAGGACAAAGACATCTGTCTTAGAAGAATGGCCACACAGACCTCACTGCAGAACAGAGGCAGCCTAGTGGTTAGTGCAGAGGACCATAAACCAAGGGACCCAGATCCAAATCCCATTTTAACTCTTTTATTTGATAATAACATAAGAACATAAGAATGGCTACTGCTGGGCCAGACCAGTGGTCCATCATGCCCAGCAGTCCGCTCACGCGGCGGCCCTCTGGTCAAAGACCAGCGCCCTAATTGAGACTAGCCCTATCAGCGTACGTCCTTGTTCAGCAGGAATTTGTCTAACTTTGTCTTGAATCCCTAACAGCTGTCAACATTTGCCTATTTCTGATCTGAAGAAGAAGGATCACCTTTGAAAGCCAATCAAATGCCCTATGTTAGTTCAATAAAAAAGGTATTACCTTTATTCTTTTTGTTTTGTTTTATTTTTCTTATTTCTTTATATTATCTCAAACAGTGGACTAACATGGCTACCACGCCATTTCACTCTTTTATTTTGTAATTATAACCCCTCCAGGAATAGAAAAATATCTACTGTTTCTGAACGTATACTTCAATGGTCTTTAGACTTGCAGGTGGCTTATATATTTAGGTATAGTAAATATTTTCCTGTTTCTGGAAGACTCACAATAAAATTTAAAAGTGAAATTTGAACCTGTGCTCAGACTTGCTCTCTGCTTTAAGACTGACTCTAATACCTGAAGCTGTCACAGATCCTGAGGAGTGGGATGGGAACAGCAACCACTGGGGATTCAGAAGGTGTTATGCCTTAATCTCTCCAGTGGTCAGCCACTTGATCAGAGCACCTTTTTTACCCTGGACATGACTAAAACAGGTCTAACTTAGGACGTTCTTTTTAAGCTTCCCATTCGGTAATTGCTGTTGGACGTCTTGATTTTGGGCACTCCGTAAGCATGCCGAAAACATGCCCACACATCCCCCTTTGCTATTTGAATGCCCTGCAGTACCAAGATGGATTTCAACTGCCCCATACATTACACTCTGCCAAGAACTTTTTCAGTCTGCAGAGCATAACTGTCGTGTCATTCCAAATTACCGGGAAATTATTCACATTCATGTCCGCCAATCCATTTTCTCAATAAATGACCCTACACTTTGGAACACATTTCCCGTTACTATGCGCCTTCTCTTTTCACTAGAGTCTTTCAAACTTGACCTAAAAACATTTTTTTTCCTGATGCATACTCATAATAATCCACTCTTACCTGGAGACCCCAGCTTGACCAAATCCTGAAGGCAAACTTACCCCCTCTTTTACTAAGGTGTGCTAACTCATTAGCATGCACTAATCGAATTAGCACGCGCTAAGCGCTAACGCATCCATAGACCATTCAACTGAATATTCTCTATTAGGGATGCAAACTACCATACTTTACCATCTAGACCAGTGATTCCCAACCCTGTCCTGGAGGATCACTAGGCCAATTGGGTTTTCAGGATCGCTCTAATGAATATGCATGAGAGAGATTTGCATATAATAGAAGTGACAGATATGCAAATCTGCTCCATGCATATTCATTAGGGCGATCCTGAAAACCCGATTGGCCTGGTGGCCCTCCAAGACAGGGTAGGGAACCAATGATCTAGACCACTGTTCTTCAACCGCTGGTCCGCAGAAAATTCCTGCCGGTCTGTGCAGGGCCGGCAAGATCGGATTGGGGCCATCAGCAGCGTCTGGGCTGCAATGGCGATGAGCAGCATCGGCGGCCCCCCGTGACGCAATTCAAGATCGGCAACGGGCCTCCCCCCTCCTGCGACAGCACTCAAGTTCGGCAACGGGCCTCCTTCTCCCCCCGGCATCAACAGCACTTCAGATGAGCAACGTGGTGCTCAGCCCAAAGCTTCCCTCTGACTCAGCTTCCTATTTCCGCCCAGGCAGTTCGAGTCAGAGGGAAGCTTTGGACTGAGCACCGCGTTGCCGATCTGAAGTGCTGTTGATGCCGGGGGGAGAAGGAGGCCCTTTGCCGATCATGAGTGTCATTGCGGGGGGAAGAGGGGGGTTGCCGATCTTGTTGCCAAAATCGGAAAGAAAGGTGAGAGGAAGGGAGAGAGATGGGCCTGTGATGGATAGAGAGATTGAGAGAAGGGGGCAGATGATGGAAGTGGGGAGAAGGGGCAGATGATGGAAGTGGGGGGGAAGAGAGAGAAGTGGCAGATGATGGAAGTGGGGAAAAGGGGCAGATGATGGAAGTGGGGGGAAAGAGAGAGAAGGGGCAGATGATGGAAGTGGGGGGAAGAGAGAGAAGGGGGAGATGATGAAAGTGGGGAGAGAGAAGAGGAGAGCAAATGCTGAATGGAAGTGGAGAAAGAGAACACATACTGGATGGAAGGAGAGATAAAGAAAAAGGACATATGCTGGATGAGGGAAAAAGATAGAGTTAGTGAGATAGTGGAGGAGTGAAGGCAAGGGGTATATAAATTTTTAAATAAATAAACTATACATTCTGCCAAGAACTTGGCAGCCATACATGGGATAAGAAGCTGAGGGGGGAAGTTATCAACATTGACTACTGTTAATACATGTTATTTTACAGTTAATTCCAGTCATTAGCAGCTAGGTCTGATTCCTTAAAATGAGACCTGTGCTAAAATAGCATGAGTTAGTGGTAAAAAAAATAAAAAACCCACGCTAATAACTACACAGCTGAATGTTATTTACATAGATCCTTTTCACTTCTCAGGGCTCATTCTGATGCCAAAATGGTTTGGAAATCATCATATTTTGACAGGTATGCAAATGGTTGAATAGAATTAGTACATTAACACAGTAACATAGTAAATTATGGCAGATAAAAGACCTGTGTGGTTCAGCCAGTCTGCCCAATAGTCACATTCCATTATCAAGGCAATATTGAACCAACAGTCCAGTATATTATTACAATTTACATGCTAAGTTCCACTATAAGATGTCTTCCCCTTCCCCTGAGATATGCAACACCTGTACTAAGATGATACTTGCTCCTGATTCATCTGTGCTATTTTCAGAGCTCCATCTATAAAAATGTCTGTCCTGCACTGGACCTACTTCCCCAGCTACTGAGATGCCGACAAAACCTATTCCAACCCCTCTTGATCTGTCTTCCCACATACGAGACACAGACCATATACCAGCTTGGGCCCCACTTCTGGAGTTGCTGTCAAAGCTAACTCCAGCCCATCCTGATCTATTTCTTGAACAATCTTGCTCTTCTGGTATGGACCTTGGGTTATAATCATTCATGCTAACAATCTCAAAAAGTTTGCTTTAGATGCATTTTGTCTCCAGTGGGGTGAACTTAAAGTGGCTTATTTTGTAGCTCACCTTTTTTTTCTTTTTCTTCTCAGTTTAAACATCGAGAACCATTACATATGCCATTACATTGGTTTTCAAACCTTTCCTGAGGCTTCCATTGCATGCAAATTTATCTCATGCATCAAGGCAGATTGGGGAAACAACACTTTAATAAGATCATAGAAACATGATGGCAGATAAAGACCAAATGGCCCATCCAGTCTACCCACCCATATCCACTATCTCCCTAAGAGATCCCACATACCTGTCCCATGCTTTCTTGAATTCAGGCAGTCTTTGTCTCCTCCATCTCTACCAGGAGACTATTCTATGCATCTATCACCCTTTTTCCTACTGGCCATAGCTCTCCCTAAGCACCCTAGCATCCTTTCCAAATTTTATTAAAATTTTCTATCCCGCACCAAGGGTCATAGCCTTCTGGGTGGCTTACAGTCTAAAAACCAACTAGCTTTCACCTTTTCAACTTGTTTGGTCACCTTAAGATCATCACATACTATCATTCCCAGGTCCTGTTCCTCTTTCGTACACTAAATTTCTTCACCGTATCTGGCGAACGACATAAAAAGACTTGAAGCGATCCAGAGGAAGGCAACGAAAATGATAGGAGGTTTGCACCCAAAGACATATGAGGAGAGTCTGGAAGCCCTGAATATGTATACCCTAGAGGAAAAGAGGGACAGGGAAGATAAGATTCAGACATTCAAATGCTTGAAAAGTATTAACGTAGAACAAAATCTATTCCAGAGAAAGAAAAATGGTAAAACCAGAGGGCATAATTCGAGGTTGAGGGGTGGTAGATTCAAGAGTAACTTTAGGAAATTTGTCTTTACAGAGAGTATGGTTGATGCATGCAATTCGCTCCCGAGGGAGGTGGTGGAGAAGAAAACGGTAACAGAGTTCAAACAAGCCACTTTTGCACTCCTTCCTATCACTAATATATCTAAAAAATGTCCCTCCGTTTTACTGTGTTGGCATTTTTTCTTCTATTTTCATCTTTGCATTCCTGAGTACTCGAAGTTAGTAGAAAATTAATCTGACCCTGATATCACAGCTAAAGATATTGGTGGCCATTTTGGAGACCCAGTGGCTATGAGGCATCTCTTTCATCCCAATAAATACTAGGGGCCCCCAGTAAGCCCAAGGACTTGGTTGAGGTGAAAGTGGCAACTTGCAGATCAAGGAACAATTTTGTGGGCTTTGGACAGGAGGAAGGGAGTCTGGGGGAGGCTGTCACATCTTGGACTTGTGTCCACCTGTGGTAGGGTTGCCAGATTTACTCTTTAAGAAAGAGAACACCTGGCCCCACCTCATTCCACCCCCAGCCCTGCCCCCCCCACAGATATTCAGTCTCCTTCCCCCAGCTCAGGTCCACGTCTGGAGGGCCTCTGTGCATGCATGGATATCAATGTGATGACATCACACATATGCATACATGCTTATGATGTCATCACATCGACATCCACTCATACGCAGAGGGCCTCCAGATGCGGCCCCAAGCTTGGGGACTTCCAAAACCTGGACAGACTTCCAGGTTTTGGAAATCCCTCTGGGCGCCCGGACAGTCCTCTAAAAAGAGGACATGTCCAGATTTTCTCGGATATCTGGTAATCCTAATCTACCTACCTACCTACTTGAGATGTGTTTGCTGGTAGGGGGAGGGTGATTGCATGCTTTCATGGGTCAGGAATCATGCTGGGAGAGTTTGGGAAGCTGGTATTGTGATTGGGACATGATTGGCAGGGGAGGGGTGCCATTGTTGTGATTAGAGAGCAGTAATTTTAGAAAGCTGCTCTCGGGTCTGTGTAGGGGAGAGGAGTAAAGTTCCCTCCCTTCCCTCTTCCATCTTTCTAAAATCACTGTGCCCTCTGGACATGAGGGGCTTGAATGTGTAGCTCTGCTTCTATTTTACAAGGAGCTTTATGTTTGGTAGAACCTCTTATAAAATTATATGGGAATTCCACATGTCCTGATTTGGACATTTGAATTCCTCTCTACACATCCTTTCTAAAATGCTGCTCCACAACTCATGCTGGGATCTGTCACCTTAAGCCTTCATTTTCCCTAATTGTGCAGCTTTTTTATATTTTATTTCCTCCCCCTCCCCCCAAACATACTCGAATGGCCATCCTGGGCCCATGTCTATATCACCTAGCTTCTTTCAGAAATGGGCCCCAAATCTTTGAACTTCTAAACATTACTGCAGTGATCATAACTCCCCCCATGCCCCAGGGAGCAGTGAATGTTGCCCATGCAGCATCTGTGCCCCACCCAAGCCAGATGGTTGAAGTCCCAATCCAGGATAGTGCACTTCATTTATCATCTGAGCCACCTGGCTGGACTTTAAGAGTACTGAGTTTTATTCCTAACCTGGCTTGTACTTCTTAGGCTACCCTGGTTTAAGAATAGCAGAAAGATGGTCAGGCCTCGTACAACACTAGCACCTAACAATGAGACTTACGTTGCACGTGTGTTGGGATCTGTAATGAGGCACAGTCTATAAATTCCTAGATAAATACTTACTTTTCAAATACTGAATTCTGGTTCTATTTTTATTTTCTCATCTGATTCCATACTCTCCTAGAAGGGAGCTTTGTTCCTCCAATCAATCCTTACTGACCATCCCATCAATTAGGCAGCTTTTTATAGACAAATAAAATATCTGTAACTAACTGATACTGATGTGGTCATGTCTAGATAGATGGAAGGGAGTTATATGGGAAAAATTCCACTAGAGGGCAACTCTTCTCAAACAGGAAGCCCATAAGAGCAAGAGGAAAGTAGGGCCAAAAAGAGAACGAGACGCTATATTTCCACAGGCAGGGAAATTGGTGTTTTTCCTGAAGAATGAGAAGTAATTTATCGTAGCAATATACGTGAGTCTTTTGAGACAGTCCAGATGGTCTCAGAATGTTTATCTAACCCTTGAGTCCTCTAAATACACCTGGTTTGGAAGGGACTTACTGACTCACAAGTTTCAGCCGTGGCCAGGAGCCATTGAGGAAATCTGTACCACATTATGCACAGAGCAGTTGTACATTATTCCCTAAATTATTAATATGTGAAAATAAAACCATTCTTTAATTTATAACCAAAATACATTAGTATGGAAAAAGAGGGCAGTGCAGCTTTCATCCAGCTGCTCAAACGCACAGCAAAACATGCTGTGTGTTGACATCTAACTCTGTTGCAGACTGTTGTAAACTCATCTTGGTTAATGCCCTTTGGGTGTTTTTTTGTTTTTTTTTTAAATAAAAAGCATATTCGTCAATTTATATAATCAGCTGGACACAGAGTGAGCACTTTGTTACAGCACAGATCATGGGGAGGACTCGGAGAGTGGTTCTTAACCCAATCCTTGGGACACTTTTAGCCAGTCAGGTTTTCAGGATAACACCAGCAACTATACAAAAGGTAAATTTGTATACAATAGAGGCACATGCAAATTTATCTCATGCATGGGTATGTCCTGAGGACCCCTAGACTAGAACCTTCCAGGGCCACAAACTATACCTAGTATAAAACACACTGTCCCCCGAATTCTATATATGGTGTCTAAAATTGCGAGTTAAAATTTGGTGCTTCATTGGCTCTATTCCATGTAACTTAATTGACAAATGAGTAGTTGATTGGTAACAATTGGATGCTAATAATCAATTATTGGAGCTAACCCTAATTGGCAACAAATCAGATTTACAAGTGCCACTTCCTAGTCGAAATTCTACAGAGATGCGCTTGTAAATTTTCCACACGTATCTGAAAAGGGAGCATGGCCATGGGAGGGGCATGGGTGGATCAGGCAGTGTCATAGAATGTGGCTGAGCACGAGAATTTAAACCAGGTTTCAGTTAGCGTAAATCCTTGCACCCAAATTGGCATGGATCTTGGTGCTAAGTGCTGTTCTATAAATGGGGCTCAAATTTGAGTGCCATTTCTGAAATAGTGCGTAGCAACTCATTTTTTTTAAGTGCCCAAATTTGGTCGCCATTTACAATATCTGGTCCTGAAAGTATACCGTTATCTTGCTGGATTTTAGAGTGATTGCTCGTAAATGAAACATTCACACGCTGTCTAACTCCTAGGTGTCGTTTATCATTGTTTTCAATCAACTGCTACACTTGCACCATGTATAGAATTGTGCCTAGTGGCACCTGAGTATTCATATGCTCTGCTAGGCATTAAAATCCTTAGGCACACTCCATATAGGCCAGGCTTTTCCTGGCCTAAATAAGTGTGCCAAAGCTAACTCAGTAATTGTCCAAACTCCACCATGAATCTTCCCCAAACCACACCTACTTGCTGTGTAGGAACTGGTAGACATTTTTTTTTAAAAAAAAACCTCCTGAGGCAGAACGCCTACACTGTATGCGCTTGTCACAGGTCTAGGGAGACGCATAGGGACACTTAAGCTTGTCCAAGGCTGGGCTTGGGCATTGTTTTGCCTGGAAGTGGCCTTAGGCGAGTTTAAGTATCCTTACACGTCTCCCTAGAGCTGCAACAAATGCCCGAAATGTAGGCCTAAATAATACAATTACCAACCATATCCCAACTGAAACACTAAACAAACACCTTATACACATACAGTGCACTTGGGGAGGGGCTCTGGATTCATCTGCTGCTTCTAAAGGAAAGAAAATTAACAGGTAAGACCATAATTTTACCTTCCATTGCAAAGCAGCAGATGAATCCAGACTAGTGGGATGTAGCAAAGCAAACTCAAACCGGGTGGGACGCCAATGCTGCCTCCGCCAGCACTGCAGCGCCAAAACTGGCCTCCGCGCTGGCCGCTACGTCTAAACGGTAATGCTTTGAAAAGGTATTACCCGACGACCAAGTGGCTGCCCGGCAAATGTCCTCCAAAGACATCCCCCCGGACTCCGCCCAAGACGTAGCCAATGCCCGAGTGGAATGAGCATGAAGGTGCTCCGGTACTTTCTTACCTGTCAACACATAAGCCGAAGCAATCGTCTCCTTGACCCAACGCGCAATGGACGCTTTAGACACTTAATCTTGTCCAAGGATGGGCTTGGGCATTGTTTTGCCTGGAAGTGGCCTTAGGCGAGTTTAAGTATCCTTACACGTCTCCCTAGAGCTGCAACAAATGCCCGAAATGTAGGCCTGCAAAATGCTGGCCTACGTTTCATCTGAAAAGCAGACGCGGCCGGCTGAGCTGATCGTGGCATGGGAATCCCCGATCAGCTGAGCTGGCTGGATGCCCCAAAACCACAACTTCAGGGATCCTGCCGGCTCAGCTAATTGGGGGAAAATACCCTTGCCGTGAACAGCTGAGCTAGCAGCGGCAGAGGACACCCACATCCGTATGGCAGGAGGGATTGCTGGATTAGTTGATCGGAGATTCCCTTGCTATTCTCAGCTGATGGCATTATTTTGCCATTCTAGCTGAAAAGGGAGTTATCTTATTTTGCTAAGTGGCAATTTTCAGAAACAAAGTTCTATGTTTTGACAATGTTTCAGATCATTGATTTAACCATATCCACGTCAATCTCTTCTTGGTTGGGCTGAAAACTTTTTAGCACCTCCTTGTAGCTTTAAAAATTGAACCCCCCAAATTAAAATATAGGAACTAAAATTTCATGACTAAAAAGAATGACTTTACTATTAGTGATGTTTTCTTCACATTACTAATGATTTTTTAGTATTTATGTGAAAAAATATGGCATATACATAAACACACTTAGAATTACATTGATGCTTATTTTCTACTGGGGTAAACCACACTCTCCATAATAAAAGAGTTGCTAGTAATTCACCACTGAAAGTCATCATAATATCTAGGAACACATCCACCAGGGTTGGCAACTATATGTGCTTATTGGATTAAGGCTTCAATGAGGGCCTTTAGTGTTATTCTGGACCACATTTTATTTGAATATGAGAAAAAAATATGAGTAGATAGTTTAAGCTGGTAAAGTATTTCATTGTGGTAGAAGTGTTTTCCTATATTCTACCTCAAACAAAATGTTCCTTAGCTTTTTTTAAGCTAAAAGCAAGATGTGGTTAGGAGAGAAAAAGGCCAACAGGATTTTGAGGAGCTTGTGGTGAACATAAGCCAATATGGATACCGTTCTTGAGAATTATGAAGCTGGTGGGCTGAGGAATGCCCTTCTCTTCAGGTGCCAACTCCAGACTCCGCCCCTTCTGCCTTATGCTTGGAACAAGCTGCCTGAATCCCTTAGTCGGGTTCCGTTTCTAGCAGTGTTGAAAGCAATGGAAGTAAAACCCAAATGTCTCCATCCATCCTCCTTTTTCTGGAGTCATATGATAACCCTAACACAAGCAGAAGAAGAAGAGAGCGGCTATGTCTTGGTCTGCCTCTTCCTCCTCCTCTGTGACTTTGGTGCTCAATGCAAACTTTGGACTGTATGGAACACCACTTAAAAGTATGGACCAGCACTAAAAAACATAATAAAAGCCATACTGAGTTAGACCAGAGACCGTCAAGCCCAGCCTCCTGCTTCTGCCTGCGGCCAGTCACGGTCACAAGTGCCTGGCAGATCTCAGAAAGTAGATCAAATACTCCTGGAGGAATTCTGTGCTTCTGTGCAGGGACCAGGAGACGGTAGCATATCATATTGCTGCTCTGCCAGCAAGCCATCTCCTTCATTCTTCCCAGCATGCATGAACACATCCTCCTTTCACGGCCCTCCCCCCATTTGCTTCACTACTTGCCTCTTTAATCCCTCCACCACAGTGGAACTTCTGACTCACAGACACTCCAGGCCTGGGCTAATCATCACAAGCAGAGAAGGAGGAAAGCAGCAGCTGTGCTGTTAAATGCAAATTTTGAACCACAGGGCTCTGTGGCGTTCCATACAGTTCAAAGTTTGCATTGAGCACCGAAATCACAGAGGGGGAGGAAGAGGCAGACCAATGCATAGCCGCTCTTGTCTTTTTCTGCTTGTATTAGGGTTACCATATGGCTCCAGAAAAAGGAGGATGGATGGAGACATTTGGGTTTTACTTCCATTGCTTTCAACACTGCTAGAAATGGAACCCACTGTAGGGATTCGGGCTTGTTCCAAGCATACGGCTCAGTAAGGCAGAAGGGACGGAGTCTGGAGTTGGCAGCTGAACAGAAGGGCACAGAAAAGAAGGACTTACCACCTGAGCGGAGCTCATGGGGAGGGGGGGAGGGAATCATAGGGGGAGATAAGTGAAGAGAGAGAGTGAGGGGCAGCTGAGTGAGAGCATAAAGCTAAGAACCCCCTCCCCTTCTATACTTTGCTGCCTGCCTGGAAGGATGGAGGGGCTGGAGCAGAACAACTCTGATGCTGTGGAGTTTGAAAAGAGGTGGTAGAACTACTGTGTTTCAGGTCAGAACTGTTCTTCCAGAAATTAAGCCCTGCTAAAGGGTATGTTGAAGGAGAGGAAAAGTCCATAGTCTGTTAATGAGAAAGACATGAGGGAAGTCATTGCTTTCCCTGGATCAGTAGCATGGAATATTGCTACTCCTTGGGTTTTGTCCAGATACTAGGGACCTGGATTGGCCACCATGAGATTGGGCTACTGGGCTTGATGGACTATTGGTCTGACCCAGTACGTGGCCTGACAAATGCGCCCCGTCAAATGCATGCACTGACCAGTCTTTTGTCTTTTTGAGGGTGCGAGTATTTGACAGGGCGCGATTGACGGGGCGCAACTGACCTGCGCACATTTGTAGGTGTACTGACCCAGTAAGGCTATTATGTTCTTATGAGAAGCTTTTTCATGCTGCGCTGCTCAATAGAAAAGCCCTCTTCAATCTTAATCTCATGCCAACCACATCATTTCTGGAGCCAACACACTGTGAGGTTTGAAGTTTAAAGGAGAGGCCCTATCGTTTTTTCTATAAAGTGATTTGGTAAAGTGAACTGTTAAGTACAGCTTAGCTGTGCTTAAATGAGCACATAAACTCTGTTTTTCTAAGAGCAGCACTTTTTTCAATTAATGTCTGCTTTCACTTTGAGCACTGTTTCCATTTTGCACACACACTCAATCCTCTAGCACAGAGGTCCCCAGTGGTCTCCAAGATACGGCTCCTGAAGTCCTCCATTGTGGTTGAAATGCTCTTCAAATCCTGTAAGTTTTGCCCACTTGATATAGTAACTGCAAGCAATTTCTTTCTTGTGTTACTCAGGTGTCTCATTTATGGAGTTTGCTACTGTTGACAATCTAGAAAAAGTGGGGGTTGGAGGGGTGGGGGAATAAATATTGATGGGGACATTTGGGTAACTTTATTCTTCATTATACTATATATTTGTTATTTTATGTTATTATTATATGTAGGATAACTGAAAATCTTGAATGATATATATGTTACCTGCACAGATCTTAGTGTAATGTATGTAATACCTACTGTTTGTTCATTTGCATGACACTGTTTTAGATTAAAAATCAATAAAGATTTCAAAAAAAGAAAAGAAAAAGTGAGTTTTTAAAATACAGTATATCCTTGGAGTGTTGTAGAATCAATATTAGCATTAATTTTTAATATTTAATGCCCAGTCTGAACAAACAGGTCAAGGTGGTTTGCAAAATTAATAGTATGTGTAAGATTGAAATCTTTTGGTGGCCTTCAGAGCTTTCTTGTATTCACACTGTGGACCTTTACATGAAGAAGTTTGGAACCCACTGACCAAACCCATATTATGCCCATCAGTGTATCAGCAGCTGGCTCTCAAACTCAAAAGGAATTCATCTGGCCATGTTTATAGGTGCAGACCAGTCTGCTTTTCCAAGATTCTGCAACAAGTATATTCTTTCTGGAAAGCCTGAAAAGCAGACCAGTTTGCGACCCTCAAGGAGCGGATTTGGGGGACCCTTGCTCTACTGTGCTACTGTGCAGGGGCTTAAGAACATAAGAATTGCTGCTGCTGGGTCAGACCAGTGGTCCATCATGCCCAGCAGTCCGCTCATGCGGCAGCCCTCTGGTTAACCCTTTCAGGACCATAAGGATCGTAGGCCAATTTTTGTGGTTTTGACGACATTTTTATGGTAAAAAGGGCTTGCAGATGCCAAAAATTTGATTTTTTTTGTGAAATATCATTATTTTTTTAAAAAAAATCACACTTCTGGCTTATGGACAGTGTGGCAAGTGAATCTTCTCGTCAATCTGGCAACGACGCTAATGAATGAATGTCGGAACCAGTTTGTTTACATAAAGGCAGTATCATATGGAATCCGTACATATCAAATTTAGAACTGTAGACTATCCCAATCAAAATTTATAGGATTTTAAAGTTATGGGACAAATATGTCCCTTGGTCCTGAAAGGGTTAAAGACGCTTAACCGTATGTGGGCTGTGGCTTCTCCAATTTGGAGTCAGGCCCACCCAGTCAGTGACAGTGATCCAAGACAATAACAGAAGACCTGGAAGTGGCATCAGTTTCCAAACTGCCAACTGCCCACCCGCGTTAACCTCAAATCCCTTCAAAAAATCAATTCTGGTTACACCACTGCTGTTGTGAATCTTTAGACCTAAGCCTTTTTCTTCAATTCAGACGTATTTCCTTAGATTACTCCTGAGCCTATCACCACTTAACCTCTTTCTATGACCTGCTGTCTTACTGAAATTCTAAATCACATTTTATCAGCATTAATGTAGATGTTCTTGGAAGCACCCTGAGAAAACATTCAAAAAAATTTTTTTTTTTTTTAGATCAAAAGATGTAAAAGAAATAGATTTACAAGTATCTGGTATTTGTTTTCTGCGCCTGTTTATTCAGGCCAGCGGGTTTACTTGCAGAATTTACAGTTAGAAAAGTGACAGTCTCTTTAGTGCTGGCAGGTGTTCTGTTTCTTTATTAGTGTGATACCTCACGCTTCAGCAGATGCTGTGCCTTTTTGAGACCGTCGTTTGTTTAGTATTCCTGTCATTCCCTGCTTCAGCCTACACTCTTGAAGGAAACAGCTGATATCAGATGTGCACAAATGTGACTGGTGAATAAATATTCACTCACCCACCCAGCGAGTAACAAATAGCGACGGTTCGGCGTTCTTACCTCCTTCAAGATTTGTAACTTGAGGCTTCTCCTCTCTAACACCCTCCCGTTCCCTTTTCATCTTGTCGAAATCTGTGATGCCATCTGAGTCGTGACTGGTATATGAGTAGACACTAAATACAAAAGTTCCCCAGTGGAAAAACTTTACCAAATATTATAAACCAAATAATTCCCACTTAACCTAACATGTTAATGAAAGTTCAATTCTAATAACAGGAATTGGCCTCAGTAATGGAGCCTACGCGTAGTCGAAATCAATGACTGGGGTATTCAGCGTAGTTATCCTTGCTCCTTATTCTCCAATCATTGGCCTTAATCCTGTTAAATTACTTTATTCAAAAAGATTAAATCTACTATAAATTTCTTATTTTAATAATTTCTTTTTTTCTTTTTCCAATTTTATAACTTATTATCATTAAAACATTCTATTAAACTCATTCTAGAATGAGTTTAATAGAATGTTTTAATGATAATAAGTTATAAAATTGGAAAAAGAAAAAAAGAAATTATTAAAATAAGAAATTTATAGTAGATTTAATCTTTTTGAATAAAGTAATTTAACAGGATTAAGGCCAATGATTGGAGAATAAGGAGCAAGGATAACTACGCTGAATACCCCAGTCATTGATTTCGACTACGCGTAGGCTCCATTACTGAGGCCAATTCCTGTTATTAGAATTGAACTTTCATTAACATGTTAGGTTAAGTGGGAATTATTTGGTTTATAATATTTGGTATATGAGTAGCACAGGATTTCTTTTTTTTAAAGTCTACAAAATGCCAGAACATTTTGAAGCTCATTTGAAATAACTATCTGGTTTTGTGGTAGATTGCTTATCTTCCAGTAGGACAAATTACAGAAGTGTCATACAAATGAAGTTTGCAAAATAATCAGAAGACCACAGAATCACGCTCCAAATAAAACAGGTTTTAAAAAGGTGTTGCATTTTGCAATATTCAGACATGGAGAGCAGTCCTTCAAAACGCCCCAAACCTCTAGGCTGAATGGTGACATGCACTCCAATAGAATCATCCACCGCCATTCTCATAGTTACTGTCTGACCTCTGCAAGCTCCACACAGTTTATCAGGTGGATATTCAGCTGACACAGTCACAGCATTAGATTCCTGCACTTAATGCATGTTATAGCCAAAAGCAGGGTGCCTTAAGGGCACTCATCCCACGGGGAAGAGAAGGATGAGAGGGAGAAATGTTGGATAGGTGGAGAGGATCTGGCACGGCTCCCTCACCTCACATTCCCCCACCTTCTTGTAAAGTTTACATTGGTAGTCGAAAGCAGCACCACCAGCGAGGCAGTTTGCCTTCAGCCAGTCCCTGGGTCTTCCCTCTGCTGGGTCCTGCCTCCCCTGATGCAATTTCCTCTATGAGCGATGCGGCAAAGGAAGCACCAGGGGCTGGTCGAGGGCAGCCTCTCATGCTGCTGCCAGCGACTGACATATACTTCATCAGATTGCAGGAGAGTGAGAGAAGTGAGGGAGCGGTTCTGGACTCATGGGGAGGGGGAAAGAGACACTGGATCATTGGGAGGGAGTTGGTGGCCCAAGCGAGGGAAAGATGCCAAATCCACAGGGAGTGGAGGGAGGGGTGCTGGAAGTGATTTGATGAAGGGAGGCGCTTTTAAACAAATTGGCTCAGGGCACAACCAAAGCAAGTTGGCTTAGAGAATGACATGGCGACAGAATATGTTCCCATACCCTCAGTTAACCACAGGAAACCATCCCCGTGTCATTCTTTAAGGAGAGAGGGAAGAATCAGTGTATGAGTGGGCATAGCCCCTGACCCTCAAGCCTTGCATTGTAGAATACTAGTGTAGAAGGTCTGAGGTTGAGATGGACACAGGATGGTTTCCCTGCAGTTTTCATGTCAGTAACACATTCTGTGTCCCTGACTGCATCTTAGTAAATATGCCCCTAAGGGCTCCTTTTACAAAGGTGCGTTAGGGCCTTAATGCGTGGAATGGCGCATGCTAGCCGCTACCGCCTCCTCTTGAGCAGGCGGTAGTTTTTCAGGTACCGTACGCTATAGCATGCGCTAATCCGGTGTGTGCGCTAAAAACGCTAGCGCACCTTTGGAAAAGGAGCCCTAAGTTTTAGCATCACCTTGAAACATACTATGTATATTGTCTCAAGCCTTTAATACATGTGGTGATTTATTTATTTACTAGCTGATGCCCCGGCGTTGCACGGGTATTTAATTATAGCAATAACACTGTAAATGGATTCAAATAAAGATACTTTATAGTGGTGAATGAAATTATTTTTTTACAGCTTAATAAAAAGTACAATATTCAAATTATAATGTGAAATATTTGACAAAATGAATACAATACAACTAACGCAAAACGTGATTATAAACAACATTTTTAGTTTCACCTCCTGGAGCAAGAACATATAAATTCTTGGGTGAACCCACCCTTGAGCAAGCAACATAGAGTTGTGGGCCGCGAGACCCCCAGAACATATCAACCCAGGTAGTGAGGGATCAGCATACCAAGTTTCGTTCAAATCGGTGAAGCCGTTTTTGAATTACAGTGAGAATGGCAGCTTTTTACATTTTTTCCATTGACATGAATGGGTGAAATCTGATTTTCTGTTTGTAGCTCCGCCCACGTGTGCAGGAGGGCCGTGAGACCCCCAGAACATATCACCCCAGGTAGTGAGGGATCTGCATACCAAGTTTCGTTCAAATCGGTCAAGCCGTTTTTGAATTACTGTGAGAATGGCAGCTTTTTACATTATTTCCATTGACATGAATGGGTGAAATCTGAATTTCTGTTTGTAGCTCCGCCCACGTGTGCAGGTGGGCCACGAGACCCCCAGAACATATCACCCCAGGTAGTGAGGGATCTGCATACCAAGTTTCGTTCAAATCGGTCAAGCCGTTTTTGCGTGATCGCGGCACATACACACATACATACATACACACATACATACCTCCGATTTTATATATATAGATTTATTCAATTTTCTATACTGTTCTCCCAAGGGAGCTCAGAACAGTTTACATGAATTTATCCAGGTACTCAAACATTTTTTCCTGTCAGCCCAGTGGGCTCAAAATTTACCCAATGTACCTGGGGGAATGGAGGGATTAAGTGACTTGCCCAGGATCACAAGGAGCAGCTTGGGTTTGAACCCATAACTTCAGGGTGCTGAGGCTGTAGCTTTAACCACTGCGCCACACTCTCCCAGTTGAGACTAACGTACACCACACTGGGATGAGTTAGCTGCACTCCCTGTAATCTGAACCAGTTTCTCATCTTATTCAACTGTACTAAAAATATAGCTTCAGTTTTGCCACCTGTCTATTTACCCCAGTGACTTTGTACTATCCCTCTTGTTTCATCTATATATCTCAACTGTAATCTTTCCGGTGCCTAACTTTGGGCATCATTTACTGAATCTGGCCCAAAATACCTTATGTAAAAATGACCTTAAATATTCAAGTATGTGTAATGATAAAAAACATAACTGGCATAGGCATGTTTTGGACAGAGCTTGAGTGGAATCCTTATCTATGCACATTCTTTACAAAATACACATGTTAATGTGTATTGTATGGGTGTACATTTACACCTGCTCCGAAGCCATCCTTGCTCTTTGTAGGTGATTCCACTAGTGTATAAAACACGCAGATCTCTCAGATCAGTTGATAGTGTACAAAATGATGCCCAAAAAAAGTAATCGTAAAAAAAAAAGGCTTAAGATCTAATTTTTGTGAACGTTGAGATTTTGCTTGAAATAAAGAAAGCACTTTACATCGAGCTATGACCACCATTTTTTCCAGTTCATGTTGATCTTGATTGTTCGGCTGCATAAGTAGCACCAATATTTATTTTTAGACCAGTTTGAAATTGTCAGTGCTGGCAAATTATTGCGATTCTTGTGACTAACAGAGACTGTGTTTAAAAGCTGTAAAAGTTTATAAGGTGTGTGGCTGTAAAAGTTTATAAGGTGTGCGGCGGCCAAAAAAGCAAAAAGGATGCCGGGAATTATTCAAAAAGGGATGGTTAACAATACTAAGAATGTCATATTGCCCCTGTATCGCTCCATGGTGCGACCTCACCTGGAGTATTGCGTTCAATTCTGGTCTCCTTATCTCAAGAAAGATATAGTGGCACTAGGAAAGGTTTCATGAAGAGCGACCAAGATGGTAAAGGGGATGGAACTTATCTCGTATGAGGAAAGACTAAAAAGGTTAGGGCTCTTCAGTTTGGAAAAGAGGCAGCTGAGGGGAGATATGATTGAAGTCTACAAATCCTGAGTGGATCGATTTTTCACTCTGTCAAAAATTACAAAGACTAGGGGACACTCAATGAAGTTACAGTGAAATACTTTTAAACCCAATAGGAGGAAATTTTTTTTCATTCAGAGAATAGTTAAGCTCTGGAACGCATTGCAGAGGATGTGGTAAGAGTGGATAGCGTTGCTGGTTTTCAGAAAGGTTTGGATAAGTTCCTGGAGGAAAAGTCCATAGTCTGTTATTGTGAAAGACATGGGGGAAGCCTCTGCTTGCCCTGTATCGGTAGCATGGAATATTGCTACACCTTGGGTTTTTGCCAGGTACTAGTGATCTGGATTGGCCACCGTGAGAATGGGCTACTGGGCTTGATGAACCATTGGTCTAACCCAGTAAGGCTATTCTTATGTTCTTACAGCATCAGGGAAGGGGACTTAAAAGAGGAATGAACCAAGTGCCTTGTAGCAATAGATCAGCTAGTCAGAGGTACTTTGATGGCAGGGTCCAGTCCGTTTTTTCCTGGAACCCTGCACACATTCACTCAAACAGCACATAAACACTAGCACTTTAAAAGATGCAACAAAACTTTGTATTCTTTTACATGACCTGAGCCTGTTTCCTCACCAGCTAATTTTGAAGCTATATCGTAGAATGTGAATCAAATCATATCGAATCGATTCAATTGGCAAAATCAAATCGAAATTTATTTTTTTCTTGAATCGGACAGCTCTAATCCAGAGGACTGAAGTGAAAGTTTGAAGTTTATTCATTCTTGAAATACTTCAAAATCAGTAATTTTTCTAAGTGATGTACAAAATATAAAAATTAAAAGGAATTCAATATACCAGTAGGAAAGAAATAATTTAAAAGATTATTAAAATATTGATAATAATGGATCTCAGGTGTGTCACTGTCAAATATTATATTATAATTATTATAATATTATTATAATATAAAGTATTATAATATAGGGAATCAAACTAATTAAAAGCATCATTAAATAATAAAAAAAGTTATCAGTTTCTTTTTGAAAACATCTATTGAACATTCCTCACAAAGATACTGTGGCAGATTATTCTACAATGTACAAGGGGGTGCTGAAAAATTCTCAGCCCAACCAAAAAGGGAATGATGTGGAGCCATGAAACTGAGACGCACTTTTCACGCTTTTACCCACAGCTTAACAAGCTTCGGAATCTTTCGTAGATTGTTGTTCTCCACATGGTTCATCATACAAGGAACACTTTAGATCCCTGAGGAAGATGTGTTGATCGAAATTTGGACTGTGTTGGGTCCTTGTTTCTCAATAACAAGGTGGACCACTTTTTATTGATTAAAATAAAGTTCCTGCTTCAAGTACATCAGTTCTACAGTTTCTTTTTTGGATTTCACTGAAATGCTGCTCCACTGCTGCAATCACCTCTGAAACACTCAAAAATTGTCGCCCTTTCAAACTCTTTTTAAGTTGTGGAAACAGAAAATAGTCAGATGGATCAAGATCTGGTGAGTAGGGTGGATGGTCTATGCTTTGAAACCCCAACTGCGTCAAACAGCCATCGTTTTGCCAGCCTTGTGAGCAGGTGCATTGTCTTCCAAAAAGAGAACTCCTTTCCTCAGCTTCCCTCTCCTTTTTTCTTTCTTTTCTTTAATTGGCACTGCAAGGTACAGTAGTATTCTGTTTGGCCCCTTGGAAGACAGTCATTACAACAACTTCCTGATCCCAAGACACTATGGCCATGACCTTTCCTGCTAACTTTTGGATCTTGAATTTCTTTGGTCTTGGAGAACCTGAGTGCCGCCATTGCATGGACTGTTTTGTCTCAGGATCATAGTGAAGTAACCATGTTTCATCAACAGTAACTAGTCATTCTAAAAGGTTGGCACAAGCTCACTGAAAATGAGGTAAAATCAACATGGAAGCATCCACTCAGTTTCATTTCTCATCAGCATTCAAACATTTGGGCATTCACTTGGCTGACAGTTTCTGCATACCCAGCTGTTCGTGGATTATACATACAACATGTGGATATCTGTAGTGTCTCGGCAATTGTTTTAGCCAATCTGCCAAAATCAGGTCATGGACCTGGTCTACAATTTCAGGAGTTGACACCATTTGAGGCTTCCCAGACCTTCCTACACCTTCTGTCTTGAAATATCTACGCTGAAAGTTTGCATCCTACTTCTTCACTCAATGTTTGCATCATACATTCATGAATTTCCTTTGGAGTTTTCTTCTGCAGGAATAGGAACTTCATGATGGCTTGGTGTTCCACTCTTGAAAATGCCGTACTTTTTGTTGACATGGTACAATCACTGATATGAAACAGTGTCAAAACATAGTATTATGATTCTGCAAACTGCCATTTTTGCAAAATAGCACTCTTTTCAGCTACAGTAGCAAAATAACACTCAGAATTTAGGAAGCTGGTTGGGTTGAGAATTTTTCAGCACCCACTTGTAGGGCAGAATTTCAGAACATTTTACTTGTTTGAAAGATGAAAAATTTCACAGGTGCACCAGATTTGAAACTGTTTCCTTGGCTTTGGAAGCCAAAGTGAAAACAGAACTGAATTTATGGTCGGGAGGGCAGTGGCGTACCAAGCAAGGAGGGGGGGAGGTCCGCCCCGGGTGCAGCCTTAGGGAGGTGCACAGCCAGCCAGTTCCGGAAAATGGTCGATCGCCAAGGCAAAGTGAGTCGATCGCGGAGTCCATCCCAGGCTCCGTGATAGACTCACTTTGCCTTGGTGATCGACCATTTTCTGGACCTGGCTGGCTGTGCACCCTCCCTAAGGCTGATGTCGGAGAGGAAGTTCGGGCCAGCCAATCGCTGCCTGGCTGGGCAGAACTTCCTCTCCAACGGCAGAATTGACGTCGGGGAGAAGAATGCTGGTCGTTCCGACGCTGGGAAGCAGAGAAAGCTTGGGGCAGCCACGGCGGCGGCTTTGGGGCTTGTTCCCTGATGATGACAGCAGTGGCTTGGTGGAGGGCAGGGAGAAAGAAAGAAAGGGGGCGGGCAGGGAGTCAGTAGGGAAAGAGAAAAAAAGAAAGGGGGCATGAAGAGAGAAAAAAGAAAGGGAGGCAGGGAGAAAGAAAGGGCAGGGAGAGAGGAAGAAAAAGTTGGGGGAGGGAATGAGGTCTGGAGGAGAGGAAGCAAACAGGCTAAAAGAAGGGAAGAAAGATTGGATGCACAGTCAGAAGAAGAAAGTGCAACCAAAGACTCATGAAATCACCAAACAAGGTAGGAAAAATGATTTTATTTTCAATTTAGTGATCAAAATGTGTCTGAATTTATATCTGCTGTCTATATTTTGCACTATGGCCCCCTTTTACTAAACCGCAATAGCGGTTTTTAGCGCAGGGAGCCTATGAGCGTTGAGAGCAGCCCTGGACATTCAGCGCAGCTCCTTGCGCTAAAAACTGCTATTGTGGTTTAGTAAAAAGGGAGGGGGTATATTTGTCTATTTTTGTATGGTTGCTACTGAGGTGACAGTGCATAGAGTCATCTGCCTTGACCTCTTTGAAAACCCCCCAGAATAGGAATGATAATTAACATTTTCTCAGCAAACAGTGTGCTTTGTGTTTTTTTAAAAATTTTATAGTTGGTAGATCATTTTGACTTGGTCATTTTAAAATTAGCTCGCAATCCCAAAAAGTGTGGGCACCCCTGAGCTAGAGCGTTGAATCTGCGTGTGACTGCCGTAAAGGTCATCTCTGACACAACCGGAAGTTGCATCAGAGACGACCTTTACGGCAGCCATATGCAACTACAACGCTCCAGCTGCTGTAAGAAGGCATTTTAGACATCGCCGGCCACAGGGCAGGGAGGTTTGTCGGACCAGGCCTGTTGTCCGGGGGGGGGGGGGGGGGGGGGACGTTGCAGATCTTGTTGCCAAAATCGGAAAGGTGAGGAAGGGAGAAAGATGGGCCTGTGGTGGATGGAGAGATTGAGAGAAGGGGCAGATGATGGAAGTGGGTAGAAAGGGGAGAGAGAAGAGATCAGATGATGGAAGTGGGGAGAAGGGGGAGCAAATGCTGAATGGAAGTGGAGAAAGAGAACACATACTGGATGGAAGGAGAGATAAAGAAAAAGGACATATGCTGGATGGGGGAAGAAGATAGAATTAGTGAGATAGTGGAGGGGTGAAGGAAAGGGGTGGCATGCTGTGGGTAGACATAGTGAAAAGAGGGAAACTGAAGACTGCATAGTAAGAAAGAATTTAATTTAAACGGAGGCAGAAAATAAATAAGGAAGGCCAGAGAAGGAAAGGGAAGAGAAAGAGGAGAGAGAGATGCCAGAGAACGGGGAAGGAGACAGAGATATCAGATCTGAGTGGAGGAAATGAGAAAAGAGAGATGCTAAAAACCACAGGGGGGAGGGAAAGAGAGATGAAAGGAGAAAGATGCCAGACCATGAGGGAACAGAGAGAAGATGATGGATGCCAGACCAAAGGTGTGTGTGTGTGTTGGGGGGAGGGGGGGGGTTAGAGGAGAGATGGAAGGGGGAGACATACAGTTTCTGGAAGGGGCATAGAAGGAGAGAAGATGCCATATAGTGAGGGGCAGAGAGATGGCAGACAGTGGATGGAAGGAAGACAGTAACAAGAAGACGAGGAAAGCAGAAACCAGAGAAGACAAAGGTAGAACAAAAATTTTCTATTTATTTATTGCTTTATGAGACATATGTCACTGTTTCTGTGGTGTTGAATTTTATGCAGAGTCCAGCTTCTTGCTGGTTCAATTTAACCTTTGTCTATGTATTTCTATTTTTTCCCCCCTTTTACAAAACTGTGGAGCTAATTTTAGCAGCAGCCATAGTGGTAGCAGCTCTGATGCTCAGAATTTTATGAGCATCAGAGCTGTTACCACCGTGGCTAAAATCCATACTACAGTTTTGTAAAAGGGGGAGGGATTAGTTTGTGATGACATATTCCATACTAAGCAAAGGTATTTTCTGTGTTCTGTGTGTTCGAAAGACATGGTTTTCTGTTAGGATTGACGGTGTAGGATTGATCTATACTGGTCTGGCTTGTCTAGTTTTACAATGGGTGTATTGATGTACTACTGCTCACTGCAATATGTAAGATGCTGCCTTTTCCTAGGTACTCGTGTAATGTGTGGCTTGTTACTAAAAATCATGTTTTTTGTACAGATTGGGGGGGGTACCAAAAAATGATGGGCCCCGGGTGTCACATATGCCAGGTACGCCACTGCGGGAGGGGTTGAGAGAGAAATGCAGTGGTACCTTGGAATCTGAACTTAATCAGTTCCAGAACCCCATTCGATTTACAAGACAAGTTTTCCCATTGAAAATAATAGAAACTGGATGAATCCATTCTTTGGTCCCACAAACTAAGATTTTCCCCAAAAAATTAACAGTAAACACATTGGATTTGACAGAGGTAGCAAGATCGGGTCCCCCTGGCAGAAACAACAAGATTGGGTCCCCCTGGTAGAGACTGCAAGATCGGGTCACCCTGGTAGAGACAGCAAAATTGGGTCCCACTGGCAGAGGCAGCAAGATCGGGCCCACATGTCAGAAACAGCAAGATCGGGACCCCTGGCAGAGACAGCAAGATCGGGCCCACGTGTCAGAAACAGCAAGATCGGGCCCCCCACCGGCATAGACAGCAAGATCGGGCCCCCGCCGGCATAGGCAACAAGATAAGCAACGACAACTGCAAGCGGTGCTCAGCCCAAAGCTTCCCTCCCAGGAGGAAACAGGAAGTTGCGTCAGAGAGGAAGCTTTGGGCTGAGCAACGCTTGCAGTTCCCGTACGTTCAGATTCCAAAGCAGCGTTCGGATTCCGGGGCAAAATTTAATTTAAAAAAAAGTTCAGATTCCAAGTTGTTTGCGTTCTGGGGCATTCGGATTCCAAGGTACCACTGTAAATATTTTCTTTCAAGTCAGGGCCTGCCTTCTTGGGTTGAAGCTTTTGAAAGGCAGAAACTTCAAAATGTGATTAAACATGCTTTGCTAACAAAAAGAAAGAGATTAATCTCAAAGGAATCCCTAGAGTTTGGGATTCTTTTACCTTTAAATTGCTACAATTGGGGCCGATGTGGAAAGGCTTGAGGTAGAGCCATGTGTCTAAGCATCTGGCTTCTCCTATGAGTGTAATACTAAACCATTCAGAAAGCTAAATATATGCAGATTTTATGCATGGAAAACTTGTAGCTAATTGTGTGTGTGTGGGATGTACTAAACTCATGCCTAAAGAGGTTTCATGATAAGTATGTCTTTCGTGTGCATGTACAAACAAAGCTGAAAGTTAGAGCTGCAATACTGGCATTTGTTTTCTACATATAAATATGAGCTTTATAAAAATGTATGGGCAGAAAATTTTTGCAAGGTTCGTATTTAGCTACAGAAGAACAGGTGCTGGTATGTACTTTCACTTTTTGTTGTATGAACATGCGCACATGTCTGCTACACCTGCACACATCCTTCTGCTTTTGAAAGTTACAGGTGATTTTGTCTGGTTTAGTTTATTGGCAGTTAAATCTCAAATACTGGCATGGAATCCTTTTCCCCAACCCTTCTAAGTTGCCCTAGACTTGGTGAAAGATTTCTCGTTATGCACGTGTCAGAATCTACTGTTTCCTCATCTGCATTTCACAAAATATTTAAGGTAAATGCGCTTATTACTATACGTCTTAATGGAGATTGCAGCCAAGTCTTCTATATGACTTAACTCACATGCTCAATCCCTTTTTGCATTCAGGCCCAGATTCTATAAACGTTTATTACTGAAGTTAGGCACCTAGATTGGTGCACCTTGCCGATCTAGGCGCCCAATTAATTTTTTAATTAGCGTCATTAATGAGCAATAAGGAACTCATAACTGTCACAAATTAAAATTAATTGAGTGATAGGTACCTAACTCAATAGGTGCCTAAGACTTTCGGGTATGCGCCTAGTCCAAGGCACCTACCAGAAAGTAGGCGTGGTTAAGGACAGATCATGGGCAGATCTTGGCCGTGCTTTGAATGTAGGCACCTAAATTGGACTTAGGCACTGGTATTTAGGCCAAGAAAACCCTGGCATAAATAGGGGTGCCTAAGATTTCGATGCCTACTTTGCCTGAACAGGTTAAGCACCACTAGGTGCGATTCTATAAATGGCGCCTAACTGGAGATTGACAAGCGCTGTGTGCTGCTTTCCTTGGTGCCTTGTTTGTCTTTTAGGCAACGTTTATAGTGCCCGTTTATAGTGTCCAGTAATGTGTGCCTATATCCCACGGTAACAGCTCGGCTGAGCTCGCAGAAGCTTTCTGCATTGGCCCCATTGTCGAAATCCGCACGTGTAGATTTTTGGTAAATGGCTGTATTTTCAGTCTAGGTCTTTATTCCAGGAGAACTACAGGTCACATGGACCTGAAGATGCTTTGTGGATTTTCTCCCAGTTAAAGACAAGGAGCTCAGCTGATGCCCATTTCTGACAATTTTAGCTGCGCCCCAGAAGCTGTGACCTCTATTATTAAGCTACGGGCTGCTGCCTTACTTATTCCCAGTGCAGAGCAGACCAAACACTAAATTGTGCGATGAGCTGATGGCACAGGAAGACTGAAAAAACAGCACGTTGCTTACCTTATGAAGTAACAAGGAAGCTCTGTGCAAAATATTGTTTTGTCATGAAAATTAATGGATACAATACTACTGTTCAATAATTGCTACGACCTGGATTGGTCACTGTTGGAAACAGGCTATTGTGCTTGATGGACCTTAAGTCTGTCTCAGTAGGGCGATGATTGATTATGAATTTGTGAAAATGCTTGATTCACTGATCTCTCTGTTATCAGTTTTAAATGGGAAGTCCAAAAAAAGGAACAAAGTTAAAGAAAATATATGAGCTGTGGAATCAGCTCTTGCCACTTTATAAATGGAAGTTTGGTAGATTTTATTCCTTAGCAGCAGTGGAGTAGCGAGGGTGAGTGGTGGTGCCCCTCACCTGCTCTCTTCTCTACCCCCTCCACGCTTCTTCCCCGCTCCCCCACTGTTGCGCACATGATTCACATTCCCATCCTCCGTACCTCTGCAATGTTCCTGGCACGAGCAACAACCCCCTACCTGCTGTTGTGCCTGCGTGGGCTCTCCCTCTGATGTCACTTCCTATGTGTGAGTCCAGGAAGTGATGTAAGAAGAAGAACAGATGCAGGTGCAGCAGCAGGGTGGGAGTTGCTCTTTGCGCCAGGAACGTTACAGAGGTACGGGGGAAGGGAAGTGGCACGCGTGTGCGGCAGTGGGGGAGCAGGGGAGAAGCGGGGAGGGGGGCGGAGAAGAGGATGGGTGCCATGCCCCTATCAAGACGGCGCCCTGCGCGGACCACCCTCTGCTCCCCCATTACTACACCACTGCTTAGTAGCGGAGCATCAAAATGTCTCAGGTGTAACCTGTCTGACTAATTATTACTATGTAACTCGATCGTCCAAGTATTATGTACGTTCATACTCTGTAACCCGTTCTGAGCTCTCTGAGGAGGATGGAATGTAAAAGGAATTAAATAAATAAATAGTACACGCACAGGTTTATGTAGATATAGTGAACACTTTCAGCTTGGTTCTTAATGGTGTCTTTCTCTGTGCCTTCTAATTTTGTAAATGATAGTGTGGCCATGATTAAGGTCGGTGATCCTCCTACTGATCTCAGAGGAGAGCCCCGAGCCTTTGATCTCTTTCTCTGAAGTCCTTGAGCCTGTGTCTGTTTTGGCATTTGTTCCCACCTGTTTCACAACATAGTAATTTAAAAGACTTAGTTTAGACTTAGTTTAGACCTGCTGGGTTTAGTCTTATGTCTGAGTATGTGAAGGATGCAGATATGATGAGGTTTTATAACATGACTGCACTAGAAACTTTGCCTTTTTAAAGCCTTGATTGGACGTTGAGGCCTGTATTTACAAGGTGGTGCAAGGGCATCAGGCTCTCTAGGTAAAACTTCAGCCTTGTGCCCAACCCCCTCCACAATATTTTTCAGGCTCATAGGCCCTCTCTGAAATTTTGTTAATTAGATGAAAAAGTCATGATTACTTCACCATCACCCTTTCCCAGTACAGTTCTATGATATTAATATTTTCAGTCCCTGAAAGAGAAACTCTTAGGAGTTGTGCAAAATTAGCATATAATAACTAGTGTAAAAGTGCAGTTTTAATATTGGGCGTTCCTCTCAGCCTGGAGACTGATGTAATGGTTGGGCTAGCCAAGAAGGAGTTAAAAGTGGAGGGGTGGGGGTTAGTAGACCCGAGAAGCTATAATTTTAATATGTGGAAGAGAAAACCTACAAAAAAGTTCAGGCACATAGTCAATGGGCTATGGTTATACAGGTGACAAGTATGATAATGGAGTATTTATGGTTTTTCTAATTCAGCCAAGTCATTTGTATGAATGCCCGTGTCATACAGGGAATAATTCTATAAGGAGGTTCCTCATTTTAGGTTGCAATAATACACACAGATGCATAGATGGACATCTCACTTTTAAATATTAAATTTTGTTTTGTTTGTTCATGTGTAATGAAAACAATCTCCTAAATCCATTTACCTGTGTAAATGGCTATTTATCCAGAGAAATGGGCTGTTTGAGAATTACCCACCCTCCTCAGAAAAGCTCACTGGCTACCCATTTCACATAGGATTACTTTCAAAATACTACTTCTTACTTTTAAAGTTCAATTGAATCACATGCCATCCTTTATAGATAGGATGTTAATCCTATATGATCCACATAGAGCTCTACATTCTTCCCAACAATATCTTTTAGCGGTCCCTTCAGTCCGCCAACTGTTTTATGATACAACGCGGAAAACAATCTTTTCTGTAACTGCTCCCACACTGTGGAATACTTTACCTCTGACCTTGAGACAAGAAAAGAATCTCAATAATTTTAAATCTAATCTTAAAACATTTCTTTTCAGAGATGCTTTAGAGATTTATATTTAATTTTTTAATCCAACATCTCAGACATCAGGCTTTACATAAATGATTCCCTTTGTACCTTTTGTTTTTTACTTCCCCTTTCTTTTATTTTATGCAATGTATCCTCCCCATTTGCCCATGTGTATTACATTATTTTACATTAGAGATTTCTATTCCACCATTGCCTTGTGGTTCAAGGCAGTTTACAAAAGAATTAAAAAAACTAAAAAGGTATTACATGAAGAAGATATCTGGTAATTTCTAGAGGAGATAAAAAGTAGATGAGGTTGCTTTGGGGAATCGGGAAGGTATTGGGAAGTGGGAAGGAGCTAGCGGTATTAAGTCGTTTGCAGGAATTTCTTGAAATGTAGCATCTTCTTTTCTGAATGTTTTGTAGTCTGGGGTCATAATTTGTAGATTGGAGATTTGGTTGTCGAGTTTTGCTGCTTGTGTGGCTAGGAGGCCGTCATATAGTTTTTTCCATTTGACTTCTTTAATTGGAGGGTGTGTGAATGGAGTGTGGGTTTTCCTGTGTCTAGTTGATGTAGTTTGGATGAGGCGTTTGTTCAGGTAGGTTGGGCTGTCGCCGTTTATGGTTTTAAATAGTAGACAGTGAATTTGAATAGTATTCTTGCCGGAATTGGAAGCCAGTGTGAGTTGAGGTATGCCTCTGTGATGTGGTCGTGTTTCCTCAATGAATAGATAAATCTCAGTGCTGTGTTTTGGATTGTATACAGTTGTTTTATCATTGTTGCTGGACAGGGGAGGTAGAGAATGTTGCAATAGTCTAAGAGACCTAGGACTAGGGATTGTACTAAGAGTCGGAATTGTGTTCTATCAAAGAGTTTTCAAAATTGTCTTAAGTTTCTCATAACTGTGAATCATTTTTGTTATGTCTGTATGGTAATTGCAAATTTGTTACCTTTATTTTGTTTTTTAAAACTTTGTATTAATTGGAAACCGCTTTGACTATAAAAGCGGTATATCAGGACTTAAATAAACTTGAAACTTGAAGCTTTGCAGTTGCTGTTTGCCACCCCCCAGATTCTGTCACCCAGCTGACTTGGTTTGCCGAATGGTAACAGGTAACTCTGAACCAAAGGTAAAAAATATCCCCCCCATTACAAAACCATAGTGCAGTTTTTAGCACTGGCCGCAGCGGTAACAGCTCTGGTGCTCATAGGAATTCTGTGACCGTCGGAGCTGTTACCACCGCGGTCGGCACCTAAAAACGTGCTACGGTTTTGTAAAAGGGGGGCATATTTGTGTGCTGTTTCAACAAAGGAAAATATATTGGGGGGATTCTATAAAGAGAGCACCAGCATTTAGTTGCCAAGAATGTGCACAAAGAATCGGAATACCAGCATACTATAATATAGTTTATGCAAGAATCTCAGGTTTTAATTTAAGATGTCTTCAAACATTGCAAAACACAGCTTTAAAATTGTTAGGTCATAAACAAAAATTTGATCATGTTACACTGTTGTTTTTACAATATCATTGGCTTCCTATTGAATACAGGACAAAATATAAATTACTTACACTTACGCACAAAGTATTATATCATCATGAACAGACCTACTTGAATTCATTGATTATACCACATATACCTTCTCAAACGCTTAGATTGTTACATGATAATAAGTTAGTGATACCAACGTCAAAAAATGTAAAGTGGGAAAATATTACATCTAAAGCATTCTTTAGTTTAGTTTATGGAATCAATTACTGAATTATTTGTGATTAGAATCTAACTTCATGACATTCAAAAGATTACTTAAAAGTTATTTTCTTTTTTTTACAAGCTTTTGGCAAAGAGAAACCTGACAACGATAAAAATTTATTAATTTGTAATATCTTGACAGTACACCATAAACAATTGCAAATGAAAGTTCTGTATGAGCAGATTAGTTTATTTTATGGAGTTCCTTTCTTGTTTTAATTGATAGTGTGGCCATGATTTTATAATTTTGTTAACCGTTGAACTATTGAAAGCTGGAACAGTATATTACATTTTAATAAAACATAAAAACATATGCATGTATATGTTGTATACAGTATACACGTGAAAATGTCAGTTTCCTCATCATCCTCCTAGATCCATCTAAATCAATGGGTTGTGAACCTGTACCAGCAGATGGGAGGCAGAGACATTTGAATATTCCAGTGATATCACTGGAATCAGCCTGGAACACTTATTTGTCTCCAGCAGATGTTTGTGGCATCTAAACATAGAAACATAGAAACATAGAAAGATGACGGCAGAAAAGGGCTATAGCCCATCAAGTCTGCCCACTCCACTGACCCACCCCATTAAGTCTGAGTACTAATGACCTAGTTCCTTAACTCGACCCTCGTAAGGATCCTACTAGGGCATCCCATTTATTCTTAAAGTCAATAACGCTGGTGGCCTTGATCACCTGCTCTGGAAGCTTGTTCCAGTGATCTACAACCCTTTCTGTGAAGAAATACTTCCTTATGTCACTATCGAATTTCCCTCCTCTGAGTTTGAATGGATGTCCCCTTGTGACCGAGGGTCCCCTGAGAAAGAAGATGTCTTCTTCCACCTCGACACGTCCCGTGATGTATTTAAATGTCTCAATCATGTCCCCCCTCTCCCTGCGCTCCTCTAGAGTGTAGAGCTGCAATTTGTTTAGTCTTTCTTCGTACGAGAGACCCTTGAGCCCCGAGATCATCCTAGTGGCCATCCGCTGAACCGACTCAACTCTAAGCACGTCTTTACGGTAATGTGGCCTCCAGAATTGCACACAGTATTCCAGATGAGGTCTCACCATGGTTCTGTACAGTGGCATTATGACTTCAGATTTGCGGCTAACGAAGCTTCTATTGATACATCCCATAAGTTGCCTTGCTTTGGATGAGGCCTTCTCTACTTGTTTGGCGGCCTTCATGTCTGCACTGATGATTATTCCCAAGTCTCTTTCTTCTGAAGTCCTAGCTAGTGTTTCTCCATTTAAGGTGTAAGGTTTGCATGGATTTCTGCTACCGAGATGCATAACCTTACATTTCTTAGCGTTGAAGCCCAGCTGCCATGTCGAGGACCAGTTTTCCAACGTAAGCAGATCCTGCGTCATACTATCCTGCAGATTGCTTTCACTTACTATATTACATAGTTTGGCGTCATCAGCGAATAGAGTTACTTTACCCTGAAGCCCTTGGGTCAAGTCTCTTATGAATATGTTAAAAAGGAGTGGACCCAGGACCGAGCCCTGTGGCACTCCGCTGGTCACCTCCGATGTCTCAGAGAGGGTGCCGTTGACCATCACCCTCTGACGTCTTCCACTCAGCCAATCTTTGACCCATGCAATTAGTGTCTCGCCTAACCCCATCGATTTCATCTTGTTTAATAGTCTACGGTGTGGGACGCTGTCGAAAGCTTTACTGAAGTCTAAGTACACTATGTCCAGAGACTCTCCCGAGTCCAGCTTTCCTGTTACCCAATCAAAGAAGCTGATAAGATTGGATTGGCATGATCTACCCTTAGTGAATCCATGTTGACTAGGATCCCTTAGATTCCCCTCATCCAAAATCGTGTCTAATTTACATTTAAGTAGTGTTTCCATGAGTTTACACACTATTGATGTGAGACTCACTGGTCTGTAATTTGCAGCCTCCGCTCTGCAACCCTTTTTGTGCAGAGGAACGACGTTAGCTGTTTTCCAGTCCAGGGGGACTCTCCCTGTACTTAGGGAGAGATTGAAGAGCATGGTTAATGGTTCCGCCAGGACATCGCACAGCTCCCTGAGAACTCGTGGGTGCAATTTGTCTGGTCCCATGGCTTTGCTTACCTTGAGTCTTGACAGTTCGCTGTAAACATCAGCTGGTGAGAACCCAAGATTCTGAAATGGGTCTTCCTTGCTTGGCTTTGCTTCCAGCTGAGGCCCGTGTCCAGGTGCCTCGCAGGTAAAGACTGAGCAGAAGTAATCGTTCAGTAGTTTGGCTTTTTCGGAATCTGTTTCCACATAAATCCCATCTGCTGTTCTAAGACGTACTATCCCATTTGTGTTCTTCTGCCTGTCACTAATATACCTGAAGAAGGATTTGTCCCCTTTCTTAATGTTCTTTGCTAGAGTTTCTTTCACTCGAAGTTTGGCCTCCCTGACTGCTGTTTTGACCGCTGCAGACCTTGTCTTGTATTCAATTTTAGCTTCTTTCTCCCCGGTGCATTTGTATGAAAGAAATGCTCTTTTCTTGTCCTTGACTAGGTGTGAGATCTCATCAGTGAACCAACGGGGTTTCTTCTTTCTTTGTTGTTTATTTACCGATTTTATGTAGCGGATAGTTGCTTCGTGTAGTGTCCTTTTCAGTGTTGACCACATAGCTTCCACATCATCCGTTGTTGTTTCCAGAGCCTGTAGCGTCTGATGGACGAACTCACCCATGCTTGCGAAGTCAGTGCCCCGGAAATTGAGTACCTTCGTTTTTGTTTGTGATCTAGGGAAGCCCTTTCTAAGGTTGAACCATACCATGTTATGGTCACTGGTTGCCAGCGTTTCTCCCACCAAGACTTCCGTGACGCTTTCCCCGTTCGTAAGTATCAGGTCCAGGATGGCCTGGGCCCTAGTGGGCTCTAGTACCATTTGTTTGAGCTGTACTCCCTTCATGGATGTTAATATCCTCTTGCTACTACAAGTTGTTGCTGAGAATGTGTTCCAGTCTACATCAGGCATGTTGAAGTCCCCTAACAGGACAACGTCCCCCCGTAAGGTGATATTCTCAATGTCTTCAATTAATTCATTGTCTTTGTCCTCCGATTGTCTTGGAGGTCTGTATACCACACCGAGGTATAGGCATTTCTCTCCGCCTCTGGCCAGGTTTACCCAGATGGATTCCCCAGTGTACTTGACATCTGTGATCCTAGTTGTCTTGATGTTCTCTTTGATGTAAAGTGCTACCCCACCTCCCAACTTACCCTCTCTATCTTGGCGAAGCAGGTTATATCCTGGTATAGTTATATCCCACCCATGAGAGTCAGTGAACCATGTTTCGGATATTGCTACCACGTCTAGGTCTGCATTTACTATTTCTGTTTCTAGTTCTAGAAATTTATTCCCTAGGCTGTGTGCATTTACATACATAGCTCTCCACTCTTTGTGTCTAAACCCCTTTAGAGAGTTACCCATCTGAATTAGAGTGTCTCCTAGCGAATCTTTTGCAGCAAGGGTACTTACCTCTGACTTAGAAGTGGAGTTTTGGTTCACCTTATTAGGATTGTTACTTACTGCTCCGGTATATAAATGGGTACCCTCCCCCAACTTACCTAGTTTAAAGCCCTTCGAAGCAGGCGGGCTACTCGGTGTCCGAAGACGTTCTTACCTCTGTTGGTCAGGTGGAGTCCATCTGATCCCTGGAGTCCCTGTAGTGCCTCCCCGTGATTCAGGAATCCGAAGTTCATTTCCCAGCACCATCGTTGTAGCCACTCATTTGTCTTCAGAATACGTTCGTCCCTGTCTCTTCCCTTGCCCCTAACAGGAAGAATTGAAGAGAATACTACCTGTGCTCCTGTCTGCTTCAGCCTCTCCCCCAGAGCTCTGAAGTCTCTAGCTATGCCCTCCAGAGTGTTCTTGGCAGTGTCATTCGTTCTGACGTGGATGAGCAGCATCGGGAAGTGGTCCTTGGGCCTGAGAAGCCTATCAAGACAGGCTGTCACATCTCGTATTCTGGCTCCAGGCAGACAGCAGACCTCCCTCGACTGCATATCTGGTCTGCATATTGGTCCCTCGGTGCCCCTCAACATGGAGTCCCCGATGACTATTACTCTGCGCTTCCTTTGGGGATGTCGATCAGATGTCCCCGGAACTGGAGTCGTGTGATGGGCGTCTTCCTGATTCTCGTCGGCCGTTCCTTCCTGTAAGATCTGGAATCTGTTCCTCAGGGTGAGTTGTGGGGTTGATGTGAAGCTACCCTGTGTACGAGAAAGAGAAGAAGATGAAGCTAAATAAGGTGGGGGTCTTCTGCGCTTGCCTGTGGAGGAGGTTACTAGCTGCCAGGAGTCGGCGTCTCCGGCCACCTCCTGCACCCCAATCATTGGTCTCAAAGCTGAAGGTTTGGGCGTCTCGAGGATGGACTCGTCGTGCACCGGCACGGTGATGTGGGACAGCTCCTGGACGACCTCATCGATGAATGCCTCATCCTCTCGGATGCTCCGCAAGCGTTTCACCTCCTCCCTCAGGTTCCATAGTTCCTGCAAGATGTCACCGTCCAGCTGTTCCACCTCCTCTGTCTGCGTAGAGACTGTGGTATACTGCTGGGGGAAGGCCTCGGTCTGTACAGCGACCTCTGTCCACCGTCTAAGGCTCACTTCCAGCAAACTCTCCTTCCAGGGTCAGCTTTTGTACAGAGAAGTCTTGGATCTGACAAAGTACAAGATAAAGGATCTGACAGAGGCAAGGCATGCACATCTAAATTGTCCAGGTCTAGATCACATGTCAGACACTGGAGCCTTTGATACAGAATTCACAAGGGTTCTTCTTCAGTAGGTGATGTTCAAAGGAATCAAGGGGTGGAGAGGAGCAGGAATGATGGTCCTTCCTCCCCTGTCACTTCTACTACTAAAGATCTCCATTGAGGAGATATGGGCCCACTTTCTAGAGATTAAATTGGATAGTCAGTGTGTTTTTTCTACTGGAAACAGGCCTGGTTGATCTTGGGACAGAGGTTGTTGGAGGTCATTCACATTGGCTATGCCCTGGAATTTGTGAAACCTGTTTCAGACACCTTTATGTTTTTTTCCATACATTTTGGTAATAAAAGGAAATGTGGTCTAGGACAGTGTTATTCAACTGCCGGTCGGTCCACAGAAAATTCCTGTTGGTTTGCGCAGAGCCAGCAAGATCGATGTGCTGAAATTTCCTGCCGGTCTGTGCAGGGCTGGCAAGAGCCTCCAACAGTGGCTTCCTCCTCTTCCCTCCACTCTCCTCCCCTCCCAGCAGCTCTCAGTACTTGCCTGCAGCAGTGATTCACTTCGGCAGCCTTGGGGCTTTTTCTGAGTTGCGGCCTGCCTCTGATGATGCAACTTCCTCTTTCCTCAGAGGCGGCGTGACCCATCAAAGGACTCAAGGCTGCCTAAGTGAATCGCTGCTGAAGGCAAGTACTGAGAGCTGCTGGGAGGGGAGGGGAACAGAGGGAAGGGGAGGAAGCCACTGTTGGAGGCTGGGAAGCTGCTGAATAAAGGGAGAGCTGCTAATGGACCTGGAGGGAGGTAGAATGAGAGATTCTGCTGGAAAGGGAGGAAGGAAACGGAAGGGAAGAAAGGTACTGTTGGATAGGGGGAGGAGAGAATGGAGAAGGAAACAGCTGGCAGGGAGATTAGAGGAGGGGAAGGAATCAGGGTGGAATGGAGAGATCAGATGAGGGAAAGGGGAGAGACAGAGGAATGAGAAAGTAGAGAGAGATTGATGCTGGGAAGGGGGTCAGCAGAGAAATAAGGAGAGAAGGACAAAGATGCTAGATCTGGTGTAGGAGAGTTAAAAATGAAGAGAGCAGTGAAGCTGGAATGAATCATGTAAAAAATGAGAGAAGGGGCGCAGGCTGGATGGAAAGGGGAGAGGGGCATAGAAAGAAGGCAGATACCATATGGAAGTGGGAGAGGGCAGACATTGGATGGAAGGGGCAGATGCTGGACTGAAGAGACAGAGAGCAGACGCTGGAAGGAAGAGAGTGAAAAGAAGATGAAAGCAGAAACCAGAAACAAAAGGTAGAAAAAATAATTTTATTTCTGTTTTGTGATTTGAATATATCAGATTTGAAATATATATCCTACTAGAACTGGTGTTAGACATAACTGGGGACTGCAAAGCCCAGGCAGTGCTTCTTTAGCTTCCAGCTGGCTTAGGGCTCTCTCTGACCAGAGGGCAGATGCCCTAGTTGCACTCCCCTAACACTGTTCCTGTCATGTGTGACTGCGGTATTCTGTTAGCATGACATTTCTGTGTAGCATTCTATAATAATTAGGCTTATTCAGTTTTCTTGATAGTAGAGGGGATATATGTGAAGGGGAGGGGAGACAGAGGTTTTGTTGTTCCTTGCTCTGTATTATTTGTATTTATAAAATGACAATTGTACAGAATATTGTTTCTTTTTATTCTTTAATAAAATACGTTCAACATAAAATCATAACTGAGGCTTGTGCGGATCGGATCAGATAGTTTGTGGGGATTGAGCTCGTGGAGATGGGGCGGAAAAGGGGTTTTAAATTTCAGTCTTAGTAGTTTGCCGGTCCACAAAATAATTATTTTATTTCCGCCAGTCCATAGGTGTAAAAAGGTTGAAGAACACTGGTCTAGGACATGCCACAACAGTTGCTCTCATGCTCAGCGCACATGCTACCAGCTGAGCAAATTAAGGGCTACAACTCCACCTGCTTTGGGCTTCTCAAAAAGGGAGGGTCCTTTTGCTCCATCTTAGACTTCAAAGGGGTACATGACTTTCTATGGATCCTTGACTTATGCATGGAGACCCATCAGTCAGCGATTGTCTAAGCAAGTCTAGAATGATTAGTAGTAATAGTATGATCAGGATAGTTTCTTACACCTCTGGACCTTTCAGAAGTGTACTTCCACAAATATCTAGGAGCTTCACTGAAGGTTCCTGAATTTTTGTGTACTGGGCCAACATTTTCAATTTAGGGCTCTTCCCTTCAGTCTAACTATGATACTCTGGACGTTCTCTAAGTTTATGGTCAACATAGCAGCCTACCTACTTAAAGAAAGGATTCAGGTGCATCTTTATATGGATGTCCGGCTAATCCAAGGAAACTCAGAAGCAGACTTTCGTTTGGTAACAGTGTTTCAGCTGCTAGAGAGCCTTGCCTGAATAATGAACTGTTTCAAGAGTCAGTTAGTTCTGTCTCAGGTCTTGGAGTATTTGGAGGTACTCTTTGATTTTGGGGCTTTCTCATGCCAGATAGAGTGGGCAAGCTTCAGAAATGATGGTCTCAGGTCCTCTCCCTTCCAGTTTAGAGGGCTTGGGATTATCTGCAGTTGCTGGCCTCCATGGTGGTGACCTTGGAGATGGTGCCCTGGGCAAGGGTGCTCATGATATCTCCAGTGGTCTCTCTTATCCTGGTGGTCTCTCAACTCACAGTAGTTTGTGTAGAGGGCTAATTTAAATATTCTGTGCCCTTTTCCAAGGATCCTCAGTTCCCAAGTTAGCAGGCCAGTGTTCCCGGTTGAAAGTTACAATTGAAGTTTTGCTAAATTTTTCAATTAATAAAGCAGCTTACAAAGTTTATTGAAAACTAAGTTACTCATCTTGCATAATAAAAAGCTACGATACTTTGCACATATTAAGAACATAAGAATTGCCATACTGGGACAGCCCAAAGGTCCATCAAGCCCTGTTTCCAACAGTGGCCAACCCAGGTCACAAGTACCTGGCAGAAACTCAAATAGTAGTAACATTCCAGAGCTTTGCTATTGGTAAATAAAGCACATTATTAATGTGATATTGTCCTGTCCACCTTAGCAAGTATAACCTTGAACTTGCTAACTGGGTTTGGGCTAACCAGATTTAGGGCTCCTTTTACTAAGGTGCGTTAGGGCCTTAATGCGCGTTAAATTGCCGCGCACGCTAGACCTTAACGCCAACATTGAGCTGGCGTTATTCTAGAAGCATACCGCATGGTTTAGTGTGCAGTAATTTTGCGCATGCGCTAAAAATGCTAGCGCACCTTAGTAAAATGAGCCCTTAGTTGTAGGTTTGATATTGATTTGAACATGAATAGTTGTCCCCCCCAAAAAGGAGGCTGCAACAGTTTAACAGTGTCATTGTTAAAAACAAAACAAGCTTGAAAGTACTATATTTTGCAGGTTGCGCTTTGGGAAGGCATTAAAACAAACATGCGTTGGCGCTATTTGATTAGTAAGACAGGTTCACTATGGAATCTGTCTGATTTATAGATTTCTCCGGCATACCTTGTGTCACCTGCATAAAAAAGAAAAGTGGCAGGTTACCATGGAAACAATGTAGGAAAAGGTGGCAGTCAAAGACACTAAGGAAATATTGGGCTTCATTCTGAAATTACATCTAATGTGCAGCAGGTCATTTTTATTTGGGAAAAGCGTATGGGCTGTGGAGTAGTTTGAGAAAAAATGTATAACAGAGAGCAGGCACTAAGTACGTGTTATATGGAAGGTTTATTTATGTGAAGTATTTTATTTATTTATTGGGATTTATTAACCATATTTATCAACAGATTTACCCAAGGCGTTGTACAGCTTGTCATAAAACTTACAATTTTATTAAGAGCTTCACAGTAGTAAAACGACAACATATAGGCATAAATACAATCAATGAGGTAAATTTGGAGATGGCAAATTGATTCCTAGTACTAGGACTAACATGAAACATGACTATCAGAAATATAAATATTTAGCAGTACTGTAATATAATCATATGTCAGAATTGAAATGATGCCATAATAGGCAGACATGGGGGACAAAAAAATATAGAAAATCACTTGACTAAGTGTATAGCCCTTAATGGAGACTGCCCCAACTTTTTTGGCTGGGCTGAGAACTTTTCAAAGGGCCTTCGTATTTAGTTTTTTACCAGGTACTTGTGACCTGGATTGGCCACTGTGGAAACAGGATATTGGGCTAGATGGACCATGGGTCTGAACCAGTATGGTTATTCTTATGTTATCTTCATATGAAAGAACATAAAGCTAGCTGAACATAAAAACTAGGTCTCATTCTTCTTTAAAAAAGGAATTGTGGGATGCATCTCATAATTCAGCATAATCATTGTTGACAACTGTGTATGAGATCTGCTTTCATAACAATATAGGATGGACCATGCTAGTTTAAAACAAAGGTCCAATGATGAGCTCAACCAAGTTTCTGACAGTGACTGTTGCAAATCATGTAGACTTATCCAGCGGGCTTTGAAGTGGCAAACCTTCCCTTGTTAATCACTCCTTGAAGTATGTAAGAGATGACAATTCCTCAAGGAAGAAACTTAGGAACAGCTCAAAGAAATAGCAGACTGCAGAGCAAGCCTGGTCTTTATTCAAGGACACGGTAAGCGAGGTGTAAATCTGTATATCCCCAGATTTAGAAAAGGATGCAAAAAGAGCCAAACAAAAGACCCAGCGTGGATAACTAAAGAAGTAAAGAAAACGATAGGAGATAAGAAGAATTCATTCCGGAAATGGAAAAAAGACAAAACCGAGGAGAACTGGAAAGAGCACAGGAAGCATCAAAAAGAATGTCACCTTGTGGTTAGAAGAGCAAAAAGAGAATATGAAGAGAGGCTAGCAAGGGAAGCACAAAATTTCAAACCGTTCTTCAGATATGTTAAAGGGAAGCAGCCGGCTAGGGAGGAGGTGGGATTTCTAGATGACGGAGATAGGAAAGGAGTGGTGAGGGAGAAAAAGGAAGTGGCGGTTAGACTAAACATGTTCTTTTCGTCAGTATTTATAAAAGAGGACACATCCAACAAAACGGAACCTGAAAAAATCTTCAAAGGAGATCAAGCAGAAAAATTAACATCATGGAGATAAGCCTTGAAGACGTACACAAGCAGATAGATAGATTAAAAATTGACAAATCTCCGGGCCCGGACGGAATCCACCCTAGGGTATTGAAAGAACTAAAGGAGGAAATAGCAGAACTACTACAGAAGGTTTGTAATCTATCCCTGAAAACAGACATGATCCCGGAGGATTGGAAGATAGCAAATGTTACACCCATCTTTAAAAAAGGATCAAGAGGTGACCCAGGGAACTACAGACCGGTAAGTTTGACTTCAATTCTGGGGAAGATAACGGAAGCGATGATAAAAGACAGCATTGATGAGCATCTAGAAAGGAATAAACTGATGAAAACAAGCCAACAGGGCTTCTGCAAGGGAAGATCGTGCCTAACGAACTTATTGCACTTCTTCGAAGGAATTAACAAACGGATGGACAAAGGGAACCCCATAGACATCGTATACTTAGATTTCCAAAAAGCCTTTGACAAGGTACCCCATGAACGCCTACTACGGAAACTGAAGAACCATGGGGTGGAAGGAGATGTACATAGATGGATCAGAAATTGGTTGGCAGGTAGGAGTGAAGGGCCACTACTCTGACTGGAGGAGGGTCACAAGTGGTGTTCCGCTGCTGTTCAATGTATTTATAAATGATCTAGAAACAGGGGCGAAATGCGAAGTAATAAAATTCGCAGACGACACCAAACTATTTAGTGGAGTTAGGACTAAAGAGGACTGTGAAGATTTACAAAGGGACCTGAACAAACTAGGAGAGTGGGCGACGAGATGGCAGATGAAGTTTAATGTAGAGAAATGTAAAGTCTTGCATGTAGGAAACAGAAACCCGAAGTACAGCTATATGATGGGAGGGCTGGTAATGGGTGAAAGTACCCTAGAAAAGGACTTGGGGGTAATAGTGGACAAGACAATGAAGCCGTTGGCACAGTGCGATGCGGCCTCTAAGAAGGCGAATAGAATGCTAGGTATTATCAAGAAAGGTATTACAACCAGAACGAAGGAAGTTATCCTGCCGTTTTATCGGGCGATGGTGCACCCGCATCTGGAGTACTGTGTCCAGTATTGGTCGCCGTACCTTAAGAAGGATATGGTGATACTTGAGAGGGTCCAGAAAAGGGTGCACGATTAATAAAAGGTAGGAAAACCTTTCATATGCTGAAAGATTAGACACTGGGGCTCTTTTCCCTAGAAAAGCGGAGACTTAGAGGGGACTTACAAGATCATGAAGGGCATAGAGAAAGTGGAGAGGGATAGATTCTTCAAACTTTCAAAAACTACAAGAACGAGAGGGCATTTGGAAAAATTAAGAGGGGACGGATTCAAAACCAATGCTAGGAAGTTCTTCTTCACCCAAAGGGTGGTGGACACCTGGAATGCGCTTCTGGAGGGTTTGATAGGACAGAGTACGGTATTGGGGTTCAAGAAGGGATTGAATGATTTCCTGAAGGAAAAGGGGATAGAAGGGTATAGATAGAGGATTACTATACAGGTCCTGGACCTGATGGGCCACCGTGTGAGTGGACTGCTGGGCATGATGGACCGATGGTCTGACCCAGCTGAGGCACTGCTTATGTTCTTAAACAAATTCTGTTTCTGACCTCCAGAAACGTATCCAGGCCTTTTTTAAACAAGGTTATAGTAATAGCTTTGATTGCATCTGTTGTCAATAAATTCTACAAGCCCAGCTTCTGCTTCTTGAACCCATTTGGGCTGGGAATTCTGTGGTATTCATATTTTCAGTCCCTGACAGAAAAAACTATTTTCAGTTCCTGATAATGCACATGTTTCTCAGCTTGGGGACTGCTGATGTCATGGGTGGCCTCTATAAGGAGTTAAAATGGGGGAGGGGGAACAAACTGAGAATCTGCAATTTTAATATGTGGAAAAGAAAATTCACAAAAAAAGCTCAGGATTTGTTGTGCTCTACTTCAGCGAATAAATACAGAAAAAAGAAGGGTGGCTTCATTTCTCTGGTGACATTTCTTGTAGCGTATGGGGCTCATAATCGAAACGGAAATACGTCTAAAAACCGGCCTAAATCGGCACTTAGACGATCAGTAAGACAAGTCGTCCAAGTGCCAATAATCGAACCGGGTTTTAGACGTATCTAAAAATGACTTAGGCCTTCACAGTGCTGCAGTATGCCCAGAGCTAAAGGGCGTTTTAGGAGGAGTGGTGAGGGCGGGATTTGGGCGGGACATGGGCCGTCCTAGACTTAGGGCCTGTTTTACAAAGCTGCGTGGCAACAGCCCTGAAGCCCTTTAAATCTCTATGGGCTTCGGGGCCATTACCGCGCTGCAGCCGCTAGCACAGTTTTGTAAAACAGGCCTAGTCATACTGCATGTATAACCAAAAATTTTACCACACTGCCTAGATGGAACTTGGACATTGTGATTTAGGCCATCTAAAACCAGGTCTAAGTCCACAGAAGGTATCCAAAGTAACCAGATAACCAATGCAGACACAAAGTACAGACCCCACCACACTGCCCCAGTGATCACTGACCTCAGTCCCACCCCCATAAAAATCATAATAACAACTTTAAATATCTGCCTCCAGAACATCAGCACCTGGCAGCCTGGCATAGGAAAGCCTAGTAGAGCTGCACATAGGTGGCTTTAATGGTCTGGGGGTGGGTTAGTGAACCATGGAGAGGAGGACCCAGGCCCATAAGCCACTCTAATCACTGCATTCATAGTGAAACGTGCACCCCTCAAAAAACCCAAACCTTTTTGTACTGCCATATAAGTGGCTCCTGCAGCCATAAGGACTATTGGGGTGGTAGATAGGTGGGTCTAGTAGATTCTGGGGGTGTTTTGGGAGCTCACCATGACCTATAAAGGGAGTTGTGATGAGATGTCTATGTGGCACCCTTTTTGTGAAGTTCACAGCAGTGCTCTATAAGGTACCCGACTACTCTAGTGCCATGTCTGGGTGTCCAATCCCTCAATTTTCTGGCCCCTCCCATGCCCATAAGTTCTTTTTCTAGCCGTTCTTGAGTTGGACGAATTTTAGGTCGAAAATGGGGTATAAAGATGGATGACTTAGTGGGCTGGACGTACAGTTGTACGATTTTCGGAAAAAAAATTATGTTGGATGTATTTTTCGAAAATGGACCTTTTCCCATGTCCGACTTTGGGCGACTAGCGACTTAGGCCCAAAACGGACTTAGACATTTCTTTTCATTATGCCCCTCCATATGTTAAGTCCCCATGCAAGAAGTAAAAACCCATTTCAGATGAATAGGAGAACACCTTAGATTGCAATATAAACTTGAGTCAATTGATAAACCAGACTTGCCCTTTTGATTTATTCATCCTCATAAATGGAGCATCTATCAATATAACTATATACAAGAAACCAATGGAGAGGTAGCTTTGACCTGCAGAATCTCCCAGAAGAGCTAACTATTTGGCTATTTCTACAGTCAGAAAGAATTGTGATATCTAATAAGACTGCATCAGAAGGTCAATAAAAAAGATAGGCATCTTATGAAGAAAGAGTATATTCACCTTGAAATATCACATAGAAATTAAACAGAGGCATTAATTATTCTGCAAGCAGTGTTAACAAGGATCATCTCACATTGTCTATCCAAGGTTAAAACATTTATGAAAATACGTAATTCTACAGCATTGAAACAGCCTTTCAACTTATCATTGTTTTGGTTAATGGAACAAATACTGGTAGATCTCAAATTGATAATATTTATTTAAAGCGAACAAGTGCTCTAGAGCAGTGTATCGAGTGTGTTGTGGCAAGATTCTGGGTGTGCTGTGAGACGCCGGTGAGGAGGAGGGGCGCCAGCTGACTACCTACAGGATATGCCTCTTGAGGCAAAAGGCATGTTCTGTAGGCAATCAGCCGATGCTGGCACCTCTCCTCCTTTCCGCCCCTCCCGTACCAGTTTCATGGTTAGCAAGCTCAGGGCCCCATCTGGAGGGCCTCTGGGCATGCGGGAACATCGATGTGATGACATCAGCCATGCGCATAATGCCATCATGTTGACATCCGTGCATGCCCAGAGGCCCTCCAGCCGCAGCCCCGAGTTCAGTGTTCTGTGGCTTGAAAAGGTTTGCGAGAAACTGCTCTAGAGACTGAAGTTCTCAGACCAGCTTCTCTTATGGTCCATGTTGGACACTATTTTGTCTGTTGTCATATCTTCAAGCACCTAAGGAGTAATTTTATAACAGGGCCCCTAGATTAAGAGGTAAGCATGTACTGAGGAGCTATTTTATAAAGGTATAGAGGTGTGTCTATGAGGTTGATATTCAAAGTGATATAACCAGGCTGGAGAGGTTCCTGCCCACTTAAATCACTTTTGCAGGGCCATCCGCTGATATTCAGCGGCACTTAACAAGTTAGTGCCTCTTGTTTTGCTCCCCATATTCACGGAAGCAGGTTGCTTATGTTTCGTATGGAGTATTCATTGCCTGTGCCTTTAAAAGGTGAGATTGTGCTCTTGGAATACAAATTTGTGTAATAGTGTAGGTTGCTTGCATCCAAGCATGCTGGGCTAGCATCCCCTCTCTTTAGGGTTACCAGATGTCCAAGAAAACCCGGACATGTCTGGGTACTGTGCTCAATTGCTTTATCTAGTTGCTGAGATTTACAAGATGGCAAGATTTAGCTGTGGAAAAGAGAGCTGGGATATGGAATAGTCAAGGAAGAAAATGTATATACAAGGGGGGCGCTAAAAAGTCCTCAGCCCAGCCAAAAAGAGAATGATGTGGATGTGGTTCAATGAATGATCTGAAACAACGGCAAAATAACGCTCAGAATTTAGGAAGTTGTTTGGTTGGGCTGAGAACTTTATAGCACCTCCTCGTACAAGGTGCATAGTTTTTCTATCATGAGGAAAGGTAGGTACCAAATTACCCCCTATCTAATTTTCTTGCTTTTTTTTAAGATGATGGTTTTATTTTCCCCCATTGAGCTTTCAACTCTGACAGAACTAGGAATGACTTTTGGCTTCATGAAGTTTTATTTATAAGGATTAGGGAATTTTTTTCAGTCTGGTAAATAAAATCTATAAACTTCTATTTAATCTTTATTCAATGAGAACTGGATATACTGTACTGTGCTTCAATCCTGGAAATTGGAATGACGAGTGAGATGATTAAATTTGCAGATGACACTAAACGGTTCAAAGTTGTTAAAACGCATGCAGATTGTGAAAAATTGCAGGCAGATCATAGGAAATTGAAACACTGGACATCCAAGTGGAGATGAAATTTAATGTGGACAAATGCAAAGTGATGCACATTGGAAAGAATAACCCAAATCACAGTCACCGGATGCTAGGGCCTATCTTGGGGGTTAGTGCCCAAGAAAAGGGTCTGGGTGTCATCGTAAACAATACGATGAAACCTTCCGCCCAATATGCGGCGGTGGCCAAAAAAGCAAACAAAATATTAGGAATTATTTAAAAAGGGATGGTTAGCAAGACTAAGGGTTAGATTCACAAAGCAAACCGATCGTGTACCGATCGGTTTGCGACCAGATTTCCCTCCTTCCCAATTCACTAACCTCTCCTGCGATCCGCTTCGAATCCGTTCATGCAAATGAGGAGCAACGCATGCAAAGTAGACAGGGATGCGATTCACCAACCAAATTTTTAAAACCGACTGGGCTGGCTGATCAACCCAAGAAGCGACTGCTGGGGACCAGTTGAAAACATCTTTCTGACTCTCCAGTTCCATAGAAGCTCTGCTATCTGCTGCCCCGAATCTCTCCTGCCTGCTGCCCCGATGCTCTTCCCCAGATCTCTCCTGCCTCCTCTGCCCTGAATTGCCACCCTGCTCGACCCGAATTGCTGCCCTGCTCTGCCCCGATCTCTCCTGCCTGCTTGCCCTGAATTGACGCCCTGCATGTCCCCAGCTTTCTCCTGCCTGCTGCCCCGAATCTCTCCTGCCCTTCCCCGCACTGCGAGCCTGTGATTTTAACCCGCGAGTTTAAAGCGGGTTAAAACCAAGGGCTCACTGGGCTAAAAAAAGTAAAAAAGTTAACCCCTCCATAAAAAGTTGCTGCTTGGATGGGTCAAGATGCATGAGCAGACCATCTACAAATGGTCTGAGCATGCGTCGAGATCGCACACCAGCGATCTGTGCCAGCAGATGGGGGCGTTCCTCCGATCGCCCCCATCTGCATATTAGAATTTCAAGAATCCATCAGACGAATCCTAATACTTTTCCCTCCCTATGCTGAGATGGATCCGTCAGCGCTAAATTGTCACCGAGGTCTGTCAGAGCCAGAAACTTAACTACAAGAGGCACGGACCTCAGATTTTTAAGGACGTACGGGTTTAGATCCGCGAGGTCTGTCAGGTCCGTGAGGTCCGCATTTTACCTCTTCCCCACCCTCGCTCATGCTCACATTACCACAGTCAACAACAGATACGTTTCTGCACCTTTACACTTTTTATAATTTTGCACATATTGATCCTTTATAGTATAGGAGGTTTTTTTTTTAAATGACCAGTGATGTTTTTAGCTATGTAATGCAAATTTGTACATGTCCTGCATAGATTAGCTGCATCCGAGATCCTTTTCATCTTATTCTTTTGATATGATTATTTGGGAAATTTAGTTTTCTTTGGCTATTTAAATGAACCAAAATCTGCATTATGTTTTAATTTATTTTTGTTAAAACAGCCATTCCTACAACTTCATGCAACCTGAAATTTCTGGTAAATAGTCTGATTTCTATGTATATCTTTTTCATTATCCCCCCCTTTTTTTTTTTTTATAATTCTTTATTCATTTTTGACTCTTACAACAAGTGTACAATATTCAATCAGATGATTTGTACAAATCACTTGACATTCTTAATAATTATTATCCATTACATATAAAAACAAAGACTCCCCTGCCCCCACCCAACCCAATCATCAATAATAAATTCATTAAGTCACATAACATACCTCCCCATCCCCACACTAATTATATTCCTATGTAATAACAAGGTGTCCAAAGTGTCTAATCAGTGGCGTACCTAGGGTATGTGGCACCCGGGGCCCATCATTTTTTGACACCCCCCCCCATGTAAAAAAATTTTTTTGTAATGACCATGAAACGGAATAAATGGTCAGAATAGAAACAGGCAGTGAAAATTTTCTTATATTCCAAACATAACATAACATAAATTATATCTGAATTGTCATGACATCAGAAGTACATATGGAGTAGTTGCAGGTGATGCTTGGGACAGTTCTGATTGTGTTAGTTCGGTTTTATGTGTTTTTTGAATAGAAGGGTTTTTATTTCTTTTTGAAGGTTTTGCAGTCTGTGGTCGATGTCAATTGGTTGTAGAGTTGGGGGTCGAGTGTTGCAGCTCGAATGGCTAGAAGGTTGTCGAACAGTTTTTTTCTTTTGACGTTTTTGGTTGGAGGGTGTGTGAATGGTGCGTGAGTTCTCCTATGTCTGTTTGAAGTGGATTGAATTATTTAGCTGAAGAAATTAGTTACCCCCCCCCATTCCACACACATTAATTCTCTTCCATTTTTGTTCCCATTATAAAAAACACTGATAAGTTCCCAGAAAAAAAAATACATTAAAATAAGAAATGAAAACAAAGGCTCCTACAGATGAGAACATAACATAAGAATAGCCTAACTGGGTCAGACCAATGGTCCATCATGCCCAGTAGCCCATTCTCATGGTAGCCAATCCAGGACACTAATACCTGGTCAAAACCCAAAGAGTAGCAACATTCCATGCTACTGATCCAGGGCAAGCAGACACTTCCCCCATGTCTTAATAACAGATTATGGACTTTTCCTCCAGGAATTTGTCCAAATCTTTCTTAAAACCAGCTACACTATCTGCTTTTACCATAACTTCTGGCCACTTCATTTTTAAGTTTAGATCTTTCCTTTCAAACAGAGACCTTGCTAGATGTTAAATACAGCACAAGGTAACTTCACATGGACTTAGCTGTGCAGGAAATGTGAATCTCCTCATACACCCACCATATAGTGCAAAAATGTGCAAAGGTCTGTTTTTTTCTTTCGATCACTACATAGCCTAATGCCACACAAGCAGCGCTGTTACAAACTGTACAAATGCTAAGGATAACAAAGTTTCCTTCCTTGGTTACCAGAAGGAGATAAACCACTGGAAGAGATCCCAAAACAACACCCAAAGACCCACTCAGGGTGTGAACCAGTTGAGTGGAGTGGACTAACTGGGAGGTGGAAATGGGCCCGGAGTTTGCTCAGCAGAATTTCCCAGACCACCTCTTCCTCTCAACACATTGACACGCTGCCACCATCACCACTAGGAACACCTCACTGGGTAGGCCAGCTATGCTATAAACTTTATAAAACACATTATTATATTTTCTTATAAAGCACATATTTTAACTGAACTCTCTGACATCCTCAGCCTTTCCATTCACAAAAATAGAAGGAAGAAAAGTTCCCATTTCCTGCTGTCTCATGTCCCCGGCCTATACAATATTTTTTTTTCTGCAGACCCTTCAAAAGTCTGACCAAATCCTTGTTTCACTTGCATTATAAAGTACTGAGGATGCCATCTCTTCCCAATCCCAGGTCCTAAAGTCTAAGACAGTAGCGCAAACTAATGCTGCCAGATTCAGGAAAAAAAATTTCGATTCGATTCAGCCTATTGAATTGGTTTTTCAATTCGATTTTCCTGCCCAGTTGGGAGATTTTTTTCAAAACTCCTGGTGGGTTTTATAGCTTTTTCACCCCCTTTGGCTTCTCCTAACCACACTGGAGCTGTGGTGTAAATAAAATAAAGAAACAAAAAGGACTTTTCCTCTCTCTGTTAAATCCTAGCTCACATTTGCAGTCCAACACCAGCTCTGGCAGGATACACATTTCAAATCTGACATATTATAATCACAAAACAGAAAATAAAATTAATTTTTCTACCTTTTGTTGTCTGGTTATATTTCAAATCTTGTTGGTCCAAGGCTCTGGTTTTCTTCTGATAACTTGCTTGCCAGGGTCTCCTTCTTTCTGCATGCTAACCATCCATCTGCCAACTCTGTTCTCCCTTTCCATTTCCCTTCCCTTCCCTTCCCAGGAAGTCTGGTATCTTTCCTTTTTTTCATCTCCCTCCACAGATCCACCTTTTCTTAACTACCCTTTCATCCGGCATCTCTCCCTCCTTCCCCACCACCCCAGAGTCCACCATTTCTCCCTTTCTTTTCCTAATTACCCTCCTATCCAGTATCTCTATCCCTCCTCAACACCATCCCTTGTGTCCAATTTCTCTCCCTTTCTGTTCCTTCCCTCCCTAAATCCCATGGTCCATCATCTCTCTCCCTCTCCTCTATTTTCAGACCCATTATTTCTTCCCCCCCCCCAAAGTTTGGCATATACACGTCTCTTTGAACACCCCCTTCCCTCCGTGTACTTCTAAACCATGGTCCCCCCCCAAAGGCCTGTCCCCCCTTAAAGGTCTGCCTGTCCCCCCTTGAAGGCCTGCACCCCCCTTGAAGGCCTGTCCCACCCCCTTGTAGGCCTGTCCCCCCATTGAAGGCCTGTCCCTCCCTTGTAGACCTGTCCCCCCCTTGAAGGCTTGCCTGCCTGTCCCCCCCTTGAAGGCCTGTCCCCCCCTTGAAGGCCTGCACCTCCTTGAAGGCCTGCAACCCCCCGAAGGCCTGCACCCCCCCGAAGGCCTGTCCCACCCCCTTGTAGCTTGAACCCCCTTGAAGGCCTGCCTGCCTGTCCCCCCCTTGAAGGCCTGCACCCCCTTGAAGGTCTGCATCCCCCTGAGGCCTGCAACCCCCCCCGAAGGCCTGTCCCCCCCTTGAAGGCCTGTCCCACCCCCTTGTAGGCCTGTCCCCCCTTTGTAGGCCTGTCCCTCCCTTGAAGGCATGTCTGCCTTTCCCCCCTTGAAGGCCTGTCCCCCCCCTTGAAGGCCTGCACCCCCTTGAAGGACTGCACCCCCCCAAAGGCCTACACCCCCTCCCGAAGGCCTGCACCCCCCCCGAAGGCCTGTCCCACCCCCTTGTAGGCCTGTCTCACCCCCTTGTAGGCCTGTCCCCCCCTTGAAGGCCTGCCTGCCCCCCCTTGAAGGACTGCCTGCCCCCCCCCTTGAAGGCCTGTCCCTCCCGCTTGAAGGCCTGCACCCTTTGAAGGTCTGCACCCCCCCCGAAAGCCTGTCCCCCCCTTGAAGGCCTGCCTGCCTGCCTGTCACCCCCCTCCCCCTTGAAAGCCTGCCTGCCTGCCCGCCCGCCCCACCCTGAAGGCCTGATGCCCCGACCCACCCCGAAGGATCGCTCACCCCCCTGGCCTCCCCGCACCACCTATGAAGCAGCCGCAGCAGGATCGCGAAGTCAGCGATCCCTGCGCTGCTTAGGCGCTGCTTCCTGCGCCGCGGTCCCGCCCCTCCTCTGACATCAGAGGAGGGGCGGGACCACGGCGCAGGAAGCAGCGCCCAAGCAGCTCAGGGATCGCTGCCGTCGAGATCCTGCTGCGGGCTGCTTCACAGGTGGTGCAGGAAAGTTAGTGGGGCGAGCGGTCCTTCGGGGGTGAGGGGGGACTGAATGGCAAGGCCGGGAGCACCTCCTCAGGGCTGGCACCCGGGGCGCACCGCCCCCCCCTTTGTACGCCACTGTGTCTAATCATTAGAATATGCATTATCCCCCCTTTTTACAAAAGTAGCATAGTTTTTAGGGCTGCTGTGGCAGTAACGGCTCCGGTGCTATTGTTTTGTAAAAGGAGGGGTGGGGTGGGGTATGTATGCAAACATAATAAAATCACACTGCAGCTACACATTCACTTAACCTTGCATTGCTTCAGAGGCCCTTTTGCTAAAATGAGACTCTCTCATGCTAAGCCTATTTCTTTAATGCTGCAGTATTTCACATTTATTTTTATTTCAAGTTGTGCATTAATATTTTCATTAATCGCAAAGTGTAGGGATAATAAAATTTGAAAATCCCTTAGAATATAACACCCTTCCAAAGTTTCAACGACCCTCAGAAACACCACTTAGGGCTCCTTACACAAAGCTGCGAAAGCGTTTTTAGCGCACGCAGAATTTTAGCACGCGCTAAACCCACGCTATGCGGCTAGAACTAATGCCAGCTCAATGCTGGCATTAGCGTCTAGCACGTGCGGCAATTTAGCGCGCGCTAAGCGTGCGCTAAAACCGCTAGGGCAGCTTTGTAAAAGGAACCCTTAGGGCTCCTTTTATAAAGGTGCGCTAGCGATTATAGTGCATGCACTGGATTAGTGCGCTATAGCGCACGCTAGCCGAAAAATTACTGCCTGCTTAAAAGGAGGCAGTAGCGGCTTGCGAGCGTGGCATTTTAGCGCATGCTAAAACCGCAAGCGCACCTTTGTTAAAGGAGCCCTTAATGTTCAATAGAATTTCATTACACTAAGGGCTCCTTTTATGAAGCCTTGTTAGCGGTAGAACGCACGTAATAGCGCGCACTAATTTGCCAGCCGTGCTAGCCGCTACCGCTTCCTCTTAACAGCTAGCACAGGGGTTAGGGCGCACTAAAAAGGTGCGTGCGATAAAGCCGCTAACGCGGCTTCGTAAAAGGAGCCCTAAGCTTTAAGTGTTAAATCGTTATCGGATCACAAATTTATCTATATAAATATGTTTAAATATTTTTAAATAGTTAAATAGTTTATAATACTTGTTAAATAGTTTATAATAATTAAAGTTGAAAATTAGTTTATAATACTTAAAGTTGAAAATTAATAATCATTTGCTTTTTCATATAACATCAGTATAGTATAGTTTGTATTAGCTATTACTTAGCTTTTTCTTGTGGTATGAATCAGGGACGTGAATTTCCCTAGTTACCGGCAGCAGCAGCGCTCCTCCCCACGACCCTTCCATCTCTCCCACCCACCCGAACCGTGACCGCGAGACCGAAATACAGTACCTTATAACAAACTGCATCGTTGGCAGTACAGGCCCCATCACGGCTTTCTCACACCCGGGCGTTCCTCTGCCGCATTGCTGATGACAAGTATCACCTATTGACAATAGCTTCTCTCCCTCTAGTCTGATCTACTGGAGTGTTGTTTTTTTTTTTTTTTTTTTATCCTGGATCTTGCGAAATGGCTGCCCGTTTGTTTTCTTAATTTCCCATGCCTACACAATAACCTTTATTTGAAATTTTCATGCCACTTCTCGCCACCTCTCTGGTATGATGCTAAAGTTGGTCTTGGAGAGCTAAAAGAAGCTGTTCTGCTCTTTCTTAACTGAGTTGGTCTAGCTCATGTGTTATTTTATCGACAGCCCTGCGAATTATCACTGAACCGTGCTGCTCGTCATTGACGAAGGGCACATTGTAACTCAGGAAACACCACCTAAAAGATAATTGCTTCAGTTTTCATTGTTTTCTGTTATTTTAGCTTGTAAACTGGTAATATTTGCTAGAACACTATATAAATGTAATTTTAGGTGTTTTGATGTTATAGCTTTACTGTTTTATGTTTATGTATTATGTTTTGTCAATGGAACAGCATTTGCTGACTATCCCTTCTCTAAAAATAATAGGTACCAGAAGATCTACAATTTTTTCAGTTATAGCACCCCAGCTTTGGAACAATTTACCAATCTATCTACGTGGAGAAACCTCATTAGAAAAATTTAAAAGCACATTAAAATGCTACCCGTACAAAGACGCATTTGAGCCATAGATAGGATAATTCATCTATCATTAATCCCAGGCTCAAATGCCTAATTTTAACCGGACCTTATGTATTGGTCACAACCTCCCCTATCCTTTTTTTAGGCTTAGCCATATTTTTAAAACATTCTTCATTACCCTCCTGATGTTGTTTTTCCTTAAATGTACTTTTACTTTCCTTAAAGATTGTAGTTCACCCCTCTTCCCTTTTGTATCGCTAATTACTTGTGTACATACATTGTATGTTTATGTGTACAAATTGTTTTATTTTGTCTCCCAGTTTTAAATTGTCATACACATTGAAGTATTTGATATTGCGTGTGCAACAAACTTTTAATAAACTTGAAACTTGATGCGCCGTTATGTATGTTTCTTTGTTCCTAGCCTAGCGTTGGAAATAGTGCAGGCTATAAAGAGTTTGTAAATAAAACAGAAAGTAATTTCTGGTGCTTAGTTTGAATAACTAAGTGGGTTTATATTTTTGTATTTTTTTTATCATCTATGTATATTGGATGTATTGAAATGATAAACAATAAAATAAAAAATAAAATAAAACAGAAAGACTGAAACACCACCAAAGGTGGAATGAGACACTTTGGAAGGTACCCTGTGTAATTAAGCAAAGGCTGCCTCTGGTGTTTAGGTGTCTCTCTGAAGCTTGTGCAAATATGCTAAAAACATACAATATGAGAAATACTTGTAGCATATATAAATAAAATAATTCCATGCTGTGAGACAGAGGTTTCTGGCTCCTGCTTTGTAGTTTTTAATGCTGTTTGCAATTCTTTTCCAGGTGCTTTTGTTTGTGTGAGTTGTTGCGTAGACCTGAGCACTGTTTTCTGCCAAATGCCACATCCCAGAACTCTAGCACCATGCCGTCTGATTGAGTCTTAATGTGCCTCATTATTGACCTTTGAGTAGTTAAAGCGTGCATATCCCTCAGACATGATTATGGCTCTTGGGAAAAAAAAAAAAAAGAAAACTCAGCTTCTCTGTAGAAAAATGTAAAGTGCGTAAGCCATAGGTGGCTGAAAACATTCTGGGTTGTTCTTTGTCCCATGTTTTGAAGCGAAAGAGAAATTTGTTTTCCTTTTCATTTTGGTTTCCACACTCTTGGACTCTTTTGTCCGGAGGCCAAGTCTATGTGGTTGTTGGCAGTCGGCTCTTACTTTGTTTGCATGTAGCATTTGTCAGCACTTCTAAGTTAGTCTTGAAACGATGCGTGACATCTCTGAAAAGAACTTGCAGAAAATACAACCTCAACATTCAGAAGATTAATGAAAAAAGGTTCCGATGAAGCCAACTTCCTGGCAAGCTCCTTGGTCTTTGACCCATAATGTAATTGTTGTTAGAAAAAAAAATCTCAAATTTCAGCATATCATGAAACATCTGTGGGCCTGTTGTGTCTGTCTGGCTAGCCCTGATTTATCTGTGGGACTTCGTAAAACATTAGAAAAAGATAAACATATATGTGGTTCATCAGACTCCTGGGTCATTCAGTTAACTTACTTTTTGGAGCACTGAAGAAGAAGAACTTTTAAAATGAAAACAAAAAAAATGTAATGTATGAAAATAGCCAGATGATCCGTTTGGCTGCTGGCTGCTAAAATGTGAATATTCAGTGGTGCCTGTGATTTTCTTTTAACAAATGCAATCACAAAAATTTTCCATTGCGGTCATTTATAGGTTAAACAAGTATAATAAGTCATATATGTTCTAAGGCCTTCTCGATATCAGTGAGTTGTTTTAGGTGTGAAGAGACATAGAGATGATGGTATACTATATGTTTAACTTTGGGAAAGAAATAGGGCGCTTATTTCATATCCAGGGCCGATCTTAATAATCAATCAAGAGGCAGGAACGGATGGGAGAGGGGAGAGCAATCCAGCAGTGTTACTTTTGACCTTTCAAGTGTAATCTGTAAGGCTAATTTATTTGACTGATCTCCTCTGTCACTGCCTTCATAATCATTTCCCAACTTCCCCTACACAGTTTCCTAGGTAATCATCATATCTGACAAGAAATTAACTTGACCAATCAAGTCCCAGGCCCACACTTAAATTATTGGTAATCAAAGTCTCATAGGCACTGTGACCTGATGTACTAATAAGCAAGTAGACAGCTCAGTCGTATCTTGGACATACTGTATGACATGTTAGCACATTTAATGTAAAACTTCAGAAATATCTGTGCAGCCACATGTGAATTTAATAGCTTCTCATTTTTCTGCTGTCCATGATGTTCTTATTGGTATTATTCATTTATAGTTGAATAAACAGAGGTACAAGGTTCTAATCTACACCATGCTCAAGGTCAAGAGATTTGAACTTGCATCCTGAGAGCTCATCTCTGCTAGTAATTTTGAGCTATAACCTCATCTCCTTTTTGCGTACTGCTCCGATCTGTGTTTTCTGATTACTTTTACTCAGTCAGAGGAAGAGACACTTTTCTGGTGAGTGAAGAGGCACTATAAGCAGTGGTTAATTGTACTTTCATAGTCAACACTCTAAAGACATAGGCACATTTGATTTGACATGATTTATTGTTCTTGATGTACAACTATGATATCAGTATTAAGTGGTTTACTGTGCTATATTCAATAGTCTACAGAGATTACACAATACTACAATTCAGTGGTCTACATAAATTACATAATATTTAAAGCCACAGCACAAGTTAATATCAATATCATTAGCAGTTCCACTAAGTATTGAATCAATTTTTTTTTTTTGTGGTAATTGAAAGCAGGGAGTTCACAATAAAGTACTATTCACCTCAGTATCAAGAAATGTTTTATAAAACTGCTGCTGCCTCTTAGGACTCTATCAGTGTTGAAACTGCAGCTCTCTCTCTCAGGAGTTAAAAATGTTGCCTCCCTTTCTTAACCCTGATCAGGCCCAAAGGAACTGTTTCCACCTCCTGTCCCAGGGCAGACTGAAGATGTAGATGTCTGTCCCTGGAGAAGTAACATAACATAACATAAAAATCCATTTCTAGACCGCAAATACCGAAGAGTTCTATGCGGTTTACAAAAGTTTAGCTAATAATACAAATCATAATGAGAATTGAATAATCAGGGATCAAGAAGTTTCAAAAATAAAAAAGGTTTTCAGATGTCTCCTAACATAGATAACAGCCATTTAAAATCTTTATCCCAAAATGCTGTCTGGCAAGAGAGAGTTCTGTTATGATATCTTTTAAATCTACAGCCCTTGACCGGTGGAAACCTGCTTGCCAACTGTCAAAATCTACTGTCCTCGGGGAAATGGATGAGTGGATTTAGCTCTTTGTCAGGGATGGATTTCATGTGGTATTGCCCATAGGTAAGGGAGGAGTCTTTTTCCACGTTTCTTTCCATATTGCACCATCATATTCTCCCCTCTGTCAGGCAGCCAACTAAACTAAATTCAAACTTAATTTTATAGACTGGGTCTTCAACCCGAAGGTGCTTGACTCGGTTTACAATAATGTAAATATAGTACATAAATATTGAAGAAGAATGTAATCTAAAATGGCTTAGTTTCCAAATGTTTAGTAAACAAGAAGGTTTTCAAAGCTTTCTGAAATAAAACGAAGGGGCCTAGACTTCTAAGTGAAAGTGGTAACTTATTCCAGAGCTCAGTTAGTTTGAAAATGAAAGAGTGGCTGGATCTCTTGAAAGTTCTGTTTTTACCCTTAAGGGAAGGAAATGTAAGTTTTGATTTATTTGAACTCTTAGCGAGATGAGATCTGTATACTGTACATTCCAGTCTAAAGGAACCAAAGTAATAAAGATGCCAAAGAGAATTTAAAATGCAAAACAAACGCACTTAAATTTAATTCTAAAATACACTGGAAGCCAATGTAATTCCTTGAGCAATGGGGTTATGTGATCGAATTTACTCTTACCAAAAATGTGCTTGGCAGAGGTGCTCTGTATCAATTGTAGTCTCTGCAGACTGACCTTTGAGAGACCCAGGTACAATGAGTTGCAATAATCCAACCTTGACAAGATAATTAACTGAACCAATACAGAGAAGTGTTGCTGATGAAAGAGCGCTCTCACTCTTCTCAGAATACAGATGCTAAAGAAACACTTTTTAACAAGAGAATTTAGCTGATCCTTAAATGTAAGAGATGAATCAATAACAATACCCAATATTAGTGAGTAAAACTCAATTTTCAAAGATTCTCCTGAGTCTAAGGTCACAGCTGAGGGAAGAGAATCTAACTTTGGCCCGATCCATAAGAGTTTGGTCTTAGCAGCATTCAATTTCATCTGGACTATCATCGCTCAGGACCGAAGCTTAGCAAAGCAATGGATAATATTGGGTGTTAGATTAACAAGATCTGGGTCAACCCCAAGTAATATGAAAATATCATCAGCGTGGTGGCAGCAGCATCAAAAAAGGTTCCAGAGTGGGACATATGAACCTCCTGGCACAGACAAGTGCTCGGGTGTCCTGCCTCCTCAGCCTATAGGAAGTCTGTCTAAATGCAAGGGGTAGGATGCCACGACTGTCAATGCTTGCAGAGTCCTTGCAAAGTGCTGCTGGTTAGGATCACCCACAGGAGCCTCAGCCCAAATTTTGTGCAAGCAACTGCTTCCAGCACCAAATTCTTATAGGCCCAGAGCAATGCCGCTTCTTTTTTATGATTAGTCAGTGCTTCCACTGTTACTGCCGTTTTCATTAGTTCATTAGTTTCATTAGCTGTGATCACCAGTTGCAAGGCCCAACACTATATTTTAAGTACTTGCAGAAAGCTCAGCATCAAAGGCCCTGCAGTTACCCACCTCTTCCATTGCACTGCTTTCCTCTTACATGGAAATCCACGCAATTGGTGGGATTTTACCGCACCAGATCTGAGGCCCTGCACTAGATTTTTGCAGGTGGTTAATATACAGCATCTGTACCTACAGTCTAAGAAGCAGGCAGGGATGAGGGAGAAAAATGAAGATGTGGATAGAAAGGCTGGGGCAATGGCATAGTTGGGACTTAGTGGGCCCTGGGCAGGACTGAGATGGGCTTCCCCCAGTGTGCATAGACCCCCCTTCCCCCAGGTTCAACACCTCCCTTCCCCTGCATTCAGCTACTTATCACCTGCGGGTCCTACACAGTTACAGCATCATAAACAGCACTAAAGGCTGCCTCTCTGGCCAATGAGGCCTTTCTTCTGCCACATCCCGCCCACAGGAAGTTGCATCAGTGTGGCAAAGGAAAGGTCCTGCCAGGCAGAATGGCAGCCTTTAGTGCTGTCTCTGACATTGTAGCTGAGGAGGACCCGGTGGGTGATTAAGTAGCTGAACAGAGAGAGCAGCAAGGTGCTAGACATTGGCGTGTGAAAGGGAGGGTCAGCTGCAATCGGCCTTTACCATTGGGTAGCGATGGGCATTTTGTTGGGCTCACTCAATGGTTGCTACGTCCCTGGACCAGGACTCAAGCCTACTCAAGTGTCAATTTTTGAGGGATGAAAGAGACTTCCTGCCCAGTCCCTTGCACATGCACAGTAATTTCTGGGTAAACTACAATTTGTGTGTATGTGGGAGGGGGATGCCCCTGTCCCCATTGTGCCTATGGGCACCCAAACTTTAAAGCTGGTACTGCTCTTATCCTAGTCTCATGGTTTAGAGTCAAGGGGTATAAAGATTTATACATTAACATCTTTTTAGTTTCATATTCTTAATTACTTTTTCTAATGCAGCAAAATATTTTCTTTCGCTATACCAGCGAAAAGAGGAAGTACAGAGGTGGGTTTGTAAAACTGAGAGGTGACAAAGAGGAATAGGTGCAGAAAAGAAAGGAAGGCCACAAATCTGGGAAAACAGTTGGCTTTGATGATGTATCCTCAGAGTTCCTTATGAAACTTGGCTCACTTTCAAGGACCCAGACCTGTGTACATTTTTCACATTTTGCTGTCCAAATAATTATAATTCAAAATAACATATTCTATGCTAAGAAATTAAAGTAGAATGATAGATTTTTTTCCCCTAGGCTTATGCCTTTGCTGCCGTAGCTACCTTCCTTTCATTCTTCAGCTTTTCTAGACATTTTCCCCTCCTTTCTATCTTTTGAATACAACTTTTTCTCATATTTTGTCACCCCTCCTATTGGGTCTATCCCTGCTCTAGAGTAGTAGAGGAGGAGAAGGGAGCTAATGCAGAAGTAGCCCTCAGTTACTTCTGCCCCCTAGATTGCTAATATCAAAATGGTTTCTGTGGACTCATAGTAATAGTCTTGCAGAGTCAAGTTACCAAATCAGGCCGAGCAGTAGTACCGTGAGAGTACCACTAAACTCAATTAGAACCATTTTGATGTCAGCAGCCTGGGAATAGGAGTTATTTTGAATCACTCCTGCACATCTTCTCCTAGTGAACACTAGGAACAGATTCATAGGTCTCTGGGGGAGGTTTGGGTGGTGGTGGTGGGGGGTCTGTTTCTAGGGATAAGTGATCCGTTTGTGGAGGTCAGGGCATATAGGTTGGATTGGCAGCCCATTATGTCTTGAGGAAGAATGGGGTGGGGGCAGAGGCACAGTTAAGTGGGATGCAGGGGGAGCAGTTGCTCCCCCAAACAGATTTTCAAAGAAAATGGCGCCTATGTGGCCCGTACTACTAACTTCTTCCTGGCTTCAGCCTTCTTGAGTCCGTGGCAGCCTAAGGGAGCCGTGAGTTTTCCTATCCCTTCCTTACTCCTCACTCACTGGTTCACGTAACTATTACTCCGACTTGGCTGAATTAACATGAAGCCATGCACAGTGCCTTAGCCCCATGCACGCCACTGCTGGCTCTGCCGGTTTCCCTCCTCCGCCCGTCCTCCTTGATCTCTCAAAGTATTTTGCCTATGAATTGGAAATGCCTAGACTTGAACTTTGGACAGTCTAGTGCAGTGGTCTCAAACTCAAACCCTTTGCAAGGCCACATTTTGGATTTGTAGGTATTTGGAGGGCCTCAGAAAAAAATGGTTAATGTCTTATTAAAGAAATGACAATTTTGCATGAGATAAACTCTTTATAGTTTATAAATCTTTCTTTTTGGCTAAATCTTAATAATAATATTGTAATTTATAGCTAAAGAGACATATGATCAAGAAAGTTTTATTTTACTTTTGTGATTGTGATAAACATACCAAGGGCCTCAAAATAGTACCTGGCGGGCCACAAGTTTGAGACCACTGGTCTAGTGCAGGGGTAGGCAATTCCGGTCCTCGAGAGCCGGAGCCAGGTCAGGTTTTCAGGATATCCACAATGAATATGTATGAGATAGATTTGCATGCACTGCCTCCTTGAGATGCAAATCTATCTCATGCATATTCATTGTGGATATCCTGAAAGCCTGACCTGGCTCCGGCTCTCGAGGACCGGAATCGTCTACCCCTGGTCTAGTGCTACTGATACTGGCCTGTGTTGAGTCTGATAAGCATTGGGAAAGCATATGTAGTATTCTGTAAACAGTTCCACCAGTGTCCTCTTCAGTTATCTGTGGCATACACTTACTCCCAAATATTTTTTGTTGTCCTTATATGCAGGTGCAACCATTAGTATTGTCTGACCTTCACCACCCTGCTAGGCAGACACTCCCTAAACATCCGTTTTTGAGCTATATTTGCATTACTTTTGTTGCTGTTTTGATGTTTCCTGCTGAATTTGGTTCAGTTTGGAGATAGCAGGGTTCTATATTTTCACAGATATCCCAGCCAACATGCCTGGATAAGAAGCTCCAGTGCCAGGAGTGCAGAACAAGTTAGCTTTGTTTCTGTTACAGGGAGTTGGGTTTAACAGTGAGCATGCAGAAATAAATGTCATTACTGTTAATTAATCCTTCAGGTTCTTGAATATCAAATCAGAGAGGCCGCTGTGTATCCTAGGTAGCTTATGCAAAGCAGTTTAAAGTGAGCTAATACATCAGCATCTGATAATACACGCTATTTAACACAGTCTCAACCTTATGCAGTGGGAACTATTTACTAATAACACGTGTTAATGTGTGCTAATGTGATAATAAATCTAGCCCAGTGTTTGTTATTTACTGCTTGTTAAAATGGCACTGATGACCTGAACTAACCTGTGTGTCTATAATAGCCTGAGAATCATTTTTGTTGTCTTCTTTCCTGGCATTTTGTTGGGAATTCACTTTTGAAGATGACTGCAACCTGTCAGCGATTTATCTTCTCTGAGCTGTTTTCTTCAATTACTTGTTCTGCCTTGTACCGTCGCGATGCGGTGGTAGGCAGATATAAACTAAAAGCCTGCCTTTCTGAGGAGCAATTTGCAAAGGAAAGGTTAGCTCCCATAGCAAGCTGGTTAACATTTGGTGATTACAAGATTATGGTTGATTGACAGTTGCTAAAGATTTGCAGAAATGCACAGGGAATGTTTACAGCATTTCTATTCTCAGCCTGTGCTTTAACAAATGCTGTAAGTTTGCTAATACAGTATGTAGTGTTTTACTGTACAGCGAAATGCTAACAGCGTTTCAACTTTTGAGATTCCAAGATGCAAGCATGATTCTACCATATTTGGTTTTCCAGCTAGGCATTACTCTTTCTGAAACAATTAATCGTTTAGGGCTCCTTTTATCACGCAGCGGTAGAGGCCCTTACTGTAGACTGGCGAGGTAAGTACCGTGATGCTCATTCAATGCCTATGAGCGCTGGAGCGTTTACCTTGCCATCCTGCAGTAAAAGGCTCTACAGCTGCTTGAAAAAATGCTAATTCTAATGGTGTTTTATATACTGCTATATCGCCTACTGGATTCAAAGCAGTTTACAAAAGGATCACAAAAATTTACAAAGAATTAAGAGCAAATGCCAATTCAGGGTGGTTTATCAAGCATACTTTTCCCAGGAGCAGGTTTCACAAAGCTGGGGATATTTCGTCCCCAACCTGCCCTAAATGTCAACAGGGTTGTAATTCGTTTGTACATACGTTGTGGGGATGCCTTCACGTGAAAGTTTTTTGGAGGACTATACTTCGCTTTTTGGAACGGCTTTTTGGACAATCTATCCCGATGTCACCCGTGGGCTTGCTTTGGGACCGTTATGAATCCGGGGACATTGGATGTTGATTCGGAAGGCTGCTGTTTTGGGTGAGAAAATCATACTTAGTGATTGGATGCACCTGACCGCACCTGTCTACTGGACTTGCAGGAACCGCTTTCATAATTTGATGCTCTTGGAGCAACGGCATGCCCATTTGTCTCTCAAGCGGAAAAAAGGTTTGGTTTTTTTTTTTTTTTTGCAGATCTGGGACTCCTACATTCAATCGCTCTCCCCTAGGGCCAGAAGTTTGGTCTTAAATTTGTTTTAAGTTTAGGCTCTGCTTGTCCGCAGATGTTCCCTGGAGTGCTTGGTATGGTGTATGGAAGTGTATGAAGGGTTGGTGTGACTGTGGTGATATGAGTTTATAAGTGAGTTGAGAGCTGTACTGGTGATTTCTGTCGGGAATGGGGATGGTGTGGGTCAGTCTCTGTTGGGCGCTTGCTGAGCAGCATAAGAACACAGCTTGCTCAGCATACATTATGGCATTATCTGCATTGGAGTAGGGGAGGTGTGGGTGGGGTTGGGGGCGTAGGTATGGCTTCTTGGGGGTGGATGGGTATGGGGTGCGAGAATAAGGGGGGGGGAGAAAATCAAACCTACCTATTGTTGTACTTTTGTTTTCTCGAACTTATGCTACTGGTTTGCTGTGCTTGTTTGTTTGTTGTACAATAATTAAAAAAAAGATTTACACTAAAAAGAGCAAAGAGCATCATGGACTAAGAGAGGTCCAAAAGAAGTAGGTTTTCAGCCATTTGCGAAATAAGCAGTAAGTAGGTATAGTTCTAATTTCTGTTGGAAGATCGTTCCAAATTTTAGCTCCCAGGTATTGAAAGGAGCATTCATGATGTCTTATATATTTGACATATTTGAATGTAGGATATAGCAAGACCTTGCTCCTATTAAGTTTCAAGGAGCCTGTGTTGTGAAGTAGAAGACAGCTTTCACTTAATGATGAAGAACATTGGCCAGCCATTGCCTTGAAAATAATGCAAGCAAATTTGAATTTGGTCCTATATTGTACTGGTAACCGGTGCAACTCAAGCAGTGTAGGGGTTATTCTGTTGAACCTTTATAGCCCACTAATCATTCTGGCTGCCGAATTTTGGAAAAGCTGTATTCTATTCTGAAACTTCTTAGTGATGCTGTCATAGGTTCCCCCTTTTACTAAGCCGCAGTAGAAGTTTCCACCAGGGCTTGGAGCACTACATGCTCTGACGCTGCTTCGATGCTCATAGAATTCCTGTGAGCATCGGAGCAACGTCGGAGCATTTAGTGCCCCAGGCCATGGTAGAAACCTCTATCATGGCTTAATAAAAAGGGGGATAGTGAATTACAGCAGTCAATTAGAGGCAACAACATAGCTTGAGTTATGATACGAAAGCTAGTATGGTCTAAAGAAGTTTTAATGCTTCGTAACTGACTTAACCTGTGGAATACCTTCCTAACAAGGAAATTTATAATAATAATAATAATTTATTTCTTCTTATATAACGCCCAATCGGAAGTTCCGGGCAGTTCACAGCAAGAGAACTGAGACATATCAACGAAGACACAAAATACAGTAGAATTTAGTGGAATACAATTCAGTGAAATACAATATGATGCAGTACAATGTAATATAATGTAAAATCATCGCATAAATTTACCAAATAGATTTTTATCAATTTTCTGAACTCAAGGTAAGATTGGGATTGGGCAATTAGAGGATACAACCAAGAGTTCATTTTCCCCACTTGAAAAGCCAGAGTTTTGTCTAAGAAACTTTTAGAATGACAGGCTTTCAGAACGGGGTACATAAACATACCCGAGTTTCTTGTGTTCTTATTTGATGAGAATAATTTTAGTTGGGTGGATACGTATGATGGTAGTAGTCCGAAGAGTGCTTTTAAACAAATGCAGCCGAATTTAAAAATAACTCTAGTTTCGAAAGGGAGCCAATGAAGTTGCACATAAAAAGTTCTTCATAGTTAAATCTGAGTCAAGTATTACACCTAATACTTTGGATTTATTTTCAAAAAAAGGAGCCCTTAATTACTTATATTCTACTTAAATCTAAGGGGAACACAAATAGCATACATAATACAAATAAAAACAAAACATCTGACAACTCCAGCTAAAACAATAATCATCAAATATATGGCCCTCACAAACATTTATTTATTTCCAGTGCTTGATATACCACAAGGAAATCATAAAGGTGACTAAAGGCTCCTTTTACTAAGGTGCACTAGCGTTTTTAGCGCACGCACTGGATTAGCGCACGCTAAAGCACGCGCTAGCTGAAAAAACTACCGCCTACTCAAGAGGAGATGGTAGTGGCTAGCGCGTGCGGCATTTTAGCGCGCGCTATTCCATGCGTTAAGGCCCGAACGCACCTTTGTAAAAGGAGCCCTAAGTGATAACAATAAAAAAATAAATAGGTAATTGGGGGAGGAGACACGAGGAAGAGGAGACGAGGTCATGGAGTAGAAGAAAGAAAGGACTGGACGAACAGATGAGTTTGAGTAATAATAATAATAATAATTTATTTTTTGTATACCGCTATACCAGAAGTTCGAAGCGGTTCACAACAGAGTAAAAAATACATACGATCAATAAATATTAAGAGTAGTGCTTTGAACTTTGGATAGAAAGGTTCCACCCAGATTTGAGAGAGCAGAGAGCTCCAGAAGGTTTGATCCAGGTAGCTGAAGCTGGTCTCATGAGAAAAAGTTAAAGAGAAGGTAGGAAGGGACTGAACCATAAATAGATTAGCAGTGGAAGAACAGAGGAAATGTGCTGGGGCATAAGGAGTAAGGAAAGAGTTGATATACTCAGTGGCGTACCAAGGGGGGGCAGGGGGGGGGGCGGTGCGCCCCGGGTGCCAGCCCTAAGGGGGTGCTCCCGGCCTTGCCGTTCAGTCCCCCCCCACCCCCAAAGGACCGCTCGCCCCACTGACCTTCCTGCACCACCTGTGAAGCAGCCCGCAGCAGGATCGCGAAGTCAGCGTCAGCGATCCCTGCGCTGCTTAGGCGCTGCTTCCTGCGCCGTGATCCCGCCCCTCCTCTGACGTCAGAGGAGGGGCGGGACCGTGGCGCAGGAAGCAGCGCAGGGATCGCTGACGCTGACTTCGCGATCCTGCTGCGGCTGCTTCATAGGTGGTGCAGGGAGGCCAGGGGGGCGAGCGGTCCTTCGGGGTGGGTCGGGGCATCAGGCCTTCAGGGTGGGGCGGGTGGGCAGGCTTTCAAGGGGGAGGGGGTGACAGGCAGGCAGGCAGGCAGGCCTTCAAGGGGGGACAGGCCTTCGGGGGGGGTGCAGACCTTCAAGGGGTGCAGGCCTTCAGGGGGGGTGCAGGCCTTCCGGGGGGGTGTAGGCCTTTGGGGGGGTGCAGACCTTCAAGGGGGTGCAGGCCTTCAAGGGGGGGGGACATGCCTTCAAGGGGGGAAAGGCAGGCAGGCCTTCAAGGGGGGGACAGGCCTTCAAGGGGGGACAGGCCTTCGGGGGGGGTGCAGACCTTCAAGGGAGTGCAGGCCTTCAAGGGGGGGTGCAGGCCTTCAAGGGGGGGTGCAGGCCTTCAAGGGGGAGACAGGCCTTCAAGGGGGGGAAAGGCAGGCAGGCAGGTCTTCAAGGGGTGACAGGCCTACAAGGGGGGGACAGGCCTACAAGGGGGGTGGGACAGGCCTTCAAGGGGGGGACAGGCCTTCGGGGGGTGCAGACCTTCAAGGGAGTGCAGGCCTTCGGGGGGGGGGGGGTGCAGGCCTTCAAGGGGGTGCAGGCCTTCAAGGGGGGACAGGCCTTCAAGGGGGGGAAAGGCAGGCAGACAGGTCTTCAAGGGGGGACAGGCCTACAAGGGGGGGAGAAGCTACAAGGGGGTGGGACAGGCCTTCAAGTGGGGGACAGGCCTTCGGGGGGTGCAGACCTTCAAGGGGGGTCAGGCAGGCAGGCCTTCAAGGGGGGGACAGGCCTACAAGGGGATGGGACAGGCCTTCAAGGGGGGTGCAGGCCTTCATGGGGGGACAGGCAGACCTTTAAGGGGGGACATGCCTTTGGGGGGGACCATGATTTAGAAGTACACGGAGGGAAGGGGGTGTTCAAAGAGACGTGCATATGCCAAACTTTGGGGGGGGGAAGAAATAATGGGTCTGAAAATAGAGGAGAGGGAGAGAGATGATGGACCATGGGATTTAGGGAGGGAAGGAACAGAAAGGGAGAGAAATTGGACACAAGGGATGGTGTGGAGGAGGAATAGATATACTGGATAGGAGGGTAATTAGGAAAAGAAAGGGAGAGATGGTGGACTCTGGGGTGGTGGGGAAGGAGGGAGAGATGCCGGATGAAAGGGTAGTTAAGAAAAGGTGGATCTGTGGAGGGAGATGAAAAAAAGGAAAGATACCAGACTTCCTGGGAAGGGAAGGGAAATGGAAAGGGAGGACAGAGTTGGCAGATGGATGGTTAGCATGCAGAAAGAAGGAGACCCTGGCAAGCAAGTTATCAGAAGAAAACCAGAGCCTTGGACCAACAAGATTTGAAATATAACCAGACAACAAAAGGTAGAAAAATTAATTTTATTTTCTGTTTTGTGATTATAATATGTCAGATTTGAAATGTGTATCCTGCCAGAGCTGGTGTTGGACTGCAAACGTGAGCTAGGATTTAACAGAGAGAGGAAAAGTCCTTTTTGTTTCTTTGTTTTATTTACACCACAGCGCCAGTGTGGTTAGGAGAAGCCAAAGGGGGTGAAAAAGCTATAAAACCCACCAGGAGTTTTGAAAAAAATCACCCAACTGGGCAGGAAAATCGAATTGAAAAACCAATTCAATAGGCCAGGGGTGTCCAATGTCGGTTCTCGAGGGCCGCAATCCAGTCGGGTTTTCAGGATTTCCCCAATGAATATGCATGAGATCTGTGTGCATGCACTGCTTTCAATGCATATTCATTGGGGAAATCCTGAAAACCCGACTGGATTGCGGCCCTCGAGGACCGACATTGGACACCCCTGCAATAGGCTGAATCGAATCAAAAAATTTTTTCCTGAATCTGGCAGCATTAGTTTGCGCTACTGTCTTAGACTTTAGGACCTGGGATTGGGGAGAGATGGCATCCTCAGTACTTTATAATGCAAGTGAAACGAGGATTTGGTCAGACTTTTGAAGGGTCTGCAGAAAAAAAATATTGTATAGGCCGGGGACATGAGACAGCAGGAAATGGGAACTTTTCTTCCTTCTATTTTTGTGAATGGAAAGGCTGAGGATGTCAGAGAGTTCAGTTAAAATATGTGCTTTATAAGAAAATATAATAATGTGTTTTATAAAGTTTATAGCATAGCTGGCCTACCCAGTGAGGTGTTCCTAGTGATGATGGTGGCAGCGTGTCAATGTGTTGAGAGGAAGAGGTGGTCTGGGAAATTCTGCTGAGCAAACTCCGGGCCCATTTCCACCCCCCAGTTAGTCCACTCCACTCAACTGGTTCACACACTGAGTGGGTCTTTGGGTGTTGTTTTGGGATCTCTTCCAGTGGTTTATCTCCTTCTGGTCCAAGGAAGGAAACTTTGTTATCCTTAGCATTGACTTACAGAATATGTTTGTAACAGCGCTGCTTGTGTGGCATTAGGCTATGTAGTGATCGAAAGAAAAAACCAGACCTTTGCACATTTTTGCACTATATGGTGGGTGTATGAGGAGATTCACATTTCCTGCACAGCTAAGTCCATGTGAAGTTACCTTGTGCTGTATTTGACATCTAGCAAGGTCTCTGTTTGAAAGGAAAGATCTAAACTTAAAAATGAAGTGGCCAGAAGTTATGGTAAAAGCAGATAGTGTAGCTGGTTTTAAGAAAGATTTGGACAAATTCCTGGAGGAAAAGTCCATAATCTGTTATTAAGACATGGGGGAAGTGTCTGCTTGCCCTGGATCGGTAGCATGGAATGTTGCTACTCTTTGGGTTTTGACCAGGTATTAGTGTCCTGGATTGGCTACCATGAGAATGGGCTACTGGGCATGATGGACCATTGGTCTGACCCAGTTAGGCTATTCTTATGTTATGTTCTCATCTGTAGGGGCCTTTGTTTTCACTTCTTATTTTAATGTATTTTTTTTCTATGAACTTATCAGTGTTTTTTTATAATGGGAACAAAAATGGAAGAGAATTAATGTGTGTGGGATGAGGGGGTAACTAATTTCTTCAGCTAAATAATTCAATCCACTTCAAACAGACATAGGAGAACTCACGCACCATTCACACACCCTCCAAGTTTCCAAGTTTATTATTATATAGTTTGATTAATCGCCTATTCTACATTCTAGGCGATGTACAAACGTCAAAAGAACCAAAAACATCAAAAGAAAAAAACTGTTCGACAACCTCCTAGCCATTCGAGCTGCAACACTCGACCCCCAACTCTACAACCAATTGACATCGACCACAGACTGCAAAACCTTCAAAAAGAAATAAAAACCCTTCTATTCAAAAAACACATAAAACCGAACTAACACAATCAGAACTGTCCCAAGCATCACCTGCAACTACTCCATATGTACTTCTGATGTCAAGACAATTCAGACATAATTTATGTTATGTTATGTTTGGAATATAAGAAAATTTTCACTGCCTGTTTCTATTCTGACCATTTATTCTGTTTCATGGTCATTACAAAAAATATTTTTTTACATAGGGGGGGTGTCAAAAAATGATGGGCCCCGGGTGCCACATACCCTAGGTACTGTATACTGGAGCAGAAGGGAGATGTGATTGGAAGACCAAGAAGAAGGTTTTGAATTTAATCCAGGCTGATAATGGAAGCCATTGTCCTGAAGGAAAGAGGGATATAATGTGGTCAAAGCGGTGAGCATAGAGAAGGCATTTAATGTCAGTAGCCTGTGTGAGTTGAAGGCATTTGAGTGAACCGAGAGGGAGGCTGGAGAATAAGGAATCACAGTAATTGATTTAAGAACTAATAAAGGAAAAGATAAGGGTGCAACCAAGCAGTAGATTGAATGAAAAGCGCAGGATCCGAATACAGTGTAGAGCAAAGAAAAAGGAGTAGACAATGGGAGCCACTCACAGGAACATATATGAGTACATTACAATAAATGATAAGCCTTAACAAATAAATTATGTTTTAGCAATTTCTTAAATTGCATGGTATTAACAACCTTCCGAACATTTAGTGATAACAAATTCCACATGGTCCAAGCAGTATATCAAATCCCAATCCCCTTATGGTTTATCATTTATTATAATTTAATATTCTGTCTTTCCTGAGGAGATAACTAAGCAGTGAACAACAGACAATAAATCTAAATCTGGGAGGAAAGAATGCCAATTGTCAAAGGAAAGGAAATAAATTGAAGGAAAGGGTAAGAAAAATAATAGTACCAGTAATATGCAACAAGGCTGGGTAGGATTTCCATGAGAGGTGTGCACACACACAGCCAGTACACACTTTGCAGTCTGATCGTGTACTTCACAGGTTCAGGAAGCAAGTTATACTTTTCAAGGAAGAGAAATAAAGTAAACTTCTGTGCTACCACACTTGTCCTTCTTGGTTCACAGCTGCCTCAAATACAAGTTTAGAAATAAATAAGTTTCCCTCCAACTTGCTAGTGGCGCCACGGATTCTCTCTCTCGCGCTCACTCTCCAAGACACATGCATAAATTATAGAATATTATGGGTTCCTTTTACTGAGCTGTGCCAAAAAGAGGCCTTAGCCCATCCTTATGTGAATCTTTCCTGCCCACTAAGGTCATTTTTAGAACAGCTGGAAAATGGTCAGTTTTCCATTTTCCGAATTAATGGTCATGCACTAATGTTGTCATTAGCACATGGCCATTAACAAACATTAGAGCAGGAGCACTTATTGACACCTATTTTGCATGCAGTAAAGGCCAGATTTTATAAACAGTGCTGAGCGCTCAGTGCAATTGTTAATCAAAAAATGGCGTAGTTTATAAAATCATGCCTAGTGGCACCTAAATGGAGTTAGGCATCACTAGGCATCCTAGACATAGGCACCCCTCCGTTAGGCTTGCTTTTCACTCATCTAATTTGATGGTGCCTATGTCGGACACCTAACGCTGCTTAAGTCAACCACGCCTATTCTTCTCCCATAACCATGTCTGCTTTTTAACATAATCATCAACCGTTTCCCCGAGGTAATATAACTTCATTCAGCTTGATACTCCATAATATATCCCTATCATATATGGTTCAACTCAGGCCTCAGAAACACCACTCCACTGCTCGAAAAAACTCTCACTGCAGTGAGCTTTATGTGTTTAATCGTCACCAGCCTCTTTGCTTTAAGGCAGGGATGTCAAAGTCCCTCCTCGAGGGCCGCAATCCAGTCAGGTTTTCAGGATTTCCCCAATGAATATGCATGAGATCTATTTGCAAGCACTGCTTTCATTGTATGCTAATAGATCTCATGCATATTCATTGGGGAAATCCTGAAAACCCGACTGGATTGCGGCCCTCGAGGACCGACTTTGACACCTGTGCTTTAAGGGCTCCTTTTATCAAGCTGTGCAAGCGAGGTTAACGCGCTAACCCCCGCGCTGGCCAAAAACTACCACCTGCTCAAAAGGAGGCGGTTGTGGCTAGCGTGGCCGGCGGTTTAATGCGCGTTGAACCACTAGCGCGGCTTGATAAAAGGAGCCCTAAATTTTTAAAAGAAATTCTCTTTAAGGTTAAATGTTCCAACGCTGCTCCGATGCTCATAGGAATTCTATGACCATCGGAGCAACGTCGGGGCATTTAGAGCTCCAGGCCACAGTAGAGACCTTTACCATGGCTTAGTAAAAGGGGTGGGGGGTATATTAGGGGCAAAGTTATCAATGTGGGCTACTGTTAAGATGTCTTATTTTACCACTAACTCATGCTATTTTAGCACAGGTCCCTTGTTTTATGCAATGAAATCTAATTACTAATCACTGGGGTTATTGGTAAAATAACATGTCTTAACAGTAGGCCACATTAATAACTTTTACTCAGTCCGTTAAGAATCAACTTCATATTTTTTTCTCATAATACTATTGTATTGTGACAGTGTCTCTCATTGTATGCATTCATTCTTCTGGTATAAGGGAAGTTCCAGATCATCCCTTCAGACCACTTAGACAACCTCGTCTTTCCACATAAGGACTTTAGAGCCCTCAGCTATGTCTCAGAGAGGCAATGCATCATGCCGTGGAAATCCAGAAGCTGACACCTGCTCTGGTTTTTGGATGTAAGGCGGAAGGATCTTTCAAAGCTTGTGATGTATGGCGCAGACACATTCAAAGGTCCTAATTCATCCCATGTGTCTTTCTGAGTCTCATAAAGTAACTCTATTTTGTAGACATGCCCGATTTAAGAATTCAGGTCAGTTCTTTTAAACCAGGGGTAGGGAACTCCGGTCCTCGAGAGCCGTATTCCAGTCGGGTTTTCAGGATTTCCCCAATGAATATGCGTGATATCTATGTAAATGCACTGCTTTCAATGCATATTCATTGGGGAAATCCTGAAAACCCGACTGGAATATGGCTCTCGAGGACCGGAGTTCCCTACCCCTGTTTTAAACGAATGGGTTCCACCGTTTAAGATGATGGTAACGATGATAACAGCGATGATTTGTTCTTTACAGTGGCATAGCCAAGAAGAGCCTTGGGGCCTGGACTCTTCACCCCCCCCCCCCCAATTTGTGTTTGGGCCACTGGCTGGCAGCAGTCTATATGCTTCACACTGGGGTTAGGCCTAACAAGGAGGTGGTAACAGTTGCAGGTAGGAGAAGCACTTTTTGCTGATGGGGTTGGAGACCCTTGCCTGCTCAGGTTTTGGGGGGGGGGGAGACAAAGTCAGTGGCAGAACAGGGCAAAACTTTGTGCTTTTCCCTCTGACCCCCTACAAAGAATTCAAAGTCTGACCATGTGCCTGCTGCTTCCATGTAAGAACATAAGAATTGCCATACTGTTTCCAACAGTAGCCAACCCAGGTCCCAGGTACCTAGCGAGATCCCAAATAGTAAAACAGATTTTATGTTGCTTATCCTAGGAATACACAGTGGGCCATGCTGTTGTAACCTGACTTTTGACAGTGCTGAATTTGGAATCATGAGGCCTAGAAGGGCAACAGTCAGTGAGGCCAAATGCAACAGTCAAAAATTCATAGCACGCTTCACAGAAAATTAAAGAATCAATAAAGCATTTTCTGCAGGTCTATACTTAACAGCTCATCAGGGAGCCCTTAGAACTAAACTGTAGTGTAGTTGTAGTTGCTGTGCCAATCCTGGACAAAACCAAAGCCTTAACAGTTTCTCATATTGATTTTTAAAAGACAACCCCCCACCTCCCCCCCAAAAAAAACACAGATGTGAGGAAGGGACTTGTGTGATCCCTGAATATCCTGCTGCTTTTTGCTGGTCCTTTACAAAGTGTCAGAGCATGGTAAGACCTCTTAGGAAAAGAGCATCACTACACTACAGCACCTAAAACCTCCAGAAATCTACAATTTTGTATTCACTTTCCTATGCTGATAACTCCTGACCAGGAGCTTCCGTCAGGGAACAGAACTACTGGTTTCTTTTATGTAGGTATTTGCTCCTTTTATATCAAATATATTTTATTGAGCACCAAAAGGAAACAGCAATCTGAAACAAGAACAAGAATCAACAAGACAGCTCAAATTTTTTAGCAGAAACTAACAAACCCATCCCACCAACCCAACCCCCAACCCATCCCTCCCCCCTCCCACTCTCACTGATGCCAAACAAAACAATATAATCAAAAGAAAAGGACAAATGCCAGGGGGCTAGCAGTTCAAAAGGCGGCTACGAGCCACCGGGGACAATGTGGTCCAAAAGGGTTATGTGCTCCTTTTATAAAACTGCATGAACTACAGAAGCTACTACTAATTATTATTTTATAGCGCTACCAGACGCACGCAGCTCTGTACCTTAAACACAAGAGATGGTTTCTGCTTGAAAGAGTATACAAACTAATTATTATAGTATACAAACGAATTATTATAGCATTTTTAATCATTGTAAACCGCATATAACTTCACGGTCCTGCGGTATATAAACTGTTATTATTATTATTATTATTAAATGGTGAATCTGTATGGTATGGAATTACAGAGTAGTCTTAGTGCACCCTTACGTGAATCTTTCCCATACGCCAAGGCCATTATTGCTACAGCAGTAAAATGGTCACATACTAATTTTTCGATAAACATTTGGCCATTAAAAAAGATTAGCATGTAAGCTTGTAGGAGTTCTTCTAAAAGCCCTTACCACCATCTGTAGGCGATAAGGGTTCATTACATTAGTGACTTATATTCCGCCTTAACCTTGCAGTTCTAGGCGGATTACAAAAGAGGTAAGCTGGACATTACTAGGAGAGGTACAGGGTAGGCACTAGTTATAGAAATAGAGAAAATGACAGTACTGCGTTAATTTGTACTAATTACAGGATCATGTACCAATTATGCACTAATCACGTTCAGTGTAGCTGTATTAACTGATTAGCACAGAGACACTAACTCTCCACTCCCCAGATGTGCCCTCTCTGCAAAAAATATTTTTTAAATTATTTTTGAACACGGTTTGCATGTGTGCATTAAAAAAATTACCGCAGGACTCCTAAGCGCACCCCTAAGCGGTACACCATTTTAAGCTGCGGTAAGCAAATGTTAGTACTTACCTCAGATTAGTAAATGGACCCCATGTGTTTTTTGTGCTGAATTTTCATTTTGTAACTTTTTTTGGGGGGGGATGGGGTAGGAGTGATGGGAGAAGCAGAAACTGGAAGTGAGCCAAAAAAAAAAAAAAAGAAAGCCTAAGAGGGCCCAATATTAAAAAATACCCAAGCGCCTATGAGGAGCGTTCAATAAGTTATCTACCTCAGTAGATATTCAATATACAGTACTCGCCAAAATTTGCAGGGGTTCTGTTCCAGGACCCCCCACAAATTTTGAAAAACTGCAAATGTGGTTTTTAGGCAGGGGAGAGGGCAGCTGGAGAGGCAGGAGAGGGCAGCTGGAGCGCCGGTGGGTGAAGAAAATCACTTGCGGTCTGCTCTGACCGCCTCTTCCTGTAGTAAAGTCGGGCTATACCAATCAGGAGCTACTTTGACATGCAGCTCCTGATTGGTGTAGCCCGACTTTACTACAGGAAGAGGTGGTCGGAGCAGACCGTGAATGACCGGGTTCGCGATATGCGAATCGTGAATGACCGGGGTAACACTGTAGTCCTCTGACAGCTCCATGCACTTCATCCACTTTTCCTGTAATGACTTTAAAAATAATTCTTCTGTTTGACCTTCAAGCAAGGACATCATAGCTTCCTTGACATCTTCATCACTTGAAAACTGCTGTCCATGGAGAGATTTCTTCAAAACTCAGAACAGGAAATAATCTGAGGGAGCTGGGTCAGGATCATAGGGTGGATGGCTCAGCTGCTGAAACACACATTCTCAGATTTCAGCATGTGATTGTCATGACGTGCACTTTTTACATTGTCATGAAGAAGCAGTATGCCTGCTGGGAGTTTTCCTCATCTTTTATTTATTTATTTATTCATTCAATTTTCTATACTATTCTCCCAGGGGAGCTCAGAATGGTTTATATGAATTTGTTTAGGTACTCCCTGTCTGTCACAGTGGGCTCTAATATACCTGGGGCAATGGGGGACCAAGTGTAGCAGTATAGGTTTGAACCCACTACCTCAGGGTGCTGAGGCTGTTGCTATAACCCCTGCATCACACTCTCAGATATAGCGTGGTTGAAGATAGCATGGCAACCATTGTTTGACAGATATGGCAAACATAGTTTACACGGGAAAAGGAAAGAAGAAACCAAGCCTCGAACTACAATAGAGCAAACAACAGAAAGAGGCACTGGAGATGTCACAAACAACTAATGGTTACGAGTCTTTTATTGAAAGTTGAACATCTAAAATATGAAACAAAGTCTTTGTTTCATTTTTTAGATGTTCGACTTTCAATAAAAGACTTGAAACCATTAGTTGGTTTTTGACATGTCCTGTGCCTCTTTCTGTTGTTTGCTCAAATATAGTTTACAAGCATAGTAAAACACAATATGACAAAACATGGTATGGTGAGACATAGCATGGCATAGTATGGCAGAACATAGCATAGCAAACAGTATTAGGAAGTATGGCTAACATAGTATGACACGACTTAGCAAAGTGATCATTGTGTTGGTGTAACTCTTCCCTGTTATGATTGTTTTCTGTGGCATGAACTACAGAAGCAAAAATCTTTCATCATCCCAGAAGACAGTTGCCATGACTTTGCTGCAGATTTTTCTATCTTGAACTTTTTTGGGGTTGGGGGATGACTTGTGCTTCAATTGCATTGACCGTGTCGGGTCATTGGCTGGATCCTTTCAACATAGGGACATTACGTCCATAGGACTTTTTATACATGTGCTTTTATTTATGTGCTCTTGTATTTGTTTTGAATTTATAAAAATAAAATTTGCTTGTTCCAAGGTTGATGTGTTCTATCCCACTCCCCACTTGTTCTCTTTCCATTACATTGATTCCATTTTGGACTCAGGATCTCTGTGATAGACCCAGGTTTCATCTCCAGTCATCAAATGATGAAAAAATTCACTTGGTCTTCGCGGAGCATCTCCAAGTTCTCCTGTCAACACTGGAGCCTCGTGGCCTTCTGACATGGCATCAGCATTCTTGGAACCCATCATGCACTAACCATGGTCACGCCTAACTTTTCATGAATTATTTTCCAAACTGTACTTGTCCGGATGCCCATTTCTTCAGCTATTTAAGAAACGTTAATTCGTCTGTCTGACAAAATGAAATCTTCGACTTTCTTGCACATTTCTGTGGAAATTGCTTCCACAGTACGGTTACCATATGGCTCCAGAAAAAGGAGGACGGTTAAGACATCAGGGTTTTACTTCCATTGCTTTCAATGGAAGTAAAACCCGGATGTCTCAATCCATCCTCCTTTTTCTGGAGCCATATGGTAACCTTATTCCACAGGCCATCCAGTGAGAGGGCCATCTTCAATGTACTCTTTACTAGTGCTGCCTGATTCAGGGAAAAAATTTTCAATTCAATTTGGCCTATTGAATTGATTTTTTGATTTGATTTGATTCACTTTTCCTGCCCAACCCCATGCCAATTCTGTGGTGTAAACAAAATAAACAAGAAAATACTTTTCCTCTCTTGTTAGGTTATAACTCAAGTTTGCTGTCTAAAACCAGCTCTGGCAGGATACAAATTTCAAATCTGACATATTGTAATCACAAAATAGAAAATAAAATTATTTTTCTTCCTTTTGTTGTCTGGTCATTTTATTATTCAAATCATGTTGATCCCAGGCTCTGGTTTCTATTTGTCGTCTGTTAACTCGCTCACCAAGGTCTCCTGCCCATTTGACATTTTCTTCTTTCTCTATGCTCACCATTCGTCTTCCATCTCTGTACCTTCCCTTCCACTGCCATATCCAACATTTCTGTTTCTTTCCTCGGTCTACAATCTCTTTCTCCCTGCCTTGTGCCCTGGGCCAAACCTCTCTATTCCCCTGTATGCAGCATCTCTCCGTTTCTCCCCTCCATTATGTGTAACATTTCTTTCTCTCTCCTCATGCACCATCTCTCTCTGCCCTCCACCCTATGTCCAACATTTCTCTGTCTTGTCCATGCATGTTTCCCTCCCCTCCACCATATGTAGGATTTCTCCCTCTCATCCCTTTCTACCTCTTTGTTGCATCTCTCTCTTCATCTTCTCCACCCCATGTCCAACAATTCTTCCTTTCTCCTCTCCCCCCATGTGCAGTAGCTTACCATCCCTCCCTCCTATCCCCCTGTACAGCAGCTTTCTATCCCTCCCTCCCATCCCCTTGTGCATCATATTTCCATGCATCCTTCTTATCCCTTGATGCAGCAGCTTTCCATCCCCCTGTTCAGCAGCATTCCATCCCTCCGGTCCCCCTGTGCAGCACTTCAAGATCAACCGACTGTGAATGTATAGTTGTTGTTTGAATCCCTCCTGCCGCGATCGGTTGGGGGTGGGTTTGGGGGTGCTGGGCAGCAGGAACTGGGCATCCCTCCTGCCATGATCATTTGGGATGGGTTCAGGGGTGTCGGGCAAGAAGGATTGGGCAATCTTCCTGCCACGATCATTCGGGGGGGGGGAGTTCGGGGGTGCCATGCAGGAGGACTGGGCATTCCTACTGGTGTGATCGTTCGGGGTGGGTTCGGGGATGCCGGGCAATGGGGGTGCCGGGCAGGAAGGCCTGGTTACCCCTCCTGCCGTGATCTTTGGGGGGGGCAGTCACTGGAGAGATTGGGCATCTTTCCTGCTGTGATCATTTGGGGGGGGGGTCGCAGCGGGTGTCAGAAGGAGAGATTGGCTATCTCTCCTGCTGTGGTCATTTGGGGGGTGTCACAGGGGAGATTGGGCATCTCTTCTTCCGTGATCATTTGGGGGGGTCGCATTGGGTGTTGGAAGGAGAGATTGGGCATCTCTCCTGCCACGATCATTCGGGGGGAGGGGGTGTCACAGGGGAGATTGGGCATCTCTTCTTTCACGATCATTTGGGGGGGTCGCAGTGGGTGTTGGAAGGAGAGATTGGGCATCTCTCCTGCCACAATCATTCGGGGGGGAGGTGTCACAGGAGAGATTGGGTATCTCTCCTGCCACGATCATTCAGGTGGTTTTCAGCGGGTGTCAGCAGAAGAGACTGGGCATCTCTCCTGCTGCGATCGTTCGAGGGGGGAGTGGAGGGAGTTCCAGCAGGAGGGATTGGGCATCCCTCCTTCCGGCGATGTTCATGGGGACGGGTGGCCATTAAACTTATCGTGGCAGGAAGATCCCTTGCTGCGATAAGCTCAACGGCTGCGCATTTTGCTGGCCTATATTGTACGCATCTACCGCAGGCCTAGGGAGATGTGTACGGCTGCCTAGGTCTGCCTAAGGCTACTTCCGGGCCAAACCATGCCCATGTTTAGACTTAGGCAAGCTTAGGCAGGCTTGCGTGCCTCCCTAGGTTCCCGGAGGCACCTCCAATGTAGGCGGCCTGCCTCGGGAGCCTATTTTATTGAAAACGTGCGTCTCAATTAGCTTGTTAGGCAGCAGTTGGCTGCCTACAATCGGGACACCATTTATAGAATTTGGCCTTGTGTGTCTAATTGCTTTGAAACTGAGCCTCTAAGTTTTCATCTTAATTTAGGATCTTAAAAATTATGCTTATAAATTTATTAATTTGCTTAGGTTTATGAGCTTAATTTATGCATCTATGGCTCTTCATTTATGCATCTATGGCTCTCAATTTAAAAAGTGGAGCATCTACATTTATAATTATTTATTTACTCACTTTCACCATTTTCGATTTTATAAGGCACATATGAAAACAGCATTGCATGTCAATCAAAATAAGCCTGTTTAAAATGTGTTAAGTGTGTACAAGCGCTTACCACAGTTTTAACAAAGGACCCTTAATGAGAAACTATTTAAAATACTAAATACCGTTTTGATGATCAACACTAAAAAGAAAATCCAAGTTTTTCAACAAATTTTATTACTTTATGATGTCTATGTTTTTCTTTGTCAACATTTTAGAAGCCATAGTCCAAGAATCTATGACATTCCTTAGTAATAACTGTTGCTTACGAATTTTCTCGCAGTAGCAACAGTTTTTCAAAATGTTTGTTATTTAGCCCCTCTTTTACAATACCGCGCAAGAGGTTTTTAGCGCTAGTTGTTGTGTTGAATGCATTGCGCTGCTCCGACGGTCATAGAGTTCCTATGAGCATCAGAGCAGCGCAAAGCATTCAGCGTGCTGGCCAATGTTAAAACCCTCTTCTGCAGTTATGTAAAAAGGTGGTGGTGGGGGTTTAAATGGTTACATCTCGGCAGTGAAATTAAAGAATCCTTCAAGAATAATCTATTAACAGGTGCAGAAGTTGAGTTTTGCATTGAACTTGTGAAATAATAGCTTGACCGCTGGATACTGGTTCAAACAGTTGAGGGAATTTTAGCTTGACTCCCCTAGTTAGGCATTCTACTATTACTTTAAAAGTCAATGCAACATTGTTAAACTATTAAAAAGATTATTTATTTATTTAGTTTAAAAATTTTATATGGTATCTTCATCCCTCTTGTCCCTCTATTATGGAATACTTATAGATTCTCCTATGCAAGAGGCTCCAAACAATTCAAATGTTCCCTTCCTTCAGTGAAAGGAATCAAAGAAATCAAGAATTTCAGTCAATCCTTAGTCTTCAAATTATCTCAACTATGGAATGAACTTCCTCTTATCTTAAGGGGTCCTGGTCCTTTTCAACTTCTTCGCAAATCCTTAAAAACTTTTTTATTTGCTAAACACTTTGGAAATTCTCTGTATGTTTTTTAGTTTCTGTTAACCGAGTCGAGCTCCATATTGGTTGAAGACCTGGTATACAAAGCTAAGTTTTAGTTTTTAGTTTTAAAAATGTTTATTCCACTTAAAACTAAGCGATGTGCAAATATACAAACATATCAAATACAACTTTAACAGACTAGAGTTAAAATAAGCTCAACTTTGAGTTTGACCTCCAAATTATTATTACTCTAAATTAATGTGCAAATATTTAATCATTGTCCCCCCTCCCCTTTTACGAGCCACATTAGGCTTTTTTATCACCGTCCATGGCGGTATTAGCTCTGACACTTATAGAATTCCTATGAGCGTAGGAGCTAATACCACTGCGGCAGTATTTGAAATACAAGCAAAAAATACTTCCTGTATATTTTAATTACCCTTTTATTCTAAATAATTGAAATTTAAAACTATTCCCAACACTGTTGGCAAAGGCTGTCTCTTGATAAAGTCTATAGAAAATATTGCCATTGATCTACCAGTTTTGCTGAAAACTGGTGTGCAAGTGAATACTGCTATTTCTTCTACCTAAACATCTCAGGCCTTTTGTTTTACATTATCTCCTGTAGTCTACGTCACCTGCTTTATTCATTGAATTGTAGGAGCTTATAGTCAGTACTCCTTTATTTACACATCACGTTTCCAGTTCCTTCCTCTGTTTAGATCTCACAGTAAAAATAGCTTTCTTGCCTTCCATTTTCTATTGCGCTTCCACATCTGGAATAGATAGCCTCTTTCCAGCTGATCCCCTGTGCTAGATTGGCCTTAACTGTTGAACAAACTTAGAATCCAAAAACAGCAGTTTTGTTTTAATACGACCTACAAAGGACATTAGTTTTGGCTGCATTTCACCTGTAGATCAAGTCAAGCCAAATCAGGCTATATGCTGGAGACGAAAACGGAAAGCTGACAGGATTGACGGTCAGTCTAGAGGAGGTGTGTAGGCAGATTGATAGGCTTAAGAGCGATAAATCCCTGGGACCAGATGGAATCCATCCGAGGGTCATCAAGGAACTGAAAAGGACCATAGCTGAACTGCTTCAACTAATAGCCAATCTGTCGATCAAATTGGGAAAAATTCCGGAAGACTGGAAGGTGGAAAATGTTACGCCGATCTTCAAGAAAGGTTCGAGGGGAAATCCGGGAAACTACAGACCGGTGAGTCTGACCTCGGTGCTGGGTAAGATGGTAGAGGCGCTGATAAAGGGCCGCATCATTGATCACCTTGACGGGCACAGGCTGATGAGGACCAGTCAGCACGGTTTTAGCAAAGGCAGATCGTGTTTGATGAACTTGTTGCACTTCTTTGAAGGAGTAAACAGGCAGATAGACAAAGGCGACCTGGTCGACATTGTATATCTAGATTTTCAGAAGGTGTTTGACAAGGTTCCACATGAATGACTACTTCGGAAAATTGCGAGCCATGGAATTGAGGGTGAAATACTCACATGGATTAAAAACTGGCTGGAGCATAGGAAACAGAGAGTGGGGGTAAATGGACATTACTTGGACTGGAAGAGCATCACCAGTGGGGTGCCGCAGGGCTCGGTGCTTGGACCAGTGCTCTTCAACATCTTTATAAACGATCTGGACATTGGTATGACGAGTGAGGTGATTACGATGAAGTTATTCAGATACGAAGTTATTCAGAGTAGTGAAGACGCAGGGGGATTGCGAAGATCCGCAACGTGACATAATGAGGCTCGAGGAATGGGCATCAACATGGCAGATGAGGTTCAATGTGGATAAGTGTAAAGTGATGCATGTAGGTAACAAAAATCTCATGCACGAATACAAGATGTCCTCCAGGGATTCAAGACAAAGTTAAACAAGTTCCTGCTGAACCAGAACGTATGCGGGTAGGGCTAGTGTCAGTTAGGACGCTGGTCTTTGATCAGAGGGCCGCCACATGGGGTGACTGCTGGGCACGATGGACCACCAGTCTGACCCAGCAGCGGCAATTCTTATGTTCTTATGCATATCAAAAAGAGATCCAGAGATCTGCACGGTCTTAGCAGACAGGACAAGCTAGCCTTCAGGAAAGCAAAGGAAAATGAATAAGTTTTATGAGAAAAAAAAAATACAAGGCTTTGAAGGTAGAGTCTGATTGGAGAGAGAAAGGCTACACCTTCTTCTGTGTCCCTTGGAATGGGGAGGAAAGTTGGAGACAAGAATGAATGGCCAAGGAACCTAACAGTTGTGAAGAAGGATTGGTTTGCAACTAAAGCAAGAACATACTTGGAACACTGTCAAAAAAACATTCAGGAGCTGAAATATTACCTATGTTTATCCAGAGCATGCCGTTTTAAACAGTTTGTGGTTTTTGAGCAGCTGTGCAGGAAAACTGTCAAATTCTATGTCTATGGGTGGGGGGGGGGGAACCCTACAGTACCAACATCAGGCTTAAAATCTCTTTACTGTGAGAATTTGCAGGTGTTTTGCAGAGGGTGTAATCTGGATCACTTGAAGGCTGGCTGATGTTCAAATGATTAAAGTGGGCAGGAAAGGCTTTTGATCACTTAAGTCACTTGGCTTGACTGTCAACCAATATCACTATATAACATGATTTTTGTTCTGGGCAGTGAGTGTAATTTCCTAATTGCTCATGCCTAAAAAAGTATAGAAAATGTCTGTTATTTTCATAAAACTTTGCTTTTGTGACCAGGATAGTCAAGTTTAGCAATTTACCTATTTAAAATGTGAAAATGATGAATTTTCATTCTTATAAAGTCATTAAATGCAACATATGAGTCACAATTAATGTGTATTTATATTAAAGTTATACAAAGATGACCACAGAAGATTAAGAAGTGAGTTGTTTTTTGAGATTTGCGATTATATTGTAAGTCACTTTCATGAATCAGCCTCCAAATGTAATCTCCCTTTATGGTAGTGGTGTCTGAAGTCCAGTATATCCTGGTAGAAGCACTTACCTTGCTCCTCTGGGTAAGTTCCCATGTTCTGCTTGAATATCTCATGACATCAAGGACATGAGCTTTGAAAGACATCCTACAGCCCATTTTACTGTAATTCTTCATCAGATTTTCAACCAACTCCACTTATTTTTCGGCCTTGTGATTGCCCAGGAAGACCCAAACTACTGTGACAAAGCTTTTCCAAGCCACTTTCTCCTTCTTAGTTAGCTTCTTGGAAAATTCTTTGCACTCCAGGATCTTTTTTATCTGTGGTCCAATGACAACATCAGCTTTGACCTTTGCCTCAGACAGATTAGGATAGGATAGATGTCTTGAAGATACTTGAAGGCTACTGACTCCTTATCTAGAGCTCTGACACATTGTTTCATTAGGCCCAATTTGATGTGCAGTGGAGGCTTCTGCACATTCTGATGAAAGTCCAGACTGTTGAACCAGTGGCGTACCTAGGGTATGTGGCACCCGGGGCCCATCATTTTTTGACACCCCCCCCCCCCCTCATGTAAAATTTTTTTTTTTTTTTTTTTTTTGCAATAACCATGAAATGGAATAAATGGTCAGAATAGAAACAGGCAGTGAAAATTTTCTTTTTTTTTTTTTTCCAAAGTATTTTTATTGAGAATGGCAAAAGGTCCAGACAAGCAACCATGGTCTGTACAGAAACTTATACATTATCAAAAAGAACACAGAATGAGAGTAACAGCAACAACAAGCATGAACAAGCCTCTCCCAAGAGAAAATTGCCAATGAGAGGCATAGCAATACACAACAAAAGGCCAAAACTTGGGGCAAGCAAACAAATCCCACCCCAGAACCCACAAGAATAATAAGCCGGACTAGACCCTCAGCCATATTTTATAATGAAAAAAACCCCCACAAGCAACAACACCCAGACCGCTCACCAGACACACCAATCCGCACAACAAGCACCCAAGAAACACCCAGCCACCACCCAGACAAAACTACCAGACACACCTACCCCACCAAGCCCAGACCCAACCCCCCCTCCCCAGAGAGTGCAAGCGCAAAGTGGACCGTGAAAAGGGCAGCTGCAGAAGTGGAAAGCCCCAGATAAGTAGGTTAGCTAAAGAAAGCCCACAGATAGAAGAAATCAGGATAACAGAAGTTCCAACAAATGCTCCCACAGAAAATTTTCTTTTATTGAACCTCATTTATGTAACCATTATTCCAAACATAACATAACATAAATTATGTCTGAATTGTCATGACATCAGAAGTACATATGGAGTAGTTGCAGGTGATGCTTGGGACAGTTCTGATTATGTTATGTTTGGTTTTATGTGTTTTTTTAATAGAAGGGTTTTTATTTCTTTTTTTTAAGGTTTTGTAGTTTGTGGTCGAGGTCAATAGGTTGTAGAGTTGGGGGTCAAGTGTTGCAGCTCGAATGGCTAGGAGGTTGTCGAACAGTTTTTTTCTTTTGACGTTTTTGGTTGGAGGGTGTGTGAATGGTGCGTGAGTTCTCCTATGTCTGTTTGAAGTGGATTGAATTATTTAGCTGAAGAAATTAGTTACCCCCCCCCCATTCCACACACATTAATTCTCTTCCATTTTTGTTCCCATTATAAAAAAACACTGATAAGTTCCCAGGAAAAAAATACATTAAAATAAGAAGTGAAAACAAAGGCCCCTACAGATGAGAACATAACATAAGAATAGCCTAACTGGGTCACACCAATGGTCCATCATGCCCAGTAGCCCATTCTCATGGTAGCCAATAGTGCTGCCCGATTCAGAGAAAAATATTTCATTCGATCCGATTCACCCTGTTGAATCGATTTTTCGATTAGATTCACTGTTAATGACACCGCTTTTTAAGTTTAAACAAAGTATAACAATAAATTTCACAACAACAATAAATTTCACAAAGTACTTAAAAAAAAAAAATCACATTTTTCCATTAAAGCAGTTCTGGAGACATTTGCTTGAACAGTCTTTTTTCCCAGTCCATAAGCAAGCAATATGAAAAAGATTTCCTTAATTATCTACTCAAACATTTTTGCTATTTACTTTCATTGTACCTATACTATTATTCAGTAGAAAAAATGGACTTAACTGTGCAGGAAATGAATCTCCTCATACACCCACCATATAGTGCAAAAATGTGCAAAGGTCTGTTTTTTTCTTTCGATCACTACATAGCCTAATGCCACACAAGCAGCGCTGTTACAAACATATTCTGAAGGTCAATGCTAAGGTTGACAAAGTTTCCTTCCTTGGACCAGAAGGAGATACTGACAAACCACTGGAAGAGATTCTAAAACAACTACCCAGAAATAACACCCAAAGACCCACTCAGTGTGTGAACCAGTTGAGTGGAGTGGACTAACTGGGGGTGGAAATGGGCCCAGAGTTTGCTCAGCAGAATTTCCCAGACTACCTCTTCCTCTCAACACACTGACATGCTACCACCACCACCAACACTAGGAACACCTCACCGAGTATGCCAGCAATGCTTATAAACTTTATAAAACACATTATTATATTTTCTTATAAAGCATATATTTTAACTGAACTCAGCCTTGCCATTCACAAAAATAGAAAAGTTCCCATTTCAAGCTGTCTCATGTACACTTTTCAAATCTAACATATTGTAATCACAAAACAGAAAATAAAATTATTTTTTCTACCTTTTGTTCTCTGATCAATATTCAAATCTTGTTGGTCCCAGGCTCTTGTTGTCTTGCTTGCCAGGGTCTCCTTTCTCCGTGCTAACCATCCGTCTGCCATCTCTGTTCTCCCCTTCCGTTTCCCTTCCCTCTCCCGGAGATCTGGCATCTTTCCTTTTTTTTGTCTCCATCCACAGATTCACCTTTTCTCAACTCCCCACCACCCCAGGATCCACCATCTCTCCCTTTCTGTTCCCAACTATCCTCCTATCCAGTATCTCTATCCCCCCTCCACACCATCCCCTGTTTCCAAGTTCTCTCCCTTTCTGTTCCTTCCCTCCCTAAATCCCATTATGCACCATCTCTCTCCCACTCCTCTGTTTTTAGACCCATTATTTCTAACCCCCAAAGTCTGGCATATGCATGTATCTTTGAACCCCCCCTTCCCTCTCTCCCTCTGTGTACTTTTACACCAGGACCCCCCTCCCCCGAAGGTCTGTCCCCCCTCCGAAGGGCTACACCCCACCCCTGAAGACCTGCACCCCCCGAAGGACTTTACCTCCCACCCGAAGGTCTGTCCCCCTCTGAAGGCCTAAACCCCACCCCTGAAGGACTGCACCCCCCCCCCGAAGGCCTGCACTCCCTTGAAGGTCTGCACCCCCCCGAAGGCCTGTCCCCCCCTTGAAGGCCTGTCCCACCCCCTTGTAGGCCTGTCCCCCCTTTAAGGCCTGCCTGCCTGCCTTTCCCCCCCTTGAAGGCCTGTCTCCCCCTTGAAGGCCTGCACCCCCCTTGAAGGCCTGCACCCCCCCTTGAAGGCCTGCACCCCCCCCTTGTAGGCCTGTCCCCCCCCTTGTAGGCCTGTCCCCCCCTTGAAGGCCTGCCTGCCTTTCCCCCCTTGAAGGCCTGCACCCCCCTTGAAGGCCTGCACCCCCCCTTGAAGGCCTGCACCCCCCCTTGAAGGCCTGCCTGCCTTTCCCCCATTGAAGGCCTGCACCCCCTTGAAGGTCTGCACCCCCCCAAAGGCCTACACCCCCCCCCCCCGAAGGTCTGCCCCCCCCTGAAGGCCTGCCTGCCCCCTTGAAGGCCTGCACCCCTTGAATGTCTGCCCCCCCCCCCCGAAGGCCTGTCCCCCCTTGAAGGCCTGCCTGCCTGCCTGTCACCCCCTCCCCCTTGAAAGCCTGCTTGCCTGCCCGCCCGCCCCACCCTGAAGGCCTGATGCCCCGACCCACCCCGAAGGACCGCTCGCCCCCCTGGCCTCCCCGCACCACCTATGAACAGCCGCAGCAGGATCGCGAAGTCAGCGTCGGGTACCAGCCCTAAGGGGGTGTTCCCGGCCTTGCCGTTCAGTCCCCCGCCACCCCCGAAGGACCGCTCGCCCCCCTGGCCTCCCCGCACCACCTATGAACAGCCGCAGCAGAATCGCGAAGTCAGCGTCAGCGATCCCTGCTGCTTCCTGCGCCACGGTCCCGCCCCTCCTCTGACGTCAGAGGAGGGGCGGGATCGCGTCGTAGGAAGCAGCGCAGGGATGCTGACGCTGACTTCGCGATCCTGCTGCGGCTGTTCATAGGTGGTGCGGGGAGGCCAGGGGGGCGAGCGGTCCTTCGGGGGTGGCGGGGGACTGAACGGCAAGGCCGGGAACACCCCCTTAGGGCTGGTACCCGGGGCGGCCCCCCCCCCCCCCCCCCCCCCCTAGGTACGCCACTGTGTTGAACCAAAATTTATTTATCTATTTTATGTTCCGCACAATCTCAACAGAGTTCGATGAATTCCAGCTTCAAACATAATAGATCAAAAATAAAAAATACATAAATTAAACAGAATAGCTAAAACAACATAGTAAAATAACATAGACAACCAGTAAAATGTTGATAACGTACTGTAGAGAAAGACCATATGATTCATTTAGTTTGCCTATCCAAACCTATACTTGGGCATCTGTGGTCCCTTTTTCTGACTCAGAGGTCTTTGATGCTTGAAATCAGATAGTGTCTTGATCTCTACCATCTGCATAAGAACATAATAATAGCTATATTGAGTCAAACCAATGGTCCATCTAGCCCAGTATCCCATCTTCATGGTGGCCAATTCAGGTCACAAGCACCTGGCAAAAACCCCAAATAATAGCAACATTCTATGATACTGATCCAGGGCAAGCAGTGGTTTCCCACATGTCTGTCTCAATAGTAGGTTATGGGCTTTTCCTCCAGGAACTTGTCCAAACCTTTTTTAAAACCAGCTGTATTAACCATATCCTCTGGCAATGTGTTCCAGAGCTTAACTATTCTCAGAGTGAAAAAATATTTCCTACTATTTATTTTTAAAAGTATTCCCCTGTAACTTCATCGAGTGTCCCCTAGTCTTTGTAATTTTTGATGGAATAAAAAAATCGACCCACTTGTACGCGTTCTACACCACTCAGTACTTTGTAAACTTCAATCATATCTTCATATCGGAAGCTAAGCAGGGTCAGATCCTGGCTAATACCTGGATGGGGGACCACTTAGGAATACCAGGTGCTGTAGGCTGCAGGGCCCTGTGTTGGTCAGCAGCAATATAGAGGAGCCACACACAGCACAGGAGAAGGCAATAAGAAACCACTCCTGTATTCTGCCTTTAATCTAATCTAATCTTAATTTTATATACTGAATCTACTCTCTAAGGAGCTCGACTCGGTTTACAGTTCGTTAAAAAAATGAAACATAACAAGTAAAAACTGTGGGATAAAAACAGAAATTGGTTAGATTAAATGGATGGAAAACATTATAAGGAGGATTCCTCACTGTGCATGCAGCCATGGGTCAGTGGTTAACTTGGAGACACACAGATACTTCAAATTATGTTTTTTTCTTTGTATCTGCTGGAAGGATGTTCCACACATCCACCACCCTTTCTGAAAAAAAAAAAAAAAATTTTCTTAGGTGAAAAAGGAAAGGCTGTAATCTTTTTATACTTTCATCTTATTACCCCTTGTTCCAGAGCCTCTTTTCCATTGGAAAAGGCTTGACGTGCATTTATTCCTTGGAGACATTTAAATGTCTCCATTATATCTTCCCTTTCCTTTAGCATGAATGTATTTAGATATTTAAATCTGTCTCCGTATCCTTTATGAAAAAGACCATCAAACCATGTTTCTGGGCTTACTTTAGCTGGTTTATGTCTTTTTTGAAGGTGCAGTCTCTAAAATTGCTTACAGTATTTCAGTTGAGGTCTCACCCAAAATGATAGTTTCCACTCCCTCTTCTGCCCAGACACTTAAAGTAACTTCTTATAATGAAATCATGGCACCAGATGTCATTACAGATGTGAGCGTTCAGTGCACTGCATCTAGGCACCTAATTTGTACAACCCAGTTCTAGAATTGTCCTCCAAACTTCTTTTTTTCCCCCGGCTTTCAGCTTAAGTATGTTTTTATGGTACAACATTGATAGAGACTGAAGCACTCCGGTTCTGTTAGATTAAGAATGGGTTTGTTTTTTTTGTTACATTACTGATCTGGTGACCATCTCATTTCACAAATTGATGTAGTTATTAAATAGCACTTGGAGCCACTTTTGTTGTAAATGTTGTAGTTTATAGTTTGATGTGCAGTAAATTTAATTTTCATTTTCAGAGAGAAGTAATTGCATTCATAGGTCAAGCTAATGGCAGATGGCATCACTGAAAGAGTTACTGGAGGATTTATCTTTGTACCACAAAAGGTTAGCAGAGAATGATAAATTGACTAGATTAGACAGTGTCCTGCTCAATGCTAAGCCCAATGTAAAAATAGTCTTTTATCATTATTAAATATTTTTAGATTTTTCACGTCCTTTTATGACCGAGTAGCTATATTTTATGCATCTACAGAACAACTAATGAGAGTCACAATCACTGCAGCTCCTGTACCATTAGCACATTTTTGGGCAGAATGACCTGAATTCTGTAAACAGCGCCTTAAATTAGGCACTGGTAAGTGCCCCACCGACGCCTAACTTAAGTCAAAAACCCCATTAAAAAAAAAAGAAAAAAATGTAGGCGTCTACCACACCTAAAAAGACGGCACCTGAATTGCACCTATGGAGGCACTTTACTACGCCTAATGCCACTGTATGAGTAGCTAATGCCAGAAATGGCATTAGGCGTCGTAAAGTTCCTCTATAGACATGATTCGGTGATGGGATAATTGCGTACCAGACACCAGCGCGCTGACAATTTGGCGCAAGACACAAGCACGCCATGGGAAAACTTAGTTTTAAAGAGCTCCAACAGGGAGTGTGGGGGGGAACTGCCCCCCTGCACTTTACTGAATACTGTTCGCGCTGCCGTTGGGGGTATGTGTGGGGGTGCAACCCCCCACATTATAGAGAAAACGGAACTTTTCCTGAAAAAATCGGAAAAAGTTCCGTTTCCTCTATAATGGAGGGTTCCAACCCCCCCCCCCAACAGCAGCGCGAACACTATGTAGTAAAGTGGGGGGGTTCACCACTCACACCCTGCTTCGGAGCTCTTTAAAACTAAGTTTTCCCGTGGCGCGCTTGTGTCTTGCGCTGAATTGTCTGCCCTCCATTGTTGGCGCGCTTGTGTCTTGCGCTGAATTGTCCGCCCTCCATTGTTGGCGCGCTGGTGTCTCGCACGCGACTGACTATGAACCCATGATTCTTATAAAAGGTAAGTGCTGGAAATGTAAGCCTTGAAAACCCTGGCCTACATTTCTGGTGCCTATCTTTTCCAAAGCCGCAAATCTATAAACAGCGCCATCACCTGATTGAGATGTGATCGGCAGCTGTTTTTAAGGCATCCGCCGACAACTGTGCCGTTTATAGAATCTGGGCCAATGTAAATAGATTTATGTTATTTGGACAAATAAATCTTAACTAAAAACCTTTTACCAGGCAGGGGACCCAACACGGTCCGTGTTTCGGACAACCTTCATCAGGGGTCCATGGTGATAAAGGAAAAAAGGAAAAATGTCACAAAAAAAAGAAGAAGCCTGGAAAAAATAGCGTTTGGTAGCACACCAGTGAATCGCCAAAATGCAATGCAAGTTCGTCACAGTAAAAATTGCTGTAGGGTTACAACATAGCTGTGACGAACTTGCATTGCATTTTGGCGATTCACTGGTGTGCTACCAAACGCTATTTTTTCCAGGCTTCTTTTTTTTGTGACATTTTTCCTTTTTTCCTTTATCACCATGGACCCCTGATGAAGGTTGTCCGAAACACGGACCGTGTTGGGTCCCCTGCCTGGTAAAAGGTTTTTAGTTAAGATTTATTTGTCCAAATAAAATTTGCCTGCACCCTGTACAAGTCTGCAGTTTTTTTGGTTTGTTTTTTCACTGCAGACGAAGTTGGACTTTTGGTTCTTTTTCTGGTTTGTTGCAATAGATTTATGTTTACATTTAATAAATGTTTTTATATCACGTGGCTTATTCAGAACACTGCAATTAACAATTAAAATACATAATATTTAAAAGAAAAAGAACTCCATTATTAAGATAAGAAAGATCTACCACTTTCACATCAAAGACTTTCGTACCCATAGCGTCAATTCACAATTGCAGATTGATCAGTAAATCTTCATCTTTGCCTCCTCAGGAACATCAAAGGCTTGGCCAAAATAATAACTTTTAAGTATATGCTTGAACTTCTTTAAATTTGTCCTAGCTCACAAATATTTTGGTAGACCATTCCACAAACATGGCGGTAAACAGAAAAAAAATTTCTCTTTCTTGTGTCCATTCCCATTTTGTTCTAGGTGTGAGGCAGCACCATTCTAAAATACTGCAGTGATCTAAAAACCTTACTAGGGGCAAGATTCACCAACCTGCCCGATCGGGCCCGATATGGGCAAGTCCAACGAATTCAGCAAACTAAAATATGCAGATGGGGTGATTGGAGGAACGCATCTGCCGGCATGGATCGCTTTTCTGCGATCCCCACGCATGCGCATGTCCGTTAGAGCCGCAATCTTTTTTTTTTAATATACTTTTATTATTAGTTTTTAGCCCTGCGAGCCCATAGTTTTAACCTGCTTTAAACCCACGGATTAAAACCACGGACTCGCAGGATGGAGAAGGGCAGGAGAGATTCGGAGAAGAAGGGCAGGAAAAAACCGGGGTGGTGATGTGGCGAGCAGGCAGGAGAGATTCGGGGAAGGGCAGGAGAGATTCAGGGAAGAAGGGCAGGAGAAAACCGGGGCGGCAATGCGGTGATTCAGGGCAAGGGGCGAGGAGAGGGCAGCGAGCAGGGTAGAGAGCAGGGCTTCCAGAATCAGAAAGACGTTTTCGACTGGTCCTCAACAGTCACTTCTTTAGTTGATCGGCCAGCCCAGTCGGATGTGAAAATTTTGTATTGTGAATTGCATCCCTGCCTACTTTGCATGTGTTTCACCTCATTTGCATGCACGGATTCGAAGCGGATTGCAGAAGAGGTTAGTGAATTGGGCCCGAGGGAAATCTGGTTGCAAAGGGGTCGCAAATCGATCGGTTTGCTTTGTGAATCTAGCCCTAGGTGTATAAAGTATCACCAAGGTTCTTAAATAAGGTGGTTTTATTTAATTTTCCATACTGTTCTCCCAAGGGAGCTCAGAATGGATTACATGAATTTTTTTAGGTACTCAAGCATTTTTCCCTGTCTGTCCTGGTGGGCTCACAATCTGTCAAATGTACCTGGGACAATGGGAGGATTAAGTGACTTGCTAGGGTCACAAGGAGCAGTGTGGGTTTGAACCCATAACCTCAGGGTGCTGAGGTTGTAGCTTTAACCACTGTTCCACTCTAGAAATCAAAATATGGCAGAAGTGAGCAAAGTATAGGACAATTAAGCCATTGTGACATCACTGATGAGATTGGCTCTTATTGGTAGAATGAGACATTATGACATCACAATACCAGCTCTGGTTATCAGAGACTGAAATTTTTCACACTATTTATTTATTCAATTTTCTATACTGTTCTCCCAGGGGAACTCAGAACAGTTTACATGAATTTATTCAGGTACTCAAACATTTTTCCCAGTCTGTTCTGGTGAGCTTACAATCTGTCTAATGTACCTGGGGCGATGGGGGGGGGGGGGGGATTAAGTGATTTGCCCAAGGTCACAGGGAGCAGCATGGGTTTGAACCTGCAACCTTAGGGTGCTGAGGCTGTAGCTTTAACCACTGTGTCACACTCTCCCTTGACATGAATAGTAAACATCAGTTCTCACAATGCTGTTTTGATCAGGTCGCTTCTTCCTTCTCCTATAGACTTCCAGCTCTATCGAAACTTAGTTTATGTCTCTTCCCAGTCCAGTCATTCTGATGTCAGTCTTTGACCAGGCTGCAGTCATGTAGCAAGGCTTCTTCCAAAACCCTGCAGTAGAGAGCTGCACGGGAACGGGGATGACGGGAATCCCGCGGGACCCACGGGGATCCCGCGGGTTCCCCCTTTGGGTCACGGGGTTCCCGTGGGGACGCCCCCTAGGGTTGCGGGGATCCCGTGGGGACGCCCCCTAGGGTCGCGGGGATTCCGTGGGGACGCCTCCGAGGGTCGCGGGGTTCCTGCAGGGTTGGATCGCAGTGCACTCGAGCCGCGAGGGTAGTCTCCTTCTCCTTACCTGCCCTGTCGCAGCACACAGCCGAACGGAAATCTTCCCGATGTCAGCGCTGACGTCGGAGGGAGGGCTTAAGCAAAGCCCTCCCTTCCTCCGACGTCAGCGCTGACATCAGGAAGACTTCCGGTCGGCTGTGTGCGGCAGGGCAGGTAGGGAGAAGGCAATGGCGTACGAAAGAGGGGGGAAGGGGCGGTCCGCCCCGGAGAATGTGCACAGCCGGTCAGGTCCCCCGATCGACCGACAACAGGCCCGGCCGACAAATCTCCCTGCCCTGTAGCCGCGAATCTAAATTACCTCTTACAGCAGCTTCACTACTCCAGCTGCTGTAAGAAGGTAATTTAGATTCGCGGCTACAGGACAGGGAGATTTGTCCGACCGGGCATTTTCTGTTGTCAGTCCGGTGCAAAAGCGCCACAAAGGTGGAGGCAGGGAGGGAGGAAAGGTGGAGTGGAGAAGAAAAGACGCTTAAGGGGGGAGAAGGCCGCTGAAAGCACTGGGGAAGACAAAGGGGTGGAAAAGAACGTTGAAAGGACATGGGGTAAACGGGAGGAGGGGGGGGAAGGACCCTGAAAGCACTGGGGAAGACAAAGGGGTGGAGAATGCCACTGAAAGGACATGGGGAAAACAGGGGTGGAGAAGGCCGCTGAAAGGACATGGGGAAGACAGAGGGGGGAGAAGGCCGCTGAAAGGACATGGGGAAGACAGAGGGGGGAGAAGGACGCTGAAAGGACATGGGGAAGGCAGAGGGGGGAGAAGGATGCTGCCTGACAGGACATGGGGAAGATGGTGGGGGAAAAGGACACTGAAAGGAAATGGGGAAGAGGGAATGGGAAGAAGACGCTGGCAGGGAAGAAGGCAGAGGTGCCAGACTATGGGGGGAGCGGAGGGAAAAAGATGGGTGCCAGACCAATTTGGGAGGGGGGAGAAAGGGAGAGGCACAGTAACAGAGCAAATGGAAGACACAGAGAGAAGAGAGGCAGTGGATGGAAGGAATTGAATGAGAACATGAAGAAAGCAGAAACCAGGCAATAAAGGTAGGAAAAAATTCTTTTTTTTTTTATTTTTTTGCTTAAGGATAAAGTAGTATATTAGTTGTGTTGATAAAAATTTATAAACATTAGAGGCTCTGGTAGAAACCTGTTTACAAAGTATGTATTCTTCCCAATTAATATTTTCAAATTAATAAAGTCTTTTTGCATATTTTTAAATGGGTTTCTACCAGAGCCTTTAATTCAGTAGCATAATTAAATGAAATAACTATTTCTGTAGTTTATAGGGACGGGCGGGGACGTAGGGGATTCCTCGCGGGGACGTAGGGAATTCCTCGCGGGGATGGGCGGAGACGGAGGAGATTCCTCGCGGGGACGGGTGGGGACGGAGGGATTCCTCACGGGGACGGGTGGGAGTCCTCACGGGGATGGGTGGGGACGGGTGGGACTTTGGCGGGGACGGGTGGGGACGGGTGGGATTTCTGTCCCCGCGCAACTCTCTACCCTGCAGTCAAGGCTCCTAAATCCAGCCACTAGATCTCAGCAGTGAGCGATGACAATGGCTTTCTCCGTCTCCTTCCCCAAGGGCTGTGCATTTTGCTTCAGCAGCATCCTCCAGGGAACAGATGTCAAGCCTCAAAACTAGGTGCCTCTGCGTTGATCCACTGGGCCAGCCTAGCAAGTGATTTCAGTAATACAGTTGGTTATTAAAAACAAGCCAGATCATTAAGATCCCCCCCTTTTGGTTCTGATTGCTACTTAATTCCTGAGCTGTTGCAAAGTGTTTGAAAGCGCCTGTCACTCAGCCCCTCCCACCGTTATGAATCTAAGTAAATTGGGGCACTGCTGTGCTGATCCTCATTAGCGTCCCATACAGTCATCACACTGATATATGTAAAGTATGAATACATTGCGAGCAGCTGAAGGGTAAACCCCGGAAAGGAGATTTAGTATGGTTATATCTGCTATTCAAAAAAAGTTATACATCTTTTGTTCTGAAAAGTGTGTCAGCATAAGAAATAAAATATATTGAGAAATAAAAATGAGAAGACGACTTTGGAAGAAAACCAAAGAGAAAGCAATAGAGTGAAATAATGGGTAAGTTAATGTCTTGAAGAATCTGCCTTATGTCGCTGCTTTTAAATTAGGCACATTCTTTCACTCTGATTTTTGTAACTTTAAGATCTTAACCCATAGACTGCCAGACAGTATACAGCTGTGATAATATTAATGGCACCAGTTCAGCCCTAATGATCTGTGGTGTATACCAGTTTGCTCTCAAAGCCCTCATATTTCTACCGTGGGTGCTACGACTGAACTGTGACGGTCCTGCAGTAGTAATCCAGCAATAGCTATTTGATCTCAGGGGGAAGAGTGAGTTAATGAAAGCTGATGGTGCCAGATGTGCAGTAGGAATTACATAAAGGGCAGTTCTTTAAATTGACACATCAGTCTAGATATCCCAATGCTGGGTACTTAGTGCCAATTCTAGAATGGAATCTTGGCGTCAAGATTCCATTATAGAATGTTTAGCATAAGGTCGGCATTGGCATGCTCATGTGTTGGTGTGCACTTTTACGCCATGTCAATGGAGGATCTAATTGGGCATGTCTAAGTGCGTCAAATGATATGCATAGTATTCAAAGCGATTTAAATGACACTTCAGTACCACTTCCACTCCCCTCTCCCACCCTTGGAATACTTCGCCCTCCATATTCGCTGTGATAGGGGATTAACAGAACCGCAAATACAGAAAAACCGCAAATAACTTTGTCATATGTTATTTGCTGTTTTCTATTAAAAACCATCATGAATATGGTGAAACCGCGAATAACATGGTGGGAGACCTGGCCTGTTCCTGAAGGAGAAGGCAAAACACAGTGAAGAAAGTGCTGGGAATCAGTGATTTTCTCTGTAAACGCTTAGAATCAGTGATTTCTCTATGCAAGCTGATGTAATTTGGGGGGGAGGGGGGGGAGGAGCCAGCAAGCTAAAATCCGTGACTAATCAAAATCGCGATTGCTGAAACCGTGAATATGGAGGGAGAAGTGTACAGCACATTCCCCTCCCAACCCCGGGATCAGCATGTCCTCCTGAACTGATCCTCCCATCCTCCACTGTTTCCACCCATGGATCTATCTTAATGGTCCCTGGTAGTCCAGTGGGGCAAACAGGGAGGAGTAATTCTCACTCTTTCCTACCTGACATGGCGACCTGTTCAAAATTGCTACTGTGACTTCTAGCAATTCCTTTCCTTGATATCAACAAACCCTTCTGATTCTTTCTCCTATATCAACAAATATCAGCTTCCTACCAAATAATAAGCCTCATCTCCAACATCAAAGCATACCTTCAAACTTCTACCTTTGCCTCACCCCTCCTCCAAGATTTGCTCCCTGGGACTTGCCTGGGCACTTCATTGGTAGCTTAGAGAGGGTTCCAGGCAGCAGTGGTCACTCTCTGCTTTCATCCAGGTTGGTGCCATCCTTCAAAATGACACTGATAAACAGCAAGCCCTGATATCAAAGATCCACCCTTCTAGACCCCTTTCCCATCCCCCAACTTCCCCTGGACCTATTAAGGGGCTTTTTCAATATTTCAGGGGGTCCCAGGAGGAAGCAGTCACTCTGTACTGCCTCCCTAGGTCGTTGTGTTATCCAAAATGGCACAGAAAATTTCTAGCAGTAGTTTTGCACATACTGTAATAGTAATGAACCTCACTCCTAAGCCAGGGTATGATGTCAGCTTCTTAAATTTAGCGCAGTACTTACATCATACCAAAGAGAGCTTCTCTCTAGAGTTTTCTTGAAAATTATTTTTAGTTAGGCCTGTGCCACATTTTCTAGATCTTGGATTGTATTTATTGGTACTTAAGGATCTTCTTTTTCTCCACATGATTCATAGAGTAATTGCTTGGGATTGACGCCTCTATGATCAATATTATTCTGGTGGGGGGTTTATTTTTATCACTGGGTCCAGTTTCATCACATCTAACTTTAAAAAAAAATTTTTTTCACAGTACTGCACCAATACAAAAGAAGATAACCATATCACAATCCCAGGTAGAATATTCCATTTTTATCGGTCAATGGGGGTGTCCCATGTGATCATAGCACTCCCTTCTGAGTCTCCTCCTTCTATCTTATCAACCTTAGCCCTGATGTTCCTTCCCAGATCCCTCCTTTCTCTCTCTGCATGAGCTATGATATTTATACTCCATTCTGTACCCCCTTCTCCCTCTGTGTCAGCCTTTCTTCTGATGCTTTTTATTCCAAACCCTTTCTTTCTCTCACTATTCCAGCTTTTCTCCTGTTGTTTCCTTCTGCGACGTCAGTGTATTTTTCAGTATACAGTATATCTTAACTCTGATGCTCCTGCCTAGCTTTCTTCTTGCTCTTTCCATTTCTTTTTCTTCAGAAGCCCTCAGTTCTGTTGTCATCATTCACATACTTATTTACTTTGATCTGTGAATGTAGGGCTCTTAAATTTGCACTGATTGCTTTTTGCAGCATTTTCTGTGACAATATTCCTCCTTCCTCTCTTGGTATACCCTTTTGGTTTAAATATTGGGCATGTAGCAGGATGTTATCTCCTCTTTATCTGTAGGAGTCTACTTACATGTAGTTAATCCTCTTAATTTATTAACTTTTGTGGTTTATCATTCTTGAAGACATACACCATGGCTTTTGTCTGCAGCAGGGGTATTATCTTCATTTGCCATATCTGCACTATTATTAACACCATCTCTAATCCTAGTGTTGAAGCTATAGGTGGGCATCTTTTTATCCTGGGTGACCTGCAGTCCTTCAACTTGTTGAGATTTGGTATAGATTTTATACAACAGGGTCAACCAAAAAAACTCTGTGGAGTGACGATGTTCCCAAATGGACTTTATTTGAAAGTATCAAAGTTCCAAAGGTACACTAAAATCATCCACATAAAATAATTCCATCCACATAAAAGTAAATCATCCACATAAGAGCCTTAAAGGGATACAGGACCCAACACGGTCCGTGTTTCGACAAAAAGTCTTCTTCAGGGGTCCCTGGGGGGTCCTATAAAGGTGAGTACGTGGGAAACAATTGTGTGGTGAGCCGGAAGTGAGATACTGCTTGCATTTGCAATGGAAATATAACAGGGTCACCATCTGACGACACTCAGCAAGGCTTGAGGAGAAAACATTTTTCTCTCCCTCTCAGAAATGCACAACCATTCACCAGCTATTACTGATGTTTATGCTGTACCCCCCTTTGACACCCTACTTTGCTTCTGAACAAAAAGGCATCATAGTAACATTATAGCATAGTAGATGATAGTAGATAAAGACTTGAACATGCCCAATAGTCAATGTTCAATGGTCAATTCATAATTAAACCAACAATCCAACAACTGAAGATATCTTCCCTTTCTTCACTTGGTATAAAATATGTATATTTGATCCTGATCTGTCTTCCTGCTATAGACTATATTTTATAAAAGCAGAGAAATGAAAGGTTCAGGAATAGATAGCTGTTTTAGCCCCCTGCATTTTATGTTATCTGTAATCTTTCTTGAACGGGAGCGTTGACTGGGAAAAAAAGCAGCTTCACTTCCACAAATTTTTACCATGTGAAGAATTGTGTTTAAAAGTGTAGCTGTGGGGCTTTCTACAAGTGCAAAGCCTTGGTTGTGCTGAAAAAAACAGATGTGGTACAGAGGGACATTTTCAACATGAGGTCTAAATACGAGCTTTGATATTTTGGGAAAAACATCCAAAAATCCAGTAGAAAATATGACAACTTTCAAATCAGAAAAACATCTATATTTTTTTTAAAAAAATGACCATTTCCTAGATATGTTTGCCCTTGGTGCGTCTATTTGAACCATTTTTGAAAAAAACCCAAACACTGGCCAAATGAAAAATGCATAAAAAGCAACCTTTGGGACGTAGGAGGGGCCAGAATTTTTAGCAGAATGGCCACACACCCATCCCAGCAGAGCAGTGGGGCACCACAGGGGGAACTGCAGTGAACTTGACATAAAAGGTCTCAGGCATACATCTCACCATAACCCCCCTTACTTTGCATGGTGAGTCCTCCAAAACCTACCCACAACCTACTGTACCAAACTGTAACCACTACAATAGCCCTTATGTCTGCAGATGTCACCTATATATTGGTACAGTAGGTTTTGGGTGGGTTTTGGTAGGCTTACACTTTTCAACAATAAGTGTAGTAGTTAGAGTGGGATATAGGCCTAAGTCCCCTTCTCTACATCCACCTGCTGGCTGCTCTAATAGGATTGGCCATAACATAATAACATTTCAAGCTTTCATATAGGCTGATATATATTGTTTTATCCATATCTTTAGGGGTGGGAGGGGGTTCAGTAACCATGGGGGAAGTAAGGAGGGCCATGCCACCATGACTCCAGTAGTCATCTGGTCAGTTTGGGCACATTTTTGGTACCTATTCGTTATTGAAATAGGTTTAATCTCAAACATCCCAAACAATGAAGTATTTTTTTGAATATGAAGAAGTTTACTTTTGGTCAGCTAGCTGTTAGATAAGTATATGTGATAATGGTAGGGTTATGTACATGTTAAGAGCCTTACCTTAACTTGTAATTCTATTGCTAGCTTCTGCTGTTATTTGGTTACTCCACTCCCAGCTATTGTGTTCTAAATAAGGGTTATTGATTTTCTGTGTACTCATATGTGTTAAAAATATTTTTATTTTTGTTTTTCTTGATTGTGTTTCTTGCCCTGTGTTACTTGAAGCAAGATTTCTCTTCTGTTTATTGTTACTAAAATGCTAAGGCCCTCTTTTCCTAAGCTCTGGAAGCATTGAGCTGGCGTTAGTTTTTGGCACATAGCGTGGGGTTAGCGCACGGGGCAATGCAGCGCACCTTAGTAAAAGGAGCCCTAAGAATTTTTTTTTAAAAATGTATAATGCACTAGCTTGCAAACGCTTCCATTCCCATTCTCCATCCATGTCATGCACCCTCAGAGAAAAATTCAGAAAAATGCAATTAGGTGGATTCAATGTGTCATAACAGGCAAACTACCGCACACCCCTTTATCTTTCTCGTTATATCATTCCATTCACACCTATTAGAACTTTAAAACCCTCTCAGTCCAATTTATTAAATGTACCATCCCTCCACCAGATCTGCCATGATCCCATTAGAACACCTTTACTGTAGCTTGCTCTATTTTATGGAATTCCCTACCTCCAGAACTTAGATCCCTATCCTCGGGCCTGGACTTCCAGAGTTCTCTTAAAGTTTTCTAATTCTGCGATGCTTTCCCTGATTAGACTATGCTTCTACTGTTTCTGCCTCCTTTAACCACACTGGCTGTAGAGGGCCTGCACCTCAGCACATCTGCATCAGCACCTATTCTTTTTGATCTCTCTCTTATTCTTTCCTATAAACAATGGAGTTTGTTTTCCTCCTTCTTTCTTTTCTCATCTTTCTCATCTACTGCTCTAATCTATAATGTGCCCACTGTAGGTTGCTATTATATATTTTGTTTTATTTTATTTATAACCCAAGGTGGCTCATAATATAAACAAACAGAATAAAAAACAGACATTACATATATTAAGCCCCCCCATGGATCGATACAAAGGCAGGCTTTTCTTGATTATGACAGGGATTGCTATGCGAATGATAACCCGCAATTGGAAAACTTTTCGTTTTGGTGGGCCAGTTTATGTTTAGGTTACAAATAGAAAAAGATGTTAGGGAATAGCAAATTATTTACATTGGTTTGGGGCCCATTGACATCCTTTATTAATTCAACATAGTTGTCTTTGTTTAAATTTTTTGTTTCTTTTTATACATATCCAGGACGGGGTGGGGGGGGGATATCTTTTTGGTTCATTTCTTGATTAAATTGTTGGATGGGAGGGGAGGGATATTTATTATCTGCATTGTTATTAATGGAACTTAAGTGCTTATTTTGTTATTAATGTATATATAATTTATGGCACTTTGTATTAGTTTAGAAAATTAATAAAGATTTATATATAAAAAAAGAAAATACATATAAAACAAACAAGATAAGCGACCAGCGCTTTCATGAATACAAATTTCATAATGCCCTTATTTCATCTTGCAAAATAAATGCCTCTTCAGTAATTTCTTAAAAGCCTCGAGATTGTTTTGCATTCTAATATGCAAAGGTAGCCGGTTTCATTCCTGAAGGCCCCTATAGGAAAACATAGTTGCATGCGAGATATTCAATCTCAATTCCTTTACCGATGGCACAAACAAGTCGCCATGATAGACTATATATTTTGTGAACCGCTCTGACGGCTTTTGCCCTGAGCAATATATCAAATTCTTAATAAAACTTTAAAAAAACTTTTTAAAAACTTGTGAGATAGCTTGTTGCTGCACGCTAACCATGTGTTAAGTGCTTTACACCCTTTAGTTAAAGGGTCCCTAATTTAGCTTCCTGTTTGAAGACTGAAGAAAGTGACTTGCTGTCCTCCATCTCACCTCGCCTAGTTGCAGCCAACTTTAAAACCTGAAATAAAAAGAGAAAAAGAATCATCAAACTCATCCTTGTTACACTGTAATATCTGATGTTTGACAGTTTATAATTTTAGCATGATATGACACATACAAATATTTGTTGATAAGATGCAAACACTGGGATGATATTTCATTTTACTGTCTAGAGTGCTCCATTTGACAAAAAACACACAACACATTGACTCAGCGATACAAAAATTAAATTATCAGTAGCAGCTGTTACCCTTCATTATTACCCGTCTCTCCTGTGCTCAATCATTGTTGTGTGATGGGTGGGTGGAGCAGCTGCAGATGTCAAGATGATTGGAAGAGGCAAGCATGTCAATGTGGCAGCCGGCAATATTCTCTCATTAACTCAAGCACTCTTGTTGCAAGAGCGGTTTTGCTGCTGTGGGCCACCTCTGACCGCCTAATTTGTGCACTGTGCAAAGATGCATCCTGTGTTGCCCCATTATCCTGAACCCACCTAGCTATGTCCTTGCTAGAGATGCTTCTTTTGTTCTGCAGAAACATGACTATGAATCTTTGTGGCCTCAAGGAGGCTGGTTTCAATCCAGCCCTGGAACTGAACATGTAATACCTTTATCTCTAAAGATCTTCATCCTGCAGCCTGAACTAAATCCATCACTGATCTTCACTTCTGTATTTTTTTCAAGCAGGGATCTCTTTGCAAAGATCTTCAGTATGAAAGCCAGTATCATCATAGGACAGCCAGTGCCTTGCCTAAAGAGAAAGGTCTCTTTCTAATGATGTGGTCAAGGTGGGAATGATATGATCAACTCAGTTACTCAAATGTAAAGTGTAAGAGTAAAGGGTCATGGATTTGGTATACCGCTTTTCTATGGTACAACCAAAGGAGTTTACTTTTATTATACGCAGCCATTTTCTCTGCTCCTATTGATCTCAAAATCTAAGCTTTTTGTACCTGGGTCAATGGAGGGTTAAGTGACTTATCCAATAACACAAGGGGCACTCAACCCATGCACCCAACCCATGCATTCAACCCATGCACTCCAAACTCTCCTTTTTTCCCCTCAGCCAATCCCCATACTCTCTCCCACATACTTTCTTCCCCTATATTATAAAGTCCCCAAACTCTAATCACAATTTCAACCCCCTTACCCTCATTGTCTTCAAGGTACAGGAAAGGTTAATAAGTGGTAGATTTAATCCTTAATCTGATTCTAGGCATTGGGACAGATCCAAGTTTCCAAGGCTTGATATCCCGCTTATCATAACACGTCTATGCATCTGTTTCCTTCCAGCTGGGGGGCATCTCTCAAAACTCAGGAGTCAGAAGGAATAAGATAAACTACTGTTCTCAACAATTCTTGCACTCAGGGGTTAGATATCCCAATAAACGAAGTAGGCACCCATCTAGAGATAGACACGCCACCACCAGAAATCTTCCTGAAAGTGGTGATCCTGGACTGCCCTCTCCATATTTTTGAGCAGCTAGCTGACATGACCTAAAGGATAAACCCTTTAAGGCCCATCATGACTTCTGGTTTTTGAGAGGATGCCCCCCCCACACACACACACACCAGTGGTCAACCCTGCTATTTCTGTCTGTGATCCAAGGATATATCCCAGCTGGTCAGACATAGAGCATGACCACCTAGTATATCATTCCTTGTCCAAGACAAGTTTTTGTTATCTTGCTCCTTTGTACCCTATCACCCTAGTAAATGAGCAAGCAAGATCCCTTAATTCAGTGCTCTTCATTGTAAAACTTGGAAATCAGTGGTGATTCACCTTTATTTTAAGTGATGTTCCTGAATGACACGGGGACAGAATGTGTCCCTGTCCCCACGGATAACCACAGGAAACCATCCTGTGTCTTTCTTTAGTGTAATATAGTAACATAGTAAATGACAGCAGATAAAGACCTGAATGGTCCATCCAGTCTGCCCATTAGTTATAACCATTAAAAATACAATATTAAATTAACTTATCTCTTCTTTGGTATTTCTGGGTCATAGACTGTAAAATCCATCTGGTATTGTCCTAGATTCCAAATGCTAAAGTTGCCATCCAAGCTCACTCCAGCCTATCAAGCCATCCTATTTGCAGGATATCTACCATAAAGTCTGGCCATTAACATCCTCATGTTTCAAGATAGTGGAGTTCCCATTGATTCTTTCCCCTGCCCATCCTATACCAAATCACCACATATGGGACACAGACCGTGCAAGTCTGTCCAATACTGGCCTTAGTTCTTTAATTTATATCCTTTGTTTTTTAATTAGAGGTCCTCTATGTTTATCACACACGTTTTTGAATTCCATCACCGTTTTCCTCTCCATCATTTCCCGCGGGAGGACATTCCAAGCATCTACTACCCCTCTCCGTGAAAAAGAATTTCCTAATATTGCTCCTGAGTCTTCCTCCCTAAAACCTCAAATTATGCCCTCTGATTTTACTATTTTCTCTTTGGAAAATATTTGGTTCTATATTAATAACTTTCAAGTATTTAAACGTCTCTATTATATCTCCCCTGTCCCTTCTCTCCTCCAGAGTATACATATTTAGGTCTTCCAGTCTCTTCTCATACTTCTTTTGGTTCAAATTTCTTACCATTTTCGTCGCCTTCCTCTGGACCGCTTCAAGTCTTTTTATATCCTTCACCAGATACGGCCTCCAAAACTGAACTCAATACTCCAAGTGTGGCCTCACCAATGACCTATATAGGGTCATCAACACCTCCCTTCTTCTGCTGGTTATTTTTTTTTTTTATACAGCATAGCATCCTTCTGGCTACAGCCACTGTCTTATCACACTGTTTAGATGCCTTTAGATCATCAGAAACAATCACTACAAGGTTCCTCTCTCCGTCAGTGCTTGTTAGCCTTTTACCTCCCAGCACATACGATTCCCTTGGATTTCTACCCCCCAAATGCATCACTCTATGCTATTTCACATTGAATTTTAGTTGCCAGACATTAGACCATTCTAACTTTTGCAGATCCTTTTTCATGTTTTCTACTCCCTCCGGGGTGTCCATCTCAACCTCAGTCCTTGTACACCAGCATTCTGCAATGCAAGTCTTGAGGGTCAGTGGCAGTGCCCATTCATATTCTGATTCTTCCCTCTCTCCTTAAAGAATGACATGGGGATGGTTTCCCACGGTTAACTGTGGGGATGGGGACAAATTCTGTCTCCATGCCAATTTCTATTAGACTGGAACATTAATAGACATTTCAGAAAGATATCCAGACTCCTCTTCTGGGCTCTTCAGCACGGAGAAGATAGAGGGAATATGATAGAGTGGTATAGTTAAATCAAATAGGAGAAAATATTTTTTCACCTAACATATAGTTAAGCTCTGGAACTCATTGCCAGAGTAAGCGGTTAAGGCATTTAGCGTAGCTGGGTTTAAAAAGGTTTGGACAGATTCCTGGAGGAAAGGTCCATAAACCATTATTAAGATTGACTTTCTGAAGTTAAATAGCATTGAATCTTGTCACCTTTGGGATGCTGTGAGGTACTTGTGACCTGGACTAGCTACTGATGGAAACAAGATGCTAGCTAGGCTAGATGGACACTTTATCTGACCCACTACACAGCAACTCTTAAGTTATTATGTTCCTCTGTTGCCTTGTACTTACTTTCTCAGGACAGGCCTTTCTTTCCTGGATCCAAAGACTGACTCTTCAGTAAGAAAAAATGTTAACATATATACATGGTGGATGATGGCAACATCTAGTCTGCCCATTAAAGTGGCTAGATTGCAACTTCCTTGTGTTGCAAGTTACTATCCCCATGCCTTTGGTTGTGGAGGGCTGCAACTGCTGTGCTGTGCAGATTATATCCCCTATGCCAGTGTATGGCAAACTTTTAGAAGTCGTGGCACACTAAACTCGGGACTGTGGCTGGGGGGCCTCCGGATATGCACAGATGTCAACGTGATGACATCACATGCATGTGTGACATCATCACGTCAATGTCTGTGCATGCGTGGAGGCCCTCCAGACAGGGCCCTGAGCTTTCTAACCCCGGGAGGAGAGGTGTGGAGAAAAGGAAAGGCGCTGGTGCCGGCTGACTGCCTTCAGATCATGCCTCTTGCTGCAAGACTAGTCCCATACCAATTTGGCTACTTTTGATAGAAATGCAAAGCTATATCAACATTACACAGCATGCCTTATAGCAAGTTAAAGTGTTTCAATTGTTTCAATGACAAAATCTGCAGAGTGTAGTACTAGTGAACTCTTTGAACTTCAGATTACAGTGCCATGTGATAGCATAACACACATCAGTTCACATCCTCGTAGGTTCCTTTGTTTTAAATTCAATAACCCTTATTTAAAGTGCTTTTATATTCATAGTAAGGTTTTTAACTTTTAGTTTTGAACTTATCTCATGTTGCAGCAAGCATATATTACCCCTTCCGACGTGTTTCAAGAGCTTTCTTCAGGGTCAGGGTATTATCGATGATTAAACCATATCATCTTGTTAATTTTGATATGACTTGCTCGGACCGTTGGCATGCCTTTCGGAAGGGAAGGAGAAATGTTGAACCCAAAGGGTAGAGGAGAAAGAAGAAAAAAAGAAAAATGTTAGATCTGGGGCAGGAAGAGAGAAAAAATATGAACCTATAGGGGTAAAGATGAAGAAAAAGATGTTGACCCTAGAGCAGGGGTGTCAAAGTGCCTCCTTGAAGGCCACAATCCAGTTGGGTTTTCAGGATTTCCCCAATGAATATGCATGAGATCTATTAGCATACAATGAAAGCAGTGCATGCAAATAGATCTCATGCATATTCATTGTGGAAATCTTGAAAACCTGACTGGATTGTGGCCCTCGAGGAGGGACTTTGACACCCTTGCCCTAGACACAAGGAAGAGAGAGGAAGAGCTGTTGGTCTCCAGGAGCAGGGAGGGAGGGACAAGAGAGGAAGAGAGATGGTACAGACTGAGATGCTGGGGTGGAGGGAAGAAACAGATGTCAGGCTACAAGTTGTGGGTGACGGGGAGAGAAAAGAAAGGCTGGTTTCCAAGGGTGGATGGAGAAAGGGGAGAAACTGGTAATGGGGGAACCATGTGGGAGTAATCATGTGGGGTTGTCAAGGAGACTAGTGAGAAGAAGATCATAAGTACGTACAGAGGGTAAAAATGTGGTTTTGGGAAACAGAAAAAAAGAGAAAATGGATTCATATTTTAAAATTTTTATCTTAAATTTTTAAAAAAAATTATTAGCAGAGCATTCCCTACCGGCCATAAAAACAATGTGCTAGTTGCAGAACCCCACTACTATACTTTTTTGAGCACACATCAGGGGGAATTCCTAGACAGCATTCTTGCTGCCAGCAGGGAGACAGAGGCATGGAAAAACTCATTTTTTTCTTGAAAAGAGTATGGGGCCGCCTGGGTAGATGGGGCATGGATAGCTTTATGTGTATTTAAATTGTAGCAGAAGGAAGAGAAAGCTCTGATCCTCAAAGGGAGTGAGTTTTAGTAATATTATGATAGACGCAGAATCAGTAATCTCTGTCAGAAAGGAGGCTGGAGGGGGGGATGAGCTTTTTGCCCAGGGGCTCAGATCATCTGCCCCTGCTACTGTCCATTCCCATTGGGGATAGAATGGCACTGGTCTTGACCTAAGGGCCGCCGTTTGAGCGGACTGCTGGGCACGATGGACCACTTACAGAAATGCTAAAAGTAACATCTCCAGGAAGAAAAACACCTGTTACTATGCAACCAGAGAAAATTGTAGAGGAGAAAAAAAAAATCTCTGGAGAGTCATGATTCATTTGAATAACAAGCCAAGCCAAACAAGAGTATGTCTTAAAAACAGTAAATGGAATACCAGTAGATGCTGTGGAAGACATTTCTGTGCTTTGATCAAGTTTCCTCCAATGTGACAACCATCCAGCTGTTCCTTCTGATCCATTTCCTGCAGACACCACAGCTTACTGTGTCGTGTTGAATTTTTCCACATGCAATCACAGTTTTTGTTCCAGAGCACACCCTTGTAAATAAGCAGATCAATAGAGGAATCTTGGCTTGTGTCTGCTTATATACCTTTCAGTACTTAATCATTCAAAGCATATGTTTGAAAATAGACCATAAAGACATGAGAGACCACACAACTGGCTGCCTTCCTCTCCTCCACAATGGGAATGAATGGCTGACAGCCCTCGCATTATACATTCACATTAAAAGCTTTCCATCTTTTTGTGGTTGTGGTAACCATTAGTCATCATGGTACATTGTTAAAAACCATCAGTCTACTCTCATTTGCAGTAACCTCAGTTAAAAGCACAGATTCCCAGATTAAGTGTTAGTTGTTTAATAAATAAGGAAAATAGGATGGCAAGTGCATTTACTGTGTCAGTGGTAGTCGCCAACTCTAGTCTCTCCCTCTCTGCTAAGAATTTGGCTCCTGCCTTCAAACCCACAAGTTATAAGTACAAGCGTGCACACGACAAACAGAGTGGGAGAGGAGAGTTGTGGCTCGCATATAACCTGTGATAAAATGGTCTGTTCTCTATGAACAGAAACAGAGAGAGGCAGAAGGTACTTATTGTGGGAATCTGTTTAAGGATAATCTAATAGCCTGAGGTGGATTGTGGTGACGCAGGGAATGATGACAGATATTGGTGCTTAGCAGGTGGGTTGCAGTTTGGAATTTAAAGCATCTTCAAAGAAGTGGGTTTTGATTCTGAATTCGAATTCTGACAGAGATGGAGCCTGACGCATTGAGTTAGGCAATTTGTTCCAGGCATACGGTGCAGCAAGGTAGAAGGGAAGGAGTCTGGAGTTGGGTGTAGAGAAGGGTACAGATAAGAGTGACTTATCCAAAGAGCGAAGTGCCTGGGGGGGGGGGGGAGTGTTAGGAAAAAAGAGAGATGAGAGACCCAGAGGATCTGCAGAGGTCAGTAAGAGGTGTTTGAACTGTATGTGGAAAAGGATAGGGAGCCAATGAAGGACTTGAGGAGAGGGGTAATGTTGGGCATAGCAAAATTGACAGAATATTAGGCATACAGCAGAGTTCTGAGCAGATTGAAGGGGAGAGAGATGGTTTAGTGGAAGGCCCATGAGAAGAAAGTTGCAATAGTCTAGGCAAGAGGTGATGAGGATATGGATGAGGGTCTTGACAATGTACTGAGAAAGAAAGGGTCTGATTTTTAGCAGTATTGTAGAGAAAGAAATGACTGGTTTTGGCAGTTTGTTGGATATATGATGAGAAGAAGAGAGATGAGTCAAAGATTACCCCAAGGTTGCAAGCCGATGAGACAGGGAGGATGAGGGTGTTGTTCACAGAAATAGAAAATGGGAGAAGAAGAGAGACAGATTTAAGTAGAAAGATGAGCTCAGTCTTGGCCATGTTTAATTTTAAATGGTGGCAAGCCAGCCAGGTAGCGATGTCAGACAAGCAGGTTGAAACCCGGGACTGAATGTTTGTTGAGATTTCAGGTGTACAGAGATAGATCTATCAGTTGTCAGCATAGAAATGATATTGGAAGCCATGGGAGGAGATTAGAGAACCAGGGGAAGAAGTATAGATGGAAAAAAGAAGTGGTCCCAGAACAAAGCGTTAAGATACATTGACCAACTGCGGGATGGCAGTAGGGGAGGATCCACCATAGCATATGCTAAAGGTGCAATGGGAAAGATAGGAAGAAAACCATGTGATAACAGAACCAGAAATCCAAGCAAGGACAGCATATTGATGGGCACACACACTCTGCCCCTGATCCCTCCCCATAATAATAGCACTAATTTTAATGCAATTTCTTCCATTCATTTTTCATTCCTATGTATTCTGGGTGCATAAGCATGCTGTTGAATCCAATTGGGGAGCTAATCTGGGCCTGGTGGAAAAAGGAATTTGCATCAGATGGCTGGGTATTCGGTGAATGTTGTGGGATCAGCTGTTACCAACTTTGCATCAAGCGAGTCGTTTTTCCTCACCCATACTCATTGTTATTCATTTGGGTGGGAATGATTTATGTTCAGTTAAAGGGGTGGATTTAATTAAGCGCATGAAGAGAGACTTATTCAGGGCTATTACGATATAGTGATCTCATTTTAAGGGCTTATAGGACCTATGGAGGGTGGTCTTGGCTCAATTATGATGAGCAATTACACAAGAGTGTAGCTCAGGATAAATCTGCAGTTTGGGGGATGAGGAACGTCGATTTATGGTTGGCTGAGATTACTCCAGCACGAGGTTGGTCCTTTCGATATGGTGCAGCCTCTGCGGGAGTTTCGGCAGCTGGGGGACCCTACAATGCTTGGCAGGGGGCAGGAAGTAGTCGCCCGGGACTGTTTTCAGGGCCTAGAGTGCTTCCCGGAGTGGGTAGAGGTGTCCCAAGTAGCAGCTTCTGCTTTCAATTCAATGTGGGACGTTGTACACGGCCAGCATGTCATTTCCGGCATGCTTGTGGACAGTGTGCTGGCGGTCACCCTGCATTCCGTTGTACAGGTTCAGGAGTTGGGGGTAGAGGCATGCCATTTCGAGAGTCAGATGGCACCGGTGGGGATTTGGTTTGATAAAGTTCCTTCTCCTATTAGATTGAAGGCTCTTCAGCAGTGGTTGGGTTCATATCCGAAGCAAGGGGATGCTTATTTATTGTGGGTAGGGTTTTCTGAAGGTTTTCCGATTCCATATGAGGGTCCTAGTTTGGTGCACAAAGGGGTAAATGCGGCCTCGGTTTCTCGGTATCCTGAAGTGGTATGTGAGAAGCTGAGCAAGGAATTGAGTCTTGGCCGTATTGAGTCTTTGTCGAATTTGGTGCTTTCACCTTTGGGAGTTATTCCAAAAAAAGCGCCAGGTTCTTTTTGATTAATTCACAATTTATCATTTCCAGAGGGCACCAGTGTTAATTCTTTCATAGATCCTACATTCTGTACGGTGCAGTATGCATCTATTGATGATGCTGTGGCATTGTTGCAAAGATTAGGGGCTGGGGCCTTAATGGGTAAAATGGATATTGAGGCAGCTTTTCGTTTGCTCCCAGTGCACCCCTCATCTTTTCACTTACTGGGTTTTCAGTTTGCGGGGCACTTTTATTTTGATAAATGCGTGCCAATGGGTTGTGCAATTTCTTGTGCCTATTTTGAAGCATTTATTACTTTTATTCATTGGGTAGTTCAGATGGTTAGTGGGGTTGATTATATTGTTCATTATTTACGGTAGATGATTTCTTTTTTGCAGGGCAGAGTAATTTGGAACAATGTCGGGTATTAATGCATGCATTTAAGGTTGTTGCTGCTGAATTTGCTATCCCATTAGCAGCAGACAAAACTGAAGGTCCAACTACGTCTTTGGTGTTTTTGGGAATTGAGTTGGATTCTAATCGCATGCAATCTCGATTACCTGTGCAAAAAGTGGCTGCTTTGTGTGAGGTTATTCGCAGTGCTTGTAGATGAAATAAATTATCATTGAAATTTTTCATATCCATACAATATAATCTTATTAACAATACATTAATGCGGAGTGTAGGGGACTTAGTGGAATATTCAGCAAAATTTGGTGCCCATTGACTACATTTGTACAAATATAATACTGTATTTTGTCTTACTTTTTTCTTGGTTTATTTATCTTTACACATCCAGGGAGGGTGGGGGGGGGGGGGGGTTGGATGGTTGGGAGGAATTATTGATAATGATATTTTAGTTAACTTGGTTTCATTTTATATTATTTACTTGGTTCTTATGTTATTACTATATGCAAAATAATGTAATTATTGAAGGATAGTTCTGTTATCTATATAGATATTAGTGTTATGACTGAATGCAATAATATACTGTTCTTTTATTTATATAACACTGTTCTTGTTTAAAAATCAATAAAGAATTATTAAATAAAACAAAAAACAAAAAAAAACAACAATACATAATGATAACCACAAAATTAAAAAACACAAAGCACACTGTATGCAGAGAAAATGTTAATTATCATTAATATTCTTTTTTTTTTTTTTAAGAAGTCAAAGCAGATGACTTTAAAATATGCAATGTCACCTCAGGAACAACTACAAAAAAATAGACAATCACTAAATTGAAAATAAAATCATTTTGTTGTCTAGGGATTTTATTAGTCTCTAGTTGCACTTCCTTCTGACTGTACATCCAGCATTTCTTTCTTTCTGCCTCCTGCATGCTTCCTCTCCGGACCTTATTCCCTTCCCCAACCAACATCTCTCTCTGTCCCTCCATGAGTCCAACTTTTCTTCCTTTCTCCTCCACCCCCATTGGCAACATGTCTTCCTCTCTCTCTCTCTCACTCTCACTGTTCATCTGTCTTTCTCTCATTCCCTCCCTTGCTGCAAAGGTACTGGGGAAAGAGAAAGAGACAGAGAGATCCTTGGTGCATCTCTCCCCCTCCCCACCTCTACTGCCACATCCAACATTTCTCCCTCCATGTGCATCATCTTTCACCACTGCCCACCAGCCCCATGCCAACATTTCTCCTTCTATCACCCCTCTCTAGCATATACCACATTTCTCCTTCCATTCCTTCCACCACTATGTCCAACATTCCTCCCCCTTGCATCCCTTTCAATCTATCCCACTGTTTCCTCCATGATCATGTCCAACATTTCTCCCTCTCATCCTTCTCTTCCCCATGAATAACTACCTCATTCTTCACTCTCTCTATTCTCAACAATTTTCCTCATTCTTCTTTTCCCCATGTGCACCATCTCTTTCCCTCTCACTTACACACTCATGCCTAACAATTCTCCCTTTCTGTTCCCTCCCTCCTTTCAGTGTCCCAAGTTCATACCCCTCCCTTCCTTCATCCACATGCATCTTTTCCCCTCTTCCTTTTCCTTTCCTGCCATGTGCATCTCCTCTCTATATTTCCTTCCATTCTACTCTATCCATGTGCACCGCCTTCCTCTCTCTTCTTTTCCTCTTCATCCATGTGCATATCTTCCCTTTCTCTTCATTTCCCCTTCCTTCCATTCCATCTGTGTGCATTTCCTCCCCTTTTTTCCTTTCCTCCCCATCCCATAAGAAACATATCCCTTCTCCCCCTTCTCCTTCATTCATGTTCAGTATTTCTCCATACCCAGCCAGCCAGTCAACCACAGCAGCATTAAGCAAGCGGTGAGGGGCCAGGCTGGATGCCGAAAAGATCGCAACTGCCCTGCATCGCTTGCTACAAGATTTGAGGCAGCCAGTAATGAGGGACACATTTCAGGGGGATTTTAAAAAGGTACGTGTGTGTGTGGGGGGGGGGGATTTTTAAGTTTTAGATAGGCCGCCCCATTTAAGTAAGCTGTGCTCCATAGGCAGGTTTGTAAAACCCATGTATAGGCTGCGGCCTATCTAGGGGGGAAATACGGTACTTTCTTCTTGTGGATACCTCACACTTAGTATCCACTTACATTTGTATATATTTTGAAGGATATGCAATTAAATCTGCTGCCCCCCATCTTCTTTCAGAATGTATTAAATGTTATAATACTCATGCTGTGAACATTGTATGTTTGCCTGCACTCTGGTGAGAGGCAGTTTACAGTTGTTTACGCAAGAGAAAAGTTTTGAAAATTTCTCTCCACATGTTTCCATGTGAGCATGATTTTATGAACTTAAAAGAGAATATGTATTTAGTGACTTCTCACTGACTGCTTCCAGGACAATTATTGACTTATAGTGATGTGTGCTATTACCGCACTTATAACATTTAAAAAATAAAACCCTTCCATCCTCCATTTTGGGCCTGGATTTAAGTAATAATGTTTGTAACATTGAGGTCATTTAGAAATAAATAAATAGCTGATTGGTTTAGTGAACGATGAAGAGAAGATGTTTCTTGTTGAACAAGCTACCTGCAGCCACTCATTGCTTTTAGATGTGAAATTATTTAGGAAAGTAAACATTTCAATTAGAGTCTCAGTCAGCTCAGAGACACTGTGATTAATGGCTGGGCAATGTGTGTTTAACCGGAACAGAAACAAATTTACAATTGGAAATTTTCATCTTCCTTTGCCCCTAACAAGGTTGCATGTTGAAAAATAATATGGTTACAATAAATTTTCTGTATACCAAGACATGATGAATATTTGTAGGCAAATCCTTTTCCTTAATTTTCTGCTTATCTCCATGAATTAAGCTCTGGAAGAGCTGCAGCATAGGTACACTTCATTCTGGACTTTCTGATATGGTTGGGAAGAAGTTTCCCCAGATGAATCAAGATATATGGAATTCTGGCTTTGTAGCAAAGCATAGATGATGTTGACCTCTGATCAATTTATTTGACTGGGTGATTTTGGATAGAGGGAGAGTGCAAGATGTGGTAAGTTTAGATTTTGGCAAAGCCTTTGTCACTGTTCAACCCAGGCATCTAATAAGTAAACTAAGTACCCTCAATATGGACCCCATAGTGGTGGACTGGGTTAGGAACTAGTTGAGTGGAAGGTAACAGAGGGTAGTTAGTGGTCAATGGAGATCGGAACCAGTGGTGTGCTGTTATGTTCAGTTCTTGGGTCTGTTCCTTTTAACATTTTTGTAAATGATATTGCTGATGAGCTATCAGAATGAGGAAGAACCTAGTGAAACTTGAAAAATGGTCTGGAATTTGACAGCTAAAATTTACAGTTTAGGGGGTGAAGAACTATGCACAAGTGAGGAGCATGACTTGGTTGTTTTAGTATCTGATGACCTTAAGGTGCTTGCCTTGGGTTAGGAATCCATCAGTGATTTGCGATGAGAGCTTTCAGGGGATTCAGTCCCCAGCTCTACAGCCCTGCTTTTCTATTTTCTTTTTATTTACTTTTTGCTTGATGCGGTTTGACTTGTTGAGTAGGTAGCCTGCTCAACCAGTCAAACTGCATCAAACAAACACACAAAAAAGCAAGGCTCTTGGGCTGTGGATTCTCTGAATCCCCTGATAGTACTGATCTGAATTTGATTGACTGAGCAGCATCGGCCTGTTGCCTGCTTAACCAATCAAATTCAGAGCAGTGCCCTCAGGGCCTTTAGGGGGTGGGGTGAATCCCTTGAAGGCCCTGACCACACGCCACTGGAATCCATAGATCTGAGAGTCCGGGTAGGAGTGTGAAGAATTGTTGATGAGGAAAGATAAACCGGAGTATGCTTGAAATGCCAAAATAAGAATCTTAAGTTTGAGCCTGAATATAATGGGTAACTAATACAGACGGTAAAGCAATGGAGTAACATGATCATATTTATTAGACTTGAAAAAGGAAGCGTTTGAAGTCTTTTACCTTCCTGCCCCCTTATACAAAACTGCGCTAACGTTTTTTAGCACCGGCCACGGCGGTAACAGCTCCAACGCTCTTGAGCTACAGTAGGGAATAAAGGGCAGATGTTCAAAAGCATACCGTTTGAGTAAGGCTAGTTGTAGCCAGTCTAGCTTGTCAAGTTGGTTCAGCCCCCAATGCACAAAAAGGTTCTTGGTGACTTTTACAAATAGCGGTAGCAGCCACTCAAAATCCTATGCAAATGCATTACAAGGAACTCATTAGTATTAAAATAAGCACTCTGTTTAATGGCAAGGAATGCTCACTTTTTACCAAGTTTCAAGTTTATAAAAAATTTGATTATTACACAGTAAGAGTCAAATTTTTAATAAACTTTAAAAAACTATCTGAACTAAAAAAAAAAAAAAAATAAATTTGATATACTACCTTATCATTTATTTCAAGGTGGTTATACATTTTAAAATAGGGTAAAAACAAATAATACAATTATACATAACTTTAACAAAATAAACATACAAGATTAGACAAAACAATGACATACACGATTAGACAAACGGGTATGAGTGGAAAAAAGGGAAGAACTACAATGGTTAAAGAAAAGTAAGATATAAAGGTATAAACAAAAGGGCGGGATTAAAAACAAGTAAGCCCAATATGAGTGGACATACAAACTCTAACAGCAGGTCTGAGCTCTCATAGCTTTACTTTCCTGTCAGTGCCTATGCGCTGATTGGCTTATGTTGGACAGTTTGACGTCTTACAGAATTGTTGGAGGCCTCAAGTTTCCTTGACTACCTTGATAATAACTTGCTCCATCTAGGTGTTTTACAGCTAGGAGGGAGGGAGGGCTCTTTTCTGTATTTTCTTTAAAAATGTCAAATTAAATATCAAAGAGTACAATCTCCTCCTCTTCTGTAACTCCTACATTCTCGAACCAATACTGATTTTTTGGCACTGGTAGGTACCCAAATTCAGTTAAAAACACCATTCAAATGACATTTTTAGCTGAGTTTTAAGGCACCTGTAATGTCTAGCTCTCCTTTACCATCATAGGAGTAGAAGATTTGTATTGATGTTTGCAATAGCTGCTTAAACTAAACTAACTAAACTAAACCTTAAGTTTATATACTGCATCCTCTCCATAAAGATAGAGCTCGGCAACGATTTACAGGTACTTTAATAAATGAGGGAAAAACATAATAAGAATTAGGGCTCCTTTTACTAAGGTGTGCTAGCATTTTTAGTGCACGCACAAGATCAGCGCGCACAAGCCAAAAATTACGCCTGCTTAAAAGGAGGCGGTAGCAGCTAGCGCGCACGGCAATTTAGCGAGCGCTATTCTGCCCGTTAAGGCCCTAACGCACCTTTGTAAAAGGAGCCCTTAGTGGTTATAAAGAGGGTAGTGAGCTTTACATTTAACCTATATCCTTTGGGACATTTTTCTTTGATTAGTGTTATTGTTGAGGACTAGTAAGAGAGTTTCTATCACATTTTTCTTTATGGTTAAATTTGCTTGTAATATTATTTTGAAATTTAGAGGCATAAAATAAAAAAGGGATGCGTCATGTTTTCCCTGAAGATGCTTCCTTAGTATTAAAACTCTCTGATGAGCTTCTTTTGCGTATGATAGCCACATGATGCTTGGAATCATCCCGTAAACTGCTAGAAGAAAAGCAGGTATTAGTTTTTAATTAACATGGAAAGTCATTTTAAGCTGCTTTTTTGAGGGAAGCATGAGAAGTGATAAATCCCTTTAAGCTTCTTCTAATGGTTTTTGCAGCAGGTGTGGAGGGGATTCAGGGACTTGCTGTTCTGGGCTATTTTAACATTCTTGCAGACCCTTTCTCTTTCCTTTGCCTTATGGGCACTGTAAAAGTGAGAATCATGTCTCAATGATACATGCTTTGTTGGTATCCTTTTTTTAATTTTTGTAATCATGATTAGTAAAGCATCCTTTCTTCTATTTCGTTGTACGAGGGTATGATGCTTTGGAAAAAGAACATTTGCAGGATTAAGGTGCTGTTCTACACCTGGAGCAGGAGCCGCCATCAAAAGATTTCTCTTTCCCTTTACCCAGCATTCTTAGATCCATTGGTTTTATCAGTACAAATTCTTTCTTTACACCAGGGGTACTTAAAGCCAATGGCATGGGGGAGGGGTGGTCCACCCCAGGCTCTGTCTGCTAAGAGCACAGCATCCTGCCCCTCTGCTATGCATGCGTGCTCCTTGCCTTCCCCCATACCTTTTTTTACTTCCCCGGGGCATGAGATTGCCTCCCGCATCGGCGCTCTCTCTGACGTCACTTCCTGGAACTGCGCCTACAAAATGCCATCATAGGGCAAGCGGACACTGATGTGGGTGTGCTTCTCATGCCAGAGAAGTTACAAAGGTACAGTAAAAGGAAGGGGAAACAGTGGGATGGATGGAAAGGAATGTAAGAGGGGCCTCAAGGAGGTGGAGAAGGTGGGTAAAATACTAAGATCCAAGTTACATATAAATTCAACTTAAAAATGGTTTAAAAAAATGGAACCTGTTCTTAACCCGGGGACTACCTGTATACAGAATATGCAATTGCGCATAACCCCCTCGATAGTCTTCAAAATTTGTTTTCCTGTTGTTAATGCAAAGTCCAAGCAGATTCTCAATACTGTCATCTCTTTCTTCACTTCTAATTGGACCCCTAGCACATTTAAATGGTCTTGTTATTTTTCATCATCACCTTGATACAGAATCATCACCTCAGTCTTATTAACATTCGGTTGTAACCCATGAGTCGACATCCATGAGCACACCTCCTTCATACAAAGATTTAGTTTCGTCTCAACCGCATATGGTTGTTTCCCTATAGGGGGAAAAAAATAGAATAACGTCTACATACAGTCTGTATTCAACCCCCAAATGTCAAAAAAATTTTCCTAAATTCTCTATGTAGATATTAAACAACAACACGGATAGTGCTGCCCCCTTTGTCAGGCTTTTTATTTAAAAAAATCATTATCCTTTCAGACACCATCTGGCCTCTTTTTACACAAAGAAATTGTCCTATCACATATGAGATAAACCATTTAAGCACCTCTTTGGTTTTCTTGGCCTACATTTCCGGTGCCTACCTATGATGTGAATTACACCTTGGGGGGTGTTTTAGACCGCCTAATGTCACTTCTGGCATTAGCCACGCCCAAAGTGGGGTTCGACAGCCTAAAGCACCTCCGTAGGCACAATTCTGGTGCCGATTTTTTAGGCGCTGGTAGGTGCCTTAAAACTCAGCTAAAAATGTCATTTGAATGGTGTGTGTAGTTTTTAAAAAAATTTATTTATTTATTGAAATTTAACATAATTCACAAGAATATTCCTCTTGTACAAGTAAAGCAGAAAAGAAACAAATTAAGTAAACTCACAATTACTGCTATCAAGAAAAGTTCATTCTTTCTTAGACCACTAACTCAGTGGGGAGAGGAGTTTTATGAATATATTGAAGAGATAACAAACATAAGTAATAACTATATTCTTGAAAGGCTTAACAGTCTTTAACCCCACGGGGCCAAAAGAAGCTGCAGCGAAGTCCAGGATAGAGGGCTCGGCTCGGACGCTACCCTTCCGTTTAGAGTGGGGCATAACAAAGGTATGAGAAAAAAACAAAAACTTTCCCAGACCGCTGGTGTGATCGCAGGCTTCATGCTGCCGCCATCTTAACTCCTCCCCCTCAGAACATCAGAATTCTGAATGGTGTTTTTAACTGAATTTGGGTACCTACCAGTGCTAAAAAATCAGTGTTGGTTCAAGAATCTGGGCCATATTCTATAACTGAACTTAGGTGTCTAGGCTCCATTATAGAATAGACTTCTACCACATGGCTTTGAGGCTCATAAATGGAGATGCCCAGTTATAGAGTTTCTGGTGGAACTCTTTATGTCACATTTATAAAATGGAAAGGACAATAGCCACACAGCAGGGGAATTTTAGAAAATTTCAGGAGATTAGGGAGCCATTAACAAAATATTGTAGGGATTGAATATTATTTTTCTCCTTAAAAATGCACATTCAGGGTGGGGGGAGGGGGGAAGGGTTTTTGATTTAAATATTAATATTAAATAAGGTATATAGGATTGGGGTTTGTGGAAGGTTTTCTTGAATTTAAAGAATGTTATTGTTTAGGGGGGGAGGGGGATATAATTCTGATATGGATTTTAACAGAATATTAAGTGTTGTATTTGAGCTTCAAGTGTTATAAATGCTGTTACACTTATATTAAGTTTTTAAAAAACGAATAAAGAATTGGAAAAAAAAAGAATTTCCCCCATAGGGCTTCTAAATTCACAAATAATGGTTTTATATGTTTAGTAACTGCTGCTAAACATATAAACTCCGTTGAATATCTGTTCTTGTCCTCTTTTTTTTTTTTTCAGTGAGCATTTGAAGTGTGAGTTCTGGGACAATATACAGTAAATCACTGGAATACCCCTCTTTCCCCTTTGTGTGTGTGTGTGTGTTTTTAAACTATTTTTGTATGCTTTTTGCTTGAATGGCAGTGAGAAAATTGTGTCTATCTCATATACAATGTGAACCAGTTGCTGTATGAGCGAAAATGTCATTCCCTTACTTATTGCTACTAGGAAACCTCAGGCACTAGCTGAGAACAGCTTGCAAAGACATTTTAATTAGTGGACATAAGAGCGATTATGGTAACAATCCTGAAGGGAACCTAGGGGAGTTCTGACCCTGTCCTTGCCTGACATGCTTATTCTGACAAAGTTCTCTGCTTGCAGTAATATTTTAGTGTAAGAATCTTAAAACAGATCCTGAGGAGTTTTGCTTTCACAAAGTACTGACTTTAGTTTTCTTTTCCTTGGAGATTATAAAGTGGAAAATCTGCTTCATGTCTGCGAATGCATTAGCAGTTCAAGTAGTCTTTTTTTTTTTTTCTGTTACAACAATAAACGCTGTGAAACTGATCTTTTTAAAAAAAAAATTCCTGATTTTTGCCTTTGTAAAATCACAGAGTTGGGTACTCCAATACTTAATGGAGAGGCTGAAAATATTTGCAGCGTTGAAAGTCTGAATAAGGTTGATCTTCAGCCATCTACAGTTTAACTACTCTTGGGATACCCCTCCCCCCTTCCTCTGTTGCCTTTTTCTGAATGGACAAAATCTAGCCTGTCAGCAGGAAGGAAATTTCCGACTTGAAGTATTTTTGACCAAGTTTCAAAGTTAGATGAGTAAACCTTTTGAATATCTATCAACCAAGTTTTGACTTCATTAAAATGGGCCACACCTGGGTTGATGGAATACCCTATGGGGGAATTCTATAATTGACATTAAACGGGAATTTCTATAAATGGCACATAGGTTAAGCACTACTAGGCGCCTACATGACCTAGCGGAACTTAGCCAATTTCTGTGCATAACTCCAAATTTGCTAATTGACTTTAATTGGCATTTTAATTAAAAATGCCATTAAAAGTCAATTTTAATAAACATTAATTTAGCTTTAATTGAATTTGAGCATGGAATTCAGCAGGGTACCTAATAGTGCTGCCTGATTCAGGGGAAAAAAAAATCGATTTGATTTGATTCAGCCTATTGAATCGATTTTACATTACATTATATTAGTGATTTCTATTCCGCCATTACCATAATCAAGGCAGATTACATAAGATTTACCAGGAGGTTACAAGAATTGTAGCTTTACATGAGAATTCTCATAGGGATTACATATGAATTACCTAAGAAATTGTCGGGAACTTGAGGTGATACATGTTGGATAGTTAAAAACTTTTTAGATTTGAAAGGGGTTAGAGAGTATGGTGGTGGAGTTTGGGAATGAACTGGTCTTGTTATATAGGTTTTATGTATTTTTTGAAGAGTAGGGTTTTAGTTTCTTTCTTGAAGGTTTTGTAGTCTGTGGTCATAGATAGCAGATTGGTGATTTGTCTGTCTAGCTTTGCTGCTTTGGTGGCTATTAGATTGTCATATAGTTTTCTTCGTTTGACATTTTTGGTTGGTGGGTATGTGAATAGTGAGTGGGTTCTCCTGTGTCTGGTTGAGGTGGATTGAGTTAGTCGGTTGTTCTAATAGGATGGGCTTTCTCCATTAATAGCTTTGAATGGTAGGCAGTAGAATTTGAAGTGTACTCTTGCTTGAATTGGTAGCCAGTGTGTGACGTGGTATGCTTCTGTTATGTGGTCATATTTTTTTAATGAGTAGATGAGTCTTAAGACTGTATTTTGTATTGCTTGTAATTGCTTTATCATGGTTGCTGGGCAGGTGAGGTATAGTATGTTGCAGTAGTCTATTAGTCCAAGGATAAGAGATTGTACCAAAAGTTGGAATTGTTTCCTGTCAAAGAATTTTCGGATTTGTCTTAGGTTTCTCATAGTCATGAATGATGCTTTTATTATTTTGTTGATTTGAGGTTGTATGGTGCAGCCTCTGTCAATCAGTACTCCAAGAAGTTATAGTGTGGGTTGAATGGGGTGAGAGATCGAGTTTATTACAAGGTTTGTTAAGGTTGGAGTTTTGCTGTTTTCTAGGAGGATGAAATTTGTTTTGTCAGGGTTAAGTTTTAGTTTGTGTTCAATCATCCATGTTGCTACTGTTTCGAGTGTTCTGTGTATTGTGCCTGTCATGGTGGGTTCTGGGTGGTCGAAGGGGAGGAGAATAGTGATGTCATCTGCATAGCTGAATGAGGTTATGCCATGTTCATCAAGGCAGGAACTGAGGGAGGCTATGTATAGGTTGAATAGTGTGGGAGATAGAGGTGATCCCTGGGGAACTCCGCAGTGGTTGGACTAAGGATCTGATTCTTCTTTATTTGTTTTAACCCTGTATGTTCTGGATTGTAAGAAGCCTTTAAACCATGAGAGAACCTTGCCTGAGATTCCTATGGAGTCTAGAGTTTGTAGGAGGATGTTATGGACTACCAGGTCGAAGGCTGCTGAGAGGTCTAGTTGTATGAGCATGATTTTCTTGCCTGTACAGAGATGTTGTCTAGCTGTGTCCATCAGTGTTCCTAGTAGGGTCTCAGTGCTATAGTTAGATCTGAAGCCAGACTGAGTGGGATGGAGTAAGTTGTGGTTTTCTAGGTATGAGGTTAAGGTTTTGGCTATGAGGCCTTCCATCAGCTTGATGTAGCTCGATTCTCCCTCCTATCTCCTTGTGGCAACAGCTTTCCATCCCTCCCATTCCCTTGTGCAGCACTTCCCGACTCCCCCCCCCAAGTGAACAGCCCTCTCCCCCCTGGGGATGCCCTGGAGGTATGTCAGACCTTGAGGGGGAGGGGAAGAGCTGTTAACTGAATCGGCGAGTCCGATTTGGGGGGGAAACAAATCAATTCAAATCTATTCACCAAAGTGGATTGGTGAATTGATTCAAATCGGCAAATCGGGCAGCACTAATGTCTAACAACCCCTGCCTGAAAAGTGGGAATGGTTAGGGGTGGAGAATAGGTGGGGTATGTCTTAGGCTTCAGTAAAAACCGTGGCTCCTAACACTAGGACGCCTACTGGATTGGACTAGGACTGCCTGGGTTGAGTTAGATGCCAGCAGGCATAGTTCTATAAATAGCGCCTAGTGGTTGATTGACAACCACACTGAGCAGCATCTAGGAATTAGGTGCTGTAACTTCATCAGCGTCAGTCTGTTCAGGTGGCTCTACTGACTATACTTGTGTAACTTGAATTGTCTAGTAGCCACATTTCAAGCAGTACTTGTTTGTGTGGCCTGCTTGGCTATGCAACTTAGAAGCTGACTATCACCACTTAGACATCCAAATTATACATCAAATTAAGCTGCCCATAGAATTACCCAAGTCTCTTCTTTTTAGAGGGTTAATTTTGGCAGTGTAATGATGATCTTTTTTTTTAATGTTTGAAATTATCTGTTTAAATGGCCTGAATGTACAAACGGAGGGTTACCAGATGTCAGGGAAAACCTAGACGTGTCCTCTTTTTAGGGAACTATCCAGATGCCTGGAGGGATTTCCAAAACCCGGCAGCTTGTCTGGGGTTGGAAGTCCCTGACCTCAGGGCCGTGTCTGGAGGGTGTCTGCACATGCTCGGACATCTACGAGATGACGTCACACCCATGTGCGCATGTGTGTGATGTCATCACATTGACGTTCACACATTTGCAGACGCCCTCCAGTCAGGGCTCCAATCTCAGGGAGGTTCATGTGGGGGTTGAACAGGGCATAGCTGAAGGCGGAATAGGGTGGGGCTGTGGGTCAGATAAGGTGGGGCCAGGTGCCCTCTTTTTTAGTAGAGGAAATATGGCAACCCTATAAGAAAGCACTTTCATGGTTGGCCCTGCCACTGACTACTTAAGTACATTTGAACGGTTCATAGACAAAACCGCCGAAGACAAAGGCATGCGCCGACAACTGAGCGCAAGACGGAAGTGCGCGCCGAAGAAAAAAAATGTTTTTAGGGGCTCCGAAGGGGGTTTTTGTTGGGGAACCCCCCCACTTTACTTAATACAGATCGCGGCGGCGTTGTGGGGGGTTTGGGGGGTTGTAACCGCCCTCATTATACTGTAAACTTAACTGTTTCCCTGTTTTTTAGGGAAAAAGTGAAGTTTTCAGTAAAATGTGGGGGGTTACAACCCCCCAAACCCCCCACAACACCCCCACAATGCGGCACGATCTGTATAAAGTAAAGTGGGGGGTTCCCCCCACCCCCCCCGTCGGAGCCCTTTAAAACAGTCATTTTCTTTGGTGCGCGCCTCCGCGTTGCGCTCAGTTGTCTGCGCACGCCTTTGTCCCGGCGCGCTTTTGACCTGACGCCCATTTGAACATCTAACTAATGCATTTATGAATACATATGTATATTTACATAGATATATAGATATGTAGGTATAAATATAGATGATATGTAGAATTATGACAAAAGTACATGTTTGATAAATAATCATTCTCATGGTTCATAGGTATCTAAGAACCTAGTCTTTAAGTCATGCCACCAGGTGGAGAGTGTCTCTACTCTGAGAGATATGGCTTTTATTATTTTACCTCTCAAGACATTTGGCAGACTTTAGCCTTAGTTGAAGAATTATTTCCCCCACCACTTCCTCTAGCAAGCTTTCCCAGACATAACATTCTCAATGAAATATGGTGTCTCCTGCTATTCCCCTTAAACAGCTTTGGAAGCCACGAGCTATTGTTTTTGCTACATTTGTCACTGATTGTGGTAGAATTAGGACCCTTTGTCCAGTCCAGAGTGGAATTCACCTGTGATCCTGATGAATGGAGCTCTGATGAAAATGCTTCTACAGTTCCAAAGGTGCTGAATGTATTGGGGTGGGGGAAGGGGGGAAGGTCACTGGTCAGTTTGCAAGCTACTCAGAATTCTATGATTTATTTTTTTTATCGGTTTGTGCACAATAGACAGAGAGTAAACAGCATGGGATGTAAGAACTAGAGAATGACACGGTGACAAAATTCATCACCATTCCCGTCCCCGCGGGAAACCATCTTCATGTCATTCTTTAAGGAGAGAGGAAAGAATCAGAGTATAATTGGGCACAACCACTGACCCACAAGCTTTGCTTTGAAGAATGCTGGTGTAGAAGGACCGAGGTCAAAATAGATACTAGAAAATGACATGAGATTTTTTCCCACGGTTATCCACGGGGACGGGAACAGTGATGAATTTTGTCACCGTGTCATTCTCTAGTAAGAACCTGAAAATGGACCGGTCAATATTCAGCCCACAGAAGTCAACATTTTTTAAAGCACTGACTGCCATACGCTGAATTATATCTGGATAGTCAGCGTCAGGCCTTATCTGGGCATGGTATTGAATATCTAGGACATTCATGGCCACTGGAAGTCTTCCAGGCCTGTCCAATACTGAGGGCCAGTACCTAATACTTACCGAGATAGTTATCTGAGTACTGGCAATTAATATAGGTAGTGCCTGGATAACAAGATAAAAACATAAAGAAAAAAGGGGTCCTTACGCTGTCTCCCTGCTGGTCAAATTGGGGGTCATTGGGGACAGGAGTGCAGTACCGTGAAAGTACTTGCAAGCTGCTGTGAGGTCAAAGTAGCCATTTTGAAGTGGAGCTGAAAGGGGACTGCATCCCTGCCCCTAATAACCCACCACTAGACCACCAGGGAGACAGGTAGGCCCAGGGGGCTACCTAGATGTTGAGCATGAAGGAGAGAGGGGAAGCTTATTTGGGGGGAGAGGAGTGAAGCTTGGAGCAGTGGGGCTGACTCCAGTATTGCTGGTTTTCACAGCTTAATGTACCTTAAATCCTGTATTTGTCACCTAAGGTTTCATTATTTGGAGTTTTCATACTATTTGGCTTTCTATTTAGTGATACATTTGCAGAGCTGTTCGTCACTTATACTTCTCTGATGCAGGTATAGATACAGTACTCCCCCCGATATTCGCGGGGGTTACGTTCCAAGAAGCCCTGCGAATGTTGAAAAACCGCGAATACGGTTTTTAGCAGGGGAGACAGGAGAGGGCAGCCGGAGATGCAGGAGAGGGCAGCCGGAGCGCCGGCGAGTGAAGAAAATCACTCGCAGTATGCTCTGACTGTCTCTTCCTATACTAAAGCTAGGCCTCACTAATCATGAGCTCCGTGTCAAAGCAGCTCCTGATTAGTGAGGCACGACTTTAGTGGAAGGCAGATGGGAGCTGAGTGGAAGGCAGATGGGAGCTGGAGCTGGAGCTGGACCTGGTCTGGGGGGATGAGTGGAAGGGACTTAGAGGCTATAGCTGAATCTGGTCTGGGGGACTGAGTAGAACGGAGATAGGGGCTAGAACTAGAAGGAATAGAAAGAGGTGCTGGACCCATGTGGGTGGGACTGGGAATGGAAGGGACAGAGGTGCTGGACCCATGCTGGGGGGTTACTGGAGCTGGAGGAAAAGGAGAGAGATGCAGGAAGGAGGCAAGAGAAGGGAAGGGAAAGAGAAGATGCTAAATCAAGGGGATGAAGGAAGTGAAATAAGACAGCAAAGGGAGGGAAGAAAGAGAACAAAAGAATATTGGTGTAAGGGAGAGGTGAGAAGCTGGACACAGGGAGATATACAAAAAAAGGGGAGACCCTGGTGAATTGGTTAAGAAAAGACAGAAGGAAACAGAAACCAGAACCTGAGATCAACATTATTTGAAAAATAAAATGACCAGACGACAAAATGTAGAAAAAAAACCCTTTTATTTTCTATTTTGTGATTAGAATATAGTAGATTTGAAATGTGTATCCTACCAGTGCTGGCATTAGATATAGCTGGGGACCACAAAGCCCACTAACAGGCTGTGCCTGCTTCAGCTTCTAGGGGCAGCAGTTCTAGTTGCATTACCCTAACACTATTTCTGCCATGTGTGGCTGTGGTATTGTGTTAGCATGATTTTTCTATGTATACTTCTCCCTCCGTATTCGCAGGGGATGTGGGCGGACCATAGGCACGAATATGGGAAAACTTTTTATATGTTATTGCGGTTTTTAGAAAACACTGTCGTTTTTATTATTGAAACCGCAAATAGCTTGGAGCAGGCAAGCAGCGATTTCAGGGCTTGGAGCAGGCAAGCAGCGATTACCAGTGATTTTCTCCATGCTGGAAAGAAGCCTTTCTCTCAATGGATGCTGGGAAGCAGCATTTTTCTCAGTGCACACTGGGAAGCAGGAAAGCAGCGATTTTGTGGGAGAAAGCATGGAAGCGGCAAATTTGTGGGAGAAAGCATGGAAGCAGCAATTTTCAGAGTGAATGGTAAGCGATAAACTTTTTTATCGGTACAGTAAAACTTTAATGATGATGTAGTTTTTGGGGGGGCGGAGTCAGCAGCCGAAAAATCGCAAATAAGCGAATCTGCAGATACGGAAACCGCTGATGCGGAGGGAGAAGTGTAGTGGCTTGTTCAGTTTTCTTAGTAGTGGAGGAAATATTTGTGAGAGGAAGGGGAGACAGGGGTTTTGTTGATCCTTGCTCTGCATTATATGTAATTTATAAAATGACAATTGTACAGAATATTCTTTTTATACTTTAATAAAATAAGTTCAGTATAAAATCATAACTGTTTGAGGCTTTTGCAGATGGGATCAGACGGTTTGTGGGAACTGGGCGGGGATGGGGACCGAGCTCGCGGGGACAGGGCAGGGATTGTGACAAATTTTTCCTTGTGTCATTCTCTAGATGGAAATCAAATGCCAGGTTGGCAGTACTGTACTCCTGGCAGGAGTGAAGATGTCCACAAAGGGGGCTTTGGTTTCCAATATCTGGATAGACCGTCACCAACTATCCAGATGAGGCTGAAAAAAATTGGTGCAAAAAAGTGCTATTTTATAAGCTATGTTGAGTGCTTATGTCCCGGAAATGCAACTAAATTTAGGTGTATCCATTTGCACCAATGAAAACCAACTCAATTTAGGTGCAGAGGCCTTACTTTTATAATTGCGCAAGCCATTATGTGCATTACATGCACATTTTTATACCTGTAAAATATAGGGGCAGATCTTGCACCAGAATTTGCACGCATAACCCTTAATTGATTCCAATTAATGCCATTAATTGCTTGTTAATGTGCCAATTGGCACTGATTAGCTTGTTATTCAATGAAATCACACATGCAGTTTGGGAACATGACCAAAATTGAGCGTGCAATTTGTGATTCTTTTTATAGAATTAGGGTGATAATTATTGTGGATAGGTTTATGGGTTTAAATATGTATAAGCTTATTAGGTTAGGGCTCCTTTTACACTAGCATTTTTAGCGCACGCACCGGATTAGCGCGTGCTATAGCGTGCCCTAGCTGAAAAACTACTGCCTGCTCAAGAGGAGGCGGTAGCGGCTAGCGCGCGTTGCATTTTAGTGTGCGCTATTTCGCGTGTTAAGGTCCTAACACACCTTTGTTAAAAGGAGCCCTTAAGTGTTTATACAGGCCAATTTTGGGATGTAAGGGTTTTGATAAAATTGTTCATAATTTGTTTTTGGCTGGGTGCTTTTGATTTGGGAATGATTGTGGAGGTTGAGATCATAGTGTCATGGTTATTGAGAATTAGTAACCAGGTTTTAAGGTATTATCCTGTGTGTATTATATTAGTTTGTACAGTTTCTGTTAAGGCTGCTGTGAACAGGGGTTTTTTTTGTATTGAAATCAAATGTTTTTTATTTGTGTTTTTATATATCCTGCCCTGGCCATTTTTCATTGAGCACAGCTGAAATATGAAAATAAATGAAATGAGATCTGGAATATGGGCTTGCTACCATACTTAAGTCAGAATGATGTGTTACTATGCACACAAATACATTTTAACAGTAAAATTTGTTTGGTGATACACTTTTTTTTTTTTTTTTTAAATATGGCTTATTAAGTAAACCACAAAGTCAAGAAGAAATGTACCGCAGACAAGATAAGTGAATCTGCAGTGGACAAAGAACAATTTGGTGATACTTTTTATTGGACTAATTTAGTGTATTTCTATTTTTTTTTTTTTTTAATTTCTTTATTCATTTTAAAGCATGATTAAGTGCAGGATATAATACAATCATATAACTCTATAAAAGCACTTAAATACATTTACAATTATAATTTATGACAAATAGAAATCTCACCGCCCCCCCCCCCTCACCAATTATATTCAAAAAATACACTCAAATTGAGAAATTGAAAAATACATTCCAACCCATCCTCCCACCCACCCTTGAAATGTATGACCAAAGGGCATAATCACTAACCACTCTATGCAAAATTTTGTCAATGGCTCCCAAATCTTCAGAAACTTCTTATAATGTCATTCCATCTTAAAAATATGACATATAGACTCCCACCAAAAGGTATAGTTCAGTCTATCTCAGTTTTTCTAATTCCTTAAAATAAGCTGAATGGTAACCCCTGTCAAAATAAATAGAAGTTTATTATTGTGAGATGATATTTGGCTTTTAGCTCTCATCACAGTGCCAAATAGCACCGTGTCATATGTAAGTGCCAGTGGATTTTCAGAAACCAGAATGGAATTGTCCAGATCAGAATGATGTGCACTAAAAAAGTATCCTCCAATTCATCTGGTAATATGATGATCTTTATTCCTCCAATATCACAATGATCCATTCAACGACTCAATGACTCAACATGTACATGTCACCTCAGGAGTCTTAAAAGTCACGAATGATGATATTCGAAGTATGCTGGTACTTAAATAGATTTAACCAAAACTCAATCAAAAATGAATGTCATATCTCGGATGTGTTAGTTGGCAGCAGTGGTTAAAGCTACAGCCTCAGCACCTTGAGGTTGTGGGTTCAAACCCACGCTGCTCCTTGTGACCCTGGGCAAGTCACTTAATCCCCCCATTGCCTCAGATAGATTGTGAGCCTGCTGAGACAGAGGAGGGAAAAACTGCTTGAGTAGCTGAATAAATTCATATAAACCATTCTGAGCTCCCTTGGGAGAATGGTATAGAAAATTGAATAAATAAATAAATTATCTTAACAGAGATCCATGATATATTCAGCTATGCACATGCTAATGCTATAAAGATGATACTATTATTTACTTTTAATGAAGCCATTTTTATGCTGTTTTTGCTCTGCTGTTACAATCTTCATGTCTTTATAATATGATTGGATGCTGTGATGACATTTTTCCAAAAGTTGAAATAAGAGGCTTGATGCCCAGATAGCTGGCTAGTTTTATTCAGCTAGCAGTATGTTAATTTTCAAAGAGAACACAGCAGGACTGCATAAATAAAATGTGTGTATATACATGCATATGAATACATACATACGAGTATATATGAAGGTTAATGAATCTACGATTCATTCATAATATAACACAGGGAGAGAACTTTTCAAAGGCATTTCCGTGGGTTAAACAATGCTGTTTCTGCAGAACTGGATTTTTTGAAAAGTGCCTGGCCTAGGTTTACCATATTTGTGAAGACAAAAAAGGATACATGGCTCCACCTCTGTCCCCCGACTATGCCTCTGGCCCCGCCCCTCCCCTAGGCAACTGCCAGCTGCTCACAGTCAGGTCCGTAGCAAGCTATAATTGTGCCCCTTCCGACTTGCTGTCCATGGCGACTCCCATCCTTTCTTTGCACTGCAGCCTGTCATGTTGGTAGATGGAGCAAGTTTAACAGGTCTTTTCTCAACTATTTACTAACTGGGCTCTAAGGTATCAATGAACAGCTGCTGATGCTGGCTTATCTCCTGATCCTCTCCCATTCACTTACCACCCCCCCCCCTCTAATCTCAGCTGCAGCCCTAGGCCCTAAATGTCTCCTCACCTTGAGTGGCACTGCAAGATCACAGTCTCCATCTCTTTGTGTTGGCTGTGGTCACAATAGTGGTGTTGCATGGGAGGTAGGGGGAAATGCAGCAGCATAGGCAGAGTGTCTTTCCTTCTTCTTCCCTCAGCCATGTGGTGCATGTCACTGTGGAGCCCTCAGTCAGTAGGAATGGTCTTGGTTGGCTGGTTCTCCCTGAAGGGCTGGTTTCAATGGCTCGGCTTTCTTAAATTCCTCCCAGTCAGGCAGGTAGGATCAGCTTCCTTGTGCAGGGTTACCATATTTAATGTCGGACAAACCTGGACGCAGGGCCCCGCCCCATACCGCCTCCAGCCCCACCCCCAAAAAGTCTTGTTTTTTTTCCCCCAACCTCCAGGCTGCGTCTGGAGGACTTCCAGCATGCGCGGATGCTTGTGACGTCATCTGCGCATGCTTGTTGAAGGCCCTCCAGACGCGACCAGAGCTCGGGACTTTTGAAAGTGAAAATACGAGCATTCTGGTACATTGTAAATTAGTGCACTGGCCACAAGTTAAAAGTACCCACGGATGTTGCAGTTAGCCAGCAATGTGAAAATTGCTTCCATATTGCTTAGACTTCATGTACACCAACGTTTCTCAACTCGGTCCTGGATTATCCCATGGCCAGTTAGGTTTTCAGGATATCCACAATGAATATGCATGAAAGAAATTTGCATATAATGGAGGCAGTGTATGCAAATCAAATTTCTGCATATTCATTCTGGATATCCTGAAAAGGGGGTACTCCAGGACCGAACTGAGAAACACTGATGTACACCATGGAGTAGATTCCAGATGGAGCACCAAAATTTAGGTGTCAAGATGCGCGCTAAGTATGAGTTCAATAACAGCAGTTCCATGCAGAACTACCGGTCCACAGTGTTGCCCTTAACTTTTGCCACGAGCACTTATGCCATGTCAAAGGTTGCTGCAAGTGCTCATGCCTAACTCCTGTCACTTAGACACACCTACCAGTGCCTAAGTTAAATCCAAAACGCCATTTAAAAGAGGATTTAAAAGAAAATTCAAGGTGCTTACCGGTGCCTAAAAAACTGACACTGGAATCGCGCCTCCAAAGGTGCTTTATGGCTCCTAATAAGAACATAAGAATGGCCTTACTGGGTCAGACCAATGGTCCATCAAGCCCAGTAACCCGTTCTCACGGTGGCCAATCTAGGTCACTAGTACCTGGCCAAAACACAAGGTGTAGCAATATTCCATGCTACCAGTGTTAGTTGCCATAAAGCGCCTATGCAGGCACAATTCATGTCAAAGGCTTTGAAAACCCTGACCTAAATTTTTGGCACCTACCTTTGTCATAGGCGCGATTCTCTAAATAGCGCCATTGCGTGACTGACACACAGTCGCTGACCATTTTTAAGGTGCCCGTTTAGAGAATCCAGGCCATAGGGCCAGATTCTACAAATGGTGCCTAGCAGCACCTAACTCTTAAGCATCACTCAGTTTAGTTATCAATCAACCACTAGATGCCCTTTATAGAATCTCTTGACTTAGGCATCGGTAGGCATCCTAATTAAGCTCATTAAATATTTTTGAGTTCCATGCGGAGTTCATTTTCTGAGCACATTTTCTGAGCACTTCACAAAAACATTTATTAATAAAAATAAATAAAAAGTAATTGTGAAAAAGTTTGATATTGTGTTCTGGAATGAAAGATTAGATTCTTACCTTTGCTAATATTTCTTGTAAATCCACACTTTATTCCAGGGACCAGTGGGTTATTTCCCTCCATCCGCCAGGACTCTGTAGGAAGCCTCAAAACTTCAGAGGCTTAAACCCCTCCCCCTCTTACCTCATCACTGTCCCTGTGAACATCAGTTTGTCTTAAAGCAGCCAGGAACTTCTGTCAAGGATAAGAACAAGAGAGAAAGGGGAACGGGGACACTCCCTGACAAATAAGTCACTTCTGCCTTGATTTAGGCACTAGAGAATGACATGGGACATAATTTGTCACCATTCCCATCCCCACGGATAATCGCGGGAAACCATCCCCATGTCATTCTTTAAGGAGAGAGGGAAGAATCAGAGAATGAATGGGCACAACCACTGACCCTGAAGGTTTAAACCTAAGGTTTAGTTTAGTTTAGTTTAGTTTAGTTTAGTTTAGAGATAGACACTAAAGAATGACAGTCTCTGGTATCCAGAGCAGATATTGTGATGTCATAATGCCTCATTCCACCAATGCTTAAAAGCCAACCTCATCATTGATGTCACAATGGCTTCATTGTCCTTTACTTGGCTCATAAGAATCAGACAATGAATAGGTATAACTACAGACCCTCAAGCTTTGCATTGAAGAATTCTGGTATAGAAGGACTGAAGTTGAGATAGACACTAAAGAATGACATAGGATGATTTTCCACGGTTATCCGCAGGGACGGTGACAAATTCTGTCACTGTGTCATTCGGTGCCATGTATAGAATCTGGCCCCAAATTCCTAATATTCCATAATCTGCATGCCTAACTCTTAGACATACATGCCTTCCTGATCTGCCCATGCCCCTCTCATGTTCCATGCCCCCTAAAAAATTGAACAAAATGGAATTAGCACACACAGCTTCTAGAACAGAGACTAAGGACAGTTGTGCACTTTAAAGCACCAATTTAAGCTAGTAATTGTTGTTAACTCCATTTTAACAAGCTACGCATGAATTTGCATGTGCAATTTTATAGAATCCAGGGGCATGTACATTAGAGAATGACACGGGGCCAAATTTTTCCCCGTCCCAGCAGGAACTCATTTTCCCATCCCGTCCCCGCAAGTTCTTTTCCTTTCTCTGCCCCATTTCTGCAAGCTCCATCCTCATCTGCACAAGCCTCAAACACTTTAAAATCACAAGTGTTTGAGGCTTGTGTGGTGAAGGCAGAGCTTACAGGAATGGGAAAGGCACAGATAAAGCAACGGGGACGGGACGAAAAAATTGAGTTCCTGCTGGGATGGGAACAAATTTGTCCCCGTATCATTCTCTAATGCACATATACTCCTTTATAAATCCATTAGAATGCACATATACTCCATATAAATCCATTAGAATCTTTTCCATAGAAACATTAAAAAAAGTAGATAAAACATTTTCTGTCTGTCTGTGGTACGCATTTAGACTCAGACCACCATGAGACATGTAGGCTTTCCTTTCACAGGGAACTATTTACATGAGTGAAATTAAACTCACGGCTTTCTCCAGTCTACGAAATCTTAGGGTCTCCTGCCGTGTTTGAAAATATTTACACCTTTAATTTTAAAAAGAAGGCTCTGCTTCTGTAGTCTCAATAAATGACTCCAATATTTCTCCTATTGCAATCTTACAGAAAATTTTATTGCTGTTTTGGAGTTATGGCTAATTAAATAAGATAATGTCCACAGCTCGTAGCTGTGCTGATCACAGCAATACGACCTTGGGTTCTTTTGCCATTTTGAGCAAAAGAAAAAAAAAAAGGCAGATAGAAGAATCTGTGCAATTATATCTAGTTCTGTGGTCCTGCCTTGCAGCTCACTGATATAAGAACATAAGAATAGCTATATTGGGTCAGAGCATAGATTCCTATAGCCCAGGGGTAGGGAACTCCAGTCCTCGAGAGCCGTATTCCAGTCATATTTTCAGAATTTCCCCAATGAATATGCATGAGATTGCATGCACTGCTTTCAATGCATATTCATTGGGGAAATTCTGAAAACCCGACTGGAATACGGTTCTCGAGGACCAGAGTTCCCTACCCCTGCTATAGCCCATTATCCTGTTTCCACAGTGGCTAATCCAGGTCACAAGTACCTGGCAGAAACTCAGATAGTAGCAATATTCCATGCTATCGATCCTAGGCAAGCAGTGGCTTCCCCATCTCTCTCTCAATAGCAGACTATGGACTTTAGGAATTTATCCAATTTTTAAATCCAGCTATGTTAACCGATGTCACTACAAGTTCATACATATAGGGCGGATGCAAGAGTATTGGGTGCTGTAGGCCAACCCTCAGCTTTATGCTCTCCCTCAATTAATTTTCAGGTTCCTAGCCTGTGGCCTCTCTCCAAAATTTTTATAAATGCCACAGTATGACAGGGTGAAGTGCCTTTCACAGGTCAGCAAAGGGAAGCTTCAGTAGTGGGAAAGAGCTCATGTGCATATGAGATCCTGCAAAGGCACTTGGACACAGTCCACTCACCCTAAATAGAAAAGGGGACTGAAAAGGACAGTTCCAGAGCAAAGAGCTGAGAAGAGCAAGAGTTCCTTCAGGAGCTTGGGCAGCCCTCAAAGGGAGGAATACTCAGTAAGCCTGATCTAGTCCGTCCTGTCCAGTAGAGTTTGGAGTGACCAGAGAGGGCTTAAGCTTGATGACTAGCAGAAGGCCTGGTGGAGTGAGTCTGAATGACAAAGAGTTCCTCAGGGAGAATAAGTGACTGGGAGTGTCCTCATGGAGAGCAGCTGAGGGACCAGAAGAGTCCTCAAGGAGAGTCTGAGTGACTGGAAGAGTCCTTAGGGAGTGAAGACTGAACCACTGGGAGAGTCATCAGGAAGAGTCTTCAGGGCATGTGTCCGGGAGAAGACGACTGAGTGACTGGGAGAGTTCTCAGGGCATGTGTCCAGGAGAAGATGACAGAGGGACTAGGAGTGGGTCTGGAAGAAGAAGTAGCTGGAAGGCCCAATAGAGTTTTGAGTGACTGGAGAGTACTCAAGTTTGACGACTGGTGGAGGGACCAGTGAAGAGTGTCCAGAACCTGTAGGGATCCAAAGGGCCAGGGTCAGAGAACCAGCAGTGGCCCTACAAGGAGTTAGAAGAGTTTGAGGTCCTAGGCTGATGGGGACTGACGAGTGGCTGGTGGAGGGACTGGCAGGGCTGGTGGCAACTGGCAGAGAGAGTAATGGCACCTGGAGCTGTCAGAAGACCCAATAGGAAACATTGGCCAAAGGTGACTGGTGAGTGACTGGCGTTGGGATCACTGGGGCCGATGGCGACCGGCGGAGAGACTGGTAATGGTACCAGAAGTTGCCCGAAGACCTTGAGGGCCAATGAGGGTTGGGGTGGGGGGGAGACCTGGTGGCGACCAGAAGTTTTTTGGAGGAGCCTGGTTGGGTTTTGGAAGTGTGTGAATGAAGAGTGTTTTGTTTTTTTAACAGAGCCTGAAGGAGTTAAGCAGGAAGGAAGATCAGAAGTGCCTGGGGATAAAGTGATGGTTGATGACTGCTTGGCCCGATCACACACAGTCATGACCACTCTTCAAAAATTCTATAGGAACAAATAATTAGAAATCTTGGCTTTAAATATTAAACTTTGGTTTGCAAATAAAAATAAGTGCCGATGGTTCTTTGAGTGTGTGGCTGTCAGCACTTAAGTACATTTCCATGACTGGGCACTCATAAGTACATTCCCCTTTGTCCGTGTAAGTGTGGAGAGCAGCTATACTTATGAGGGATCTTCAAAACGTTTCCACATCTTTTTTTAACACTATAAAATATCTCAAAAACAAATTACATCACTTTTCCACATAATCACCCTGTTGCCTGACTGACTACTCACATGACATTCTACGATGCACCTTCTTACCATTTCTCCCACCCTAACCATTTCCCACAAAAATATTAAAGTGTGGAAACTTTTTGAAGAATCATTGTATATACATGAGTTGTATAAGGATGTGTGTATTAGCTATAGTGCACAATCTTAAGGGGCATAAAAATGGGTTGAGCATGTGAGGGACATGGGTGGGGCTCCCGGTAACACACGTAACTTACAGCATACTGGCAAGGGTTCTAGCAAGTGTAGCTTTGTGTGCAAAAATGACTTTCTAGAATTACTCCTAGATGTTTTGAGCATTTTTTTTTTTCAGTGAAGGAACTTGAAATCCTTCTTGGACTTGCCAAAAGATTTTCATTCACTCAGGATTAGATTCTGCAGGCATTTACAATTTTGGGTCTGTACGTGGAAAAGGGATTGTTTGTAAACTGGCCCAAGTGAATGTGGTTATCAGTAAGGTGACAAATGTAAAGAATTCTAACAATGGATTCGTCACCGAAGGATATGGGAATAGGGATTCTTCAAGAGAGTTCATGGGAAAGTTTAGATAAATTTAAATTGGCCTGGGAAGGGAATTTAGGAAAGCTTTTGGAGGAAAAGATGAGCCAAAACAATGACAGCCTGGATGGACTATGTGAAAAATGTTAATACACAAATAATTGCATACAGACATTTTTGTGGACTTAATTGATACTCAAAGCGGCTTAACAACATGAACAGAATCTCTAAGGAATGTTGGAGATGTTGTGGACAGGAAGGAACATTTTATCATGTGGCTTGGTCTTGTCCCAGGGTTTTGGAATTCTGGGGCCAGGTGACTGGTTTTATGAAGAGAAAGGCAGGAGGGGTACTCCGTTAGGGGTTGAGTCAGTTGGATTTCCATGGGGACTCAGGACAGATGGTGGTGTCAGATTGCTTTGCTTTTTGGCAGAGAGAATGATTCTCTGAAATTGGAAGCTGTCGGGGCCAGATTTATTTAAGGAACGGAGAGATTTGTTGGCCTATATTGCTTTATTTGAATTGTTTTTAGAGTTCGTGTGAGGGAGATCTTCCTTTTATAAAGTTTGGGGGAATTTGTTTTGAATAGCAGGCTTAGGCTGAGTAATTCATTTACAGTGTTCAATATTAATAGTGAAGCGTGTGTGTGTGTTTGCTTTTGGCTAGGGTTGGGAAGGCCACAGAAGGAGCATTCACAACCTCTGAAGGTGAAGAAGAAAGGAAATTATAGCCATTGCTCACTGGCACCATCTAGTGGTAGGGCTTAGGGCCCATGCTTGTTTGAATTTTGCCTTGACAAGTTGATATATGACCAAAATTTATCCAGCGAACAGCAATGTTAATCCATTATTCAGATAAAGTTATCCATATAACCACATAACCAGGCAGTCCTGATTTCTACCAATAACATATCAGTATAAATTTAAGGCCAAAAATTCAGTGGTCCAGCTTCTGGGAGTAATTTTTAAAAGTCATTTCAATAGGTGAACCTTCCAATCACCTCACTTAGCATCCAATTCCTCTTTTTGGCAACATAAATTACCCCGATTGACATCTGTGCCCATAGAAAAAAATGGCTTTTCTGGGTCAGTCCTACCGACCCGATTCTGGCGTGCAAGTTTAGGGCATCTGTCGGATGCCTAGTTTCAATATTAATGACCTTATTTGTTTGCCAGAATCAGAGAATGTAGGACCACACGGAAAACCACAGAGTTGAGCCTGTTTAGAGCATGGGGTAAGCAAATACGATCAGTGCATCTAGCCCCTAAGCACCTAACAATTGTTTAAAAGGCTTAATTGGTGCCAATAATTAGCAACTAACTACTTGTAATTAATGTTAATTGCACTTGATTGGATGATAGATGCCTAACTTGGTAGACACTACCACTTTGAGACAGGTGCATAATCCAAGGTGCCTACCAGAAAATAGGCTTGGTTGGATTGGGTGGCATGATTTTTATGTAGGTGCCTATTTTGGACTTAGGTGCCAGAAGGCGCCTAGCTTAGGCACGCTCATTTTGGGTTGCCTATGGTTAAGACGCCTACTGATGCCTAAGCCCACTTTAAGCGCCACTAAGCAAGATTCTATAAAGTGTACCTAATTTGTATAAGTGCCGCACTAATTGGTGCCTAACCTTTAGGTGACATTCATAGAATTTCCCCATAAGTGTTCTTGCTTTAACTTCTTTTAGGTAATGTGTGTTAAAGCAAATATGAGCACATGACCTGAAAAAGAAAATTGAATAATGCATTAAAAACTTCCTCATTGGAAATGGATTTAGGCCCAGATTCTATATATGGCATCCTATAATGTGCATGCAAATCAAGGGGGCACAGCCAATTTGCACGCACAACTTAATTGTTTAGCAAGCCAATCAGCGCTGATAATTGCAATTAACACCTCACTGATGCCAATTGCCACGAATTAGAAGTTATGCACACAACTTTGTAGACGCATTCTATAAATTGGTGCATGTCACTCTTAGTGCCTGAATCTCAGAAGGAGGCATGGCCAGGGGAGGAGCATGAGCGGATCATGGGCATTCCTAAAAGTTAGGTGCACTGTTATAGAATGCACCTGACCTGTGCGCAACTTAGGCTCAGGTATTTAAGCCTGGTTTATCTTGGCTTGAATGAGTGCGCCTAAATGTTATGCTGCCTTTCATCGCTAAGTGTGATTCTGTACATAGCAGGAGCCTTGTATAGAATCATGCTAAGTGCTGTTCTGATCAGCTCTGATTTTTTAGACGACGTATAGAATTTGAGGGTTAGTACATGGGAAAGTCCTAACACATTTTAGTTAAAGGGCCCCTAAATTTGTTGAAAAAGTAATGACCACCTTAAAGCAGATTCAACTCTGTAAGAAGTCCTCTGGAGAGGCCATTTTATAAAGACACATAGATGTATACAAGGGGCTGATGAAAAGTTCTCAGCCCAACCAAGAAGAGAATGACGTGGAGCCATGAAACTTACAAGTTATTCCACATTTTTCTTGTCAGTTTTTGTTTCATTTCATATCATCGAAATGAAAAGTGTCAAGAAAAGTGTGGAATAACTTGTAAGTTTCATGGCTCCATATCATTTTAAAAGTATTTCCTTGTAACTTCGAGTGTACCCTAGACTTTGTAATTTTTGACAGAGTGAAAAATCGATCCACTTGTACCCATTCTACTCCACTCAGGATTTTGTAGACTTCAATCATATCTTTCATCAGCCATCTTTTTTTCAAGCTGAAGAGCCCTAACCTTTTTAGTCTTTCCTCATACAAGATGAGTTCTGTCCCCTTTATCATCTTGGTCGATCTTCTTTGAATCTTTTCTAGTGCCGCTATATCTTTCTTAATAATAATAATAACTTTATTTTTATATACCGCAATACCACAAACTGTTCAGAGCGGTTTACAGAGGAAGAGTGTAAACAGACAGTAATATTGCAAAAAACTTTCAAAATTACATTAGCATAGTAAGATTAATCAAATTTTTCCTGGAAGTGTTTTAGAAGTACATCAAGGCAGAAGTGGAGTCAGAGAAATTTATCAAAGAAATAAGTTTTGATTGACTTCCTAAAAGTTTGGTAAGAAAGTGCGTTCGAGATAAAGTTGGTTAAACTTTTATTCCATTTGCCTGCTTGGAATGATAGTGTTCTATCAAGGAATATCTTGAGATAAGGAGACCAGAATTGAACGCAATACTCCAGATGAGGTCGCACCATGGAGTGATACAGGGACATTATAACATTCTTAGTCTTGCTAACCACTCCTTTTGTAATAATTCCTAGCATCCTGTTTACTTTTTTGGCCGCTGCCACACATTGGCGGAAAATATTTAAGATGACACCCAGATCCTTTTCTTGGGCACTAATGCCCAAGGTGGACCCTAGCATCCGGTAACTGTGATTTGGGTTATTCTTCCCAATGTGCATCACTTTGCAGGTTTGGACAATTTTTCTGGAGGAAAAGTCCATAGTCTGTTATTGAGAAAGACATGGGGGAAGCCACTGCTTGCCCTGGATCGGTAGCATGGAATGTTGCTACTCCTTGTGTTTTGGCCAGGCTCTAGGGACCTGGATTGGACACTGTGAGAACGGACTACTGGACTTGATGGCCTATTGGTCTGACCCAGTAAGGCTATTCTTATGTTCTTATATCATTTTCTTCTTGGTTGGTCTGAGAAGTTTTCAGCAGCCCCTCGTATTTTGGATATATAAATGCAGGTGCAACATATAAGCTTATAAGCCTTCACTTCTAGCAACTCTGTTATCAAATTACCTCTAGAGGTGAAACATTGGATGTTGAACATGGCAGAAATAAAGGTCAACAAACCTTTTTCTTGGGCTAACTTACTACATCTGATTTTTTGTTTGATTGTGTCAGTATGTTGTTAATGCCTTCTATAACTTTCATGATTACTATCTTTCTCAAAGGCAACTCTTCCTTAAAGCGTTATGCACTTCACTTCATTGTGCAATCGAAATACAATGAAACTGCTAACTGTAAAGGGGAGAGGACAGTGCATTGACATTATGTGAACTGCAGGACAATATTTATTGGCCTTCTGAATTTCTTTACTCAAAGGCATAAAAATAATGAAAAGAGCTTCTTGAAGTACCTTTGATGTCCAAACCAAGAATCTAAAGAGACCACAGGGTCTTTTTATGTCACCAGAGAGATCAAATCAAATTTTCACTTTTTCCCTTTACTGTCTTTTTAGTACGTCGTAAATCTCGGCAAATGTTGGAGTTTTCTCCTTTTCCTTTCTGTTCCATTTGGAAAGTTCAAGCTGCATGCGTGAAAAGGGCAGCTCCTGTTGAACGCTAGGGGAAAATTTACAGCAGTCATTTTACTTACCATTATTGAAGAAGAAAGGAACACCTTTTATTGTTTTTTTTTTAACTGTGCCTGTTGATTGCAATTTGCAGGGATGGGTTGGTCTGTCGATAGTCTGCTGCCCTTATTAATCAGAAGGGCACTTTTTTCCATGGAAAACCTGTGCAAACCTCAAAGAAGGGCTCTGTGCTATGTAACTACTTCGAACATGGTAATGTAAGGAAGGGAAACAATGGTAGCCAGTCACTTCTGACATGTCACTTTTAACTATGGTTCATCTCCTGTTTGAACAATAAATAATCTAATTTATCCTTATCAAAGTGAGCACTCCTACATAGCAGTGGATAGAAGTACATGGGGTAATCCTATCCCCATCAGCGGTAAAATGTAAATATTGTACAGGATCTACCCTTCAGACTCATTGGTGGCTTTACACCATCTATACTAACGGGCTGATTCTATAAAGGGCGCCTAACTTAATTGGCAAAATACCCTTAAAAGGTTCAATAATTGCTATTAAAAAAATGTAATTGGGCGATAGGTGCCTATCTGATTATATTAAAAAAATAGGCACCTATCACATGGCGCTTAGCGGTGTCTTAACGCGTAAGTGGGAGTTTCTATGGGAGGAGCATGACTTAGGCGCTGCCAAACACAATTCTCCAAAAACTTAGGAGCCTGAAATGTAGACCTTTAAAACCCTCGCCTACATTTCAGGTGCCTACGTTTTTACATAGGCATTGCTAGCCATGATTCTGTAAATGGCGTCTAAGTGTGATTGACACATGGCCAGCACCATTTATTTAGGTGCTGGCTGATTTAGGCTCCTTTTAAAGAATCAGTCCCTAAGAGTCTTCAGTGAAGGCCACAAATGTCCCCAGGCTAAGCAAATCAGCTTTCTTCATAAACTATGTGCATGCAACTGTGCTTGCTGAATATTCATTGTGGATGGCCTAGTAACTTGTATGTAGCCCTGAAATCAAATAAAGCAGACAGGATTTTTATAAATTACATGGGTAGTCCACTGAGTCAGATGGCAAGTGCTAAATGCTATGTACTGCCATGCAAAAGGTCAGTGGCTCAATCCCTATACTGAGCCTTCCTTGATTGGCCAGGAATGATGTAGAACAGGGGTGTCAAACTCAATCACATAAGGTGCCGAAATCTGAAAAAAAGGCTATGTCGCGGGCTGAATTTTTAATTAAGATACTTAATAAAAGGACCCCTAAGTGACTAAGGATTAGTCTTAGTAGAAGTATAGGGTTACAACATCTCCAATCCCACGCTGGCTCTGTGATGTAAACAAAATAAATAAGAGACTTTTTGTCTCTCTATTAGGTCCTAGCTCACACTCGCTGTCTAACACCAGCTTTAGCAGGTTACACATTTCAAATCTGACATTATTTTTTCTCCTTTTTCTTGGTCCCAGGCTCTGGCTGTCTTCTGATAACTCGCTTGCCCGTTTGTCATTTTCTTCTTTCTCTGTACTAACCATCCATCTTCCATCTCTGTCCTCCCCTTCCGTTTCCCTTCCCTCCCCCAGATGTCTGGCATCTTTCCTTTTTTCCATCTCCATCCCCAGATCCACCATTTCTCCTTTCTCAACTACCCTTTCATCCAGTATCCCTCCCTCCTTCCCCACCACCCCAGGGATCACCATCTCTTGCTTTCTCTTCCCAACTACCCTCCTAATCCAGTATCTCTATCCCCTCCTCCATACCATCACTTGTGTCCAACTTCTCTCCCTTTCTGTTCCTTCCCTCCCTCCATCCCATTGTCCACCATCTCTCTCCCTCTCTGTTTTATTTCTTCCTCATCCCTCATCCCTCACCCCTCCCCTCCCCTCAGTCTGGCATATGCATGTCTGGACCCCTCCTTCTCTCTCTCCGGGTAATTCTACACCAGGGCTCACCCCCCCACCATCCTGAAGGCCTGCATGAATTCCCCCTTCTTCTTCCCAGTCTCACCTTCAGATTTGGCCCGCCGTTCCAACTCTCCCTCCATCCCAGCTTCCTGGTCTCCTCTTCAAAGGAGCCTGCTGAGGATTGCCAGCCGGCTGTAGCGAACCTCACAGGCTGCCGTCGAGTTCAGTAGCACGTTCCCTCTGCTGCGGACCTGCCCCTCCTCTGATGTACAGGATCACATCAGAGGGAACGTGCTACCAAGGTTTATGGTAGCCTGTGAGGTTCGCTACAGCTGGCTGGCGATCCTCAGCAGGCTGCTTTGAAAAGGAGACCAGATGAAGACAGACACTCGTGAAGAGCAGCAGCAGTGGCTTGTCCCAGCGGGCTAGATTAAGTATAAAATGGTACATGTCTGGTGGGCCAACTTTTATTACACCACGGGCCAGAGTTTGACATGTCTGATGTAGAAACAATGTTCAAAGCCTGAGGGAGAGAGTCATGGTCCTTGATTAAGGGTGATACCTAGTGGCCAGTTTCAGGACCCAGGATGACAGGCTCTGAACCACTTCAGCTCAAGCACCCCCCCCCCCCCAGCCCCTTCCCATACCTCATTGTAGAAGCCAGCAAGAGGGATTCCCATTCCTTCTTGCCATCAGGCCTGCCTGTTTGAAATGGTGGGCTTTTCCCTTCCTGGTGTATCCTGGGATACACCGGGGTAGGGCCTAAGGCCCTGATTGGCCTTAATACCTTAAGCCCGAGGAACTAATGGAAGTAAGAAGGACAGACTGAGACATCTGGGTTTTACTTCCATTGAAAGCAATGGAAGCAAAACCTGGATGTCTTAATCCATCCTCCTTTTTCTTGAGCCATATGGTAAACCCTAACTAGAGGTCAACCGAATTTCAGTTTCTGATTCAACACTGGAACTGGTTCAAATTTCAGCTGAAAATGCTGGTATAGTGGCTTCTTTGGGGGCAGGAACCAACCCCGCTTGTTGGAACCCCATGTTGCTGCTGCTACTCCTTGCAGTGGCTATCGAGACTTACCGCGGCATTTTCACGAGACTGCCACAGGAGGTCCTGACAGTCATTTTGCAGTTGGAGCCAGCACAAGCAGGAGGCGAGTCTCTTATCTGTGCAGCAAAATTACATGCATGCACATGATGCCATTGCGTCCGTGCATGGCCCCAAGCTCAGAGAAAATGAGACAAGGTTCATGTGGGGGAGGAGAGGCACGAACACCAGAAGTGAAACTCTTATACATCATATGTCCTTCAGTCCCTCGCGGCACACCTGGAATCTTGCCGTGGAACACAGTTTGTGATTCACTTCTCTAGTCCTGAACTGATAAAATGTGCTGCTTCTTTTTAACTGAGTTGGCAGATAGAACTCTCAGCAAATGTATAATGTAGACCAGGAAAGCATGCAGCTTTGCTCAGACTGGCTATGAAATCCCACAAATATACCAAATTGTTTGTCTGACCTTGAGTTAGTGTCTGAAGAGTATATCAGTACCCTGCTGAGGATGTTGAATCATTTCTCATCCTCTCAGAACTGCTGTTCCCGTGTTATGTTGCACTCTAAATCAAGAGATATCTCCTATGCTTACTCATATTGTTAATACTTCTCTTAAGGAAGGTTTACTTCCTAATTCTCTTAAAACTGCAACTAGTTGACCACAGATGAAGAAAAACTGAAGAGTCCAAAAATTCTATCCATTTACCCTCCTGTGATAGTGAAGATTGTGGAGGGAGTAGCTTTATTTCAATTGAATGAGTTTATTGATTGTGAACTAAGTTTAGACCCATATCAATATGGATTCTGATGAGCCCACAACACTGAGACATTTTTTTGTGACTGTTGAGACACATTACAACAAAGGTCAGACCATTATTTGAGATATTTTCTGGTTTGTTTAGAAATTTCCACTGCATATCTAATTTCCACTGCATTTGACACCATCAAACGCTTTATTTTACTAGAGTGTTTGAAATCCATTGATCTTACTGGTACAGTTGTATCATGGTTTCCGCCGCGATCCTAACATGCTGCCTGCGGCCTCCGCTGCACTTTCCCTCTGCCGCGGTATGTCCCAGTCCGAAACAGGACGTTACATCAGAGGAGGAGCGGGACCGCGGCAGAGGGGAAGTGCAGCAGAGTTAGTAGGCAGCCTGTTAGGATCATTGCAGTGCCCGCAATCCTCTGCAGGCCGTAATTACTTTTCAAAGTTAGACCAGGGGGATGGCAGACAAGGGTGGAGAAAAGGGGGAAGCATGCTGGTCTTCGAGGGGACCTTTTAAAGCCGCAGGTCAAGGGCAACTGCCCTGTTTGGCCTAAAGGCTCTTCTTGAAGTACACGGAGGAGGGGGATATGCCGGACTGAGGGGGGAAGGGGAACGGGAAGAAATTATGGTCCTGGAAACAGAGGGGAGAGAGAGATGATGATGGTCAATGGGATGGAGGGGGGAAAAGAAAGGAAGAAAAGTTAGACCCAAGGAGTGGTGTGGAGGGAAGGGGTGAAGAAATACTGGATAGGAGGGTAGTTGGGAAGAGAAAGGGAGAGATGGATCCTGGGGTGGTGGGGAAGGAGGGAGAGAGATGCTGGATAAAATGGTATTTAAGAAAAGGAGAGATGGTGGATCTGGGGATGGTGGGATCCATTGCTGCAGCCGCTCTGTCACTCTTCGGGCTTACAGCAGCGTGAGTGAAGTAAACATGCTATTTTCTGCAGCCTAGAAGCTTCCCTTCTGCTACTGCTTCCTGTTCCCGCTTACTCGCGAAGCAGTAGCAGAGGGAAAACTTCTGGGCTACTGAAAGCAGTGTGTTTACTTCACTCATGCTCATGGCAGACCAAAGAGTGCAAGAGTAGCTGCCTTATGGAGAGGAGGGGAGGAATGCAGTGGGGTCACTGGGGGATCATGGTAGGGGGTGGTCATTAGAGAAATGCTGGACCACGGACACGGAGAGGAAAAACAAGAAAGAGATGCCTGACCTCTGGGGGAGGGAAGTGAAAGGGAAGAGGAAGACAGAGATGCCAGACCATGGTAGGAGAGGATGAGAGAAGGAGAGAAGAGAAGATACCAGACCACAAGAAGGGAGAAGGGGAAGGAGAGAAATGTCAAAATATTGGAGGGAGAGGGAAAGAGAGAGAGATATCATACCAGGAAAGGAAAAGAGAGGAGAGGAGAAAGGTAGGTGAGAGGGGGAAGAGAAGGAAAGGGAGATTCAATACCACAAAGGGGAAGGAGGGAAAGGAAGGAGGGGGAGAGAAATGCCAGACTATGGGAAGGAGAGGAGAAAGATGTCATACCACCAGAGGGGGAAAGAGAGGGAGGAGATGCTGCACAGGGATGGGAAGGGAAGAGAGATTTTAAAATGCTGTTTAAGAAAAGTTGGGAATAAGGGAGAAGAGAGAGGGAGGAGATGGTACATATGAATGGAGGAGAGGGGAAGGGCAATAAGAGTGATGAGATGGTGCACATGGATAGATGGGAAGGGAAGACATGGAATAGTAGTTAGATTTGAAAAGGAAACTGAAAAATTTAAGAAAGTTGAATATTAAAAGTTAATGCCATAGATGGCTGTATATAGCTAATAGATCAGTGTCCTGCAAACTTTGTCAAGCCACGGCACATTAAACGTAGTGGCTGCGGCTCGAGGCATCTGGAAGTGTGTGGACATCAACGTGATGATGTCAAATGCATGCGTGACATCATGTCGATGTCTGTGCATGTGAAGGCCCTCCAGATGGGCCCTGAGCCGCCAGTTTGAAGACGTGCGGAGAGAAGGAGAGGCTCTCAACGCCGGCTGATTGCCTACAGGATGTGCCTCTCACCACCTATCTTGCAGCACACCTGAAATCTCAGGAGGCACACTAGTATGCTGCGATACACTATAATGGATGGTAATAGATGGATGTAGGGCAGAAAGTGAAAAAGGAGAGAAAACCAGCAAATGGATAAGAAGGCCCTGGAAACACAGTTAAGAGCACAAACAGAATGAAGTTCAACCAGAGACTAGGAAAAGATGATTAGAAAAATAAAATCACCAGACAACAAAGGTAGGAAAAATGATTTTATTTTCAATGTAGTGATTGAAATATGGCAGTTTTGAGGATTTACATTTGGCACTGTTCAGGAAGAAATTAATTTGTTTCTATTTCTCGGGTGTTGTATTGCATGCAGAGTCTGGCATCTTAGGGTTTCATTTGTGTATATTACGACTTTTAGTTTGTGGTCCTGTATTTGCATAGCATTTATCTGTGTTCTGCATGTGCGACCAAGGCCAGATATTCTACTAGGAGCGAATGTTGAAAAGTGCCATACAGTGTGCTTTGTGTAGTTTGATTTTGTGGTTAACCATTATGTATTGTTAAAGATTATATTGTGTGTATATATGAAAAATGAGTGGAAAAATGGCATTACAATCAGTAATATTATTATGGGGTTGGGGGCAGGGCGGAGCTTGTCCAGGGTATGAGGTGGAGCTTGGGTGGGGTCTCATGTGGTGCTTGGGTGGGATATGGGGGCAGAGCTTGAGTCTTGGCAACCATTTTGAAAAGTTGGCTCCTATGCTATCATTGTTTTGGTTTTTTTTTAAGGAAAACACAGTGATTAAGTATGAGGTATGTTTGCATGCAGGAGTGGAGGTATAGCTAATGGTTAGTTGGTTGAAGCAGCAGGTTAGGAACCAGAAAGCCCAGGTTCAAATCCCTCAGCAGCTCCTCCTGCCACTTGAGTTACTTACCCTTCAATATCTCAGGAGAAGGCAATTGCAAAGCATACCTGTATCGTACCAAAAATAGAAAACCCCAAATAAACCATTACAGGACTGGGGAGCGGTTCTTCATTGCTTGCTCAGCTGGAGTCAACTTAACTCAAGCACTCATCTGGATCTGGAGACTTGCACACACTGCTTCTATGAATGTGCACAGGAAAAATAAAGTTTCAATTCATTTTCAGAGTTTTGGCCACTTATCCCGATTTTGTTTAATTGCAATAAATTTACAAGTGTTAATTCATAGGTTAACATGCATTAAATTCATGTATGCATTTATTTCATATATATTCATTATGGATAGCCCAACTGGATGTGTCCCAAACACTGTATTGAGAACCGTTGTCCTAAGCTGCAATGACTGGCAAAGATCAGAGCCTTCCTTCCATGTTTACCTCCCTTTATGAACAGCACTTCCTCTGTGTTGTTAACAGATGAAATGTGAACATACACCATCAGCTCTTCTTGTTGCACATTTTACATCCTTAATACTGGAGACACTGTCACTCTTCATAGAACTTGCTAGAAACATGACTAGACAGAAATGTCGATGGTTAAATTAGCTGAAGCCATTCTTAGACCGGTCATTCAAACACAGCACGACCTCACAGAAGACAGTAAGTTAAAAGAAACTGAAAGCCTTCTGCTCTTTGGGTGCATGAGCAGAAATGAGTAATGCAGATTTTCCCGGGTCATACCTGTCTGTTACACTCCATTGGTAAAGATGGCTGATCGGTGTCCTTCAAACACTAGTTCAGTAAGTGGTGGAAGCAATGAACCTTGCCCCAGGTTTTCTCCTCTCTGTACTTGATGCATGATTCCGAAGAGATGTTATTTTTAGTAATTTTATTTCAGTTCGTACTGTAATATAGAGATGTACTGTATCTAACTATATATTTATCTTAGATTTATCTCCACCTGCAGTGTTCTTTCACTGTGTCCAAGGCAGAACTCCCCAGCCATACTGCCCTGGGAGAGTCTGAACTCACTGCAAGCCAAGTGGGATCAAACCTGCCTAGTATCTGGGGGAGATCCAGGTGTTGTGAACTGCAGAAGGTGATGTCAACTCCTGTGGTATTCTGTCAAAGAATAAGGTCACAGGAATTGTGAAGAGGCTGTGTGATTCTAACACTCCACACCCCAGAAATGGGTAGAAGGAAGACAGGATTGGTTTTACCATATGTTTCCAAGCCATCAGGGAGAGGCTGAGTCTTTCCCTTTTTTTTTTGTCCCATTGCATGCTGGGACTTGCACCATTGATTGTCTTGGGGAAATCAAAGTCCATGTGTGCAGTGGGTCAAATCCAAGAATGGCCTGGCCTGTCACCAATGACCCGGAGCCATCTGGTAACTTTAAGATAGGAAAAGCGAATAACATGTCTAAAGCTAGACATGATAAATTACTGTGTGTTGCATTAATCCTGAATGAATGTTTTACCACAGTATAACTTTAAATTTAGTGAGGGTATTGATGGCTTCAAATGAGAGGGAAACCAAACTAAAGATAGGAAGAAATAAGGAGCAATGGTAAACGAGGACCGTGAAGGTCAAATTCAAACTGTCTTGAAATAGATTGTTGAAATGACTGGCCGCCAGTTGTACTCCTTGCCAGATGCTTGCTATTTCTGTCCCACTTTATTTGTACCTGAGAACATATTTATTTCTTTCAGTTTTATATCCCGTCCTACCCAGGAGCTCAGAATGGGTCACAGTAGTACATTCACAGTGTTTGGGGTACAGGGGTAGCGATACATTCTATGTTGTAGGGTAGAAACAATACAATCAGACGGGTCTTAGACACATGCGCATGCGTCGGGATCGCACACTAATAATCCGTTTCGGCGGATGGGGCCGTTCCTCCGATCGCCCCCATTTGAAGTGCCGGTTTGTGAATCCATCGGACACGGATCAGTCACGATCGGGCAGGTTAGTGAATCTAGCCCATGGTTAATTGTGCATATACAGTATACTGCTGGGAGGGGAGAGGACAGAGGGCATTTACAGTATAAGGGTAAAGCATCGGGTGTACATTATATATCAAATGTTGTGGGGGGGGGGGGAGGGGGATGGAATGAGCACACACTCTTGGCTAGGGGCATTAGGTTTGAAGCAAGTCAGTAGCAGTGGTAGCCATGGTATTTAATCCTGATTGGATTTATGCCATGTCGTATATGGAAGCCCTACTTATCAGTGCCAACGTATACCACTGTCACACTCCTTTTCATTCCATTCTCTTCGAGAGGGCTCTTTAAATTGTCTTCAACGGTTTAACTGTTGAACTGTAAAACTACAAGTCCCTTTTTGCATTGCCATAAGTGGACTGTTACAAAGAGAGATTTTTTTCAGACCATGTGTCCAGGGTATAATTCCAAAATCCTTTACATGTTGCACTACTTTGCAAATTAAAGAGAGAAAATTATATGTATGGAGTAACTGCTGGAATACTGACTATTGTCTCAGTTTGTATGATCAACCCGTTATCTAGCAGATCACGACCTACTTCATTGGCCGAAATAGGAAAGAGCCGAGCTGTCGATTAAGCTTCCACAGTAGCCAAGCAATGAGCTTTTCAGCATGTCTGCTGCACTCTTGCAAAATACATTTAAAAAGTATTTTAGTTTTTTTTTCTCATTTAGTTTAAAAATGTTACTGAAAATAGGTTGCCATGGAGATACCTGCACATACACACTAGAAAGCATATCCTAGACCATTATTGCCTTGTATAGCAGTCAGCTTCTTCTTGTGTATAATTTATTCCCCAAAACTTTGTGTATCTTATGAAAATTTGAGAATAGTAAGCAGTATAAACCTGAGGATCCTGCAGTAACTCAGAGATTTAAACATCTTTATTCCAGCATTAAAAAATTGGAAGACCACACTACATCTGGAGGGACTGGAGTTGTAATCACTACTGTTCACTACTTTAAAATGACAGTGAACTCTAAGGTGCTGGCAAGCAATCTTAGGGCCAGATTCACTAAGCAAACTGATCGTGCAACCCCTTTGCGACCCGATTTCCCTCCGACCCGATTCAATAACCTCTGTCCCAATCATTTACAGTTCCGTTCTGATCTTCCCATGCAAATTAGTAAAACCCCATGCAAAATAGCCAAGTGACTGATTCACTAACAATTGCTTGGCTATTTTGAATCGGATTTTACTATTGACAAACACGACTGCTGCAGACCTGTTGGTAACTGTGTTACCCGACAGGTCTGCTGGTTTTTTGACAGGCCTGCCTGTCTTTTTTATTAATTTTTTTTCCATGGCACAGATATTTTGCCTGTGTTACACACGCAAAATATCTGCCCCATAAAAAAAACAATTAATAAAAGACAGGCAGGCCTGTCAAAAAAATGTGCCCCCCCCCCCCCCCACACACACACACATACTCTGTCGTGTCAGTGCTTGAGCTCGGCTGGAGCCCTGGAATCCATTTTCTCTGTTCATTGACTGATTGCATGAAAGAGTGATTTTGAACAGATAAATTGAGCGCGTATCATTCTGGAACCATAGAGAAGATTTGTGCTGCCCTGAGGACCCATTTGAACAGTGCAGTGGAGCAGTATAAATATATTTTAAGAGGCACAATGAAAAATAACTTATGAGACAACCCCCCCTCCCGATAGCAATAATAATAGAAATATGCCATTTACAGTAGACTTTCAGTTAACCGGCACCCATGGGGATTGATGGATGCCAGATAAATGTAGTTTCTTGTTGCTTGAGAGTTACTATTAAAAATAGACCGTATATACTCGAATATAAACCAATCTGAATATAAACCGAGGTAACCTTTTTCCCCCCAAAAAAGGAGGAAAAAAGTTGACTCTAATATAAACCCAGGTTAGATATTTGAGTATATGAGTGTCATTTGTCATCCCCACCAGAACACCTGGCCTCACCCATTCAGAAAACAGAAAAAATAAACCTTTTCAAATACAAACCCACAAACTAAAATTACCATTGTACACAAACGAAACCCTAATATACCGTACTCTGTACACAGTACACCCACAAGAGAAATAGAAAGAAATGCATTTCTTCCTGAACAGTCCAAAATATAAAAACAACATATGTAAATTTTCAAAGTTGACATATTTCAATCATTAAATTGAAAAAAAAAACATTTTCCTACCTTTGTTATCTGGCGATTTTATTTTTCTGGTCATCTTGTTCCATCTGTACTCTTAACTCTGTTTCCAAGGCCTCCTTATGCATTTGCTGTTTCTTTCCTCTCCTTCACTTTTTGCACTACATCCTTCTTTGGCACTGATTTTCATATTCAATTTTCTTCCATTTTTCTGCCTCCATCTCAAATCTATCTTTCCAACTCTTCCCCTTTCCTCCATCCATGTGCACTAACTCTTCCTTCCTTCTCTAATTCCCTCCATCCATATGCCCCATCTCTTCCCTTTCCCTCCATCTATGTGCCCCATCTCTTCCCCTTCCCTCCATCCATGCCCCATCTCTTCCCCTTCCTGCCATCCATGTGCCACTTACTCCTTCCTCTTGCTGCCCATGGCCTTCCTTTCACCGTTCCTTTGCTGCAATCCACCCAAGTGGAAACAGGAAATTGCTTCAGAGGGGTCTGGACTGCAGCAAAAGTAAAGTACAGAGGATGCTATCGTCTTAGGTACTGCTATCCTCCACTACCCGCTCCTCCCTGCCCCAGACTGACATCGCACTTACAACTCGATGCTCCGGAAGCTGACGCCGATACTCTGTGCTGGGCTGGTGAAGGGCTTAAGGCTTGTTGGACTCCCTTCAAGAATCCCGGAGAGGGCAGGAGCCAGCAGTTCTTGAGCATGCACAGATGCTCAAGGCCCTTCAGCCCAGCACAGAGCATTGGCGTTGGCTTCCAGAACATCGGGACTATTAGTGCGATGTCGGTCTGGGGCAGGGGGAATGGATAGTGGAGGATAGGAGTGCCAGTCAATGAAGGAGGAGAGGTTGATGTAGTGCCGGTCAATGAGAGGGGTGGGAGGAAGATAGGAGTGCTGGTTATCAGGAGGAAGGGCGATAGGAGTGCCGATCATCAGGGGGGGTGAGGAGATAGCAATGGTTATTAGTGGGGATAGCAGTGCTGGTAATCAGGAGGGGGAAGAGATAGCTGTGCCGGTCATGGGAAAGGGATGGAGGATCGCAATGCCAGGCATCAGGAGGGGTGGAAAATAGCATTGTTGGTCATCATGTGGGGAAGGGAGGAAAAAAGCACCATCATCAATAGGAGGCTCGAATATAAACTGAGAGACCCATTTTTGGGCCCAAAAATCTTGGTTTATTTTGAGTATATACGGTAATACTATACCCCATACTGTGCCACTCTATAAACTGTTCCAGACCAACTACCGGACATGTGGTAGGCAAAGCGTGTGCATACTCAGGTATGGTGTGCCAAGTTTATACATAAATTTCCACCAGAAATTGATTTTATTTTCATTTCTATTTAAAGTATAACAGTATTTCTTTGATTTTTATTTTTTTTTTGCTAGTTGCTTGAGAGTTCTGGTTGCTTGAGTTCCGGTTAACAGAGAGTCTACTGTCTACTGTATTTCTTCTCAAGTATAGATGATTAGATCATTTTACTTTGTTATTCCCAGATATTTAATGCCACGCTATATCGCTATATCCAGGCACCAGCATCAAATATCCACGTGTTTCTACTGCAGCCCAGTGAGGTAAATGCTATGATACCCATAGGAATTCTATAAGCATTGGAGAATTTACCTCACGGGTCCACGGTAGAGATCTCTACCGCAGCTTTGTGAAAGCTAGCGAAAGATAGGACTGACTTTTATGCAGTCTAATGTAACCAATAAACTTAGGAAGACAATTGCTGAATACTGTTAACTAACCACTTACGTGCCAACTCTGCCCCCCTAGGGCTATCTGGCTCTCAATTTAGCAGTCTATTGTGATATTCAGCAGCACTAACCAGTTAAATGTTGCTGAATATCAGTGTATCGCTAGGAACTAGCGATTTAACTGGCAACTTCGGTTATTCGTGAGTTTCTCCTCCCAGACCTCTCTACACCTTACTTTTCAACCCTGGTGGTCTAGCGGTGAAGCGGGGCAGGAACGATCTTCCTACATTCCTGCCCTGTGCAGAGCTGCGATCAAAAATGGCTGCCGTGAGTTCCTGCAGTCTAATGAGACTGCAGCAGGAACTCATGACAGCCATTTTTGATCATGGCTCTGCATGGGGGCAGGAGCGTAGGGTGATTGTTCCTGCCCTGCTTCACCGCTAGACCACCAGGAATGAAAAGTAAGATGTGGAGAGGTCCAGGAGGTGGGTGGGAGGTGGGGGTGGTTCAGAATCAGCTCTAAAAATTATTCACAATTTTTTTCTTATTCACAAGGGGGCTGTAATATGGAGGGGGGGAGTGTGACCTCTAAATCTTTGGAAAAAAACATCTCAAAAAATCCAGTAGACAAAATGGTCATGTTCAAAAACCAGCCATTAGGATGTAGGAGAGGCCAGCATTCTTAGCTGAATGCCACATAGATATCCCAGCAGAGCAGAGGGGCACCCTAGGGGGCACTACAGTGAACTTTACATAAAAGGTTCCAGGTACACATTACACTAAAACCCCCATACATTGCAAGGGGAATAGAGGTCTGCACGGAATGGGGATTACGGGAATCCCGCGGGTCCTGCAGGACTCCCGCAGGGATCCCCCCAGGCTCACGGGACTCCTGCGGGGAGCCCCCCAGGCTCACGGGACTCCTGCAGGGATCCCCAAAGGCTCACTTGACTCCCTCAGGGATGGAACCAGGGTTCCCGAGGCCTGCAAAGAGAATTAGTAGAAGATAGAAAAAAAACAGAAACTGGGATCAAGATGATGGAAAAACAAAATGTCCCACCAGCTACAGCAAAAGAGATGTTCATTTTGAGGGGGGCTAAGCTCAAAGTGAGAGGCCCAGCCCCTTCTCATGGTTATGCCATCAATTGTGTTTAGTACAAAATGAAGTACTTGCTGAATTTGTTTTGGGGTTTCCAATTCAGTTTTGACACATTTTTCTTGTGCATACATTGTCCTGTTTTAAATGATTTCGATGCTGTTTGATTCTTTACTCATTGCTGCATTAAAAACCATTTGTGGATCATGGAAGGACTTCTCACAAGTTTCCTATGCCAGATGGTGGAAGCAGATTTGTTAGCTCTACAGATATGAGCTTTACATTGCCAAAAAAATCCAACTTTTTAAATTTCTTTTAACAAGAAATGGTCGACCCTACACTCACATGACCTAATGTCTATTCTAATTCTTTCCGGTGATTGTTCCTCTCTTATTTCTGTTCTCTGTTATTGTTTATATTGTATTTTATTGTTAGTTTAAATAAACTAAGACTTACTTTAAAAAAAAAAAAAAAATCAAATCTGTCAGAAGTAATTGCTGCTTTTTATGGAGACTGGTAACTTTTATGGGGGGGACAGGGGGGGACAGAGGAGATTCCTCACGGGGTTGGGTGGGGATGGAGGGGATTCCTCATGGGGATTGGCGGGGACGGAGCGGATTCCTCATGAGGATGGGGGGAACGGAGGGGATTCTGGTGGGGATGGGTGGGATTTCTGTCCCCACGCAACTCTTTAATGGGGAGCCCTCCAAAGCACACCGAAAACCTACTGTACCAAACTGTGTCACACGTATATGTTGGTACAGTATGTTTTAGGTAAGTTTTGGTGGGCTCACACTTTCCACCATAAGTATACTAATTAGAGTGGAATATGAGCCTGGGTCTACTGCAATGAACCCCAGGCTACTCCAGAAACCTGTATGCTGGTTTAATAGGACTAAGCATAACATCTGAAGCTGTCATACAGGCTGGTATGTACTGTTTCATTCATATCTTTGGGAGATGGGAGGGGGGCAGTAAACCTGGGGCAATAAAGGGGCCTTGCTTTCATGCATCCAGTGGTCTTTTGATTGGTTTTGCTATCTCTCTGGTACTTATTTATTACTGAAACAGGTCTAGACTCAGACATCTAAGTTTTGCCCTGAACATTTTCTGCAATGTTCCTTTATTTTTAGAAAAATGTCCAAATCATGTCCGCCCTAATCCTGCCCCACCCCCCTCATATACTCCTTTCAGATTTAGATGCACTGAGACAAACAGTATAGAAAAACCATCTAAAAATGTATTTTGAAAATAGCAATTTGGGCATTTCAGCAAACAAAACCTCCAAATGCTACTTTATGCCATTATTTGGATGTTTTTCTCTTTTGAAAATTAGTCCCTAAATTACTTTGAATATTGACCCCTTGTGGGGTTTTTCCCCCTATTTGTATGATACTGCTTTGTATCTAAGCAGTATCTGTACACAGTGGCGCACCTAGGGTATGTGGCACCCGGGGCCCATCATTTTTTGACCCCCCCCCACCCACCCTCCATGTAAAAAATATTTTTTGTAATAACCATGAAACGGTATAAATGGTCAGAATAGAAACAGGGAGTGAAAATATTCTTTTATTGAACCTCATATATGTAACCATTATTCCAAACATAACATAACATAAATTATGTCTGAATTGTCATGACATCAGAAGTACGTATGGAGTAGTTGCAGGTGATGCTTGGGACAGTTCTGATTGTGTTAGTTCGGTTTTATGTGTTTTTTGAATAGAAGGGTTTTTATTTCTTTTTTGAAGGTTTTGTAGTCTGTGGTCGAGGTCAATAGGTTGTAGAGTTGGGGGTCGAGTGTTAGGAGGTTGTCGAACAGTTTTTTTCTTTTGACGTTTTTGGTTGGAGAGTGTGTGAATGGTATGCGAGTTCTCCTATGTCTGGTTGAGGTGGATTTAATTATTTAGCTGAAGAAATTAGTTACCCCCCCCCATTACACACACATTAATTCTCTTCCATTTTTGTTCCCATTATAAAAAAACACTGATAAGTTCCCAGAAAATATACATTAAAATAAGAAGTGAAACCAAAGGCCCCTACAGATGAGAACATAACATAAGAATAGCCTAACTGGGTCAGACCAATGGTCCATCATGCCCAGTAGCCCATTCTCATGGTAGCCAATCCAGGTCACTAGTACCTGGTCAAAACCCAAAGAGTAGCAACATTTCATGCTACCGATCCAGGGCAAGCAGACACTTCCCCATGTCTTAATAACAGACTATGGACTTTTCCTCCAGGAATTTGTCCAAATCTTTCTTAAAACCAGCTAAGCTATCTGCTTTTACCATAACTTCTGGCCACTTCATTTTTAAGCTTAGATCTTTCCTTCCAAACAGAGACCTTGCTAGATGTCAAATACAACACAAGGGAACTTCACACGGACTTAGCTGTGCAGGAAATGTGAATCTCCTCATACACCCACCTATAGTGCAAAAATGTGCAAAGGTCTGTTTTTTTTTCTTTCGATCACTAGATAGCCTAATGCCACACAAGCAGCACTGTTACAAAAGGTCAATGCTAAGGTTAACAAAGTTTCCTTCCTTGGACCACAAGGAGATACTGACAAACCACTGGAAGAGATTCCAAAACAACTACCTAGGCACAATACCCAAAGACCCACTCAGTGTGTGAACCAGTTGAGTGGAGTGGACTAACTGGGGGGTGGAAATGGGCCCGGAGTTTGCTCAGGAGAATTTCCCAGACCACCTCTTCCTCTCAACACATTAACACACTGCCACCACCACCACCACCACTAGGAACACCTCACTGGGTAGGCCAGCAATGCTTATAAACTTTATAAAACACATTGTTATATTTTTTTTATAAAGCACATATTTTAACTGAACTCTCTGACATCCTCAGCCTTTCCATTCACAAAAATAGAAGGAAGAAAAGTTCCCATTTCCTGCTGTCTCATGTCCCCGGCCTATACAATATTTTTCTTCTGCAGACCCTTCAAAAGTCTGACCAAATCCTCATTTCACTTGCATTATAAAGTACTGAGGATGCCATCTCTCCCCAATCCCAGGTCCTAAAGTCTGAGACAGTAGCGCAAACTGCCCGATTCAGGAAGAAAAATTTCGATTCAGCCTATTTAATTGGTTTTTCGATTTGATTTTTCTGCCCAGTTGGGTGATTTTTTTCAAAAATCCTGGTGGGTTTTATAGCTTTTTCACCCCCTTTGGCTTCTCCTAACCACACTGGCGCTGTGGTGTAAATAAAATAAAGAAACAAAAAGGGCTTTTCCTCTCTCTGTTAAGTCCTAGCTCACGTTTGCGGTCTAACACCAGCTCTGGCAGGATACACATTTCAAATCTAACATATTGTAATCACAAAACAGAAAATAAAATTAATTTTTCTACCTTTTGTTGTCTGGTTATTTTTCAAATCTTGTTGGTCCCAGGCTCTGGTTGTCTTCTGATAACTTGCTTGCCAGGGTCTCCTTCTTTCTTCATGCTAACCATCCATCTGCAATCTCTGTCCTCCCTTTCCATTTCCCTTCCCTCCCCAGGAAGTCTGGTATCTTTCCTTTTTTTCATCTCCCTCCACAGATCCACCTTTTCTTAACTACCCTTTCATCCGGCATCTCTCCCTCCTTCCCCACCACCCCAGGGCCCACCATCTCTCCCTTTCTTTCCCAATTACCCTCCTATCCAGTATCTCTATCCCTCCTCCAAACCATCCCTTGTGTCCAATTTCTCTTCCTTTCTGTTCCTTCCCTCCCTAAATCCCATGGTCTATCATCTCTCTCCCTCTCCTCTATTTTCAGACCCATTATTTCTTCCCCCCAAAGTCTGGCATATGCACATCTCTTTGAACACCCCCTTCCCTATGTGTACTTCTACACCAGGGTCCCCCCCAAAGGCCTGTCCCCCCCTTGAAGGCCTGCACCCCCCTTGAAGGCCTGTCCACCCCCTTAAAGGCCTGCCTGCCTGTCCCCCCCTTGAAGGCCTGCTGCCTGTCCCCCCCGAAAGCCTGTCTCCCCCCATGAAGGCATGTCCCCCTCCTTTAAGGCCTGCATCCCCCCTATGGCTGCACCCCCCCAGAAGGCCTGCATCCCCCCCAAAGGCCTGCACCTCCTTGAAGGCCTTTCCCCCCCTTGAAGGCCTGTCCCACCCCCTGCCCCCCCCTTAAAGGCCTGCCTGCCTGTCCCCCCCTTGAAGGCCTGCCTGCCTGTCTCCGCCAAAAAAATGCCTGTCTTCCCCCATGAAGGCTTGTCCCCCCCTTTAAGGCCTGCATCTCCCCCTGAAGGCCTGCCTGCCCGCCCCACCCCGAAGGACCGCTCAGCCCCCCCCTCCCACCCCCCATCCAAACGTCCGGTTCTTCTTCTCTGGTCTCCCCGCACCATTTAGAGTAGAAGCAGCCTGCAGCAAGATGGCGATGTCAGCGATCTTGAGCTGCTTGTGCTGTCCTCCGCTGCGGACTCGCCCCCCTCCTCTGACGTCAGTGGAGGGGGTGGGACCGCGGCGGAGGACAGCATGAAGCAGCGCAAGATCGCTGACACCGCAATCTTGCTGCAAGCTGCTTCGGTACTCTTAATGGTGCGGGGAGGCCAGAGAGGAAGAACCAGACGTTGGGGGGGGGGAACGGACACCAGAGCACCCCCTCAGGGTTCGCACCCGGGGCGGACCACCCCTCCTGCCCCCCCCTTGGTACGCCACTGTCTGTACATCCCTGGAAAGCTCTTGGTTCTAATTTTTTTCCAGATTAAATGCATGGGAAAAATATTATGACATTATTTGCAAAACTATGAACATAAGAAATGCCTTCACCGAATCAGACCTTAGGTCCATCTAGTCCAGCGACCCACACATGCGGAGGCCAAGCTAGGTGTTTCCTGATGAAGACCCTGTTTTACCCGTATCCCTCAACGTGATTTGTAAGAAGGTGTGCATCCAACTTGCCCTTGAATCCCAGAATGGTGGTTTCCGTCACAACCTCCTCCTGGAGAGCATTCCAAGTGTCCAACACTCGTTGTGTGAAACAGAACTTCCTGACATTTGTCCTGGGCCTGTTGCCCCTCAATTTCAGTCCATGACCTCTTGTCACATTTGACAACGTGAATAATGGTGTTTCTTGCTCTATTTTGTCGAATCCTTTTACTATTTTAAAAGTCTCTATAATATCCCCTCGCAATCTTCTCTTTCCCAGGGTGAACAAGCCCAGTTTCCCGAGACGTTCTTTGTAGTTCAAATTCTCCATACCCTTTACTAGCTTCGTGACTCACCTTTGCACCCTCTCCAGCAGGGTTATATCCTTCTTTAGGTAGGGAGACCAGTGTTGGATACAGTACTCCAAGTGTGGTTCATCATGGTTCTCTGTTATGTATTTTTTGTAAACCATCAGAATGGTTGAAGCACTGATTAAAGATAGCATAGTCCAGCACTTGGATACACACGACCTGATGGGAGCCAGTCAACACGGTTTCAGGAAACGGAAATCGTGTTTGACAAATTTACTTCAGTTTTTTGAAACTGTGAACAAACAAATTGATAATGGAGAACTGATGGACATAATATACTTGGACTTCCAAAAAGCGTTCAACAAGGTTCCACATGAAAGACTTCTCAGGAAACTACAAAGCCATGGAATAGAGGGAGATATACTAAAATGGATAGGCAAATGGCTGGAGAACAGAAAGTAGAGAGTGGGCATAATTGGGAAGTTCTCAGACTGGGAGAAAGTGACTAGCGGTGTGCCCCAGGGCTCGGTACTTGGACCCATCTTATTTAATATCTTCATCAATGACCTAGAAGAAGGAACATCTAGTGGGATCATCAAGTTTGCTGACGACACAAAGCTATGCTGGGCAATCAGATTGCAGAAGGTACTCCAGAGTGACCTGTGTCAGTTAAAGAACTGGGCGGAGAAATGGCAGATGAAGTTTAATGTGGAAAAGTGCAAGGTAATGCATTTAGGCAGTAAGAACAGGGAATACGAGTATAAAATGTCAGGTGCAACTCTGGGTAAGAGCGAACAAGAAAAGGACCTGGGTGTACTGATAGATAGAACCCTGAAACTGTCGGCACAATGTGCGGCGGCAGCAAAGAAAGCAAATAGAATGTTAGGCATGATAAAGAAAGGAATCACGAGTAGATCAGAGAGAGTTATAATGCCGCTTTATAGGGCAATGGTCGGACCACACTTGGAATACTGTGTCCAACATTGGTCTCCCAACCTAAAGAAGGATATAAAACTGCTGGAAAGGGTGCAGAGACGAGCAACGAGGCTAATAAATGGTATGAAGAACTTGGAATATGATGAACGACTCAAGAAACTGGGACTGTTCTCCCTTGAGAAGAGGAGACTGCGAGGGGATATGATTGAGACTTTCAAAATACTGAAAGGAATCGACAAAATAGAGCAGGAAAGAAAATTATTTACAATGTCCAACGTGACATGGACTAGAGGACATGGACTGAAGCTAAGGGGGGACAAATCCAGGACAAATATCAGGAAGTTCTGCTTCACGCAATGAGTGGTGAACACCTGGAATGCTCTCCCAGAGGAGGTTATTGTGGAATCCACCGTTCTAGGATTTCAAAGCAAATTAGATGCACATCTCCTTACGAGAGGCATAGAGGGATATGGGTGACTAAAATTACACCAAGTGTACACCTGGCTGGGCCTCCGCGTGTGCGGATCACCGGACTCGATGGACCGTAGGTCTGATCTAGAGATGGCTGTTCTTATGTTCTTAGGATTATGTTCTTAAACCCTCTCAGCCTCTCCATCTTCCATCCATATCATCTTTGATCATTTCTCAATATTTACAAGCCGCAAGATGTATGGCCCATCTATCAGGAGGTGTTATTTGTACTTTTTTTGTTTAAGGGGCTGATTCGATAAACGGCGCCTAAATCACCTGGCACCTAGAAAAATGACACCGGCTGTGTGCCAATCACTCTTAGCGCCGTTTACAGAATCGTGGCTAGCAGCGTCTATGTAAAAACGTAGGTGCCTGAAATGTAGGCCAGGGTTTTAAAGGCACCTAAGTTTTTGGAGAATCATGCTTACTCCTCTCTTCTATTAAACCACGCTAGCAGTTTGTAGTGCAGAGAGCCGCGCTGAATGGCCTGTGCTGCTCCTGACTCTCATAGGAACTCTATGAGCGTTGGGAGCAGTGCGGGCCATTGAGCACGGCTCACCAAGCTAAAAACTGCTATCGCGGTTTAATAGAAGAAGGGGTTAATGATGTCTAAATTATGCTCAGCCTATAGAAATGCCCAATTAGGCATTAGACACCACTAGGCGCCATGCCTATCTTTTATAGAATTGAATAGGCGCCTATTGCTCAATTAATTTTTTTAACCAATTATTGAGGCTATTAAGGGTATTTTGCCAATTTACACCCCTCCCTTTACTAAATCGCAGGAGAGGTTTCTACTGCAGCCCGGAACGCTAAATGCTCCAACGCTGCTCTCATGCTCATAGAATTCCTATAAGCGTCGGAGCAGTGATGGAGCACTTAGCACTCTGGGCCATGGTAGAAACCTCTATTGCGGCTTAGTAAAAGGGGGGTAAGTTAGGAACCTAACTTTAGGTATTCTTTATAGAATCAGCCCCTAAATATTTATTTTCTCTATTATCCTTTTTTTTAAGAACTAGGAGATGGCATTAAATCAACTCATTCTGCTTATCATTCTTTGCCATTTATTTTATTTTTATTATTGTAATTATGACCCAGTCATATATCCTAAGAGTTAATGTACCAATGTCCTTTTGACATGACAAGCGATGATCTGAAATAGACAGTATTGTATTTTAACAAGTACAGAAATGTAGAATAAAATAGTAAAAGGCAGAGTATACAGAGTAAACAAGGTGTCACTAATCATTGATCCCTGACTTTCTTCAAATAAATATACATAATAATGAAAGTCTGTCACCACCTACAGCAATGAATAATATGTTATTTTGCAAAAGTATACAGAATAATAAAACTGTTGTTAGCATAGATCAGATTTCCTCACTGAGTAGTATTTCTTAAATAGCTATGTTTTTGATAAGTGGCAAAACTACAAGCAATTTGTTTTCTTTATGTAATCTAATCTAATCTTCTATTTGTGCATCGCTTGTACCTATATAGGCTCAAGGTGACTTTAAAGAGAGGGGAGAGGATGGAGAGGGAGGAGAGGAGGGAGAGAGGGGAGGAGAATAGGTAGGAGGGGAGAGATAAGAGGGGAGAGTGGAAGGGGAAGGGGAGAAGAAGAAGAGAGGGTGCAGGAGATTAAGTGTCGAACAGATGGGTTTTCAGTTTTCTTCGGAAGATGATGTGGCAAGGTTCAGTTCTGTATTCTTTATTGAATCACAGCTCTTTATTATGTTTTTAGCTATCAAGCCAATATATTAAAATCAAACATCTATCATTCCCAACAAAATGATGATTCAGTTTCCAATAACGCTGCAACTAATCATATGATTAGATAGTATATCGCAATGTCTAAAAGATCCGACCATTTTTTATCGTACCCATGGTGGAACAAGAGTAAAAGTCAATAGCAGCGTCAATGGATTGTGCAAAAGTACAAACTGTGCAAATAATTTTTTATGTAATGTGCTGAAGTGCTTTTAAAGTGCTAGATAAAGTGCCAAGTGCTTTTTACTTCAATGCCTGGCCCCCCGACCCAGGTTTCGTTTTCTTCGTCAGGAGGGGTCTAGGTAAAAACAGACTAACATTAAAAACATTACAGCAATCAATCAAATACACATTCAATATTATAACTGAATCTCACCAATCATCTATCAAATATCAAGACTTCTCTATTATCAATATAATGGTTGTTAAACATACCTTCTCAGGCAAACTACATCGGGGAACGACACCGGAAGAGGAACTGGCTAAAGTCGCTCTAACTTCCGGGTTTAAATATATATGCACACTAATACACCCGGCAGATTGGAATGCTGCAATTTAAGCAGCGGAAATGGCGTAATATCCGAGGGCACCACACATACGCCTACATGTTTAACCACTCGATTTCTGAATTTAAACCATCAGGAGATAAAGTATTCCAATTATAAATGAAACGCTGTTCTTTCTGCAATAAAAGTTTACATATATCTCCTTCAACGCTGGTTGAATATTGCCATACTATGAGAGTTCCCCGTGGTTTAAGACTATATAAAGAGCCGAGGTTCCAAGAAAATGCGGAGCACATTAAAAACTGGAATGAGACGTTAACTAGATGTTCTGTGGATCTTATGCTCCTTACAATCGATGCTCTGGCCCCCATTATAGAAACACAACAAACAGAGTTAAACAATAAGTTGGATAAGATGAAACAACAGGAATCTGATGAGGATTTTAAAAAATCATATGAAGAACACATTTCTACAATGGACAAATATAAAAAGGAACAGAGGCAATTTAAAATTAAGAAGTTCCGCCGGGACGAAATGGACTTTACTAAGGGGTATGTGTACCCATGGATGAATCGAAACATCAAGACCAAACGACAACGTAAAAACATCAACACTAAAAAAATCGGTTTTTCTTTATCCACGAGTGATTCATCGTCAGATAATGAGAATAAGATCCCCAATTCATCTAAATCACCATCTTTACAAGGATTTAATGAATTATCTGAATCTTTTTTACGTATACCACCAGTGGAACCTTCGAAGAAAGAATTATCCAGAATAGAGACCAGAAGTGCCAACAAGCACAAGAAATAGTACCTACCACCAAGAAAAGAATATTTAACTTGTCATCTAGGAACCTCAACAAACAGGAAGAAGAATTGTTATCTAGGGGGTTATCCTTTGTACCTAGCATTAAGTATGATAGCTTTGATATGCATACATGTTTAAGTAGATTCTTTAGAACATTGAAACTTAAGGCATTTTTTCAAAATAGATCTGTAGTTGTGAATGATGACACTCTACCTGCGGGCCTATCTTGTAAATCTTCATGGCTCCCCCCTGGTCCCCCTGATCCTGTAGTTACTACTTTTGAAAGATTAGTATTAAGAGATGTTAAAAACTTAGAAACTCAGAATATCAGATGTAACTCTAATATTTCTTCAGATCAGATTAAGATCATTCAGGATTTACAAAATGATCAAACTATAATTATACATAGGGCCGACAAAGGGGGTGGGATTGTCATTCAGGACTATATGGATTATCAAAGAGAAGCCCTTAGCCAATTACATGATACTACTTATTACACTGTATTATCGGAAGACCCCACTAATGCTATTAAACAAAAAGTAGACCAGTTAGTTCAATCAGCCAAGAGTGAAGAATTGATTTCATTTAAGGAATTGCGTTTCTTGACCAACAATTATCCGAGGACACCACACATATACTTTATCCCCAAAATACATAAATCTAGCACTCATCCCCCCGGTCGCCCGATTGTAGTGGGTATTGATTCAGTACTGGAACCATTATCCAAGTACCTTGATGGGTATTTGAAGAAATTTGTTCCATATGCTGAATCATATATTAGGGACTCGTCCCATTTTCTACAAATAATTGACCGATTATGTCAACAACCGCTACCTGATAACAGCATCTTGGTGACAGCTGATGTTATGGCACTGTACACAAACATCCCCCAGCAGGCAGCTATGACTGTTGTAGAATCTGCATCTTCTAAATTGGATATAACAGAGTCTAAAAAACATTTTCTTCTACAATTGGCTGAAGTGGTTATTTTTAACAACTACTTCAAGTTTGAAAATACTCTTTATTTACAAACTAAGGGGGTAGCAATGGGGGCAGCAGTTGCCCCCACTATAGCCTGCCTCTACATGTCCAACTTTGAGGAGACGTTTGTGTACAGTTCCAACCATTTCTGTCACGTAAGATGTTGTAGACGTTTTATTGATGATGTGTTTTTTGTGTGGACTGGTGGAGAGGAGGAGCTTGATGAATTTCTTATGGAAATTAATCTGAGGGACCCTAACATCAGATTTACGTATAAGAAGGATAGGGCCCGTATATCATTTCTGGACATCAGTCTTTATATTCATGATCGGGCTATCTCCACCATTCTACACAGAAAACTATCTGACCGCAATGTTCTCCTGCAGTATCAAAGCTTTCACCCTCGTTCACTTAAGAATAGCATTCCAGTGGGCCAATTTCTCCGCATACGCCGAATTTGTTCAGATGAAACTGAATTTAATAATCAAGCTAAGGATTTGTATTACAAATTTGTTGAACGTGGTTATCCTAAAAAAATTATCAAAAGAGCATGGAAGCGAGCCAAGAATTGTCACCGCTCTTGGCTTATGCGTCCAACAGAGAAGGATAATGATTCTCATACGGTGTGTGTTTTACCATTTACTAGTAAGAGTAATGCTATCAAGAAAATAATTTTAAAATATTGGCCCATTGTCCAATACCATTCTCTATTTAGGGATACTCCTAAATTTGCCTTTACCAGGGCCAGTAACTTGGGTGAAAAGCTTAGACGCAGGAGGCGACCTTATTGCAGACAAAGATTGTCAGCTCACAAACCTTGTGGTCATTGTAGCACTTGTAACTTTATATGAGGTCAACCCTTTATATTTATTCCAAATTCACAGGGTAAGAAGTTTGATCTCACTACGGGCACCAACTGTGATTCCCAGGGTGTTGTGTACTGCGTGATCTGCCCCTGCGGTTTATTGTATATTGGTCAAATCAGCAGAAAAATTAAAACTCGTATTGTTGAACATCTTAGCAACATCCGCAGGGGCAGAGAGTCCGCCCCCCTGGTGGATCACTGGTTGAGGGAGGATCATTCGTTACAAGATCTTAAATATACAGTGCTTATCCACATTGATCAATATGAAGGAGATATATGTAAACTTTGATTGCAGAAAGAACAGCGTTTCATTTATAATTGGAATACTTTATCTCCTGATGGTTTAAATTCAGAAATCGAGTGGTTAAACATGTAGGCGTATGTGTGGTGCCCTCGGATATTACGCCATTTCCGCTGCTTAAATTGCAGCATTCCAATCTGCCGGGTGTATTAGTGTGCATATGTATTTAAACCCGGAAGTTAGAGCGACTTTAGCCAGTTCCTCTTCCGGTGTCGTTCCCCGATGTAGTTTGCCTGAGAAGGTATGTTTAACAACCATTATATTGATAATAGAGAAGTCTTGATATTTGATAGATGATTGGTGAGATTCAGTTATAATATTGAATGTGTATTTGATTGATTGCTGTAATGTTTTTAATGTTAGTCTGTTTTTACCTAGACCCCTCCTGACGAAGAAAACGAAACCTGGGTCGGGGGGCCAGGCATTGAAGTAAAAAGCACTTGGCACTTTATCTAGCACTTTAAAAGCACTTCAGCACATTACATAAAAAATTATTTGCACAGTTTGTACTTTTGCACAATCCATTGACGCTGCTATTGACTTTTACTCTTGTTCCACCATGGGTACGATAAAAAATGGTCGGATCTTTTAGACATTGCGATATACTATCTAATCATATGATTAGTTGCAGCGTTATTGGAAACTGAATCATCATTTTGTTGGGAATGATAGATGTTTGATTTTAATATATTGGCTTGATAGCTAAAAACATAATAAAGAGCTGTGATTCAATAAAGAATACTATTATTTTCATCACAGAATCTTAGTGATTTTCTCCCTACTAGTATATTTATAAGGTTCAGTTCTGGCCATTTCTGTAAGGCCATTCCAAATTTTTACTCCTAGAAAGGTAAGCATGGAGTGGAAAACTCGTTTGTAGTGAAGATCTTTTGTGGATGGGAGATTTAGTAGCATCCGTTTGAGGGTTCTGTGAGAAGTAGACCATGCCATTGAGAAGAGCTGGATGAGTGGGGCTGCAGAGTTTCTGTAAAGTATGCGGTGAATGATACAAGATATTTTGAATGTTATTCATGATGAGATGTTTATCCAGTGCAATTGTTTGATGAAGGTTGTGACTGAGTCGTATTTTCTCAGGTTGAAGATTAATCTTACGGCAGTATTTTGGATGAGTTGCATTACGTGAATTAGAACAGTGTTGATTACCATGTAGATGTAGAATTAAAAGTAATGTATTCTAAAAGTTCTTGTGCCTTCAGTCGATCTTCTTCTCCAGTTTATTAATCTAAAATCATTTACCTCATGGTGTTCTATCTTAAATTGCTCTTCTGATCACAGTTGACTTGGTGGATCATACCAGACTGCTCAGTTGCTATATATCTGGGCACTAGGCCATGACAAATCTTAAATAAAAACATAACAAGTTATTTTACATGGTGTTACACTGTCCCTTTTAGAACCTCCAAAAAAATCATTCTGTAAAACTTGCATTCTGGACAACTGACAGACAGATAACCTGTTCAGTATATATACTGTAGGAGTCAAGTGTTGTTAGAATCACTCCTCTAATTACGATTTGGAGTATCACCAGCCTGGGTCTTCTGTGAAACAGTTCATGCATATAGGAGGTAAATTTATAAGAGGCATAGTTATCAACATGGGCTATCATTAAGACATGTTATTTTACCACTAATCACCATATGATTTTCGAACTGTAGCTCAGACTATGGTTTTGCCGAGACTTGATTACTGCAGTGCCCTTTATCTTGGATTAACAAAGGTTAGATGCATTGGCTACCAGTCACCTTCAGAATACAGTATAAAGCCTTAATGATTTGTCATCAGTTTCTGTATGGAAATATTCCAGAATTATTTAAAAATAACATATCTAGCTATATTCCAAAAAACATCTTTGCGTTCTGAGAATTTGGGCCTACTGAAGATGACTGTGAATCCAAGGTTGGTTGATACTGGTAAGAAGAGCTTTTGTTGTACAGGAGTTAAGTTTTGGAACTCCTTGGTAGAGCAGATATGGAATTGTTGTGAGAAGGGTATATTTAGAAAATTACTCAAAACGCAGTTATTTGTTGATGCTTTCTTTTAGACATACCTTTAGCTATTAATTTTAGCTATGATTTACTATTAATTTTTAGCCATGATTTCTAAGTTTTATTTTTATGCAAAGTTATGTTATTTTTTAGCTATGAATTTTTAAGGTTTGCTTGTATGTCTATTTTACTGTGTTCATAAAATTATATATGTATATTCTGTTAACCGTTTAGTTGTAAACGGTATAGACATTTTTTTAAATAAATAAATAAAAATATTCCGTGATACCTAGGGCTCCTTCTATCAAGCCACTCTAGCGGTTTAACGCGTGTAATACCGTGTGCTAAACCGCCGGCCGCACTAGCCGCTAACCCTTGAGCAGGTGGTAGTTTTTAGGCCAGCGTGGGGGTTAACGTGTGATGAAATGTCGCGCGCGTTAACCCCGCTAACGTGGCTTGATAAAAGGAGCCCCTAGTTACTCATTTAGTACTTGAGGTTAATAGTAAAATAACACATCTTAACGGTAGCCCACGTTGATAACATTCCCCCAAACACTGATTTCCACACATAAACTGTCTCTTATAAAATTACCTCGCACATTAAAGTATGCACAGTGCTATTAGGCCTGCCTTTGTACACGACTTTAGAGTTGGCATGTTTAGGGGAGGAGTTTAGGAGCATGGGCAGAGCTGTGATTTACATGTGTATTCTTTTTCTTTTTTAATATAAGCATGTGTGCGCACTTGCTAACATTTTGGCTTCCTGATCAGGCATAAATGTCAGCCACCTCATTCTAGGTTTTATTTCTGCATGATTTTATAAAGGGGGGAAGGAATAGATATTATGCCTGTAGTGCAATCAACAAACTCAAAATGGGAAAAAATTCCCAGTGCATTATCTAAAACCAGTGGTTCTCAAACCTGTCCTGGGGTACCCCCAGCTATTCGGGTTTTCAAGATATCCCTAATGAATATGCATGAGACAGATTTTCATAGAATGGAAGTGATAGATATCCAAATCTGTCTCATGCATATTCTTATGGGATATCCTCAAAACTCAACTGACTGGGGGTCTCCCAGAACAGGTTTGAAACCACTGATCTAAGAGATAAATCCATTTTGCAATATTTGCAGGATATAGGAAGAACTTGTAAAATATTTCTTTAGATATCTACATACCAATGATAAAACTATACAGTTTGGACCTATGATTATATCTAACCCTTCTTGAGTAAATAATAAGGACTAGATTGTTGTTATAAAGGTCCATTATTAAATGATATGCTGTATTATTGCAGACCCAGTGCTGTTTGATGATTTAAAATAGTGTACATATTATATACAGATAGGTTTTCTGTTCCTAGTGGTCTCACAATCTAACTTTTTATCTTTTGTACCTGGGGCAATGGGAGGGCTGAGTGACTTGCCCAGGGTCACAAGGAGCTGCATAAGAACATAAGAACATAAGCAGTGCCTCTGCCGGGTCAGACCATAGGTCCATCCTGCCCATCAGTCTGCTCCCGCGGCGGCCCAAACAGGTCACGACCTGTCTGAATCATCAGAAGGGGCTCCCTTGCCACCTTGGTTTCCCATTTAAGTCCTGCCTTCCTATCGAAGTCCTAGCCCTCCGGTCTTGCATATGCACGACCTGGTTGGTTTATACTCATTACCTGGTTAACTTTCTATACTTGTGTTACATCCCAGCTCCTCCCTCAGTATCCCACGATCCCTTTATCCCTCAGGAATCCGTCCAATCCCTGTTTGAATCCCTGGACCGTACTCTGCCTGATCACTTCCTCCGGCAGCGCATTCCAAGTGTCCACGACCCTCTAGGTGAAAAAAAACTTCCTTGCATTTGTTTTGAACCTATCTCCCTTCAGTTTCTCAGAATGCCCCCTCGTATTTGCTGTCCCCTTCGGTCTGAAGAATCTGTCCCTATCCACCCTCTCTATGCCCCTCATGATCTTGAAGGTCTCTATCATATCTCCCCTAAGCCTCCTTTTCTCCAGAGAGAAGAGCCCCAGCCTATCCAGCCTCTCGGCGTATGAGCAGTGTTCCAGCCCTCTTACCATTCTCGTTGCTCTCCTTTGGACTCTCTCAAGTACCGCCATGTCCTTCTTGAGGTGCGGCGACCAATACTGAACACAGTATTCCAGATGTGGACGCACCATCGCTCGATACAATGGCATGATGACTTCCCGTGTTCTGGTTGTTATGCCCTTCTTTATGATGCCCAGCATCCTGTTGGCTTTTTTCGAGGCTGCTGCGCACTGTGCAGATGGCTTCAGTGATGCATCCACCAGCACACCCAAGTCTCTCTCGAGTCTGCTGTCTCCCAACAATACCCCCCCCAAATTGTAGCTGAACAACGGGTTCTTTTTCCCTATATGCATGACCTTGCATTTGTCCACGTTGAAGCGCATTTGCCATTTGTTTGCCCAGTCTTCCAGCTTGTCCAGGTCCCTTTGTAGGTCCTCACACTCCTCCCTGGTCCTAACTCTGCCGCACAGTTTGGTATCGTCTGCGAATTTTATAACCTCACACTTTGCCTCCTTTTCCAGGTCATTGATGAATATGTTAAAGAGTAACGGCCCCAGCACTGATCCCTGTGGCACACCGCTCGTGACTCCCCGCCAGTCAGAATATTGACCCTTTACTCCGACCCTCTGCAGTCTACCCGACAACCAGTACTTGATCCATCTGTGCACATCCCCTCCCACCCCGTGGTTCCACAGCTTCTTAAGTAGCCTTTCATGTGGCACCTTGTCGAAAGCCTTTTGAAAATCGAGGTAAATGATGTCTATGGGCTCCCCATTGTCCACCCGGCTGCTTATTCCCTCAAAGAAGTACAGAAGGTTCGTTAGGCACGACCTTCCCTTACAGAATCCGTGCTGGCTTGTTCTCAGTAGGCCATTCCTCTCGATGTGCTCGCAAATGCCGTCCTTGATCATAGCTTCCACCATCTTCCCTATAATTGAAGTCAGGCTCACCGGCCTTTAGTTCCCGGGGTCACCCCTCGATCCCTTTTTGAAGATAGGTGTGACATTTGCCAATTTCCAGTCCTCTGGTACCTCACCAGTTTTCAAGGATAGGTTGCAAACATGTTGGATTGTGCCCGCTATTTCCTGTCTTAGTTCCTTCAGAACCCTTTGGTGGATCCCGTCCGGGCCCGGTGATTTGCCGCATTTTAACCTGTCTATTTGTTTGAGGACATCCTCCTTACTTACCTCTATGTGCTCTAATTTCTCAGCCTGTTCCCCACTCATGAGCTCCTCTGAGTCCGGTATATTAGATGGTTAAGGGGGGCCCGGGCGCTGACGCTGCCTCTGACGTGGTGGGGTGGGCGGAGCTTACTCTCGCCGCTACCCCCGCTGGATCGCCTGCCTGCCCGCCTCCGCCCGACTCCTCCTTGGCTCTGCCCGACTTCTCCTTGGCTCTGCCCGACTTCTCCTGTCCTCTCCCTGCTGCTCTCCTGCTTCCTCGGTCAGAGAGCAGTCGTGCTTGGCCCGCCCCTTTTAAGGGGGAGCCCGGGCGCTGACGCTGCCTCTGATGCGGTGGGGTGGGCGGAGCTTACTCTCGCCGCTACCCCCGCTGGATCACCTGCCTGCCCGCCTCCGCCCGACTCCTCCTTGGCTCTGCCCGACTTCTCCTTGGCTCTGCCCGACTTCTCCTGTCCTCTCCCTGCTGCTCTCCTGCTTCCTCGGTCAGAGAGCAGTCGCGCTTGGCCCGCCCCTTTTAAGGGGGAGCCTGGGCGCTGACGCTGCCTCTGACGCGGTGGGGTGGGCGGAGCTTACTCTCGCCGCTACCCCCGCTGGATCGCCTACCTGCCCGCCTCCACCCGACTCCTCCTTGGCTCTGCCCGACTACTCCTTGGCTCTGCCCGACTTCTCCTGTCCTCTCCCTGCAGTGGGATTTGAACCCAATTCCCCTCATTTTTGGGCTACTGTGCTAACCATTAGGTTACTCCTTCATTCCTCACAGGTAATTATTTGCCTTTTAAATAGACGGCAAATTGGCACTTCTCCTAGGACAAGCAGGATGAGTCAGCCACATATGGGTGTTGTCCCAACAGCTCCCAATTTACGGATAAGCTCTCCAATAGCTCAGAGAGATTTTTTTTTTTTTTTCTCTGAGCACGTGCAGTGCCCGGGCACCACTGGGCATGCCCGAGCCCTACCCATTTCCCCCCTGCTTCCCCCTAATCCCCAGTCTTTAGTTTCCGCCCGTTCCCATCGGTCGGATTTTTCCACAGCTCTCCATTTTTCTACAATCAAAACTTGTTCTACTTACCATCTTGAAGATGCCAGAAACATCAAAGAAATGTCCGGGCTGCAGGAAAAGGATGAGCACACTGGACCCTCACGACCTGTGCGTTCGCTGCTTGGACACAGCACACGAGGAACAGTGTTGCATGCACTGCGTCCGTCTGTCTCCACGTGCACGCAAGCTAAGGAAGAGGGCACTGAGAGACTTCATGAAGAGAAGTGAGGCCCGAGAATCTTCCTCCAGCAGCCATCCTCATCGGAGCGTAGCAGCGGGGGATCCACAGACGAATCCGGTGAGGAGCCTCCAGGACGTCCTGGCTCAGTCAACCCCCCCGACTGCAACTTGCCCGGTCGAGAAATCTCTCCTGGAGGTCCTGCATGCTGTCGCTAGCCGTTGGCCCCTTCAGGAAGCCGATCGGGGTTCGCCCTCTGCCCCCCCCCTCCTGAAGTCATCGGGAACACCATTGGCCTCTGCCCGAACGGGCACATCGCTGGAGGCGCCTCCCGGTCTCGCACTTACCCCCACGTGTGGACCGGAAGAGAAGTCATCTCCCTGCTCCTCCACAGCCCGATCCAGCGTGAAGCCACGCCCCCCAGCAACGAGGGAGCAGCAAATGGAAAGGGAGCCCGGGGAGAAACCAGCCTGCAGGCAGCCACGCCTCCCACCAATGGAGGAGCAGCCAGCTACCGGCCTAACACGCCCCCTAGCAACGGAGGAGCCAATCCCCGATCGGCCATGCCTCCAAGCAGCAGAAGATCGCCGCCCAGGTCCGCCCCTCCTGCACAACCAGCCAACCAGCAGCCAGACCCGCCTCCCTGAAGAGAGAACTCGTCGGGGAACCCCTCCTGACATCAGCAGGCAGGGAGATTGCAGGGGCACGCCTCCCCGATCAACTCAGGATGCCGGCTCAGCTACAAGCAGTCTGAGAACGGGGCACAACGAGGCACGCTGCAGGGAGAGGAATCGGCACTCCCCCCACCAGCACACTCGGCATCGGGATGCTTCCCGATCTCCCCGGGGGGAGCCCTTTCGCCGCCACCACCATCAGCGCAGCCGCAGCAGGGGTGACAGAAGGCACAATCACCACTCCCCTGCAGGACACAGATCCAGAGGGAGAGGCAGCAGTTGACCATACAGCACACCATCTCCCTCCAGCCCTTCTGCATCCTCACCACCGACCAAGCGACGCAAGGACTGCACGGAGGGAATGCCCCACCTGGAGCGTCAGATGACCGGCCAGGGGGTCGAGCGTCAGACGACCGGCCAGGGGGTTGACCATCAACAACTGGTCCAGCTTCTGACCCAGCTTCTCGCTCAGCAGGGGACCCCCCAGACACTGCAGCAGCCCAGCACCCAGATGAGCAGCGCCCAAGCTCTACAAGTTAACAGAGCCGCTGACATCGACACGGGGGACGAATCCGACGACAGCTTCTTGAGCGCCTACAACTCGGACCGATCCCCTGCGCCATCTCAAACACAGACGACAGCGAAGCCCCCGGCACAAGCACCGGAGGACCTAGCCTATCCCAAGTTTATCCAGAAACTCGCTGCCCTCCTTGGGATCCATGTGGGGGGACCACCAGAACCCACGCCAGAGGATGACGGCCTCCTGCAATCACTGGACTATCCCAAACAGCCAGTAGCGATCCCAGTTCATACGAACCTCCTTGACTGCAGAGACAAGATTTGGCGGAACCCCTCCTCAGGGCCTCCCACATCTAAGAAACTGAGCGCGAAGTACCAGGTCCTCCCGGTCCCAGGATTTGACAAACCGCAGCTGCCACACAACTCCATCGTGGTAGCCTCAGCGCTCAAGAGACACAAGACGACGCGATCGGCCTCTAACGGTCCGCCTGTGAAGGACCTGAAAACCCTAGATTCCATGGGGAGAAAGACCTTCGAGGGCGCGATGCTTAACGCACGAATCGCCGCACACCAGTTCCAGATGATGCTGTACCAGGAGGCCATACAAAAAAAGATAAAACAGGCTCTACAGCTCGCCTCCCAGCCGGTACAGGACTCTCTCTCATCCCTCCTCCATGACCAAGGGGAATGCAACAAGCACCTCTTCAAGGCGGTTTTTGACATCTTCGAGACATCCAGCCGCATCGGGGGAACGGCTATCCTAGCACGGCGCTTGGCCTGGATCCGTGCATCGGCGCTCCGCGAGGACCTCCACGAGCCCCTTGCGGATGCCCCATGCACAGGAGAACACCTGTTTGGCGACAAGGTCAAAGAGACAGTCGACAGCATTAAAAACGACTGCACCACCCTTCAAACCCTCGCTTCTGACGGCCTAGAACGTTGGGCCCCTCCACGAAGACAGCAAAGGAATCGCAAGCCCTTCACTGCCAACAGACGCCACTCCGCAGCACCACGCTGGCAGCAGTCTGGGAACCTACGCTCCCAGCCATATAGAAACTCCTATGTGGACAAGCATCGCCCAAGGGACAGGGGCAATGAAAGGCAGACTGCCCCCCCAAAGCTAAAGCAGAATCTTTGACTACCCCCCGAACCAGCAGGGGCCAGTGGGGGGCAGGATCAGATTGTTTGTGAGTGCCTGGTCCAGAACCACCACCGACCAGTGGGTCCTCAACATCATCAAACGGAGATACCGCATACGGTTCAACTCCCGCCCTCCAGAAAAACCACCGCAGCGGGCGGGGCACCCAACTTCAGACGAGCCTGTTCTTCTGCGACTAGCAGAGGACCTGCTTCGGGCAGATGCAATAGAGGCGGTGCCACTAGAGGAGATCAACATGGGGTTTTACTCAAGGTATTTTCTCGTGCCAAAGAAGGACAAGGGCAAATGCCCAATCCTGGACCTCCGTCATCTCAACAAGTGCATACACAAGGAACGCTTCCGGATGCACTCCCTGGGCACAGTCCTGCCCCTGATACAGCCCAACGACTGGCTAGCCTCGCTGGACCTACAGGACGCCTACACTCATGTGACTATCCATCCAGCTCACAGGAAGTATCTTCGCTTCAAGATCAAAGAGAGACACTTCCAATACAAAGCCCTACCCTTTGGACTCTCGACAGCCCCAAGAGTGTTCACAAAGTGCGTGGCCGTGGCAGCGGCACATCTTCGCCTGCAGGGAATATGCGTCCTTCCCTATCTCGACGACTGGCTGATAGTGGCCCGCTCATCAGGGGAGGTCCATGCAGCCCTGACAACCACCATAACCCTCCTCCAAGAACTGGGGTTCCTCATCAACTACAAAAAATCCCACCTGATACCCACCCAGAGGATATCATTCATCGGGGCAGTCATCAATACCACACAGACCAAGGCCTTTCTACCGGACGGCTGGATCGACACCTTGACATCCCTGGCCCAGCGCATCTCTGCCAGCAGCTCATCATCAGCACGCTCCTTTCTGCGTCTCCTGGGCCACATGGCGGCCGCAGTCTTTGTTATCCAACACACCAAACTACACATGAGACCCCTGCAATGGCACTTCAGACGTCACTGGAACCAGCATACCCAACCACTGACCACCAAGATTCCCATTCGCCGACCCATACACAAGACGCTGCAGTGGTGGATGTCCCGAGAAAATTTAGCGAAGGGGAAACCATTCAGACCACCACCCCACCAGCTGGTGGTCACCACGGATGCCTCCAAACATGGATGGAGGGCACACCTTCTCCATCTTTGCACAGGAGACACATGGTCTGCCCAGGTGTCCTCACTCCATATCAACCTACTGGAGCTCAGGGCCATAGGGAATGCCCTCAAAACCTTCAATCAATGGGTGACAGGCAGGACAGTCCTCATCCAAACAGACAACCAGGTGGCCATGTACTACATCAACAAGCAGGGGGGCACAGGGTCAGCCTCGCTCTGCAAGGAAGCCTGCCGCATTTGGGAGTTCGCCATCGCCATTCAGTGCCCCATCCAGGCAACCTACCTCCCGGGGGAGCAGAACAACCTGGCCGACAGTCTCAGCCGCCAGCTGGACCCCTACGAGTGGTCTCTCAACCCAGCGGTGACGAAGAAGATCTTCAGCACCTGGGGCACACCGAGCATCGACCTGTTTGCGACAGAACTGAACACAAAATGCACGATCTTTTGCTCAAAGAGACCGACCCAGCGCCGTCTCAGTCCCGACGGCCTGTCCCTGAGTTGGAACCACGGACTCTTATACGCCTATCCACCAACACCTCTCATACCCAAAGTCCTGCAGAAGATCCTCCAGGACAGAGCAACGGTGATCATGATTGCCCCGTTCTGGCCCCGGCAACCATGGTTCCCGTTCCTGCAACGGATAGCAGTTCACCCACCTCTCCGCCTCCCGATCAGTGCAGATCTCATAACACAACACGGGAGCGCCACCCTCCATCACAACCTGCGCTCCCTAGCCCTGACCGCATGGATGTTGAGAGGATGAACCTACCACAAGACGTGGAGCACATTCTCATGGCAGCCAGAAGACCTTCGACCCGAAAATGCTACGGATTGAAATGGAGAAGGTTCCACCACTGGTGCACGAACACACAGCGAGACCCTTACAACTGCCCCATACCGGACATCCTGCAGTACCTACTAAGCCTATCTCAGATGGGCCTAAAACCTACTTCCATCAAGGTCCACCTAAGCGCGATCGCGGCGTACCACGCTGGCTTGGACAACTCACCGGTGTCGGGACACCCGGTATTCGCAAGATTCATGAAGGGACTGTCCAATCTGCACCCACCGGTCAGACCACCACCGCCCAGATGGGACCTGAACTTGGTGCTGCATCAGCTCACCCTCGATCCCTTCAAACCCTTGGGGGAGGCAGACCCCAGATTCCTGGCTTGGAAAACCCTCTTCCTGACCGCCATTGCATCGGCCGGACATATCAGCGAGATCCAGGCCCTGGTCCATCACCCCCCCTACACACTGTTCCATGAGGACAGGGTGGTGCTCAGAACTCACCCCCGATTCTTGCCGAAGGTGGCGTCAGCGTTCCACATCAACCAGTCTATCATCCTCCCCGCACTCTACATTCACCCACAGGGGGGCTCGCAGCTACTACAGCGACACCCCTTGGACTGTGTACGGACCCTGACCATCTACATTAACAGGACACAACAGACCAGACAAGCCTCACAACTGTTCGTCTCCTACGACCATAACAGGCTAGGACGGCCAGTCACCAAACGCACGCTCTCGCGCTGGATATCCCAGTGCATCTCTTTCACCTACAGGAGAGCGCAGCGGGAACCGCCAGTGGGAGCCCACGCCCACCAGCTCAGAGCCGTAGCCACCACTCTGGCTCATCTACACCATACACCAATAGAGGACATCTGCAATGCAGCCATTTGGTCCTCCTTGCACACCTTTACCAAGCACTACTGCCTCGACATAGCATTCCACACCCCGAATGCATTCGGCCAAACAGTCTTGCAAGCGGCCCTCCCCTCCCGGGAGGGATACCAACCACTACCACTGCCTTGACAAGCACTGATCAAGTAGGGGGGCACAGATATTGATTAAGTGCCAGCCAGTACTACATGTCTAGACTAGAGGTTCAATATGCAAGTACTAATTGTTACACGCAATTACGAATTGTTACCGTTTATATGCTATTACGAATTGTTACTGTTGACCAGTTACTTTTTCTCACTGTTCCTTGACGGTTATTGACCAGTTGCACTGTTCGGCAAGTATTATTGCCCAGTTAACACAGCACTTTATTAAAGAAACCTGTTTGCACAACTGAGCCTGCTTTGCCTGATTACCCTGCCTGGCTCGGCCTCCACAGCCAGGCGAGGGATGCACAGAGCGCTAAATCGCAGGTCCATTCGGTACATCCCTCGGCTAGGGAGTCACCCATATGTGGCTGACTCATCCTGCTTGTCCTAGGAGAAAGTGTAGTTACTTACCTGTAACGTAGGTTCTCCGTGGACAGCAGGATAGTCAGCCACACAACCCACCCGCCTCCCCATATGGCCGACCCGGCCACAGCTAGGAACATCCTGGGGATTAGGGGGAAGCAGGGGGGAAATGGGTAGGGCTCGGGCATGCCCAATGGTGCCCGGGCACTGCACGTGCTCAGAGAAAAAAAAAAAATCTCTCTGAGCTATTGGAGAGCTTATCCGTAAATTGGGAGCTGTTGGGACAACACCCATATGTGGCTGACTATCCTGCTGTCCACGGAGAACCTACGTTACAGGTAAGTAACTACACTTTTTATGCCCTTCAGACATATGCAGCTTTTCATAACCTCTTACAGTTCAGCCACCAGACCTGTCCAGCCATACACATTTCTAAAGGATTTAGGGGAGATAAAGCAGCTTTCTTCATCTTTCAGCACATATTGGGATTGGGTGATGGTTAGTGGAGAGCTAGGAGAAAAATATTTGGTTCGATATTTAAATACAGTGGTCAGTGTTTCTTTCAAGCCCGGCTGTGGCATTTAAATCTATTCTGTGTATTCAGCACTGCTGTCTGGATAATGAATGTTGCTGAATATATGTGGACAGCAGTGATTGCCTGGCTCTACAGATAGCTGGTGAAATTCAGATGCAATTCATGTAACGATGTGGTTTAAGTTAAGACAGCCTCATTGCTATCTAGATTGTGTCGAGACCGTCTAAGAATTTTCAGTGACACTAACCCCTGGATTCTTTATGTGGTGTGCTTCCAGGATGCACACACAAATAATTTGGTTAATAAGTTCCGAACCTAGTGGTATAGTCAGAAGGGAAGATGGCACCCGGGGCGGAGGACACCATCCCTCCCCTAGCAATGGGAGGGGGAGGGGGTGTCTCTAACTGCACTTCCCTCCTCTCAGGTGCTTGGTAAATCTCTCTGTTCTTTATTAGCAGTGAGCAGGAACATCTACCTGTTGCTCACACCAGCTTGAGCCATCCCTCTGATGTAAATTCCTTTCCCATGAACAGGAAGTTACATCAGAGGAAGGCTCAGGGCTCATTACTGATGAAGAATAGAAGGAAGTATCAGAGAGAGGGTGTGCAGTTAAGATGCCCCCCCCCCATTACCGAGGGGGGATTGCACTATCCGCCCCTATTGATGGGGGAGGGGGCGGGAAGAGAAGAAATGCCTTGAGTTTTCAGCTGGCAGGGCTTGGGGTTCCCTGCTAGTCACATAGCTGCTATGCTGCTGTTGAGTGGTACCCATGCTAAGATCACACCTTGGTCGTTTTGCCTCCCCCCATCCCTTTTTATGCTACTGTCTGGACCATCAATAATTGGGTGTATCAACCAGTTATTGAAGTTAATTGGCTCTCATTAAAATTTGTGCACACATCTGGATGTGTGCTTGTTCTATAAGGTATGGTACCTAACTCGCATGGTGCATATCTCAAAAGGAGGTGTGGTCACGGTCATATGGGAGGATTCTGAAAAGCTGTACACTGAATTTCAGAATGCTGCCTAATGTGACTAACTTGGATGCCAGCATTTACATCAGGTTTCAGCAGGCATAAGTCCAGTGCCCAAAAGTTAAACATAGAATCCAAAAGTTAGGCACAGAATGATATTCTATTTAAGGTACACACCCTTTATAGAATAACGCTTAGCACAGAATTTTGAGGCACACAAGTTTTGGCACTGCTTATTCCCTCGTATGTGGATAGTGGCTGCCACTCTACAAATAGGGTGAGTACTTTTGAATATTCAATTTTGTTTGACTCTGATTTGTTTACCTAATTAGAGGGAGTTTCTTCTAAGGTAGAATAAATAATTTATAACATTTTATTGAAGGAATCAAATAAATATACAATAAGATAATACAATAAGATATTCATTACAATTATATTCACAATTCGAATTTTTCCATACATATTTCTATCATTCCTCCAAAATATATTTCCATATGACCTGTTTCATACCTCTATGCACTTCCCCTATTCCCTTCCCCCCTTCCCCCTTCCCCCATTATTTAATAGTTAGTCTGTTTCAGCTTTGCATCTTGTTGGTTAAACTTTGCATCTTATAGAATTCTCAGGAAGAGAACTGAGAGGAAGATTCTCAAAACTTATTGTGCCATTAACGATGGTCACTAAACCTGTTCCAGCCAGTATAGCATGCATGTATTTTAGTGGCTGATCATCACAATGACTTGCTGTGGTCTTTTCTAAGCTTTCTAGCAGTCTCTAACTCTGCCATGCAAATGTAGTACCATGAGGTCATTAATATTAAAATGGCAGTAAAATGGACTCAACAATATTCAAAGGAGTACTTCAGGCGATTCTCTATCATTGTTGTGTGATTCCCCAAGCGTGGTGCCGGCTTTTGGTGAACAAAAATCACCGACTCAAGCATGTGTTTCTGACTGTGGCTTATGATAAAATTCAACATAAAAAAATTACAAGAAGCCTGTGAATTTTAGTCATTTGTGAGCTGCGCATGTTTTGTGCTACAATAGCGGGCAGCATGATGAATGGTGATTCTTATCCTGGCGCTTTCCACGTTGTCCCGATGAGAAGATATGTGTTGAGACTTGAAGATGATGATGGTGGTGTTGCTTTTTCTGGCACCTGTACATATGCCTCTTTTCGTGATGTATTCTGCACATGTGCAGTATCTTTAAATAAGGTTATTCAACAGCCAAACAGTATATGCCTGATAGACTTTCTCATGCTCTTTGAAGAGATCTTTGGAGCAGAGCCAGCAGTAATAATGAGAGTTGGCCTTCTATAGTGTTACATTTCCACAACAGAACTAGTTCAGTAGCTACAAATATTTACATTGTCTTCACGTTCCAGCCTCTCTTACTGAACAGAGAACATTATTGAATCATGCCTTATTATCTTCAAGGACTCAATGTGCAGAGCACTGGTATTTACTCCTCCTTGTCCTTCAGGATCACCATCAGATCACGTTTTCGGGATACCATGAAGGAATATGCATCAGAGTGATTTGCATACCATGAGACTAGCAAACAAGCAAATCTCATCTGTGTATGTTCCTTAAAGGTATCCTAAAAGCTGTTGGTGGCCCCGGAGGACTGGGAGTGAAGACCAAAGGGGCAATACTATAACTGCCATAAGAACATAAAAATAGCCTTACTGGGTCAGACCAATGGTCCATCAAGCCCAGTAGCCCATCCAGGTCACTAGTACCTGGCCAAAACCCAAGGAGTAGCAATATTCCATGCTACCGATCCAGGGCAAGCAGTGGCTTCCCCCATGTCTTTCTCAATAACAGACTATGGACTTTTCCTCCAGGAACTTGTCCAAACCTTTCTTAAAATCAGCTACGCTATCCACTCTTACCATATCCTCTGGCAACGTGTTCCAGAGTTTAACTATTCTCTGAGTGAATGGTTTTAAAAGTATTTCCCTGTAACTTCATTGAGTGTCCCCTAGTCTTTGTAATTTTTGACGGAGTGAAAAATCGATCCACTTGTACCCGTTCTACTCCACTCAGGATTTTGTAGACTTCAATCATATCTCCCCTCAGCTGTCTCTTTTCCAAGCTGAAGAGCCCTAACCTTTTTAATCTTTCCTCATAAGAGAGGAGTTCCATCCCGTTTATCATCTTGGTTGCTCTTCTTTGAACCTTTTCTAGCGCCACTATATCTTTCTTGAGATAAGATGATGCCGTGTGCTGAGTGCTAATGCTATTATGACATCTTGGCACCAAGATGCCATTATAGAATGCAAGTGGAAGTCAGCATCAACATGCCTATATTTTGGTACATCCATGTATGTCTTATCAGCGGCAGGCATAAATGGGTGTGCAACTAGATAAACTCTGCTTAAATTATTGCAAGGGCTAAGAAGCTCAGCAATATCACTCTAGTAGCTCAAAATGTCATTGATGCCTAAGCTTTTGTACCAAATCACCAGTCATAAGGCAATCTAATTTTTAATTTCCTTAGTTTAAATACTATATCTAAAATATGAAGACTTAGCACTTAAATATAGAGGAAAATAATGCTTAATCATAAGTAGTAGTATTAATAGAAGCTTGAGAACTTAAAAGGCTTGAAAGCCCATCAGTAGCTTCAGGATGGAAACTGTTTTGCTGACATGTTTCATCCTCTTCCTCAATATGCAGTCACCACCTCTTCACCATGTTATTTCCTCATTTTGTCCCCCTTTTACTAAGCCATTTAGTACAGGCCGAAGCCCTTTAAATCTGTGCGGACTTCGGTGCAATTGCTGTGCGGCACTCACTAGTAAAAGTTTACTAGTGCGGCAGTTTAGTAAAAGAGGGCCTTTTGCTCTTACAATGATTTAAGTAGCTTTTAGCTATTTGTATGTATATCTGTATACTCTGCTCTTTTTTTTGGTGCTCTTTCCCCCCAATTCTTAAAATTTGCCTAAAGTTAGGCACCTACATTGGATTAATCTGTGCCGATAATTGCCACTTAACACCTCAAAATTGGCATTGATTTAACATGATTGAAAGTTAGGCACCTAACTTGCAAAGCGTTATTCTGTAAAAAGTAGGTGCCACTGCCTAGTCTAATGTGCATAGTTAAAAGTGGACATGGTTAGTGGCAAATCATGAGTGTGTTTTTTAGTTAGACAACATTTTTTTTTACTTAGGTGCAGTTGTGAGTTAAAACCATACCAAACCACACCGTACATTTTCTTCTATACCGCAAGTTTTGACAAGGATTCAATGCGGTTTATGACAAGATTTCTAATTAGTGGTCATGAATAATGAATTACAGGTTTGAAGAAGTAGAAATGTGTTTGCATTTTGAGTTATAGGTTTGAAGAGAAGAGATGAGTTTTTAGCATTCTCCTAAAGTTGTAATATGGACACTGTGGAAGGGGGGGGGAGGCAGACTTCACCAGGCCATCTTGGTGGGGGCGCTGGCACCTCTCCACCCCATGCCATGCTCGTGCCCTCCCTTTCCATCCCCTGTACCTCTTTAAATCTTCACCAGCATGAGCAACTTCTATGGCCTACTGCTGGTGCCGGCCTGGCTTCCCTCTGAAATCACTTCCGAGTCCCGAGACCAGGAAGTGATGTCAGAGGGAAAGCCAATGCTGGCATGAGAAGCTGCTCACACTGATAAAAATTTAAAGAGGTATAGAGAGAAAGGAGGGCATGAGTGTGGCATGTGGGTCAGGGAAGGTGCAGAGGTGTGAAAGGAGCATGGGACAGAAAGAAGGGCATGGGACGTGCCACCGCCCCAGGCGCCTTCTATCCTCGCTATGCCACTGAATATGATATAGTATTAGAGAGGTATGATAGTACAACCTCCCCTTCACCAACTTCTATACGCAGAATATTTCTACTTCTTACCGGCCCTCAGAAGTGCCACCAAATGTTCAACAACTTTCATAACATTTGGCTTTATGCACTCATTCGTCACCGGGTCGTTTTTTATAGCAATATATGCAGGTTATATAAATAACTAATTAAATAGTTTAATAGTTTAATAATAATCAGAGTGGTACTTAGCTTGGGCAGTAGGTGCAGAGGTATAGTAACGCCGACATGTTTCACCCATCGGGGTTTCCTCAAGGCAATAATCCCTACAATGCAAAGCTAAGAGGTAGGCATATGGTATGCATAAATACAGTGTGCCTAAAAGTTAGGCAGCCTAGTGACACCTAAGGTCGCTTAGACAGCACTTAGTGTGATTCTGTACAGCAGGGCTGCCCAAGTCCGGTGTTCGAGATCTACTGGCTGGCCAGGTTTTCTGGATATCCACAATGAATATGCATGAGAGAGATTTGCCTGCACTGCCTTCTTGGTATGCAAATCTCTCTCATGCATGTTCATTGTGGATATCCAGAAAACCTGGCCTGCCAGTAGATCTCAAGGACCAGACTTGGGCAGCCCTGCTATACAGTATACCTAAATTTTATAGAATCGCACTTAGCACCACAGTTGTCAACACTGATGATTTAGGCCAGTGGTTCCCAACCCTGTCCTGGAGGACCACCAGGCCAGTCAGGTTTTCAGGATAGCCCTAATGAATATGCATGGAGCAGAGTTGCATGCCATTATATGCAGATCTCGCTCATGTATATTCATTAGGGCTATCCTGAAAACCCGACTGGCCTGGTGGTCTCCAGGACTGGGTTGGGAACCAATGATTTAGGCGACATATATAGAATTGAGGCCTTTGAGCCTAACTTATAGTAGAAACATGGCTATGCCCCTCCCATGCTTCACCCATTTATATACCCCCTTGCAGTTATGCACTTATGCAATTTGAGTCCCTGGTTATAGAATTGTCTTGAAGGTAGGGTGATCAGGTTAATTGCTCAGATACAGAGGCTAGTTGCTGATAAACACGCTTGAGTATGACGACTGTTGCTTTTTCAGGCGTTGCAGCCATGTTTTCATCTGTGAGCAGTAAGGATCCCAACCTACTCCAGATCAGCTATCCCAGGCTGATTAGTCCTGTTTTTACCTTATTTCATGCAGCCATTTGTAGTTTTCTGAGGGAAAAATCCATGTGTGCTATACAACAAAACCAGGACTGGATCAGCCTGTGGTTGACCTGGGAACTTTACTATTCGCAGCCAAAACTGGTGCCTATCAGGAAACTTGGATCTTCCTTAGAGCAGTGCACATTATTTGCTAGTGGGCCAGCTTCAAAGATGTCTTTCATGGAGCAACACAGCGCCAATCTGGCGCTCAGCCAGGAGTGAATGCTTTTCATGAGCGAATGCTTATTTAAGAAAAGAAAAAAGCTGCTTGCTAGTCAGTTGGTTTCAGGATCTTGTTTCTCTGCTTCTGGGGTCATCCATCATGTGTCTGGCACAGCTGCAACTGGTAACGTTGACTTGTCTTCCTCCCCTTCACCCCGTTCTACTGAGAGGAGCAAGTAAGTCAACATTATTTGTTTTATTGCCGAGCTCATGGATGTTTTTGTTCTAAATGTACACATACAGTAACAGATGAATATTGAATGGCTGCAAGAGTCATAGGTTCCAGAGCGACAAAAATACTTATGCCAGTTATAACTTGTACTTTTTCCAGTTTCCTGAATCTTGCACTTTCAAAACAACATTGTACAGTTCTTGATGGAGAAGTTTTCCTGGTGTGATTTTTTTTTTATTTTTTTTTTACTGGAGTTGTTTTCCCTCCCTGAAATTTAAGCCCTTTGAGAAAGAATGTGCTTTTTCAAAATTGCACATGCAAACTGACTGGCAGGATTTTTGAATTTTTATGTTTTACTGCTATTGCCAAGGATTTGGATCTGGTAGATCTGAATGTCTCTTTCAATGTAGCTGACAGTGCACATGGTGCTAACATATATCCCAAACATCTGTGGGTTATAAGAAACTAAATTGAGACTCTTCCATTTCACTACTCTGCTACAAAATGAGAGAAGTGGAGGGGCATAATAAAAAACAACAACATCTAAGTCCCCTTTTGGCTTAAGCCCCTAAATGCTGAAAGTAGCAGCAGGGAAAATGTCCATTCTCAAAAAAACACATCCAAAATGAGGTGTTTTTTTTTTTTTTTTTTTTTGAATGGCCTACCTCTACATTCGAGAAATCACAAAAAGGCAGAATAGTCAAAAGGTTCAGGTAGAGGTAACATACCCCCACCCGCACACCATCACAGGGCACCCGATGTGTGCAATAAATCAAAGGTGAAAAATATCACAAATCAAATAATTAAATAAATAAACTGCAGTGAAAACGAAGTGAAACCTCAGAGTGGCCCCAGCCTGAACCAAGTCAGCCGACTCCCCAACAAAAATCAAAAATGCCAAACTTAGCTGAAAGATGTCAACAACTCTGAAGCGCCAAAATCACAACGCTACCTCTACATTCAGCAGTTTAATCGCCCAGACCACCACAACGTCTACAATTAAAACATATTCCCAACCAAAAAATCACCAAGTCCCAAACCCAGATCTTTTAGGCGAAGGGGTAAATTGCATCTAGTGCCTGTCTTCAATCCAGTTCTCTGGTCACCCATTCAAATAATTCAATAAGATTCATTTGTAAAACCAAGTTGTCTTGGATCTTGTAACCCATTAGGGTTTAGGAAATCCACTATCCTTTCCTTAAGCAATGCTTCTATTATTTTTCCAATAACCAAAGTGAGGTTTACCAGGCTGAAATTTTCCGCTCCATCTCTGTTACCACTTTTGTAAAGAGGAACCACATCTGCTCTTCTCAGCTTTTTGCCCCCTGCCCCATTCCCCCATCCTTGCTAGGTGCCATCAACTCATGTTTGAGTCCTAGCGACCTGATAATGATATCAAGTTTTCATGGCAGAATACAGAAATAGATTACCAGACCTTTCTTCTTCTCGGTATAAATTTGATGTTGTTACCATTGTCACATCAGACGCAATCCTTCACCTCTGACACTGCCCATCTGTGCTGCCCAGATGGGTGGTACATCGTTAGTCTGACATCTCCACTGAAACCTGTCCACCTTGGGAGGCCCTGCTGGTAGTGAAACTACAGACGGCATAGTTTTTAGCATCTCAGATGCACGCAAGCCCAAGTGGCATGACAAGCCCATGTACCGTTCCATAAAAAACAAGTATTTTCATTAAGAAACCCCACAACCCTCAAACATACCAGCAGCAACCCATACATGCCAATCCACACATCAAGCATACGACATCCAACGCAAACACTCTACCCAAACATAACCCCCCTAGGAGTCCGGTACCCCTCTCCTCCCCCCATTGGAGTACAGATAAGAAAGCATTGGTGCTACGAAAATACTATGGGGCTCATAATCAAAAGAGAAAAACATCCAAAAACCAGCATAAGTCGGCACTTGGATGAACATTTCTCAAAAACGTCCAAGTGCCGATAATAAAAACGGGTTTTGGATGTATTTCTAAACGACCTAGGCCTTCATAGTGCCGCTGAACGACCAAAGCTAAATGGGGCGTTTCGGGAGGCGTGTTGAGGGCGGGAGTTGAGTGGGACGTGGGCTGGCTTACACTTAGTCGTACAGCATTTATAACTGAAAGTTTTACAACAGAGCCTAGACGGAACTTGGACGTTGTGACTTAGACCATGTAAAACATGGTCTAAGTCACAAAAACCCACCTAAACTCACCAGATAAGCACTGCAAATACATAAAATAGACCCCCCACATACTACCCCAGTGATCACCAACCCCCCCACCTCAATAAAAATTGTAATCATAACTTTAAAATTCAGCCTCCAGACCATCATCACCTGGCCACCTGGCATAGGAAAGCCTAGTCGTCCAGCCCAAAGGCAGCTTAATTTGTCTTGGGGGTGGGTTAGGGACTCATGGAGAGGAGGACCCATGCCCATAAGCCCCTGTAATCACTGCATTGATCCTTAAACATGTGCACTCCCCTATACACCCCCAAAACCCTTTTGTACTGGCATATAAGTGGCTCCTGCAGCCATAAGGACTATTGGGGTGGTAGATAATTGGGTCTAGGGGATTCTGGAGGTGGTTTGGTGGGCTCATCATGATCTATAAGAGAGCTGTAGGGAGGAGAAGACATGGCATCCTTTTTGTGAAGTTCACAACAGTGCCCTGTAAGGTACCCCACTATTTAGGTGGCATGTCTGGGTGTGCAGTCCATCACTTTGCAGACCCCTCCCACGTCCAACAGGGCTTGTTCTAGGTGTTTTGGATTTGGACAGAAAGTTGGACGAAAATGTGGTATAAAGATAGACGATTTATTGGCTTGGACGATCAGATTGGCAGGATGTATAATTAGACGATTTTCGAAACGAAAAAAAAGTTGGACGTATCTTTTGAAAATGTGTCTTAGGCTGTTTTTTTACTTTGGATGTAAACGGACTTAGATGTCCCTTTCAATTATTCCCCTCTATGGCTGTTGGTCTAGTCTGGAGCTGTTTTAGTTCCGGCTGGTGGGGATCTGGATTGGTTCGCTGTTTGTATTTTTGCTGGACTCTGACCTCCTCCTTGTTGGACCGGCTATTTGGGGAGGTTTGTCTCTGCTAAATATTCCATTGTTATTCTTGTTCCATTGTTATTATTGTTCTTTTGTTGCTTGTGACTTCATGCCTGGGCCATGGGCCATTTGCCATTTTCAATAAAAATATATTTAAAAAAGAAACAAAAGAAAAGAAAAGAAACAAGTACACTAAGTCAGAGCAGAAATTGTCACAGATGATATTTACAGAAAACTGGGGGTAGTTTAGAACCCTACTATGGGCTTTTGGTGTCAGGGTATTCCGAAAAGGTTTCTATATTGTTGAAATTTTAACCCCTTAACTGTTGTAGGTCTTATACATCTTATTGAGAAACACCATTTCTGTATGTTAGGAGCATCTGTTGTTAACCAGGGGGATAATGTGGATTTCTTAGTTATTAAAATTGCAAATTTCAGAAAACTCCTAACTCCTTTGGAAGCCTGAAAAGAGATAGCGAGAAACCTAACACAGCCAGAATATTTAGTATGTCTTAAAAGTTGCATTGTTCCTTTTTTAGAATTTTTATTTGCTCTTAATATTGATTTTTCTAAGTTATGTGTACTAGGAGATTTTAATATTTCTCTGCCACCTGAAAAGCTAGAGACAGAATATTTCAATTATGATATTTTCATATTTTGTCAGGTCTAAGTTTGACAATTAGTGAAGGAAAAGACTCACATAGCAGATAATGTTTTGGATCTTATCTTCCTTTCTGACAAATTATCATCAATGTTAATAGATGGAGTGAAAATTGAAACGATTCCCTGGACGGATCATTCGCTTTTGCTATTTACACTTGTTGATCTTGTAAAACAACCCTAACCTGAAACGCTTCTCTGGACGGATCATTCGCCTTTGCTATTTACACTTGTAAAACAACCCTAACCCAGGAGTAAGGTTTTGGTAAGACCTAGGTTTGAACTATCTTTGTTAGCAAAAGCTCAGTTGCCGATGTTGCAAGTTGATGGTAACAGAACTATATGTGATGATATAGAGATTTGGCGATCCTCTTTCCATTAAGCATCAGCCCCCTCTCCCTCTCATCCAGCATCTGTCCCCTTTCTCCTCCTCATCCAACATCGGTCTCCTCTCTCTCCCCTCTTCTGCCCAGCATCTGCCCTTCTCTCTCTCTCTTTCCCCCTTTCTGCCCAGCATCTACAGTATCCATCTCTATTTCTTCCCCTTCCATCCAGCATCAGCCCCATCTCCTTTTCTCTTTCTTCCCTTCCATCTAGCCCCCTCTCTCTCATTCTTACATCCAGCACTTCCATTCAGTGCCTGCTTCCTATCTCCTTCTTGTTACATCTTCTCTCTCTTCCTAGGCCATCCAGCTTGTCTGTCCCCCTTCACCTTCCATCTAGAGTCTGCCTTCTCTCACCTTCTACATCCAGCGTTTTGCCGCTGCTGCTGTTTCTCCAGACTAACGGCAGCAACAGCAGCAGCAAAACAAAGACAAAGCCTTTGCAGAGCTGCTTGTTTCATCCTCACAGCTGCTGATCCCGCGCCCTCTGACATCAGTTCCAGTTCTGGAACAGAGCCGTCAACCACGAGGATGAAGAAAATGGCCCCACAAAGGCTTTGTCTTTGTTTTGCTGCCACTGAAAAATAGTAGCAGTGAGATATGGTGAAATTGTTGTTTTTTGGGGGGTGGGGGTGCCTTGGCACCTTTGGCTCCCCCCCCCCCATTCTGATGCCTATTCCTGGGCTTTCTGTGGAATGTACAATCATGGCTGCCAAGTCTGGTCACTGGACATTGTTCCCTGTAAGCTGAGTAGGAGTCCTCCAACTGCATTGCTGCCAGTCGAGAGTGATGCTTCAATATTATATTTTCAATTGCTAGGGACAGGCAGGTGTCCTGGAATCTTGCAGAGCTTACCTGTCCCTCACTACTGAAAATGTGATAGTGAAACAGTAGCTTCAACTGGCAGGACTGTAGCTGGAGGATTCCTGCTCAGCTTAAAGGGAACAGTGTCACTGGGTATTGCCTTGTGTAAAGGCTAAGTCTTCCTTACTAGGGTTACCAAATGTCCAGGAAAACCCAGAAATGTTCTCTTTTTAGAGGACTGTCCAGGGGCCCAGGGGGATTTCTGTACAGTTTGTCTGGGTTTTAGAAGGCCCCGAGCTTAGGGATCGCATCTAGAAGACCTCCAAGCACCACGTCACATCCACAAATGCTCAGAGGCCCTCCAGATGCGATCCCTAAGCTCGGGGAAGAAGAAACAAAATTTTTGTGTGGGTGGGGCTCAGGGCGGGGCCACATGTCTTCTTTGGTATCCCTATTCCTTACCAACCAGGAGTTCTGAATGATGCATCCATGGCTGATCTGTGGGGATGGAAAACTTGAGCTGGGGACTGAACCTAGTTGTCTCTGCATGGCAGTGCAACATGCTGCTCATTGAGCTGTAGGGCCGGCTTCCCTCTTGATTCAAGTGGATCTTTAATGATTTTGAAAACATTTTTTTGTTATCCTTCTATTGCCACTGTTATCATTCAGAGTAAATTGAAGTGCTGTCCTCCCAGATTTCGCAGTAGCTGAAAAATAGAGACAAGACACACAATTTGTAAAAAAAAAACCACCACATGAGAAGTGACTATAATGAAAATTGCATATCTTGGGAAAAAGAGAGAGAAAGCCAAAAGGGCAAGCAACAGAATAAAAAAACATATAAGCAGATATTCTGCTGATGCAATGCTGTTGTTTTTAGGTCACCATAGGAATGATGAGCAAAGTTTTGCGGAATTCAACAGCTGGGTACTCCACTTTCAATGTGATTTTTCTCCTTTTGTTTACAATCTTTTCATTCTCCCTTAGTTTCAAAGACCATTTTGCTATGCAAAGGTTTTCAGTAGTAACAGTTCCCCATGCCTTTATAAAAAGCAAACACATGAAGAGGTTCCAGTCACCAGTCTTGGGAAAGCTGATGGCATCATGAACTGAGTGGGTTTTTTTTCTGTTTATCAAGGTTGTCTTGGAAGGGAGATGGGGGAATCACAGACCCTGTCCAGCCAGCTGAGGCTCTATAAAGGTGCTCTCTAATTCAAGCCTCCTGCGGAAATATTGTTTGATCTGGCCCTTCTCAGATTTTCATCCAGAGGGGGTATAAATTGTGGTGAAGAAATGGGATTTGGGTGCAGGTTTCATTGTTTCCAGTGGTGTGCGGTTAGGACCTTCAGGGCATTTGCCCCACCTCCTAAAGGCCCTGAGGGCACACTCTGAATTCTATTGGTTGAGCAAGCAACAGGCAGATGCTGCTCAGCCAGTCATTTTCAGATCAGCACTGTCAGAGCCTGGAGTGGGGGTCAGAGAATCCCCAGCCCAAGAGCCCTGCTTTTTTTTTTTTTGGGGGGGGGTAACGGGGGTTACTTTTTGTTTGGTGCAGTTTGACTGATTGAGCAGGCGGCCTACTCAACAAATCAAACTGCAAAAAGTAAACAAATAAAAAAAGCAGGGCTGTAGAGCTGCGAATTCCCTGAAAGCCCTCACCGCACGCCACTGATTGTTTCAGTAGACTTCTAGCTTTCTTGTTAGTAGGAAAATTAACACAACCGGCCACAATCCGTTCCTGTTTAGGATCCCATTTATGGCCTCTTGTCTCTTTAATATTTCATAAACCACTCATCAGTCAGTGCAGAGTGGTTTTGTTTGTTGTCTGATTCATTTAATAAGATCAGTTTCCAATAACAGATCAACCACTTATTTTTATCAGGGGAGCGATATGCTTTCTATCCTCCGTTCACATGTATGCTTGCTTCTACTTGCAAATGCTTTTGCTTGGAAATGTTCTGGAGAAGAAGGGCCAGGGGATTTCCTCATGCCAAAGCACTGTCTGTCAACTGAAGGTGCTTATATTCTCCTCCATTATTAAGGGTCATCGTTTCACACCCTTCCAGATGTGTAGAGGCAGAAAAGGAAAACCTCAGGGTTCTAGTGTATGGAGAGTTACCAAATTTTTGATTCCTAAAAAGAGAATGCATTGCCCTGCCCATTCCATTCCCGGCCCAACCCCATTCCACAAACAGCCCTAACCCGTTCAGCCCCCCCCCCTCAATCCCAGGCTCACACAAACCTTGCCTCTTTGTGGCTGTGTCTGGAGGGTCACTGCGCGTGCACGAATGTGATGACATCGCACGCAGGCGCGCAAGCGTTTGACATCATCGTGCACTGATGCCCTCCAGATGTGGCCCTGAGCTCAACGCTTTTCAAAACCCAGCCGAACCGGACAGCCCTCTAAAAAGGCCAAAGATAGACCTGCTTTTTAAGCTGGTCTCTCTGGCCTCATGCCTTAGTCGGCCAGCTGAGGAAAATTGGTGGTGACTGGCTATGTTGCACTACATAATTGATCACTAGGATAGCTGGCAAGCCAAATATTCATCAGGAGATAGCTGTTTATCTCTCACTGAATATCAGCAGATAGCCAGCCAAATAGGACTTAGCCAGCTGAAAGACGTTCCCGGCCGTTGTCACCACCTAGTGATTATCATCATGATACACACAGATGTTATTTAACATATACAGTTACCATGGTTTTCAGTCAAGAGGATCTGATTCTTATTAAAAATTTGTAGCTGAAGAAAGGCTTTGGTTCTTGTAGACAGGTACAAGAATGTCCAGAAAAAAGGTGGAAGAGAGTAAGTGTAGAATATGTATTGAAGAAATTGTGAGAAAAGTGCTCAACAGATCGCAAGTCAGGAAGTAGTAGGGCTTGTTTAGCTCCCACTGAAGAAGACATACTGTATTTTTTGCTCCATAAGATGCACTTTTTCCCCCCCCATTAAAGTGGATGGAAATAAGGGTGTGTCTTATGGAGCGAATACCACAGTCCCCCGTCCCCGGTACCTTTTTGTACTTCCCCGCTACCTTTTTGTACTCCTGGTGCTGGATGGTTGCGGCGAACAAGGCAGGGGGAGGGACGGACAGGCGATGCCAGTTCAGGAACAGGTGCTGCAGCAGCAGGGTGAGCAGCGAGCCGGCCAGCAGCGCGTATGTCATGGCTTTTGCCCAGACCCCAACGCTCCCCTCCTCCTCCTCACACACACATTCGGTCCGCCCGCTCTGCTCCACGCCAACCTCTACTTCCGGGACTCAGCCAGCGGGGAGAAGCTTGAATGGACAAGCCCCCCACGTCGCCATGCTAGAAGCGTCTCCTGCGTATTCACGTCACAGCTTTCCAACGTCCGCTTGAGTGCTGCTCGGCACGTGTGGCTGTTGTCAGGTCGCTAAGCTCTAGTAGAGGGAATTGGGGCAGAAGTGGCTTCCTCGTGCTGCTCGCACGTTACTCCGTTCAATTTGGATGCTAAAAGCCAAAAGCTGAAGGCTGCAATCCCATACTGCACCCAGGAGGCCAGTCAGAAATCCAGGGCTGGCCCGCAGTCTCCCTTGCCGGGATTAAAAAAAGTAAAAAAGGTACAGACAGAGTACAAAAAGGTACCGAAGTGGGGGGGATCCCTGCCAGGATTTTAAAAAGTAAAAAGGTACCGGGGGAGAGGGGGGCTGCCCTGTCTGCCATGGAGGGTAGGAGTTGCTTGACTTTGGTGGTAGGAGAGAGTGGGCATCCCTCCCACTGCCATGGGGGAGAGGGGGTTGCTTGACTTTGGCGGTGGGAAGGAGTGGGCATCCCTCCTGCCATATTCGATTAGGATGTTTTTTTTGTGTGTGTGTGTTTATTCTGCACATGTGCCGATTGCTATCACCAGCGATGGGCACATGCAAATTTGGTGAACCTTCGCTACTCTCTGCCAACCTCATTTGCATTTTTGGAGAATGACTCGCCTTTTTGAAATCGCTACAATAACAGCTTCAACAGCGGCCCATCGGTTTTTAATATGAACCTTTGAGAATCTAGCCCTGAGAGGGGATATACCGGTAATAGAAACAGGTCAATAGCAAGTAGTTATTTATGTCTTCAAATTGTACTAAATATGAAACACCCCTTGAAACTAAATTTAGGTGCCAGTAAAGAAAAAAGGACAATCAAAATACATCTGGTAGTAAATGTCAAGAGCATGATAGGTAATATTGATATATCAAAAGTTAAGAGTCCTGCCACTCTCTCCTCTCCCTTGAAGCTTCTCAGCATCATACTTTTTTTTTCTCTCTCTCTCTCTCTCCATTCATAGTACTTTTCTCCAACCATTCCCTCTCTTCTCTCATTCCTTCTATATTACATTATCTTCCCCCCCCTTTTTTTTTCACTTCCCCTAATTTCTTCTTCCCCGTCGCTCCTCCTGGTCCTTTTCTTCCCTCTCCACTCCTCCACATAGGTATAATTTTTGATACTTTATATTTGGGGGCAAGGAGTTCAATAGCTCTCTTCCTGCTCCACTCCCCAAATCTTTTTAGTCTATTCTGCTTCTCATTTTCCCTTGACCCAGCCTTCTATTTCCCTGCATTCATCAGCAAGCTCATGTAAGCCCTTTCTACACCCGGCTGCTGGAATGGAGCTACACAAACTATTTTTTTGTATAATAGGGCTGTGAGATGGGACCAGTGTCAAGCTGGCAGGCCATCACAAGCACTCTCCACACAGTCTCCCTCTCTTTGAAATGAAGCAGACCACTCAAGTAATTATTGAAAGCAAACTAACTTTTACTTGTCCTTACAAATAGAAACAAGAGGCACACTTAAACAATACCGTTTCAACAAAAAACAAGCAATATATGTATTCTTTATCTTGACTCATTATAAAAGGAAAAATCTCCTAACAAAAAGATCCTCCATTTTGGCTGTATCGTGATCTGTTGGGGGAGATCTTCCCAAAGCATGAGCTTAAGAGCCCCTCTGATGATGTCACTCATTTGTTTCTTTGAATCCACCATTCAGAGAGATCCAAGCACTGCATGGATCTCATTCAACTGTATGCTTCCAGAAGTTGCTGGAACCTAAAGACTGGGCTTCCAACTGCCTTCTGAACTTGGTTTGTCCTGCATTAACAGTGCAGATCAGATTTCACATACCAACCACTTTTGGCAGCCCTAAACCTAAAACTGCTTATCAACCATTATAACTCCACAAATCATGGTCAGGGGAGACTTATACACCAAATATACCTAGTTCCCTGCTGGAGCATGAAGACTACCCCTGGCAACACTGGATTAAAACCTGGCTAGATCATAGGAAACAGTGAGTGGGGAGTATGGACAATACTCGGACTGGATGAGCATCACCAGTGGGGTGCCGCAGGGCTCGGTGCTTGGACCCGTGCTCTTCAACATCTTTATAAACAATCTGGACATTGGTACGACGAGTGAGGTGATTAAATTTGTGGACAATACAAAGTTATTCAGAATAATGAAGACACAGGGGATTGCGAAGATCTGCAACGTGACATAATCAAACTTGAGAAATGGGCATTGACATGGCAAATGAGGTTCAATGTGGATAATTGTAAGGTGATGCATGTAGGTAACAAAAATCTCATGCATGCATACAAGATGTCCGGGGCGGTACTTTGAGAGACCTCCCAGGAAAGAGACTTGGGAGTTCTGATCGACAAGTTGATGAAGCCGTCCGCGCAATGTGTGGTGGCGGCGAAAAGGGCGAACAGAATGCTAGGAATGATTAAGAAGGGGATCATGAACAGATGAGAGAAGGTTATCATGCCGCTGTACCAGGCCATGGTGCACCCTCACCTGGAGTACTGTGTCCCGCACTGGTCGCCATACATGAAGAAGGACATGGTACTACTCGAAAGGGTCCAGAGAAGAGTGACTAAAATGGTTAAGGGGCTGGAGGAGTTGCCGTACAGTGAGAGATTGGAGAAACTGGGCCTCTTCTCCCTCGAACAGACGAGATTGAGAGGGGACATGATCGAAACATTCAAAATACTGAAGGGAATAGACTTAGCAGATAAAAACAGATTGTTCACCCTCTCCAAGGTAGGGAGAATGAGAGGGCACTCTCTAAAGTTTAAAGGGGATAGATTCCGTACAAACATAAGGAAGTTCTTCTTCACCCAGAGAGTAGTAGAAAACTGGAATGCTCTTCTGGAGTCTATTATAGGGGAAAACACCATCCAGGGATTCAAGACAAAATTGGACAAGTTCCTGCTAAACTGGAACGTATGCAGGTGAGGCTAGACTCATTTAGAGCACTGGTCTTTGATCTGGGGGCCACCGTGTGAGCGGACTACTGGGCATGATGGACCACTGGTCTGACCCAGCAGCGGCACTTCTTATATTCTTATGTTCTTATAATGCATTTTTCCCTAGCCAGCTGCTTTTCGAAGTAGGTTTGGCTCACCCATCCTTTTGCTGAATCTCACTTTCTAATGTTTGTAGACTTAACTCATCTTCAATTTGTGACTCCCTGTTGACCAAGACTTGGATCATTCCTAGTGTGACCATATGGCTCCAGAAAAAAGGGGACGGATTGAGACATCCGGGTTTTACTTCCATTGAAAGCAATGGAAGTAAGGAGAACAGATTGAGACATCTTGTTTGCTTTCAATGGAAGTAAAACCCGGATGTCTCAATCCATCCCCTTTTTTCTGGAGCCATATGGTCACACTAAATTCCCCTACTTTGCTCTCCCTGGCTCCAGGCACATTCCTGTTTTCTGGGATTGGTTCCCCATCTCCTTTTGCAGCACTTCCCCTAGCACTCACAGATTCCAGGCCAATGACCACCTTCTGTCTGCAGAGTCCACATCAGATTCTTTGTCACATGTTCAATCTGAGCTCTAGAATCCCAGCTAGGATCACAGTTTGAAACCTCAAAGATTACATGCTGAATGTGAGAACATGTTCTAGCAGCCCAGGGCATAGGAGCATGCACTCATACTAATCTACTGTGTTCTGGGCTGCCCTCAGGATTTTGCTCCAGTGACTAAGGCACTGAGGCCATTTTGGTGCTAAGAAGAAGTGGTATCAATGAAGGTGTGGCCTTTGAAATCTGAAAAACCCTGAAATGATTTTAGTTCCTACAATTTTGGGCTGGCTCCTAGATCTAACAAAATTGTATGAATGTCTGCTGTAATGATGGTTAATAAATGGATTCCTGCTTAGCACAGCTGCAATGCGGACTGCAGAAAAGCTGAAGATTTATGTGGGTGTCTCTGGGCAGGCTAAGGACTGCTCTTGGACAAGTTGAATGAAGCACCTTGAAAAGTCACTGAGATTCTGGTGGACACCTCACAAATAACTCACTGATCACCTACCTACATGATCTGCAGGTTCCCTGTCAAGCTGTGAAAACTCCTCTGGGTACCACACGCAGCCCAATGAGAACTCATAAGAATTTATGGTCTTCAGTAGATCATACAGATATACATTCAGTTCATGAATTTGTCTTAAAAATTTTACCGTGCTATACATAAAATCAATTTAATGTGTATTACTCTATAAATTAATCTGGGCACTATCAATTCATGTTTGTTCTAGTTTGTATACAGATTTTGAAAGTTATTTTAAAAGTCTTTGATCTTACTGTTACTGTTTTGGTTATCATTTACTGAAATATAATAAAAATATTTGAATATAAAAAGTCTGTGAAACAAATACCCCCCTTAAAAAAAAATATCAAACTGAAATTATGGGGCCTGTGCACATCCAGATTCCAACAAAAAATGAACCCCCATTCTGTTGGAGAGCAAGAACCACCTCGGTTTGTTGGGGAGCCTGTGCACATCCCCAATTTATTTTTTTGTAAAAACTTTATTGATTTTCCAAATATGAACTGCAAATAATCAATTAAACATATAATAAAACAATAAAAGCACATTCATCTTACAAACATATCTAAACAATCATTTTAACCCACATAATCATTCAATAACCTTCCCTTATATAAAATAATAATGCAATCCTACTCACCTCCCACCCATCCTGGATGTATATGTTCAAAGAGAATGCCAGTAAAATAGCAGTGCAATTTAGAATGAGATCTGGAGAATGTGGGAGGGATGAAAATGAACTGATTAAAAAAAAAAAGAGACAAAAAATGATATCACTTCCTTAGAAGTAAATTTACGGCAAAGAAATCCCAAATGACATAATTGTGACTACAAGGAAAAGAATGTAAATTGTATCTACTGGAACTAAATATCCAATGCCTGCCCAAATATCAGATGCAGCTAAAATAAAGCAATAGCAAAAGACAAATTTAAGAATGACACTTTAAGAACGTAGCATGCATTTGTGACAAGAAACCCATTATGCATAAACTAATTAGATGACCTGCAAGAACATCTCTCAGACTTGAAGAAATGTGCCGCCGGCTGGAAAATTCTCAAAGGGCCAACACAATTGTAGCAGCCTTTAACGTAAAAAAAGCATTGTTAGAATAACTGAAGAGAGGACAGAAGAGGAAGTGTTATTTTTAATTTCACAGTAGCTGCTCAGTCTGTGTTTGGTTGGGTTATGATCTCCTTGCCTGGCTGTAATAATGGACAGTCAGTGTTAATAATGTCATTGTGTAATTTAGACTGTGGTGCAATCCCTGCCAGTGTTGCCTATGTGCAGTGGTCGCTGTTCAGCACATCCTTTGAGATTGGTTTCTTTCAGCTTCTGTCCTGCAGCAAAAAAAGATTCAAGTCACCATTGACAGTAACATATCCTACTTCTTGGGCTGAGAACCTGGTGAACTGAATTCAGTTCCCACTGCATCTCCTTGTGACCCTGGCCAACTCACTTAGCCCTCCTTTGTCCCTGGGTACAAGACTTAGATTGTGAGCTAAGGACAGAGAAAGTGCCTGCATATTATGTACTGCTTTGGTTGTATCACAGAAAGGTGGCACATCAAGTCCATGCATGCCCCTCCCAACATAACTTTCTCTAGTCTTAGCTGGATAGCTGCTGGCTTCACATTTCACATTTGGTTCTATTCACTGATTTATTAATAACACTATTAAAATGTGTATCTGTCCTCACACATTTCGTAACAGTGGGCATAGGTACATAAACATTCCAGTACTGGGACAAACTGAAGATCCATCAAGCCCAGTATCCTGGTCAATTGTGGTCAAAAGTACCTGTCAGGATCCCAAAAAATAAAACTGATTTTATGCTGTTTATCCCAGGAATATGCAGTGGATTTTCTAAAGTGCACTTTAAATAGTTTATGCACTTTTCTTTCCAAGAACAGCTTCAAAACTTTTTTAAACCCTTTAAAACTTTTTTAAATTTCTCTGACAGTAAATTACAGAGCTTAATTATATGTTGAATAAGGAGATATTTTCTTTGATTTCTTATAAATATACTACTTAGTAATTTAGGGGATCAATTTTCATCTGGTGGTGGTCAGCATTATCTTGGCTACTACCAGCTTTATCCCAATTTCAATGCCAGGCCATGGCTGGGTACTGGCATTGGATATCTGGGCATATGTGGCTGACTAATACATGTGTCATTAGGTGCAATAGTCAGCACTTAACTGCATAATGTGAACCATGTAAAGATAGGACTGTATTTTATGCAGTCCTGTTTATAATTATATTGTGCATTTTATAAACATAAGAATTTATCTTTATCATTATTTTCTGTTGTTTTTTCATCCACACATCCGGGGGGGGGGAGAGAGGGAGGGGGTATATCTTTTGTTTTGGCATTATTCCTGATGGTAATGATGGATGGGGGAGATAATTTTTATCTTTTGTATAGATACTGATTGATTATAAGTGCCTGGTTGATTATCATTATTTGTATATAAATTGTATTGTACTTTTTGTTGGCTTCATCACATGACCCCTAGTCCTAGTATTTTTAGAAAGAGTGAACAAGTGATTCACATCTACTCTTTCCACTCCACTCAGTATTTTATAGACCTCTCTGATACTTGTATCAACCCTGAGCCATGTCTTCTTCAAGCTGAAGAGCCCTAGAGTCTTTAGCCTTTCCATATAGGGAAGTCGTCCTATCCCTTTTATCATTTTTGTCGCCCTTCTCTGTACCTTTTCTAATTCTGCTATATCTTTTTTGAGATACGGTGACCAGAATTGCACAAAGTATTTGCTAAGTAGCCCTACCATAGAGCAATACAAGGACATTATAACATTTACTGTATGCACTGAATATTGGCACTTAAGCATGGTGCTAGTTCTGCCCCTGATAAGGATTTATTTTTTACCTTAGTACATTTATAACAATGGGACTCGTATTTCACCATTCACTTCCTTAATTTACTTATCTATTCCAAATAATGACATTATAATATCTGCTTGGGCAAAAACACTGGCCGCAGCTTTATTGAACATTCTCTCAATATTATTTTGAAAAACATTCTTTTAAATACAACAATTCTCAATAAGTTTCAACCTTATGGAGGATCTACGGGAGCTGTTTGGTGTCAAAACTAGCTTTTTTCTTATAACCCCCCACCCCCTGGTGACTTACGGTGGTGTCAAGCCATCTAACTCACGGCGGTGCCACCCACAAACAGCTATTTCAATCTCAAATATCATGTGTCTTAAATTTAAATTTCAATCCTACCTCTGATAATTGCTCTCCTCTAGGTCCTCCCACTAGAGAGCTGCACGGGAACGGGGACGACGGGCATCCCGCGGGTTCCCCCTTCGGGTCACGGGGATCCCGTGGGGACGCCCCTAGGGTCGCGGGGATCCCATGGGGACGCCTCCGAGGGTCGCGGGGCTCCTGCGGGGCTGGATGTACTCAGTCGCGCGGCTCTTCTTCTCCCTACCTTCTCTGCTTGCAGCACAGAGCCGAACGGAAGTCTTCCTGACGTCAGCGCTGACGTCGGAGGGGAGGGAGGGCTTAAACAAAGCTTAAACAAAGCCCTCCCTCCCTCCGACGTCAGCGCTGACGTCGGGAAGACTTCCGTTCGGCTCTGTGCTGCAGGCAGGGCAGGTAAGGAGAAGGAGAGTAGCCTCGCGGTTCGAGTGGCTACCAAGGGAGGGGGGCGGTCCGCCCCGCCCGGTTGCAGCACAGCCGGCCAGGTCCCCTTACTTTTGTGGCACTTCCCTGACCGACCGATAACAGCCAGGGTCCGACAATCCTCCCTGCCCTGTAGCCGCGAATCTAAATTACCTTCTTACAGCAGCTGTAAGAAGGTAATTTAGATTCGCGGTTAAGGGCAGGGAGGTTTGTGGACCGGGGCTGTTGTCAGTCGGTCGGGGAAGTGCCACAAAAGTAAGGGGACCTGGCCGGATGTGCTGCACCCGGGGCGGTAGAGGAGGGGGGGAGAAGGACGCTGAAAGGCCATGGTGAAGACAGGAGGAGGGGGGAAGGACTCTGAAAGCACTTGAAGACAGAGGAGGGAGAAGGACGCTGAAAGCACATGGGGGAATACAAAGGGGTGGAGAAGGACGCTGAAAGGCCATGGGAAGGGCGGGGGGGGGGGGAAGGACTCTGAAAGCACTTGTGGAAGACAGAGGGGGGAGAAGGATGCTGAAAGCACATGGGGAAGACAAAGGGGTGGAGAAGGACGCTGAAAGGCCATGGGGAAGACAGAGAGGGAGAAGGACGCTGAAAGGACATGGGGAAGACAGAGAGGGAGAAGGACGCTGAAAGGACATGGGGAAGATGGGGGGGAGAAGGACACTGAAAGGAAATGAGGAAGAGAGAGTAGGGAGAAGACGCTGGCAGGGAAGAAGACAGATGCCAGACTATGGGGGGAGCGGAGAGAAGAAGATGGGTGCCAGACCAATTTGGAAGGGGGAAGAAAGGGAGAGGCACAGTAACAGAGCAAATGGAAGATGCAGAAGGAAGAGAGACAGTGGATGGAAGGAATTGAATGAGAACATGAGGAAAGCAGAAACCAGGCAACAAAGGTAGGAAAAGAATTCTATTTCTTTTTTTTTTTTTTTTTTTTGCTTCAGGATAAAGTAGTATATTAGTTGTGTTGATAAAAATTTATAAACATTAGAGGCTCTGGTAGAAACCCGTTTACAATTAATATTTTCAAATTAATAAAGTCTTTTTGCTTATTTGTAAATGGGTTTCTACCAGAGCCTTTAATTCAGTAGCATAATTAAATGAAATAACTATTTCTGAAGTTTATAGGGACGGGTGGGGACGGAGGGGATTCCTCGCGGGGACGGGTGGGGACGGAGGGGATTCCTCGCGGGGACGGGTGGGGACGGAGGGATTCCTCACGGGGACGGGTGGGATTCCTCGCGGGGACGGGTGGGACTTTGGCGGGGACGGGTGGGATTTCTGTCCCCGCGCAACTCTCTACCTCCCACCCCAGCTGTGACCGCCCCCTCCCACAAAACCCCCACAAACCAGCCTCACCCTTCACAACCTCAACAGCTACCCTGCCCAAACCCCACATGAGGCGGGAGGGAGGAAAACGCCAAACCCTTTCTTCCCATTCTGCCACCTCAGCAAAAATTCCTTTTGCCTGCCATAAACCTTGCGTATTACACTGCCCCTCTTTCTCTCTCTCCTCCCTTCTTTCCTCCAATCACTGCCTTCCCCCAATCATCAATCAAAATTATTATCTCATTGCTGACCTAAATCTTTATCCTTTTCCTATCTCCTTCCTTCCCCCTCCCCCATCCTTCTTTCCTTCTCTGGCCTCAACTCGTCCACTATTATTGTCCACCCAGTTTAAACTTCGTGGCCCTCTTTATGACAAGTGGGTGACAAGTTGGCCTCCAGCGACCACAATATGATATGGTTCAAGCTCAGGAAGGGTTTCGCCAAAACTAACACATTGACCAGGGTCCTTAGCTTCAAGAACGCCAACTTTGAGGGTATGGGGGATTTCATCCATCAAGCACTACAAAACCGAGCATGAACAGATAACGTAGAGGAACTGTGGTCGACTCTGAAAGCTACCAGTCAGGAGGCGACCAATCGCTATATAAAATCAGTGAGTAAACGGCGCAGGAACAATAAGCCACAATGGTTCTCTGCGGAGATCTCGGACCTCATAAAAGAGAAGAAAAAAGCGTTCATCTCCTACAAACATACAGGATCTCAGGACTCTAGAGAAGTCTATTTGACTAGGGCAAGAGCCATAAAAACAGCAGTTAGAGAGGCCAAAATCCGAATGGAGGAAACTTTAGCAAAGAACATCAAGAAGGGCGATAAATCCTTCTTCAGGTACATTAGCGACAGAAACCGCAGCACAAGCAGGATAGTACGCCTTAAGAAACCAGACGGGACCTATGTAGAAGCAGACTCGGAAAAAGCTGAACTGTTAAACAAATACTTCTGTTCGGTCTTCACCCGCGAGGCGCCAGGTTCCGGCCCTCAACTACAAAAAAAGGATGGCTCAGTAGACCCATTTAGTAACTTCAAGTTCACAACAAGCAGTGTCTACTGTGAGTTGCCAAAACTCAAGGTTAACAAAGCAATGGGGCCAGACAACCTACACCCCAGGGTGCTCAGGGAGTTAAGGGACGTCCTGGCGGAACCACTATCCGCGTTCTTCAATCTCTCCCTTAGTACAGGTAGAGTCCCGTTGGACTGGAAAACGGTTAACGTCATTTCACTCTACAAAAAAGGTTGCAGGACAGAGGCTGAGAACTACAGACCAGTGAGTCTCACATCAATAGTGAGCAAACTAATGGAAACTCTAATCAAACACCAATTAGATATGATCCTGGATGTGGAGAATCTGCGGGATCCCCGTCAGCATGGATTTACCAAAGGGAAATCCTGCCAATCCAACTTGATCAGCTTCTTTGACTGGGTGACGGGGAAGCTCGATGTTGGAGAGTCCTTGGACATTGTATACTTGGACTTCAGCAAAGCATTTGATAGTGTCCCTCACCGCAGGTTGTTGTGCAAAATGAGTTCTATAGGATTAAGTGACACTTTGACTAAATGGGTTGGGGACTGGCTTGGTGGTAGGCTTCAGAGGGTGGTGGTGAATGGCACCCCCTCCGTAACGACGGCAGTGATCAGCGGAGTGCCGCAGGGCTCGGTCTTGGGCCCGATCCTTTTCAATATCTTTATAAGGGACTTGGCTGAGGGGCTTTGCGGTAAAATAACGTTATTCGCCGATGACGCCAAATTGTGTAACATAACAAGCAAGAGCACAACAGACAATATGAAACACGATCTACTCCTATTTTCTGTTTCTGTTCTGCAGCCCTTTTTGTGGAGTGGAATTACGTTAGCTGTTTTCCAGTCCAGGGGTACTCTTCCCGTGCGCATGGAAAGATTGAAGAGCACGGATAGTGGTTCAGCTAGAACTTCACACAGCTCTCTGAGCACCCTGGGGTGTAGATTGTCTGGTCCCATGGCTTTGTCTACTTTGAGTCTTGAAAGTTCGTAGTAGACGCTACTGGGTCTAAACTCGAAATCTTGAAACAGGTCTTTTTGGCTGTCTCTTGTCTGTAGTTGCGGACCAGCTCCCGGTGCTTCACAGGTGAATACTGAGCAAAAGTATTCGTTTAGTAGTTCTGCCTTGGTAGAATCAGATTCCGCGTAGTTTCCATCTGACTGCCTAAGGCGCTCTATCCCATCCTTGTTTCTCTTCCTGTTGCTAATGTACCTGAAGAAGGATTTATCCCCTTTTTTAATGTTCCATCCCCCTTCTGAAATTTCCTGCTTCCGCAAGGGCTGGATGCAGCAGAGAGCAGGCTCGGGCAGATCTGTGAATTGCTGCTGCTTCCGAAGACCTAGGCAGAGAAATGATTTAAAAGATAGGGAGCATCGGACCTATACAAAATCTGTTTTATTCGCTGTCAGAATAAAATTACCTCACTGTAGTATTGTACTGCTCCACATATTAACTCGGCATCATTGGGAGGCATGATGACATTGCACAAAATGCACATGAAATAATGAGGCATGTACAAGCAGTGCTCTACTGGACAAATCTATTGATATCGACATCTATCTGTCTATTTATGTACAGTATTGCTGCGCATTGTCAGAGATGAGCCGTTTTGCTTCTTCAAAGCCCTTGTTATGTGCAGTTTAGAGGGAGGAACAGCCAACATCAGAGTGGACATTGAATCAATGTGAATAAAGATCCTTTGATTGTACCCCGACTTTGGTCTTTTTTGGCAACCGTCCACTTTGCTGTTAGCTGTTGCATATACTGTTCGCAGGGTTCTAGGATGATTCATTGCGGTCGTTTTATCACGGCCAGTTCATCGTGGCCATTTCAGCGCGATGAATCATCCCATTTTGAGTCTGAGTTAGTATTTGGGGTGGGGGGTGATGCCCTCTTACATGTCCCCAAAATTAAACCCTCACCTTCTTCTCCCTGTCCACGATCCAGGACCTCTCCCTGGACTTGGAGACCACTAGCAGGTCTGCATTGGCTGGAATTTCTGGGCTGGACATGGTTGGTTGGAATGGCAGCAGAAAGGTTGTGTAGGAAGATGTAGCAAGACAAGAGGCTGAGGAAGAAGCAACATAGCATTGAGCAGGAACTGGAAGTAACCTACCATTGCAATGTTTGTACCTCCGAAAACTAACCGGCCAGCTCTGGCTCCGGGATCAGAATGGGGCAATTCAGCACGGCTGCAATGAAACATCCCATGATTAACTGGCCTCGATGAATCGTCCCATTCTGGTTCGCAGATTGCGTTATTCTTCTGTCCTTTTTCTTCAATTTAGGGGGAGAGCATACTTCTATGGCCATATACTGTACTTACGTTTGTTATCTGCAGACAAATGATAGAAAATAACTCATTTTTCCAAGTATTAAGAGCACAAGAACATAAGAAAAGCCTGCTGTGTCAGATCAAGATCTATCAAATCCAGTATCCGATCTTTGATAGTAAACAGTTTGGGTGACAAGTACGCAGCGGATCCCAAAAAGTAGATCTAATTTCTTGTAGCTCATTTCCAGGGATGGTCAGTGGCCTTCTCATGTCTACTTGACTAATAATTTGTATGGTCTTTTCCTCCACAAATTCTTCAAACCTCTTTTGAATATCACTGTGGGGTCTTTTTTGCTAAAGGTGTGGTGAAATCTGGGCTTAGCACTTTTCTAACACGGGATTTTCCCAAATACTAAGGCCAGATTTACCATGGCATTAAAATTTAATCTTTTCTTTTTCTGCAAGGTGTGCATTAATGTTCCCATTACCCCATGGTATCTGGAAAAAAACAACTCAAAAAGCAGTTACTACCCTGTTCCCTCTGAAATGAACGGGAGTCCTCCACCTACAGTCCTGCCAGTGGGGGGTGCTGTTTCATTATTATATTTTCAATAGTGAAGCATAGGCAAGCTTCGCAGAATTCCAGGGAGCCTGATTGTCCCTAGCCATTAAAAACACAATATTGAAGCAGCACCCCTATTGGCAGGAATGTAGTTGAAAGACTCCCACCCAGCTTAAAGGGAACAGTGCTTACTGCCTCCTACTTAGGAGGTGCTAAGTGCTCTTGAATCAACCCTGCATCATCCAATTAGCGCATGCTGAAGTGAATATGCTAGCTGGATATTGTGGGAACATTCACTCTCTGCCCATGTCGTGCCCCCCTCCCCCGTAAAAATATTTTTAAAAAACCATGTGTGCAAGCAGACAAAATACCACAGAACATGATAGCTTATTTTTTCCTGCGCTAATCACCTATTAGACCCTAACACTTTTTAATAAAAGGTCCCCTATGCTAGCTGCTGTGAGAATGTCTTCCTGTAACAGATTTCACAGCTTACTCTTGTGAAGTGCTACATGAAATAATATCTTCTGTGAACAAACAGTAATCATTATTTTTAATTATGACTTCCTCTGCAAAAAGCCTACCATCACAAGCACAATTAATATAAATGTTCCATGTTGCAGCTGAATAATGAGGTCTTGGAATGGATGCGTATACACATTTTTGATAATGGCTTACGTCGAATTGATAAATGGTAACTCAGCCTGCGGTGAAACTAGTTTTAGAGCAAAATGAGTAGTAGACCTCTGTACTTTGTTTTGACCTTTGTTAAAGTAATTTTCTAACTTTGCTGCTCTAAATTCCCACTTGCTGTCTTCTCTTCTTCATTTAGTGTATTTCTCTTTCATTGGATTTTCATCACTAACTCCCACCCCTCTGGATGGATTTGGTGATATCTCTAGATGAAAATAATTAAACAGGCAAAAGGGAGGATAGTTAGGTGTCAGCTTTTTCCCCAGTTTTTTGGATTTTTTTCAGTTTGTTTCACATAACTAAGGTGTACAGTGACTAGGTCCTATCCTTGACTCCCCCATTCCCCTCTCTTTATTCCTCTCCCCCATCCCTTTTCCCTAACTGCTTCCTGCCCAGTTTCCCTCATCTTCAGTGAATAAGACTGCCGAGTTTATTTTGCGAAAATGAAAGGCCACAGCACTTTTATAACATGCACTTTATCAATTGCAAATACAGTATAATATAACTTAAAATGATTAAAAAAAAAATAGGTGCATTTCTTACATCTTAACCTATATCTAGTTATGAGCAATCCTCTAGACCAGTGGTCTCAAACTCAAACCCTTTGCAGGGCCACAATTTGGATTTGTAGGTACTTGGAGGGCCGCAGAAAAAAATAGTTAATGTCATTAAAGAAATGTCAACTTTGCATGAGGTAAGTACCTACAAATCCAAAATGTGGATTATCTGAAATTATCAGAAGCAATTAACTGCTTCTGATAATTTCAGCTATACACAGCTGAAAGCAGTGCAACTTACAGAACGTGAAAAACTATCAAAGTATCAACTGCAAGAGACAAGATTTTGGACCAACTATTTTGAGGCCCTCAGTATTATAAAGAATGATTCTTTATGGAAAACTTGTGCCTTAAGTGTCCGGCGGTCGCGTCAGCAATCGCCTTCAGCTCTCACCTCCTCCAGCACCGGACACACGCACAAGCTGCACTGCCTTCCATGGGTACCTTACATTCTGGAACGTTGCCCTCCTGACTGCTGTAAACTCACGCAAGCGCTTTCCTGCGTCTGCACACGATTTGAGGTGGCGTAGAGAGGACAATCGCGTAGAGACACAGGAAAGGGCTTGCGTGAGGTTACAGCAGTCAGGCGGGCAACATTCCAGAACACGACCGCCAGACACTTAAGGCACAAATTTTCCATAAAGACTCATTCTTTATAATACCGAGGGCCTCAAAATAGTACCTGGTGGGCCGCATGTGGCCCCCAGGTTGCAAGTTTGAGACCACTGCTCTAGACACACCACTTTGGTATTTAGGGCCATCGGAAATTTTAAGAATCACATTCAGACTAAGCATCGAAACTCTGAGAGTTACTGCTAGTGGCATAGTAAGGGGAATCAGGGGGACAGAATGCCTTAGGCACCGTCTTTGCGGGAGGCACCGTCGCCTCTCTTCCTTTCAGTCACCCCTCGACTTACCTCTTTAAATGTTTGCTGGCATGAACAGCATCTTATTGGTCACGCCGGCCTCGGCTTCCTTCTGATATCACTTCCTGTTCACGGGACCAGGACATGACATCAGAAGGGAGCCAAGGCTGGCATGAGCAACGGGTGGAAGATGCTGTTTGCGTCGGTGAACATTTTAAAGATACTTGGGGGGGGGCTGGAGTTGCTCAAGTGGCAGAGAAAAGTGGGGGGTATCCAAGCAGTGGAGAAGAGTGGAGGGGGGGGGGCGCAGGGCATGGCGAAGCCAGGTGTCACCACCTCAGGCAACAACCTTCCTCACTATGCCACTAGGTACCACTGTAAAAGCAGGCTCCAATCTGTACCTGATCTCTTCCCCAGGTTGTCCTAGCAAGCTGAGCTGGTGTGTCTCCCTCCCTCCCCCCTCCCCCCTCCCAGCCATCCAAGTCTGAAGGAGTTATATGGCAGCTACCAACAATACCGCCTGTGATAATTATGAATCCAGGCCCTCCCCTCCTGCATTTCTACATGACAGCAGGTGCCCTCACTCTAGAGGGCACCTTTACTTTTGATACATAACCTTTTGATAGACCCCTTTCTCTGGTGTGTGCTCTCCTGACTTCCTCCCCTAACTAGCTCCTATTTATGGCATTGAGAAAGTCAAGTTTGATATTTTAAATCTTGCCACTCTCCACCCCTCTTTTCTTCCCTTCTATTGGCCTGGTTCAACCTGCCTGACTCAGATTTCACTGTCCATCATACCCTGCCCCCCCCCCTCTTCTACCATTCCATTCTCCCTCCCCCCCTTTTTTTTTTAAGCTTCCCCTTTATCTTCCTGCTTCCACCCTTTGCTGTCACCCCTATTTATGTAGGCCCTCAACTCTTCTCCTCTTATTACTCTGGAGGAATGAGGAGATGGCAACAGCAGACCAGAGTATCGATGGGAATGGCAGTTGAAGGTTAGGGTTGGGGTTGTGGAAGGAGGAAAAATAGCACAGAATATGGGGTCCTGAGGAGTGAGAGAGGCATGATAATAATAATAATAATGTTGTTGTTTAGATTTACATCCTCTAACCGGAGGGGAAACAAAATTCAAGTGTGAGCTTCTCTTATGTCTGTTGGCTGAGAAAGAGAAAAGGTCAGTTATATATTTAGGGGCTAAACCGAATAGTACCTTAAAACAAAAACAACCAAACTTGAACTTCACACGTGCCTCCATCGGCAGCCAATGCAGAAGTCGGTAGGAAGGTATTACATGATCAAACTTCTTCAACCGGAAAATCAATTTGACCGCTGCCTTTTGCACCAGTTGTAGTCGCCGCATGTTCTTCTGGGAAATTGCCAAGTAGGTGATATTATAGTAGTCAAGTTGACTCAGTATGAGGGATTGTACCAGAATTCTGAATGATGACACATCAAAATATGCTCTAATGGACCGAAGCTTCCAGAGAATGAAAAAACCCTTTCTGATTATAGAGTCCACCTGGTCTTTCATGGTTAGGCTCTGGTCCAGTGTTATGCCCAATACCTTCATAGTAAATTGAATAGGATAACTTAAGTTTATTGATGCATAGTGAAGATGGTAGTGGCAGTGGCAGATCATGGCCTAGTAGGGAAGAGACAAAGGCTTTTATGACAAGGAAAGAAATTTTATACATTGGTAAACCAAAAATATGTAACCCTGGCCTAGAGGTCATGTGTATCTGGGTCTTACCTCAAATCTCCATTGAGCATGAGAAGGTCCAGGTCCATAATTCCATTTTCAGTTTAGGGTGCAAACTAGAGGCGTTCTTATCTACATTCTTACACTGTGAAGAAAGTACATACTTTTGGCTGCTCTGAGGGGAACAGTTTTCAACAAGAGCAGTCTAGCCAGGCAATTACTTAATCTCTCAAGCTAAATCCTTATAAAAGTTGTCCTTCCCATCTCATAAGTCACAGACCTCTTCTGATTTATCTTTCTCGCCAAGTATCTGAAACGGCTTTGAAAATTATTTTTAACTACAACCCTTGATGGACGATGACGGATGGTTTTACAGCATCAAACTGATTTGAAGCCAGTTTCTAAACTTGTTTCCAAGCAAGAAAGCAAAGTTAGAGCTGTGATTGTCTTGTAGGGAGAATATTCATGTGTGTGTTGCTCTTTAAAACTCCTCTGTTATTGTGTCAGTGATGATGGCTTTAGTTATATTGTCAGACAGTGGGTCACACCCTGTCTGCCACTCTATACAGCTCATTTCCAAATTCCTAAATAGAAAAGCACAAAGAGGCACTTGAACGCCACCAGCAATAAAATACTGCCATTAACAACCTGTGAGTTGTAGGTTATCAACTACTAGCATCTTTCCCTGAGTTGGTTTCTAAATTGTAGACAGTCACAGCAGATTAAAAGCCTTGAAACAAATTGATTATCTTCTCTAATTCCTTTCTTTCTGATATTTTTTTCATGGAACTTTCAGGTAACCATTTATGAGTTAGATTTTCATCAGCTGCACAAATTGGTTGCATGTAAAAACAGTGAGTGGACTTTTTCCAAATAATTACTTGCTTTCCTCTCTGCTTCCATAGGCCTAGCATACGTGCAAGTACCCAGATAAGAACTTAAGAACATAAAAAGTTGCCTCCGCTGAGGCAGACCAGAGGTCCATCTCACCCAGCGGTCCACTCCCACGGCGGCCCATCAGGCCAGTCTGAGTAATGGCCCTTTACTCCAACCCTCTGTTTCCTGTCTGCCAGCCAGTTTTTGATCCATTGGCGGACCTCTCCTTGCACCCCGTGGTTCCATAGCTCCCGCGGCGGCCCATCAGGCCAGTCTGAGTAATGGCCCTTTACTCCAACCCTTTGTTTCCTGTCTGCCAGCCAGTTTTTGATCCATCGGTGGACCTCCCCCTTGCACCCCGTGGTTCCATAGCTTCTTAAGCAGTCTTTTGTGTGGTACCTTGTCGAAGGCTTTTTGGAAGTCAAGGTAAATGATGTCTATGGATTCCCCTTTATCCACCCTTTACCCCCTCAAAGAAGTACAATAAGTTTGTGAGGCATGACCTACCCTTGCAGAAGACATGCTGACTCGACTTTAGCTGTCCATTGTTTTCGATGTGCTCACAGATGCTGTCCTTAATCAGCGCTTCCATCATCTTTCCCGGGACCAAGGTCAAGCTCACCGGCCTGTAGTTTCCTGGGTCACCCCTTGAGCCCTTCTTGAAGATGGGCGTGACATTCGCTATTTTCCAGTCCTCCGGAACCTCTCCAGTTTTTAAGGATAGGTTGCATATTTGTCGAAGTGGCTCTGCTATTTCGTTCCTTAGTTCCTTGAGTACCCTTGGGTGAATGCCATCCGGTCCTGGTGATTTGTCGCTCTTTAGCCTGAATATCTGCCTGAGGACGCCACTCGGCTCACTTTTAGTTTGACCAGTTTATCATCCAGATCTCCATTTATGATCATTTCGGGTTCCGGGATGTTGGTTGTGTCCTCCCTCGTGAAGACTGACGTGAAGAACTCATTTAACTTGTCAGCTATCTCTTTTTCCTCTTTTACCACTCCCTTTCTGTCTCCATCATCCAAGGGTCCCACTTCCTCCCTTGCTGGTTGCTTCCCCTTAACGTACCTGAAGAATGATTTGAAGTTTGTTGCTTCCCCCGCCAGTCTCTCTTCATATTCTTTTTGCTTTCCTAACCGCTCGGTGACACTCCCTCTGGTGTTCTTTGTGCTCCTTTTGGTTGTCCTTAGTTTGGTCCTTTTTCCATTTTTTGAACGATGCTTTCTTGTTTGGTCCTTTTTCCATTTTTTGAACGATGCTTTCTTGTCACTTATCGCCTTTTTCACTGCATTTGTTATCCACACTGGGTTTTTTGCTCTATTTTTTTTGCACCCTTTCCTGAACTTGGGGACGCACAGGTTCTGTGCTTCGTGCACCTTGCCCTTTAGTAGGGTCCAGGCTTTTTCTACGGACTCCATCTTCCTTGTGTTGCCGTTGAGTTTCTTTCCCACCATTTTCCTCATGGCATCATAATTCCCTTTTTTGAAGTTGAGTGCTGTTGTTGTGGTTCTTTTCACCTTTGATGATCCAATTTCTAGCCTGCACTGGATCGTGTTGTGATTGCTGTTTCCTAGTGGGGCTAGTACCTCTTTTGTGGGTCCCCCTAGTCCGTTGAAGATTAGGTCAAGAGTGGCATCTCCCCGTGTTGGTTCCGTGACTAGCTGTTCCATGAAACAGTTCCTCATGGCCTCCAGGAATTTGGTCTCCCTCGTGCAGTTTGAGTGCCCAATACTCCAGTCTATCCCAGGGTAGTTGAAGTCCCCCATCACCACCACACTTCCGCTTTTGCATACCTGTCTCAGTTCAGCCTCCAGGTCCTGGTCGATTTCTTCCGATTGTCCAGGTGGGCGATAGTACAGTCCCAATTTTATGTCTGCTCCAGTTCCTCCAGGTAGCTTAACCCATAGTGATTCCAAGCCATTCGCCCTTACTGTTGTTTCCATTCTGGTTGAGGGTATGGAGTCTTTTATATATAGCGCTATTCCTCCACCCTTTTTGTGTGTTCTGTCCCTCCTGTAGAGTTTGTACCCTGGTATGGCCACATCCCATTTATTGTCATCAGTCCACCATGTTTCTGTGACTCCAATTATGTCTAGGTCCTTCTTGCTGGCTATGACTTCCAGCTCTCCCATTTTGGCCCTTAGGCTCCTAGCATTGGTGTATAGGCAATGTAAGTCCCGGTTGTTTGCCTTCCCTGCTGGTTTTTCTCGTGGTTTGGCGTTCCTGGCGACCCCCTCATGGGTTGCTAGTCCCCTAGCCTCATCTCGGTCATCCTCCTCCTCCGGTGTGTCTGTTTCATCCTCAGCCTGCTTCCCCATTTTTGGTTGCCCCTCTGGCGCCCGTTGTTCTCTGTTAATCCTGCTTGCCCGTTTCATTTGTGCCCTGGGCCCCTGCATTGCGTCCTTAGGTCCTTTTTCCAAAAATTCCCACTCAGTCCCGAGCCCTCTTTTACAATGTCCTTGCTCAGTATCCTTATTTGATACTTTTGTCCGATGTGTCGAGGTCAGATCGACTATCGGCTTTCCCATTCTCCTCAGTTTAAAGCCAAGTCTATGACGCTCTGGACGTTGCGTGCCAGCATCCTCGTCCCAGCCGTGCTCAGGTGCAGTCCGTCTCTCCTGTAGCAGATGCAGCAGAAACACATGTAGTTATGCGTGTGAATTGGAGCCCCACCCATCTCCTGTCTAATTACATGCTATAAGTTATATGCACCCTTACAGAATAGTGTTTAGGGGCTTTGCTGACACTTTCACATGCAAGCGTACAGTCACACTCATTAAGTGCTAATATATCAAGGGTGAATGTGGCCTGCCATTTAATTTTAAGGATAGATATTTATTTTTTCAAGCTTTACAAGCTACTAGTGACCAATTTATGTAGTTTTGCATGCTGAATAAAAGCTCTCTTCAGAAACTGCTTAAAGTGAGTCTTATCTACATCAAATCACAGTTAAAATATGTTGAAATTAAGGGCCAGATTCTGTAAATGGTGCCTAAAAAGATAGACCAAAGAAAAAGGCAAGAGAAATATCCTCCCAATAAATTCATATTGTCCCAACAAGGATCCAGGTTTCAGCATACGTTTATGCCTTCCTCAGGGGACACTGAATGCTGCTCTGTATGATTCACAAATTGGCGTATTAAACATATGTAGCTTAGAAGGTGTCGGTAAACAATAAAAGTTGTAGGAAAAGCATGGACGGCTATTTCATGAAAAGAGTGTAAACACGTAGAAACGTCACAACGTGGTGACATCATATGAATTTTAAAGAATAAACATGTATGGTTGGGAGGATATCTCTCTTGGTCTATTACTATAGTAAAATTTTCTCTTTCGCTTGTTTGGTTGGCCTAAAAAAGATAGGCACCTAAAGTTAGGCACCTGTTGCATATCAATCACACTTAGGCATCCATTACAGCAGTGGTTCCCAACCCTGTCCTGGAGGACCACTAGGCCAGTCAGGTTTTCAGGATAGCCCTAATGAATATGCATGGAGCAGATTTTCATGCAGATCTTGCTCATGTATATTCATTAGGGCTATCCTGAAAACCCGACTGGCCTGGTGATCCTCCAGGACAGAGTTGGGAACCAATGCATTACAGAATCATGCCAACTTAAAACTTAGGTGCCTGTAATGTAGGCCAGGATTTTAAAGTCCTACTTTATAGGCATCTAAGTCCTTTAGAGATTTGCGCCTAGCACCACCTAAGTCTTTCTCCACCCCCAAACATGCCTACTTTGGAGTTAGGCACCTATCTTTTATAGAATCATGCCTAAGAAGATAGGAGCCTATCTCACAATTAAACTTTAAAGCTCATTATTGAAGCCAATTTACTAATTAAGTTAGGCACCTAACTTTAGGCGCCTGCTTATTTAGGTGCCTAACTTTAGACATCTCTTATAAAATTTCCCCCTAAGTGAATATATATTAAAACGTATAAATAGTCTGAACTACATCTGTAACAAAATAATTGTCTTCAAAATGTAATATTTGAATGTTATTTAACAAAATACAACGTCTATATCTTGTTTTAGCTCATGAGCTCTCTTCTGACCATCTGGCCCCTAGTATAATGTTCCCTCCTTTTCTGACTGCACACTTGACTAGCAGCCTCAGTACTGCTTTACAATAAGCTCCCTGTGCTGTCTATATTCATCAGTTTTTAACTATATTTTATGTATTTTATTGTAATGTACACCACCTAGAAGCCTGATTAGGCGGTATAACAAATTTTAAATAAACTAAAAAAAAAAAAGTTGTCATTTTTACACACCTTTCTATGGACTGGGTATGTGATGGACAGTCTGGAGTCAACATGGACTTGCTCAGAAATGCCTTGATCACTTCTGTTATCAAGGTACAAGTAAGAGGATGCTCAGAGACTCAAGCGCTCCAGTCAAGTAATTGGTTGAATGTAGATGCCTCAGTGTTGATGGATGGTGTTTTCCTTGGTCTCATCCTGCTGTCTCCAAGCTGTGTCTTCTCATATCCTCACTTCTGATCTTCAGTATCTTCTCCACTGCATCTCTTTTTCCACCATCGTACACAGGGCATAGAGTCAATGTTAAACTTCCACTTAGCTCTAAAAAGGATTCACTTGCTCTCACGCTGACTCTTTTAACTGTCTTCAATGAATCCCTCCATCAATATATAATCCATCAATATCTTCTGACAAGAACCTTGTTTTGCCAAAATTTGTCTGCTTCATGTCTGTTGTATTCTATAAACAAATCACTGGAGGAATAAGATTATATTCTGTGATGATAATCTATGACGATTTCATTAATCACAGCTCTTGTACAAAAATACTGAATAATATATAAATTTAAATTTAAATGTGAAGTGCTCAGACCTTATAACCAGTGTTTTAAGTGTTATCACCAAAACGAGGTTAACAAAGGGACCATCATTGCCTTCACTGTCCCTTGACCACCTAGATTGTATCACCAAAACTCTCAGCGTGAGTAATTTGTATTAAATGGTGTACTTATCTCTGCCAGGTGGTAGTCGGTGATGTTAATCCTCGTTCAAACAAACGTAAAGAAAGTGATGTGCTTTTAAAAGATTTTTTCTATGTGTGCCTTTCACTTCATAGTCCCTGTCCCCCCGACCCAGGTTTCGTATCTTCGTCAGGGAGGGACATTGATGCTAGAGAAAATCAATTAAAACAATAGTCAACTTTATTAAATCATCTGACGTTAAAAGATCTAAAGTAGAATCTTATAGATTACTCGTAATCTTACAATGAAAAGTATTATATAAGTGTTAAAAAGAAAATATCAATAGGTCTACATACCAGTTGTTGGCTCACTAAGAATAGACCAGACCTCAGAGGTGGGAAAACTAAGTTCCAGAGACCAGAATTTTGGTTTTATAGGTAAAAAAACCGGAACTATTGTATTGGACCCTACCGGAAATGAGATCAACAAGAAAATGTCATGACGCTCCCCATTACGTTATAATAAAAGCCAGTCTATCTCTGAATTTAAACCATCAGGGGTAAGTGTGTGCCAGTTATAGATAAACCGCTGTTCCTTCTGAATGAGTAATTTGGAAAGATCACCTTGAAAGTGTTCTATGTGTAATAACACCGTATATTGAAGATCTTCAAGCGTGTGTGCTTCGCTCAACCAATGGGGAACTAAAGGGGCGGTGATACGTTTTGTACGAATGCTGCTCAGATGCTCTATAATACGAGTTTTAATTTTGCGGGAAGTCTGCCCTATGTATATTTTTAAACAAGGACACTGAATGTAATAAATAACTCCTTTGGAGTCACATGTAGTATCAGTGTTTAATATAAACCTACGACCACCCGAAAAAGGGATTGTTAATTGAGCAGTATTCATGATATGCTTACATACCTTACATTTACCACACGGTTGGTGAGATTTCTTCTGTGTAGTGGAAATGTCAAAATTCTTATGTTTTAATTTTTCGCCCAAATTAGGTCCTCTTGAAAATGCGAATTTAGGTTTTTGAGTAAGCGAAGGATGACTTTGAAGTATTGACCAATGTTTTAAAATAATATGCTTGATCGCATTACTACTACCGGTGTAAGGCATCACACATACCGTATCCGACTTAGATCTTTCACTATTAGTTGGTAACATCAACCAAGGACGGTGGCAATTTTTTGCCCTCTTCCATGCTCTTCTTATTATTTTCCCAGGGTACCCACGATCTATAAATTTCTCATATAACACTGTCGCTTGTTTATTGAAATCATCTTCATTTGAGCAAATTCTTCTTAAGCGTAAGAATTGGCCAACGGGTATGCCATTTCTCAAGGCTCTTGGATGAAAACTTCCATATTGTAACAACGAATTTCTATCTGACGATTTTTTGTATAGGGAGGTAGAAATTTGATTACCTTGTTTAAAAACCATGATATCCAAAAATGATATTTGATGTTGATTATATTGGTATGTAAATGTAATATTCGGATCTTTATGATTAATATCTTCTAAAAAACTTTTCAATTCATCAATATTACCTCCCCATACAAAAAACACGTCATCTACGAATCTTTTCCAACAGGAAACGTACTTAAAAAATGGAGATTTGTAAACAAATGATTCCTCAAACTGTGTCATATATAGACAGGCCAGCGTGGGAGCCACTGTAGCTCCCATGGCAACTCCTGTTGTTTGATGATATGTCAGATTTTCAAACATAAAGTAATTGTTGCCTATAACTGTGGTAGCCAATTTCTTCAACATAGTTCTTTTCCCATCAGTTATATCTAATTTAAGTAGGTAGGATTCTACTAGTGTAACAGCCGCCTGTTGTGGTATATTAGTATACAAAGCCACAACATCGGCTGTTACTAGTTTTCCCACCTCTGAGGTCTGGTCTATTCTTAGTGAGCCAACAACTGGTATGTAGACCTATTGATATTTTCTTTTTAACACTTATATAATACTTTTCATTGTAAGATTACGAGTAATCTATAAGATTCTACTTTAGATCTTTTAACGTCAGATGATTTAATAAAGTTGACTATTGTTTTAATTGATTTTCTCTAGCATCAATGTCCCTCCCTGACGAAGATACGAAACCTGGGTCGGGGGGGACAGGGACTATGAAGTGAAAGGCACACATAGAAAAAATCTTTTAAAAGCACATCACTTTCTTTACGTTTGTTTGAACGAGGATTAACATCACCGACTACCACCTGGCAGAGATAAGTACACCATTTAATACAAATTACTCACGCTGAGAGTTTTGGTGATACAATCTAGGTGGTCAAGGGACAGTGAAGGCAATGATGGTCCCTTTGTTAACCTCGTTTTGGTGATAACACTTAAAACACTGGTTATAAGGTCTGAGCACTTCACATTTAAATTTAAATTTATATATTATTCAGTATTTTTGTACAAGTGTTGTATTCTATAGCCATAGCTGATCTGTGTTTAAGTCTTTGATCACTTCATCATTGAGCTTAGGAAGATCAGAACCAACAGAGATCTTAGTAAAATCAGGATTTTTTTCCCAGTTCAGTAGCAGAATCAAACATTTTTCCAATTTGATCTGCCTATTTGCTGTTGCTTATTGTCTTGCCATCTAAAGCAGTCACCAAGTGCCTGAATGGTAGTTCACCTATATGCAGGTTACATACAATCCACACCAGCTTCCTTTGTAGCTTCTTCTCAACATAATGTATCACTCCTCTCTTCCAACCAGTGTTTGCTCCTCTTTCTCTTAACCATTTAAATTATTGGAATCTTGAAGGGATAAATTTCTTTTCACTCTTTCATGCAACCGGATGGTATCTTAGATTTCCAGTTATGTTGGCAGAAATCTAGTCTAGCTATCCTAGATGAAATTGCACCTAAACGGCTAACTTATAAAAATGAAAGAAATACTGAGGGGTTGTTTGATAAGGAATTGATGAAGTTGAAACATCAGATTAGGAGCCTTAAAAAGAAAATGGAATAAATCAGGTGTAGTTGAAGATCGTTCAGCTTGGAGATCAGCAGTCCATAATTACAAGAGATTAATAAAGGTCAAACGAAAAACTTATTACTCTGCTAGGGTTGGCTCAGTGATTGATTCCAAACAACTATTTAAACTAGTCTCTTCTCTTTTTGAAGTCAGTCACTTATTACAGACTCCACAAAATCTTCTCCCTACCTCTGAAATACTAGCTTCACATTTCAAGACTAAAATTAGTACTATATGATCACTCTGTAAAAACTTTCTCAATTCATGCTCAGAAATCACTACTGTACCTGATCACTCATATCATACTGATTTACTATGGAATTCGTTTACAGTCCCTGATTGAGACTTATTTAATCAGCTATATTCAAAATATGCAAATTATCATTGTACTTTAGATTCATGTCCACCACCAATCATAAAAGAAATTGCATTGCATATTTGGAGGGATTTATATGATTGGTTGTTTGCTATGCTTGGAGTAGGGCAATTCCCAAAGAATAACGGGCACATCATAGTTACACCTAAAAATCCAAAAGAATCTTCTTCTTTACCATCAAATTACAGGCCAATAGCCTCTATCCCATTCTTTGTTAAGATCATGGTAGGTCTTGTTCAATTCCAACTTTTGGAATCTTTGGAACAACACTCTTTATTATATGATACTCAATCCAGTTTTCAATCACAATACAGCATGAAGACATTAGTTGCTGCTCTCTTAGATCGACTGCACAATCTGTTTAGTATGGGTTGTGGTGCTTTAATAATGCAGTTTGACCTAAGTTGTGCATTTGATCTGGTGGACCACGATATATTGTTGGGAAGTTTGGGCGGAATAGGAATTTCTGGTAAGGTCTTTAACTGGTTTTGGCAATATTCTTTCTGGTGTATGGAGTAACCGATGTGGAGTTAACAAGGCTTCCTTCTTTCTCCTTTATTTGTTTATTTGAGTTCTCTTGGTTCTAGATTGTCTGACCTGAATGTTAATTACTACAGTTATGCTGATGATATAACTGTAGTAATCCCTGTTCCAACTACGCTATTACAAATATCTGTTAATATCTGCAGTATTGTTGGTTATAGAATGCTGGATGCAGGAATTTTAATTAAAACTCAATAGGGATAAGACAAAATTTTTTTATGCAACTCCTTGTAAAATGACATCTGATCAAAGTGTACTGTTAGATGGAATTTCCTATCCGTTAAGTTCGATGATTAATATCTTAGGAATTGCATTAGACCAAGATTTATCTATGAAAGAACACATTAATCAGTTAGTTTGGAAATGCTTTTACATACTTTGGAAGTTATGTTCCATACGTTCCTACTTTGACCACTCTGCTTTCAGATTATTGGTGCAGGCCTTGCTTCTTAGTTCCCTTGACTATTGTAACATCGTTTATTATTCTGGTCTTAAGAGTAACCTGTGTAGATTGCGATTGATTCAAAACATGGTTCTCAGGTTAATTTTTAATCTGAAAAAATTGGATCATGTTACTCCTTATCGTAGACTGCACTGGTTTATGATTGAAGCCAGTGTTTTCAAATTTGGATCATTATGGGGTCCTTTTACTAAGGCGTGCTATCCGATTTAGCACGCGCTAAATGCTAAGGCAACCATAGAATATAATGGGTGCCTTAGCATTTAGCGCATGCTAATCTTTAGTGTGCACCAAATCAATTAGTGTGTGCTAAATCGGTTAGCGCACGCTAAATCAGTAAATGCGCCTTAGTAAAAGGACCCCTATGTTATAAGGCAGGGGTAGGGAACTCTGGTCCTCGAGAGCCGTATTCCAGTCGGGTTTTCAGGATTTCCCCAATGAATATGCATTAAAAGCAGTGCATGAAATAGATCTCATGCATATTCATTGAGGAAATCCTGAAAACCCGACTGGAATACGGCTCTCGAGGACCGGAGTTCCCTACCCCTGTTATAAGGTGTTGTTTGGCCTTACTGCAAATTATCTGAAGGAACACTATGAACTGGCTTATATCAAAACAGTCTCAACGCTTCTTAACATACTTTACTTTCCCTTCTGTTAAGGAATGTCAATATAAAAAATACTTTGATAGGTTATTCTTGTTTCAGGTAGCAGTCAGAGACAAGGAACTTAGTCGGTTAATAGACAATGCGGTATCGTATAAACATTTCAGAAAACTCATCTATTTGACAAATTTTTGTAATATAAGATTAGGATTTAACAATCTGTTATTTTGTTGCAATTCCTGAGATTGTCTCAGATGCTTAAGCTGTGAACCGCATAGAACTAAATAAAGTTTTGCGGTAGACAAATGATAATGTCATGTAATGCACAGTTGAAGGTGAAGTCCTCTCTTTTCTGACCTCTGAAATCATTAGGGTTCTAATGCCTTGATGCTATCCCAGCTCTTTACTCTGCACTTCCGCACTCTCTGTAGGTGCAAATGCCTGGATTCTGCAAACGGTGCCCAAATTGGATGGCACCGGCCACGTGTCAATCGCACGTAGGCTTTATTTACAGAATTGTGCCTAGCGGTGCCTATGTTAAAACTTAGGTGCCAGAAATATAGGCAATGGTTTTAAAGGCCTACATTTCAGGTGCCTAAGATTTTGGAGAATAGCGCTTAATGGCACCTAAGTCACGCTGCGCCTATAGAAAAGCCCACTTAGGTGTTAGGTGCCGCTAAGCTCCATGTGATAGGTACCTATCTCCCAATTAATTTTTTTCCCCAATTATTCAGGCTATTAAGAGTATTTTGCCAATTAACCCCTGCTTGCATGAACGTGCGTTAGGATTTTTTATCGCCATCACAGTGGTATTTGTTCTAACACTCATGGAATTCCTATAATATTGGAGCTAATACCACCGTGGCCAGCAATTAAATAAAACAAAACTTAATGTGGCTTCATAAAAAGGGGGGTGGGAAGATAAATTAGGCGAACTTTAGGCATCATTTATAGAATTTGGCCCAAAGTATACATCCATGATGAATTACTCACATTCAAACAGCAGAGATGAGTCCACTTTAATCAGTGTTCATGTAGCAGTATCATAAAGTAAGCATTGGGCTTGGAGTGCCAGACAGGAACACTTAATAAAAAAAAAATAATAGAGTTAGGAGAAAGGCTGTGTGTGTGTGCGCGCTGGGGGTAATTCAGTGATTATAGAATCACTAGTGTTTAAGCCCGTTACATTAACGGGTGCTAATAAAGCCTCCTTCCCTCACATGTCCCCTATTTTCAGCCCCAGCTCCAGCTCCAAACCCATTTTTAACCCCCCAGCCCCCTTCTCACATATTTTCCCTTTCAGCCCCAGCCCCCTTTTTTCACCAGCAGCATTTCCCTCCCCACCCCACTTTTCTGTGTAGTAGCACCTCTTCCATGCACCCCCTGTCCCTCTTCCCTGCTCCCCCTGTCCCTCTTCCTTGCTCCCCCGGTCCAGCAGCACCTCTCCCCTGCTCCCCCAGTCCAGCAACATTTCTTCTCTGCTCCCACTGTCCCTCTTCCCTGCTCCCCCAGTCCAGCAGCACCCCTTTCCTGCTCCCCAAGGTTCTGCTCCCCCTATCCCTCTTCCTTGCTCCCTTGGTCCAGCAGCACCTCTTCCCTGCTCCCCCAGTCCCTCTTCCCTGCTCCCCCGTCCAGCAGCACCCCTTACCTGCTCCCCCGAGTCCTGCTCCCCCTGTCCCTTTTCCTTGCTCCCCCCCAGTCCAGTAGCACCTCTTCACTGCTCCTCCTGTCCAGCAGTACCTATTCCCTGCTCCCCCTGTCCCTCTTCCTTGCTCCCCCGGTCCAGCAGCACCTCTTCCCTGCTCCCCCGGTCCAGAAGCACCTCATTCCTGCTCCCCCTGTCCCTCTTCCCTGCTCCCCCAATCCAGCAGCACCCCTTACCTGCTCCCCAAGTTTCTGCTTCCCCTGTCCCTCTTCCTTGCTCACCCGGTCCAGCAGCATCTCATCCCTTTCCCCCCGGTCCAGCAGCACCTCTTCCCTGCTCCCCTGGTCTAGCAGCACCCCTTACCTGCTCCCCCTGTCCCTCTTCCTTGCTGCCCCCGGTCCAGTAGCACCTCTTCCCTGCTCCCCCTGTCCCTCTTCCCTGCTCCCCCGGTCCAGCAGCACCCCTTACCTGCTCCCCCGGTCCAGCATGGTCGTTTGCAGCCTGGTGAGGATTGCGGACGGCTTATGCGAACCTCGCAGGCCGCTCTGCATCTCGATAGCACATTCCCTCTGACGCGTATGTCAGAGGAAACGTGCTACCAAGGTGCTGTGCGGCCTGCGAAGTTTGCTACAGCCAACCGCGATCCTTACCAGGCTTCTTTGAAGGCATCGGCAGCGGTTGGTGAGTGAGTTCGGGGGGGAGGGGGGAAGCTCTGGAGTGTTCCCTGCCACCGTGTTCTATAATAGAATTTGGCCAAGGAACAGAAAACATGGCTGAAAAGTGCTAGACGTTGTACAAACAATTCATCCACCTCCAGTGGGTGATAGGCTGCCACAAGCAGAACTAAGCTGAGCTTTACGACTCTGAAAAGCAAACACTCTTGAGGAGTTCCCCGTAAATTTTCACAATCAATGTCCTGTATAGCATTACCATTGGCAGAAACTAATGAGATGTTTAATAAAGCAAAGCAAACAAATGAAACACTCCAGTACCGTAATGACAACTACATGATCACTTACCTACCGCTCAGTTTTGATTACATGCACTATGCTTGGAGAATACTTATGGCTTATCAGAGGGTCATTTTTGATACCTAAAGCTCTTTCTACTCTAGGGGGTTCTCAACCCAGTTCTCAGTACAAACCCCAGCCTTTGAGATTTTAGGACATCCATAATGAATAAGTTTGATATAACATTTGCCTTTATTACCTCTATTGCATGCAAAATGTAAAACAAGTACCAATTTGAAGCTTTATTAATATCCCTGTGGCAGTGTGTTGCATTTATTTTCACTTCTGTCCAAGTCTCACACCTTAGGCTGCTGATATTGACATTTATGAAGCTAAGTGAAAGAAAATCTGACCTCTCCTAGTTAAACGGGAACACAATGAAGGAAACGGCTGCCTCATTCAGTACATATTGTTCCTGTGCTATACGACAGGTGTCATAAAGCACTTATCTCATAACTGCAGATAGGTAAGAGCAGTGCAGAGCATTAATTCATCATGGCTGCCTGAAAGATGCTGAATGTGGGGGGAGGGCCTGCTGTGTATCCAAGGGAAATAAATCAGTAACACTCAGCATTCTGGTGGGAAATGGATGGGAAAGGTTCTCGCCATTCCAGCTGTGGCCTGCCAAATGGGGAAGAAAATGACAGGCTATGGTGCTTTCACACATTCTCCTGCAGTGCAAGTTGCGTTTGAGGTGACAACTCAAAAAGTTAGGTGTTAATAGTTATATTAGGCAACTTTTAGAATCAATATCTTGTCAAACAAAAACACTTGTACACCAGTACATTGTTTAATTTGGACTCGAAAGTAGCAAAGGTAGGCTTTTGGTTTTTATCATATATAGTCCATATTTTATAATATATAAATGTATCATGAGATATTATGGCAGAGTCATGGATGTATATAAAGGTGTAGGTTTGAAAAGAGAGAATAAGACAAATGCCTTTATTTTACTTCGTTCCTGAAGGGAGAGGGCAGAATGAGTTGTTCAAGGTCACAGAGGATCAGTGGCCAAGGGTAGGGTTACTAGACATACGGATTTTCTTGGACATGTCCTCTTTTTAGAGGACTATATGGGCATCTGGACAGATTTTCAAAACCTGGCAATTTGTCCTGGTTTTGAAAACCAATGGAAGCTTGGGGCATCATCGTGTCGCAGATACCCTCCAGACCATGACTCCAAAGAGACAAAGTTTGTGTGGGGCCGGGGTTAGAGGGAGGAATGGGGCATGGCTGTGGACAGAACAGGGTAGGGCTGTGAGCATACTGGGGCGGGGCCATGTGTCTTCTTTTTCAACATAGCCAAGAGAGGTCTTAAGTTCATGTTCTAGGTCTTCTGGCTCTAATGCTGCAAACGCTAGACCATTCTTTCTCCTCTATATAGAAAATCTTGATCTAGTCCTCAAGCTTTTCATTCCAGGGATAAAATAGATTTATGTTTTGTATACCACTAGCAGAGCTGATTTATATATAACTCTTGTTAGATATGCATGACACAAGCACATGTGACATAGATGTCAAGGGTTCATCATTACTGGACTCACCACAGGGACATATTGGGACTCTTCCAAAGAACACAAATTGAAATTTGGAGATCCCTCTATATACAGGTGTCTCAAAATCCCTCCTTGAGGCCGCAATCCAGTCAGTTTTTCACGATTTCCCCAATGAATATGCATGAGATCTATGTGCATGCACTGTTTTCAATGCATATTCATTGGGGAAATCCTGAAAACCCGACTGGATTGCGGCCCTCAAGGAGGGACTTTGAGATCCGTGCAACAAGCTTAGGTTTATAGCTGAACATTCTTGTTGTCAAGTTTTCTTCTTCCATTTCTATGTAATTTGCTCAGATGTGTGATGAACATATTCCAAAAACTATATGTACACTATGGGGCTCATAATCGAAAGAGAAAAACGTCCAAAAATCAGCCTAAGTTGGCACTTAGACGAACATTTCTCAAAAACGTTCAAGTGCCAATAATAAAAACAGGTTTTGGACGTATTTCTAAACGACCTAGGCCTTCATAGTGCCGCTGAACAACCAAAGCTAAATCGGGCGTTTTGGGAGGCGTGTTGAGGGCAGGAGTTGGGCGGGATGTGGGCCGGCTTAGACTTAGTCGTACAGCATGTATAACCGAAAGTTTTATAACAGAGCCTAGATGGAACTTGGACGTTGTGACTTAGACCATGTAAAACATGGTCTAAGTCACAAAAACCCACCTAAAGTCACCAGATAAGCACTGCAAACACATAAAACAGACTCCCACACACTACCCCAGTGATCACCAACCCCCCCACACCCATAAAAATTTTAATCATAACTTTAAAATTCAGCCTCCAGACCATTATCACCTGGCCGCCTGGCATAGGAAAGCCTAGTCGTCCAGCCCAGAGGCAGCTTAAGTCATCTTGGGGGTGGGTTAGGGACTCATGTAGAGGAGGACCCATGCCCATAAGCCCCTGTAATCACTGCATTGATCCTTAAACATGTGCACTCCCCTATATACCCCCAAAACCCTTTTGTACTGGCATATAAGTGGCTCTTGCAGCCATAAGGACTATTGGGGTGGTAGATAAGTGGGTCTAGGGGATTCTGGAGGTGGTTTGGGGGGCTTACCGTAACCTATAAGGGAGCTGTAGGGAGGAGAAGACATGGCACTCTTTTTGTGAAGTTCACAGCAGTGCCCTGTAAGGTACCCCACTATTTAGGTGGCATGTCTGGGTGTGCAGTCCATCACTTTGCAGACCCCCTCCCACATCCAACAGGGCTTGTTCTAGGCGTTTGGGACTTGGACGGAAAGTTGGATGAAAATGTGGTATAAAGATAGACGATTTAGTGGCTTGGACAATCAGATCGGCAGGACGTATAATTAGACAATTTTTGAAACGAAAAAAAAGTTGGACGTACCTTTCGAAAATGTGTCTTAAGCTGTTTTTTTTACTTTGGACGACTTGCGAGATGGACGTAAATGGACTTAGACGTCCCTTTCGATTATGCCCCTCTATCTTTTTTGGTATATTTGCAAATTGCATTTTCTTAGAATCTGTTCTCAGCTTCCAGTCAAACTTGGCCCTTACTAACCTGAAATGGACGCACAATATGATTAAAATAATTTTCTGTAACATGTGCCTGATGTGACCACATTTCACCTGAGGGCTGCATCAGAGGCAAAACTAGAGAGGACAGCAAACTTCTCTCTAGAATAACAGCTTACCAAACAATCTAGAGTATACCAACATAAAAAATACACTTCTCACTGGTACAAACATTCAGCAGAAGTACTCCTTCAACCACTTCCTGCAAATTTAACTAGCTCCTTATTATATATTTGGAGTAAGCTGTTTCTTTGCATCAGCTGGCTTTCATTCCTTGTGGAATCTGTTTCTGATCCCAGCTAGTTAAATGCCCCTGAAGCAGCCTTGTTTGGCGAAACACATCAGGCACTGTTGCTGGGAGCACCTTAAATAAATCTGAAATTATCTCCAGATTGTTTGCTGATTATTATGTTCCATATCCTAAATGGGAGTGCGCCTAAGGTTTCAATGCCTACAGGTGCCTAAGAGTGCTTAGGCGCTGTTAGGCATGGTTCTATAAACAGTGCCTAGCGGATGATTAACAATTGTGCTCAGTGGTTCTTATAAGTTAGGCACTGTTTTTACCCTCTTTTTAGAGGACTGTCCGGGCTCCTGGACAGACTTTCCAAAACCTGCCACGTGGCTAGAGCTCGTCTGGAAGAAGAGGAGGCTTTGAGGGGGTTGGGCTGTGGGTAGAATAGGGCGGAGCTTGAGGCAGAACTGTGCAGGGCTACAGGGAATGGGGTGGGGCTGGAGACAAAACGGGGTGGGGTCATGTGTTTGGGGTTTTCTGGAGAAAAGTATGGCAACCCTATGTTTATAGAATCAGGGCCTAAGCACACAGTTTGCACTTTTGCAGGCAAGTGTACATTTATGCACGTAAGGTCGTATTGTATACATTTATGTGTACAAGGGATATGTATGCGTGGGCACCTAGACTATAGAATTGTCCTTCACATGTTTACCAGCAGATGTCTGACTTCTGTACATGAATATTTTTATATGGTTATTATCAGGTAGAAGGAGAGTGAAGTGACAGTGGAGTAAGAAATTACCTCAATGGTGGCTGACATGATGACCTCATTGCACATATATTTAATACCACTGAGTATACATCTCAAAAAGCAGATAGGCAAGTGATCTGCAAAATCTGTAACCTCCAGAAAGAAAACCAGCAGTCCAGCATAAAAATATATAAATAAAGTGTTCTCTGGCTCTGTGTCCACAACTAGGCTGTTATCAACCTGAATAGCAAGCTGTGTTCAAAAGTAGATTGCCACTGACTTGAACTGACTTGTGCTGTGTTTACAGTTAGATTATCACTGACCTGTATTTGTCTCAGCCCCAGAGGGCATGAAACGTGGCCATGTCAGGCAATTGAGAATTGTCAGTGTTTGTTGCAATAAAACAATGTATTTATATATTTTTATGCTGGTTTGCTGGGCTTTTTTCCCAACTGAGTATATGTACAGCCACGATAGAGGCTTTTACCGCGGCCCAAAATTCCTATGAGCGTCAGAGCATTTAGCGCCCCGGGGCTGCAGCAGAAACCTCTACCGCAGCTTAGTAAATGAGGGCCTTAATTTTAACAGATTCTAGTGTTTAAAATAATATGGTGGTCAGGCTACCTCAATATCAGACCATAAACAACATTTCATTAAATTTTGTGTCATTTTATATAGATGGGAACTGCCAGCAGATTATATAATAAATACTATTGATGGTTTTATGTCATTTATAAATGACAGCACTTCCCTGATTCATGATTGTCCTTAAAATGTGCTTTCACATATCGGTTCTCTTTGTATAATTATAATGGCGTACATTCATTTTCATTTTATTTTTTTTCTGTCAAATTAATCACTTTACAAAGCCCAATGGACAAATGCAATCACCATAAACCAACTTGGAAAAAACACACAGAAACAGAGACTCACAACATTTTCGATCTCAACTCCTCCAGTAGCTGCAGATATTGAGATTTTTCTGAGTAGCAATTTTCATAAGGGCTGTCTTGAAGGGGGCATTTGAAAATTTAGGAAGCAATATTCAGCCCATGATCATGAATGTTTTTTAAGCTGGTGACAGCCATGGGTTCATTTAAACCCAGACATTCAATAGTGGGTCATATCTGGGCTCCACCATTGAGAATCTGGATTTAAACAGTCGCTTACTCTTGGAAGTAGTGATTTCACAACATCCACGTGTAAGTGGGGGGAATGGGACTTGTATACCACCTTTTGTGGTTACACATTCTAAGCAGTTTACATATACAGTGGTGCCTCGCATAACGGACGCCTCGCACAGCGAACGCTGCGCACAACGAACTTCAGGTCTTGCTTCCCACAACGAACTTCGTTTCACACAACAAAGTCGCCCGAGCTGCATCCTTAACTGCCCTCTCTCCGCCTGGCTCCCTGTGCAGTGGCGCTACATATTTTAAACCCCCCTGCCGCCGCTGCTGCATATTTTTAAGCCTCTGCTGCCACCGCATATTTTTAAACCTCCCCCCGCCGCCACATATTTTTTTAAAAAAGCCACCACTGCTGCAACTTTAATCTCACCCGCTCACTCGTAACTGGTGGTCTAGCAAATTTCCCAGCCAGAAGCGCAGAGATCAAGAGCAAGCCTTCTGTGCTACTGCCTGGGCCTGCGCTGATCTCTGAATGGCTGCAGTCAGCTCTCGCGGGACTCACAAGAACTAACTGCAGCCATTCGGAGATCGGCATGGGCCCACACAGGCATGCAGAGGAATTGCTCCTGATCTCTGCGCTTCTGGCCTGTACGCCACTGGCTGGGAAAGATGGGAGGAATTAAAAAAGGTACAGAGGGGGGATGATTAAAAAGGTACTGGGGAGTATGTGGTGGGTGATTATAATACACAGCAAGGATCAACAAAACCCCTGTCTCCCCTCCCCTTCACATATATCCCCTCTACTATCAAGAAAATTGAATAAGCCAAATTATTATAGAATGCTACACAGAAATATCATGCTAACAGAATACCACAGTCACACATAGCAGGAATAGGGTTAGGGTAAGCCTCTGCCTGGACTTTGCAGTCCCCAGTTGTGTCTAACACCAGCTCTAACAAGATAAATTTATCTTTTTTTATGTCATCTTAGCATATTTTATGCTACAGAACGAATTATTTTTTTTAACATGTATTGTTATGGGAAAACGCGTTTCACATAACGAACTTTTCGCATAACAAACTTGCTCCTGGAACCAATTAAGTTCGTTGTGTGAGGCACCACTGTACGGTAAAACCTTGGATTGTGAGTAACTTGGTATGCAAGTGTTTTGCAAGACGATCAAAATGTTTTATTAAATTTTAACTTGATAAATGAGCGAGGTCTTGCCATACAATATGTACAGTAAGCGTGCGTCACGTCATCACAACTGAGCCGATGGCTCTTCTCTCTCTGACACTGCGGGAGTGTAGTGACTGTTCTAAACGAGCCAGGTCTTGCAATACAAGTGCGTAGAGCATTTTGTATTAAAGTTTTTGGGTTATGGAGCAAATCGTCTGAGTTTCCATTATTTCTTATGGGGAAATTTGCTTTGCTATACGAGGGCAAAGGTAAGGGAAGGGACATTAAGGTGGGCAGACTAGATGGGCCGTGGGCCCTTATCTGCCGTCTATTTCTATGTTTCTATGTGTTTTGGATTAGAAGCATGTTTCAGGAACAAATTATGCTCGCAAACCAAGGTTTTACTATATACAAGTACTTATATGGCTAATATTCACTGTTGAACCCACCTACCTAGCAGGCAGTTTGGACAGCCTTTATTGCCCAGTCCAGCTTGCCTGATTATGCATGCAAGCACCAGCACTGATATCACCATTGCCTGTAGATCACCTGATTTAGGTTTTCACATGTCTAGGAAAACCCAGATATGTCCTCTTTTTAGAGGACTGTCTGACTGTCCAGATAGCTTTTTTAAAGTGGGGGAGTCTGTCTGGGTATAGCAGGCCCACAAACTCACCCAGACTGGCTGGACCGGCTTACACTTGATGGCTTTCTTAATACAGGAAGAGGGTATTAAGTTATTTTTCTATGCCGCTGATATCTTGCTGATTCATGAAACAAATATTTCCTGTCCTATAGCTGTAGTCTTAACTTTGATCTCAAATTGGCTATCTGAACCCATCAAAATCTCTCGGTTGTTGGATTACTGGCAAGAATCACACTCCAAGCCTAGCTTCTATTCTCCAGAACAACCCACTTTCATTAGTCATTAGGCTCCATTTGGAATATTGTGTGCAATTTTGGAGACCCACCTTCAAAAATATATAAATTTGATGGAGTCCGTCTAGAGGGCTTCTATAAAATTGGTTAGTGGTCTTTGTCATAAATTGTATGGGGACAGACTTAGAGACCTTAAGACGGGAGAGAAGGGATATGATAGAGATGTTTAAATATCTCCTTAGTGGAGGTGAGTCTTTTTCAAATGAAGGAAAACTCCGGAAGGAGAGGTCATAGGATGAAGTTAAGAGGGGATAGGCTCATGAGTAATGTAAGAAAATACTTCTTTACAGAAAGGGTGGTAGATGCATGGAATAGTCTTCTGATGGAGGCGGTGGAAATGAAGATTGTATCTGAATTCAAGGTAGCATGGGACAGGCATGTGAGATCTCTTAGGGCAGGGATGTCCAACCTGCGACCCTGTGAAGTATTTTGTGCAGCTCCGGTCGAGGGCGATGCAGTGTTTTCCTCAGCTGCCCCCAGTTGTTTACCATCTTGTCGGCTCCCTCCTTTGTCATGCTGCAGCGTTTGCGTGTTTGTACAGCCCCAGAAAAAAATTTTCAGCCAAAGCTGCCCAGGGAAGCCAAAAAGTTGGACACCCCTGTTAGGGAGAAGAGGAGATAGTAGATGTTGTGGATGGGTAGACTGGATGGGCCATTCGGCCTTTATCTACAATCATGTTTTTATGTTTCAAGATTCGCAAAAGACAATTATTTACTGACTAATTTTTTCAAAGCTGGATTACTGCAATAGTGTTTACGCAGGTCTACCTCAAATTCAGCTTCACAGACTACAATAGCTATTTGCTTTCTCTCTCATGTTTCACCTTTCGATCGACTTACTCCTTTATTTCTCCAGTATCACTGGCTTCCAATTACATTTGTATTAAATTCAAAATTCTTATCCTAAACTTCAAATTGATTCATTGTAATAGCCCACCTAATTTTTCCTTGCTCATTCACCTCCTCTGTCTACCAAGAGCTTTATGTTCCTTTCATGACCAACGTCTTCATATCTCCCATGCTCGTACAATTCATTATGAGCTCACCAGAGATAAAGCATTCTTTTGCCTTTCATCAACCCTCTGGAATTCTCTTTCCAGTTCAATCCACCTTGAGTCTACATACATGAAATTTGGAAGACTACTGAAAACTCACTTTTTTGAAAGTACATTTTTTATTCAGCTCGATCAGGATGGCATTGTTAGGTTCGACTAGTGTTGTAGTCTGAAAATGCTATAACTCTGTAATTAATTTTTTTTATTTTTTGGGGAGCTGAATTTCTAGGGGGGGAAGTGCATCAATGGGACTAAGGGCCAGATTCTATAAATGGCGCCTAAAGATAGATGCCTATCACATGGCGCTTAGTGGCGTCTAACACATAAGTGGGAGTTTCTATGGGTGGAGCATGACTTAGATGTCACTAAGCACGATTCTCCAAAAACTTAGGTGCCTGAAATATAGACCTTTAAAACCATCACCTACATTTGTGGCGCCTATGTTTTTGCATAGGTGCCTATAGGCGCTATTCTGTAAACAGCGCCTATGCATGATTGACATATGGCTGGCAACATTTTTTTTTAGGTGCTGACTGATTTAGGTGCCATGTATAGAATGCAGGTGTAGTTGCTAAAATTTATTTATTTGTTCATTTAATTTTTTAGGCTATCCTCCCAAAAGAGCCCAGAATGGGTTCCAGTATCATATACAGTAAACCCCCGTGAATTCGTGGTTTGCAAATCGCGGACTCAGTATTTGCGGTGTTTTCCAACTGCCTCTTCCTGATACTAAAGTCATGGTTACACCAATCAGGAGCTGCTTTGACTCGCTATCTGGCATATCAAAGCAGCTCCTGATTTGTGTAACCATGACTTTAGTACCAGGAAGAGGCAGTCGGAAAATGTGCCCAGCTTCATAAGTACAATTTAAGCACCCGCCGGCGCCCCAGCTGCCCTCTCCTGCATTCGATCAGCTGAAAAAACGTATTTCTGTTTTTTTTAAATTTGGAACCCCCATGAATTTCGGGGGAGTACTGTACACAGTGTAATTTCAACATCAGGGTAGTGTGGACATGTATTCTTTCATAAATTAAGTAAATTCTACAATAGGGAATACAGGTATGTACTCTATTTTTGTTTTTAACTCTTATATTAATTGAAATTAGTTTAAGGCTCCTTTTACAAAGCCGTGCTAGCAGTTTAACACGTGTAATAGCGAACGCTAAACCGCCGGCAGCACTAGTCTTTACCACCTCTTCTTGAGCAGGCGGTAGTTTTTCGGCCAGCACGGGGGTTAGCACGTGATTAAAATTAGCACGCGCTAATCCTGCTAGCGCGGCTTTGTAAAATGAGCCCTTAGATATCAGAGTATTAGATATCAGTTTAGTATTGCATATCAGTTTAAATCGTCATCTGCTTGGATTAGCCTTGAACATTTTTTAAGTTTAAGTTTATTAAAATTTTTGATAAAACGCAAATCAAGGCTTCTAAGCGTTTTACAATTTGTATTAAAAAGAGGGAGACAAGATGTGTGGGAGCCATTAACAAAATATTGTACTGATTAGATGACATTTTTTCCCTTAAATTTACAGGTTCAATTATGAGGGGGGGAGGGTGGGCAATTTTATTATTACATATTGTATAAGGTATAATAGGAAAGGATGGGAAGGGTGGGAGATAAGAACATATCATTTGTATTATTGATGATTATTAAGTGATATATTTATTGTTAATCTGTTTTAACATGTTGACACACTTATTGTAAGTTTGAAAATGAATAAAGATTAAAAAATAAAAAAGGGGGCAGACAATAAACAAATACCCATGGAACTATACTTGACCAACATAGAACAATAGGAAAATTGAGAGAAGTACAAATTATAAGTAAAGAGTAAATTTATGATTTTAAAGTGTTTGAGACTTGTATAGATGAGGACAGAGTTTGCAGGAATGGGGCAGGAATAGAGCTCGCGGGTACAGGAATAGAGAGATCCTGTGGGGATGGGGAAAATTTTTCCCTCTGTCATTCTCTACTTCAGAGATTGGTTGATCATATATGGCCTCTTTTACAAAGGCGCAGTAGCAGCTGCACTGCGCTAACGGCCCCGAAGCCCATAGAGATTTAAAGAGCTTCGGGGCTGTTGCCACGGGGCTTTGTAAAAGAGGCTGATAATGTTCTAATTAATTGACTGTGGAGCTTTCAGGCTTCATTTTGTAAGTTGTTAGATTCACAAGGGTCACAAGTCACATGTAGTATGGATAGTATTTGTGCCAAAAAGTGTGAGTCAGTTCATCATTTTTGTGTTATGTCATATACAGTAGATCAGTGTTCTTCAACCACCGGTCCATGGACCAGTGCCGGTCCACAGAAATTTCCTGCCGGTCCACAGGGCCAGCAATGTGCATCAGGCCCAAAACAATGTTCTTCAACCGCCGGTCCACGGTGCGATCAATGCGGCGTTATCTTCGAGCCAGCTCCCTCTTCCTAACTGATTCATTGCATAAAGCCATGGGCAGTGGCTCCTACGGGCATCCTGCGCCTGAACCGGAAGCCTTCTCACTGACATTGCAACGGGACATGCAAGGTGCAATTAGTACTATTATGGGGGCGAGGTCTGGGGTGGAGATTGGGTAGAGATGGGCGGGTTCTGGCCCACGACTTAGCCCAGTGTTCTTCAACCGCCGGTCCACGGACTGATGCCGGTCCACAGAATAATTCTTTTATTTCTGCCTGTCCATAGGTGTAAAAAGGTTGAAAAACACTGCAGTAGATTATACGTATACACTGTGCTCTGCCTGCTACTTGCATGTTCTTTCCTGTACTCCCCATATGCGTGGCATGACTTACCCCACAGAGCCACGTCAACGTGTTTTCATCCTGTGTTGTATAGCAGTCTCTAGTAGGCCTTTTTTTAGAGAACAGTAACATAGCAGCCATGAGGGAAATTTCTCCTACCCTTTCTTTTTCTTTTATTTAATTATTATATTATACATAACAAAGTAAGAATAAATAAGAAAAAGAAAATCAAAATATATCATCATTTCACAAACATTATCTAACCACAAAAATTTTTAAAGTCCACATCATGGAGAGATTTAGAGAGAAAGAAATTAAAGAAACGTTCCTTTAGAAAATGTTGGATTTAATTATTTAAAAAAACAAAACCCTAAGACCCATATAATTTTCATACCCTACTGATTTTTATTATCTTTGTCATGTTCCAATAGAAATTTCTCCAGATGAGAAGAATAAAAATATAACGTTTTGCCCTGAAAATGTAACAGACATCTACAGGGGAAACATAAAAAGAAACTTGCACCAATTGCCAAAACCCTGGATTTCATGGCCAGGAACGGTTTCCTGTGTTCCTGTGTGACTCTTGTCATGTCTGGAAAAACTTTAATTGGCTGCCAGCAAAAAATATTTCTTTTATGGTTAAAGTAATTCTTCAATACAAATAATTTCTCTCTTTCTTTTTCCAATGTCCTTCCTTCTGCTCAACCCTCCCTCACTTGATGAAACATCCTACTTATCCTTCCTTCCAAATACATCACCCTTCCTCTCATCTCTCCAGATCTTTCTTTCTCCTTCCACTCCCCAGGGCATGCCTTAAGCAGAGGCAACAGGAACAGCCATACATGGTCCCATGCTCCTAGGGACCAATGCTTAATTGAGTCAGCTTTGAAACTGGTGACTAACTAAAAGTTAAAACTTCTTTTCCTTTTCCATCTCATAAGATCATAAGGATTGCCATACTGGGACAGACCGAAAGTCCATCAAGCTCAGTATCCTGTTTCCAACAGTGGGCAACCCAGTTCCCAAGTACTTAGCTAGATTCCAAGTAGTAAAACAAATTTTATGCTGCTTAGCCTAGGAATAGGCAGTTGACAAATTTTAAAAATAAATAATGGCCTATGGACTTCTCTTTTAGGAAATTATCCAAACCCTTTTTAAACCCCGCTGAGCTAATTGATTTCACCACATTTTCCGTCAATGAATTCCAGAGCTTAATTACACGTTGTGTGAAGAAATATTTTCACTGGTTTGTTTTAAATCTAATACTTAGTAACTTCATTGCATGTCCCCTAGTCCTAGTATTTTTGGAAAGAGTGAACAAGTGATCTATCTTTACCACTTCACTCATTATTTTATAGACTCTATCATATCACCCCTGAGCTATCTCTTCTCCAAGCTGAAGAGCCCTAGCCATTTTAGCCTTTCCTCTTAGGGAAGCCATCCAATCCCTTTTATCATTTTTGTCGCCCTTCTCTGTACCTTTTCTAATTCCGCTATATCTTTTTTGAGATATGGTGACCAGAACTGTACATAGTATTTGAGGTGCGGCCATACCATCACCATCTCTATCTATCTCTATATCCTTCTCTCTCCCTCTCCCTTGGTAAATGTGCTCTTTAGCACTGATGCTCTTTACTCCTTCTATCACACTGCTGGCCAGCCCTTGGATATTCCAAATTTGTAAATCACTAAGATTACAATAGTAGTTGGTGAATAAAGAATGCTGTTTAAATCAATCAATCAATCCCTTATAACTCATGTGAAATCTTAACTCCTGGATGGGAACCCCACTAAACTGGTCTGCACTAGAGAGTTGAACAAGGACAGAATTTCTACCCATCTCATCTGAGCCCACTGGAATCTAACCTGTCCCTGCTGGAATCTAACCCATTCCCATTGGAATCTCCTCCTTCCCTGCCGTACCATAAAAAAAATGAAGTAACTGTATTAAGGAATGTGGCTGAAGGTCACATTCACCAATCACCAGTTACCATGTGCATATGTCTGGTGATTACCAAGTGCAACCTCCCAATTCCGTTCCCTGATCAGCAAGCAGTTGGTGGCTGCCACCGCTATATGGCCTATAAAGGCTTTGCAGCGGTTTTCATCAAAACATGTTTTGAGTGATTTCTTTTTTCATAAAAGGTGGGTAAATTCCTAATGTGCAAAGGAAGCTCATTCCAAAATTTCAGAAAACAGAGAGCCAAGAGGAAGTTAAATGAAGTTTGAAAGAGGTGGCAGACAAAGCAAGTTACTGTCAGCAGAGCGAAGAGACTGAAAAGGCATTTATGGAGTAATCAGCTTACTAAGATACAAAGATGCAGACAAAGAATGTGATTTGTAAACCACAGTTAAAAGTTTGTAAGTGATATTTGTAGAAAGGGGGAGCCAGTGTTCTAGTTTAAGCAGAGGAGTAACGTGATCAAAATAAGGTGCCGAGCAGAGCAATTTGACTGAAGTAAATGAGTTGAAGCCTCTTTAATGAAGCAAGAGAAAGACCAGCATATAGAGAATTACAGTAGCCCAAGTGTGATATGACTAAAGTAAGGATCAATGATCGTAAAGAGTGGAAGATAAAAATGGCCAAACAGATCGAATACGTTGCAGTGCAAAAAAGGAAGAGTGAATAACTGAATCGATTTGTGGTTTGAAACTCATTTTAGTGTCAAACGTTATACCCAAGATCTTAACTGTGTCTGAAAAAGTAAGGAGATGAATATCAATAGAAGGAGGAGAATGTATTATATTTGAAAAACAAGGAAAACAGATACACTCACATTTAAAGGGGTTGAGTGTAGGATGACTGTCCTTAAGCCAACATGAGACTTGACTCAAACGTTCAAAGGAAAGGATAGGTAGGCTGGCCTGGCACTACACTTCCTCAGGAACCCTGTGGGACCTAGAGGGGTTCCCCACAGGAGTTCCATGGACCTAGAAGGGATCCCTGTGGGATTCCCGCTAACCCCATTCACATGTAGCTCTATAGTCTGCGCAGGGCCCCACAATTGCTAAGGCTAGCCCTGTCCCTCCCTCTGGACACTTCCCTGCCCCCCTTGACACACTTCCCTCCTCCTTCCCTGACACACTTCCCCCTTTCTCCCTTCCAAAAACTCTTTCCTTTTTGACATACATTTCACCTCTCCCTGCTTCCCCTCTCACTCTATGCTTTGGAAATACTGCTCAAAATTTCATAGAGGCAGGTTAGACAGGACAAAGGGAGAGAAGGGAAAATAATTCACTCTGACATAACTGTGAAAATAAACAAATGGGACTGTCTATGTTTTCTTTTTCTCACATGTTGAAGCTATGCTAAACTTCTTTTCTCACATTCTCCCTGTTGACTTTCCCTCTGAAAGTAAGGTACCATGAAATTACCAATATTGACCCAATAGAATTCAACTAAGAGATGCCAAACATAATTTGCTCAGCACTATTTTCTAGAAGACTAGCACCATTTGCCATACCAATAACATTTACATTATACCCTCCAGATGCTTTTCTCTGCTCCTTCTTCCCCCCTCCCTCCTCCCATGCTGACACATGAAGTCTCCAGCTAAGGCTCAGAGAAGTGGCCTTGTAAATTTCCTAATAGTTTGTACTTCCCTCTTCCTGTGTTTGAGTCAATATGTGGATTCTTATGTGCCTTTGTTATTAATTGCCTTGTTTGTTGGGTGCAAATGTTGTTGTTTTTTTAAAAAAGAAAATGTATTTTATGATATTGTAATTTAGTTTTAGTTTTAGAAATATAATTCTGTTTTGTACTCTACAATTATGTATGTTTATTTTTATGGAAACCACTTTGTGTAAAGGTGGTATATAAAATTTTAAAATAAATAATAATAAATGCATGTCATCTTTTGCTGCTATGGGCCACTCATATAGCATGAGCTGTGTAGATCTCTTGGCTTATACCATGAGAGTATAACCCAAGAGAAAGAGATGATTTTAAGAACCATTTAGTTTAGTTTATTATATTATCATTTCTAGCCTATGCCTTTATCTAAGGCAAATTACAGGATATACAAGCATAATAAAATACTTAAAAGTGCATACACTACAATTAACAAGATTGCATGCCTATACAACTCAAGCCAAATGATATACCTCATGGTACAGAGAACCTACCCTCCTATTCATCTTTTCAGTTATTACATCACAAGTGCCATATTTCATAATACAAAACAAGTGTTTTTTTCAAATAAAGTTGCTTAAATTCCTGCAGATGTTTCAACTGTCGTAAATACACAGGTAATTTGTTCCACTCCATAGGCCTCCACAAAAGAACACACGTCCTTGTATTCTCACATTTGAGGCTTTTTGAAGACAGAACAATCAAACTTGCCTGTGTGGAGGATCTTAGTTGTCTTGTTGGGACATTCAGTGCCATATAAATACATAAATACATGTACCTAGGCGCCATATGATTAAAACTCAAATAAACCATCAACAGCAGTTTATATTTTACTTGAAACTCCATAGTCAGCCAATACACTGTGCCTGCCCAGGCTGGGTGGAGCTGGAGGAGGAAGATCAGACTGTATGAGCAATTGAGTGGCTACCTCATTCAGTCCCACTGGCCAATGAAACAGAAAACAACTTTAAGACTGAGGTTGTAGGGGGAGTGCAGTCTTTTTTTTTTTGTAATTCTTTATTCATTTTTATAACTTGCATCAAGTGCATCAAAAGGTATCAACCATTTTAATTTAAATATATCACTTGAAATTCTACAATTCTTCATATTAAATAGAATTATCCCTTTCCCTTCCATCCTTTCAACATCTCATAACGCTTATACCATATGATAAAATCCCCCCTCCCCCCACCCCATTCTTACATTTGTACAAATCAGGGAAAATGATACTTATTCATTGCAATAATTTGTTAATGGCCCCCACACATCTTGAAAGTTTTTAAATTTCCTTTCTGAATAGCTAATATTCTTTCCATTTTATAAATATGACACACTGAATTCCACCAAAAACTGTAGTTTAATCTATTCCAATTTTTCCAATTGCATGTTATTTGTAGTATGGCAACTCCTGTTAAAATAAGAGTTTATTATTTTTGGAAGAGATTTGGCTCTTAGCCCTCGTAGACATGCCAAATAATACTGTATCATACGATAATGCCATAGACAGTCTTAAGGTCACCAAACAGGTAGAAAAGTCAGCAGCCAAAGCTAAAATAATGCTTGTGTGTTTAGTGAGAGGAATGGCCAGTACACTTCTCCCTCCGTATTTGCGGTTTCAGTATTCACGGTTTCGATTATTCACGGTTTTTAGCATGCTGGCTCCTCTCCCTGCCCCCCTAAATTACATCAGCTTGCATAGAGAAATCGCTGATTACAAGCGTTTACAGAGAAAATCGCCGATTCAGTTTCACCATATTCACGATGGTTTTTAATAGAAACAGCGAATAACATATGAAAAAGTTATTTGTGGTTTTTCTGTATTTGCGGTTCTGTTAATCCCCTATCACAGCAAATACGGAGGGAGAAGTGCAGGAGAAAGGAAGTAATGATGCCACTGTATAAGACTCTGGTGAGACCTTATTTAGAATATTGTGTAGAATGCTGAAGACTACACTTTCAAAAAGATAGATTATTTTGAACCGCATTGAAACCTAATTGAAAAATGTGGTATAGAAGAAAATGTATGGTATGGTAAACAGGATGGAGTCAGTACAGAGGGCTGCTACTAAAACTGTTAGTGGCGTTCATCATAAAGCATATGTGTACAGAATTAAAGATCTCAAAGGGTATACTTTAGAAGAAAAGCAGGAGATGGGAGGTATGATAGAGACATTTAAATATCTCCATGGCATAAATGCAGAAGAGGCAAGTCTTTCGAAGCTCTGGAATGAGGGGGCATAAGTTAAAGGGGTTAGATTCAGAAGTAATTTGAGGAAATATTTCTTCAAGGAAAGGGTGGAGGTGGTTTAGACAAAAACTGTATCTGAATTCAAGAAAGCTTGGGACAACGACATAGAATCTCTAAGAGAGAAGAAGAGATGGTGCATTTTTACATATCTTAAAGGGATAAAAATATAAGCATTGCCATACTGGGATAGACCAAAGGTCCATAAAGCCCACTATCCTGTTTCCAACAGTGGCCAAACCATGTCACAAGTACCTGGCAAGATCCCAAAAGAGTAAAACAGATTTTGTGATGCTTATCCTAGAAATAAGCAATGGATTTTCTGAAGTCCATCTTAATAATTGGCTTATGAACTTTTAGAAAATTATCCAAACCTTTTTTAAACTCTGCTGTGCTAACTGCTGTTACCACATTTTTTTTGTTGTTTTAAGTTTACTATTTAGTAGCTTCATTGCGTGTCCCCCTTGTCCTATCATATTTAGAAAGAATAAACAAGTGGCTTACATTTACCTGTTTCACTCCATTCAGTATTTTACAGACCTGTATCATATCTCTTCTCAGCCGTCTCTCTTCCAAGTTGGAGTCCTAGCTGCTTTAGCCTTTCCTTATAGGGAAGTCATCTCATTCCCTTTATCATTTTTGTTACCCTTCTCTGTACCTCTTGTAATTCCACTATATCTTTTTTGAGATGAGGTGAAGTATTTGAGGTATGGTTGCACCATAGATTGATACAAAGGCATTATAACGTTCTTACTTTTGTTTTGCATTCCTAATCATTCCTAGCATTCTATTTGCTTTCTTAGCCACTCCTGCACACTGAGCAGAGGGTTTCAAAGTAACATCAGAGATGGCCTTAAATCCTTTTCCTGTTATTTTTCCTTCTACAATGCCATGTTAGGTGCTAATGTGCATCTAACACGCAAAAAATGGCCTAATGATGGACATGCTGAAGTGTTCCTCTGTAGTTTTGCCATCTGTGCATTCTAATAGGGACATTTTCAAAACATCCAATAAAGGGCATAAATCGGCACATGGACATCCTAATCGCCAGGATGTCCAAGTACCGATGTTTGAAACAGTCTTTCTGGATGTCTTTCAAAGTGTCCTAGCTGTTGTGCATCCAAAACTAAAGGGGGGGGGGGAGGGCATGTTGGAGATGTGTTCTGGGTAGGCTTTGGGCCTGCTTAGACTTGGAAGTCTTGTGGCAATAATCAAACCTTTCCCAAGACTTCCTGGACGGAACTTAGACATTTAGACATTCTGAGCTTGACATATTTTAAAAGCATCTTAGTGACAAAAAGGTACTCAAACTGAACAGATGACCACTGGAAGGTTTAAGTAATGACCCCCCCCAGACAGTCCTCTAATGGTCACAGACCCCCTCCCACCCTCATAAAGATCTGAATGAAACAGATCTATAGAATAGCAGCACCTGGTATGGGGAAGCCTAGTAGAGCATCACAAAGGTTTCTTAAGTAGCCTGGGGGGTGGTCTAGTGAACCATAGAGAGGAGGACCCAGGCCCATAAGCTACTCTAACACTACATTTCTGGTGAAAAGTGTGAGGCCACCAAAACCCTCCTATACTGCTATATACAGTAGGTGCCACCTGCAGCCATAAAGACTATTGGGGTGGTAGACAAGTGGGTATATTAGGTTTTAGGGGAGTTTTGGAGGGCTCACCATACATTATAAGGGGGTTATGGTGAGATGTACTCCTGACACCCTTTATGTGAAGTTCACAGTGGCGTTCCCTAATGTGCCCCACTGCTCTGTTAGTATGTCTCTGTGGCCAATTCATTACAGCACTGGCCCTTCCACATCCAAATGGCCTATATTTTGCCGTTTTGAATTTGGACGTTTTTGTGGTTGAAAATGGTGAACAAAGTTGGATGTCTTGATGACCAGGATGTCTAGCGGTTTTGCCAATTTCAAAAAATCACCGTTTCTCCGCCTCTGACTTTGGACATCTTGCGGAAAACCTTCAAAGTCGGACTTAGACATCCTATCGAAAATGCCCCTCCACAGGGACACTATTTATTTTTTCCTATTTTGGAGGGGTTGGGGGCATATTATGGATGAATAATGGGTGTGGATGTGCTAACTAGCACAATAACATTATTGCTGCACTAGTTAGTTGGCACATCTATAATGCAGGAGCCCTTATGGAAAGGGGGGGGGTTACTAAAGCTTAGTGTGTGTCAAGAGATATTAGCATGTGCTAAGTGCCACATAAGTATAAAACAGGATGGAGGGCATATAGCGCATTCTAAGCTTTGGTAAAAAGGCCCCTAGAGGGCGACCTCTTGTATTAGTATTTTGAAATGGCCGTGTGCTAATGCGAACATTAGCACCTGGGCAGAAATAAATCAAATTGAAGAAAGCCCTTTTTGAAAGCCATGCTAGAAATGTACTTCCTGCGCAAAAGGGTCTGCGGCAGGGCACACTAAGCCCATTTCTTAGCACAGCTTAGTAAAAGGACCCCTTAGTGAGGTCTGAAATTGGGTTGGCCCCCCAGATACTGCGCTATGTGCTTATTAATGACCTTGAAGACAAACTGACACCACAAGACTCATCCCAGTTCTCTGAAGCAACTCGCTCTACTCATCAATTCCTCTGGAAATGGTCAGATAACTCCTTTTGTAATCCGCCTTGAACCGCAAGGTAATGGCGGAATAGAAATCACTAATGTAATGTAATATTATCCTTATTTTGGATTTTTGAGGATACACTTCCCCCTCCCCATTCGCGGTTTCTGCACTTGCGATTTCACATAATTGTGATTTTTTTTGGGGGGAGGGGGAAAAAAAAACCCCATATTTATTGCCTTCCCCCCGGCATCCCGGCCTTACCTAGTGGTCTAGCGGGCTTTCGGGGCAGGAGCGATCTTCCTACGCTCCTGTCCCGTGTAGATCGTCAATAGGAAATGCCTGCCGTGAGCTCCTGCCGTAGTCTCGAGAGACTACGGAAACTCACGGCAGCCATTTCCTATTGGCGATCTGCACGGGGCAGGAGCGTAGGAAGATCGCTCCTGCCCCGAAAGCCCGCTAGACCACCAGGTAAGGCCGGGATGCCGGGGGAAGGCGGGAGGAAGGCGGGGGTGGGTCAGAGCCGGATATTCACGTTATTTCCCTATTCGCGTTCCGGCTCTGCCCCTATCCCCCGTGAATAACGAGGGAGATGTGTATATGTTTCTAACCTAGAGCAAAAGTTGAAATATTCCCTTGACCATCCTAATAGCTACAGAATTTACCAGTGCCTCCTGATCAGCCCTAAATTGGGTCAGTCGACTCTAAATTTATCCTAGGAATCTATCAGCCATGTCTCCCACATACTGATGTTTTCTTAGACAGAGCCCTTTAATTATTGCCAGGGGGGTCATGTAGTTTCACACTTCACGGAAAAGAAAAGCTGTGCCCTCAGTCAGTCAACATATATTTATGGCACATAAGAGAGGTTTTGTATATTGGGAAACTGTTATCTTTGGACGGTAAGTGTGCTTGAGAATATATTACTGTCTGATACTTTATGTATATAATTGATTTTTTTTTTTTTAGTCACTAAGCCTTGCCTTTTCCTCAGCTGTGAATGCTCTTGTTCTGGCCTCTGTTCTCTATTTGTTTAGCAGTCTGAGGTCTTAGAATTTCATCTCCATTTGTCTTGCTAGAGCCATACAAGAATCATAGATGGAACTATTCAGAGTTGTAGGTTAAAAAGAAAAGACAGTCACAGCTCCCTTGCAGACATAAGGGAAAATTGGACTAACATTATTCTGTGGACTTTAATAAAGATACAATAGGAAGGGGGGTAAAGCCTTTGTCTATTGAAATGTCTCCCTGGGGAATTGAACTTCAGGCCATGTTTCCTTCCATAGTCAGAAAAAAAAAACACTCTGAGACCCTCAAAGGATACAGGGTAGGCTGCTCAGAAAGTGCTAGAAAGATGAAATGAATGCTGGAAATATTTTCAGTGGGGTGTCCAGTAGAGCCAGTGTTAATTAAAGGCATGTCCTTAAGGATGGGGCAGGCTGCATTATCCCTCCTGCCACCTGTCTTGAAATTAAGATTCTGGCAAGAGGATGCTGTTTTATCTAAGACATGTAGGATTTTAGTTTGGGTGAAAGTACTGGAGTTCTACAAAAGGCTGTAACTAATGAACCACTACAAGACAATACATCTACTACTACTACTCATCACTTCTATAGCACTGAAAGGCATACCCGGTGCTGTACATTTGACATTTAATAGATGATCCCTGCTCAGAAGAGCTTACAATCTAACTTGGGCAGACAAATATGACATATAGGGTTGGGGATGTAGAACCCAAGGTGAGAGGAGTCAGGAGCTGAAAGCAGTTTCAAAGAGGTGGGCTTTTAATATAGACTTGAAAACTTCCAGAGACGGAGCCCTCTTAGAGATTCGGGAAGTTTATTCCAAGCATACGGTACAGCAAGATAGAAAGGACAGAGTCTGGAGTTGGAAGAGGAGGAGAATGGTACAGATGGGAGGGACTTACCAGCTTAGTGGAACTCATGGGGGGGAACATAAGGGGAGATAAATAAGGAGAGAGAGTGGGAGGCAGCAGAGTGAATGCATTTGTAGGTCAGTAAGAGAAGTTTGAATTGTATTCAGAAACGGATGGGAAGCCAGTGAAGTGTCTTTAGGAGAGGGGTAATGTGAGTATAGCGGCTCTCATTGTATATGAGTCGTGCAGCCGAATTCTGGATGGATTGGAAAGGAGAAAGATGGCTGAGCGAAAGACCTGAGACTTCTGAAAAGGGAAGACTCCTGTCCCTCAAGGCTCAGTATTGAGACCCATTTTATTTAACATTTACCTGCCTCTTGTTGCTCTTTTTTCTTCAATCCCCGAATATGACTTTTTTCATATATCTGGACGATATCCAACTTCTTTTTTCCCCCTGAGTCCAGAAACTCATGGCCCACATCTCCAATAAGTTGTCTCTTATTGCTGATTGGTTTTTTGTTGCCTCACTTAAAGCTCAATCCTTCTAAAACGGTGGATGTGCTTTTCCATTTATGTGGCCCTGCTGACCTTTACTTTGCTCCCTTTATTTCTGGTATACGTATTCCTCTTAAAGATGAGGTAAAAATGTTAAGAGTACTTATTGAGAATCATCTCACATTTGAAAACGATAGGGCCCATATTCAAACTGATTTAGTCAGCTGCTGATTAGTTAAATCACATGGTCAGGGCTAGTCGCTAATATTAAGAGGCACTCAACTGGCTAAATCCCACTGAATATCACAGTTAGCACTGAAATCAAATCTGGCTATGTTGGGGGGGGGGGGTTCATAGACAAAATCGCGCGAGACAACGGCGCGCCGACAACTGAGCGCAGACAACTGAGCCCAAGGTTGACGGCGTGCCGAAGAAAAGCACTATTTTAAAGGGTTCCGACTGGGGGTGTTGGTGGGGAACCCCCCTATTTTACTTAACAGACATCGCGCTGGCATTGTGGGGGGTTTGGGGGGTTGTAACCCCCCTCATTATACTTGAAACCAAACTTTTTGCCTGTTTTTTAGGGAAAAAGTTCAGTTTTAAGTATAATGTGGGGGGGTTACAACCCCCCAAAACCCCCACAACGCCAGCGCGATGTCTGTTAAGTAAAGTGGGGGGTTCCCCCCCCACACACACCCCCGTCGGAGCCCTTTAAAATAGTGCTTTTCTTCGGCGCGCCGTCAACCTTGCGCTCAGTTGTCGGCGCGCCGTTGTCTCGCGCGATTTAGTCCCGTCACCACTGGGGGGTAATCCAGGAATAGAGTCAACTCTTGGCTGCTTAAAGGGTAATATTCAGCCCTTAGGTGGCCAGATTTACCATATGAATGTGACCGCAGGAAAGTCTGTCCTATTTTTGGGCCCCTTTTATCAAACTGCGCTAGAGGTCTTTAGCGTGAGCCGCCGCGGTAAATGCTCCGATGCTCATAGAATTCCTATGAGCGTTGAAGTACTTTCCTCGCCAGCCCACACTAAAAGCCTCTAGCGCAGCTTGATAAAAGAGGGGGGAGGAGGGATTATGCAGTAACCCGTGTCTGCTTAAGTGCTGAATATCAACTTGCATGACAATGGGCTCCTTTTACAAAGGTGCGCTAGGGCCTTAACGCGCAGAATAGCGCGTGCTAAATTGTCGCGCGCTAGACCTTAACGCCAGCATTGAGCTGGCGTTATTCTAGAAGCATACCACAGGGTATAGCATGTGGTAATTTCGTGCATGCGCTAAAAACGCTAGCGCACCTTAGTCAAAGAAGCCCTATGTGTTAGCTGGCTTAGAAAGAACCAGATATTCAAAGCCAGAGCATAGACAGGTCCTGGTTTTGAATATCCTGCTACTATTACTGGTAATCATTCCTATAGTGCTACTAGATGTATGCAGTGCTGTAATCATTGGGCCTGATTCTATAAATAGTGCCCTAGGTAAGGTGCCACTAGGAGCTCTAATCATGAACGCTTAGCGCCGTTTAACTAAAATTTGCATGTAATTTTTTTTTTAATTGGCTTAGGCTCCCTTTTTTCAAGCCGCATTAGGGTTTTCTATGGCCAGCCACTGCAAGAAAAGCTCCGACGCGCCTAGAATTCCTACGAGTGTCAGAGCTTTTACTGCAGCAGCTGGCGATAAAAATACCCTAACACGGTTTGATAAAATGGGTCCTTAATTAAAAAATGATTAAAAATTACTTAATTAGTGTTTTGTGTGGTGCCTAGCGATTAATAAGTCAAGGCTTCTACTTGAAAAGTAGATATGTTTAGGGGTGGAAAATAGGCGTGTAACATAGTAACATAGTAACATAGTAGATGACGGCAGATAAAGACCCGAATGGTCCATCCAGTCTGCCCAACCTGATTCAATTTAAATTTTTTTATTTTATTTTAATTTTTCTTCTTAGCTATTTCTGGGCAAGAATCCAAAGCTTTACCCGGTACTGTGCTTGGGTTCCAACTGCCAAAATCTCTGTTAAGACTTACTCCAGCCCATCTACACCCTCCCAGCCATTGAAGCCCTCCCCTGCCCATCCTCCACCAAATGGCCATACACAGACACAGACCGTGCAAGTCTGCCCAGTAACTGGCCTAGTTCAATATTTACGGTAATATTATTTTCTGATTCTAAATCTTCTGTGTTCATCCCACGCTTCTTTGAACTCAGTCACAGTTTTACTCTCCACCACCTCTCTTGGTGGTTGACTTGGATGCCGCTAGGCACCCAGTAAATTAGTCCAGGAAAACGCTGGCCTAATATACCAATGCCTAGGCGCCATTAAGCATAGAGTTACCATAGGATATGGCTTCAGAAAAGAGGACAGTTTAAGCCATCTGGGTTTTACTTCCATCGAAAGCAATAGAAGTAAAACCTGGATGTCTCAATCCATCTTCCTTTTTCTGTAGCAATATGTCATTGTCTGAACAGACTGAGGCTATCTCCATTATCAGCAATTTTTTAGATGCTACTGTTACTGATAGGAAAGTACCTACCACCTTTATTATACAATTATTAGCCTTGGCAATGCAAAGAAATTATTTTCGATATGGTGAAACGTTTTTTCAGCAAGTTTCGGGTGGTGCAATGGGGGCCACTATGGCCCCCTCAATAACCAATTTATTCATGCAAAATTTTGAAAATCAATGGATTCTTTCGAATCCATTAACTATGCATATTAAACTATGGCTTTGGTTCATAGATGACATCTTTATGGCTTGGACTGGCACCTATGAAACTCTTTTTGAATTTTATAATTGGCTTAACGCACGACATGATAGAATACAATTTGATATTAATATCCATCCTAATAAGATCTCTTTTTGGGATATTCTTCTTAACAAACAGGTTCAAAAATTAGAAACTGCTGTTTTCCGCAAGAGCACTGACAGAAACACATTTTTAGATTATTCAAGCAATCGTCCATTGCCACTTAAACAAAGTTTACCTACCTCTCAGTTTTTACGTTTTAAACGTATTTGTTCAAATTCTGGGGAATTTCATAGACAAAGCAAAGATCTTTTTCGGCATTTACAAGATCGGGGTTATCCTTTACAGACTCTTAAAAAGGCCTACAAACGGGCCAAACATGTGGACCGGAATTTATTGTTAACACCCAGAGCACGTTCTTCTGATATGCAATCTATTACTTTTGTACTCGGGTTCTTGCCAGCTATAAAACGTGTAGTCTGGTCTTTACGTTGTCATTAGGATATTCTAAGTCAGGATCCTGCTTTTTCTAACTGTCATCTCCGTATGGCATACTCTAGACAAAAAAATCTTAAAGAACTATTGAGCCCCTCAGATTGTTTTGCCTATAAACAACAATACCGTCAATCTGTAGGCAGTCATTCTAAATGTCAGACTTGTCAAATTTGTGCCATCACAACAGATTTAACTGATTGTTTTATACATCCGGTGACGGGTAAAACATACTTTATTCGTTTTCATACCACCTTTTGACAAACTATGTAGTATATTTAATAATATGTCCGTGCCCGAAAATATACGTAGGTCAAACTTAACAGACCCTTAAAACACGGATCACGGAACATAAAAGTTGCCTTAACACCGGCAAGATGCAGGCTCCAATTGTTGCTCATTGTCGAGAGTTTAACCATACCTTTTATGACCTGAGGTGTTGTGTTGTAGATCATGTTCCCATGAGTCATGAAAACAGACAGTGAGTGCTCCTGCAAAGAGAACTGTTTTGGATCTATACCCTGGAAACTGAGGAGCCCGGAGGATTGAACTCCGAAACGGAATGGCAACATATACTTTGATGTAGAAACATGGTTTTCAATTTCAATCTCGATTTTGATCTTGAGTACGTCACATACAATTATATCCAATCACGTTTCGATATGCGTGATTGGAGCAGACAAATTAAATAGGTGGGGCATTTTCCATTGTCCATGTTTGAGAAGCCACCATGTTGAATCCTGGAGTCGTATTGAGAGTACGCTGGGGCTTTTGGTTCATCGAATGAAGAGAAGAAAAAAGCTTTCCTACAGACGTTAAGTATTCTAAATATTTTATATTCTTGTCTTGTAGGATTGACCACCTTTTACATCCTGAGGCAGCTTACAATTAGCGAAACGCTGGCCATCGTCGATGTGTGGTGTGCTTTTGTTTCTATCTCTGCGAAATGCTGCTCTTCAATGTTGCTGTAGGCACTAGTAGCTAACCTAAATCTTTTTTGGTGCATTGCACAAGGCTTTTTCTTATAGTGAAATATTATATGAGGAGGTTTTTTATGCCAATGACTTAAATGCACCCCGGTTAGCCTCCACTTATTTACAATCTGAGTCATCGGTTTGGTGGAGGGGGGATCTGAGGCTTTTTCCTACCTCAAGATAATTTTCAGAGAAAAAGTGTTTTGAGGTGCTGGTTGTGGATGGTCCATTTTTATTTCAATATCTAGTGCTTATAGCAACAATAAGTATCTCCTGTGCGGCCCCATTGGTTTTTCATCTTTATGGTTACTGTGCTGTGAACCAGGTCGAGAGTGTAGTTGGATATTGTCTGAACTAAACCAGATTTTGTGCAAAGTGTCCAGCTTCTTATTCTGTGCCTGTAGGGAAGCTGGGGGATGCCTGACTATTCCTCCGTCCCCACATTGAGCAATAATTTTGCAAGGTTCCTTGTATGAGTTTGGCAAGGTTCCTCATATGAGGAAAGGCTAAAGAGGTTAGGGTTCTTTAGATTGGAAAAGAGACGGCTGAGAGCAGATATGATTGAAGACTATAAAATCCTGAGTGGTATAGAATGGTTAAAAGTGCATCAGTTTTTTACTCTTTCAACATTTACGAAGACTAGGGGGCACTCAATGAACTTACAAATAGGAAGAAATATTTTTTCACTCAAAGAATATTTAAGCTCTGGAACTTGTTACCAGAGGATATGGTAGCTGGATTTAAAAATGTTTTGGACAAGTTCCTGAACGAAAGTCCATAGTATGCTACTGAGACAGATATGGGGGAAGCCAATGCTTGCCCTAGGATTGGTAGCATGGAATGTTGCTGCTATTTGGGTTTCTGCCAGGTATTTGTGACCCAGATTGGCTACTGTGGAAACAGGATACTGGGCTAGATGGACCATTGGTCTGACCCAGTATAGCTATTATGTTCTTACAGTTAGTATTAATGGTGGCAGGGGCCCCATCATAGTTCTTATAAAAGTTTCAAAACCCACAAAGACACAGTTTTCTCCAGAAAGAGAAGGGCAGAGACAGAGAAAGAGTGCTTTGTAGGGAAGGGAATGGAGAGAGAGAGAGAGAGTGCCTTGTATGGAGGGAGTGTCTAGGTTTGATTGGGAGAGATTGATAGTTAGGGCCACTACAAATGTTTCTTAGATATCTACTAATGTCACATATAATTTACAGTCATTGTGAACTTGCCACTTTGGAGAATATATGAATGGAGTGGAATGTGTGTTCATTTTCTAAGACCCTTTTAGTTCCCAGGATGTAGAAAATAGATGAATTTGTTAATGAAAGATTTCTGAGAGGTGGGAAGCAGATGGTCATTAAGCTACAGTGGGAGATAAATAACCCGCTGAATAAGTGGGCTTCTGGAAATCTTGGTCGTAGCATGTGGAAAACAGACGTAGGGCCTAGTGCCGGCTATGTGTGGGAGAACAGAACTTGTGTTCAGACTGTAGCAATGAATAAATTGACAAATTTACTGTGGACTTTATTGAACTGCTTGGCAAACTAAAAAGTAACAGCACTGCGGTCTGGTTAGCTTGTAGGCTGTGCTTTGAATTAGCGTTAAACTGTTCTGGAATAATTGGCACTGCCCAGAATCAGTGGGGTTTTCCAAGCTGTCAGAAGCAAAGAAAGATGGAAACCAAAGGAAAAAAAAATCTCCATCATAATACTGTCATTTAGAAAACCTATACTAGACCTAGTCTCTGATCTGTTATATTGAGCTACACATTACTAGCATTAGAATTTAAAATTTTGTTTTATTCCACGGAGATATGACATCTATACATATATAATAATCATAGGGGGTTCAAGTGGGATTTGTACTCCAGGCACAGATATGTGGTAGATGTAGCAAGCTGATGCCAAAGGATGATACTATGGAAGCTGGAGTAACATTTCCACAGGAACATCATAGGGCAGTGGCTTAGCCAAATGGCAGATTTTGGGTGGACCTATGGGCAAAATGGGTACAAAATTTCCTCTCCATCCACCATAGCCCCCCTACTCAACTTAACATGAATGCATGAGAACTGAGCATACGTGAGGTGCCAGCGTCAGTGACTCAGGAATTTTGCTGCCAACTGTCGAACTTGACAGCGGAGAGTTCAGAGTGCCTTCGGACAAGATCTTCAGCTGGTAGGGCTAGGAGAATCCCTGCCAGCTACAGAAATGATGTGCACTGCTGGGTGGGCCTGAGCCCAGAGTGGATGGGTCTTGCCTCCCAGGTCCACTGTTGACTTCACCACTTCAGTAGAGATGGGGAGGGAAGGGCAAAGGGGAAAAGAGGGAGAGCGTTGAGGAGAAGGGCAGAGAGAGATAAAGAGGGTGCCTTGAGGGAAGGGACTGGAGAGAAAGAGAGAGAGAGTGTGCCTTGGATGGAGGAAGGGAAGGGAGAGGAGAGAGTGCCTAGGTTGTATTGGGACAGTTTGATAGGGCCACTACAAATGTTTTGTCACATAATTTACAGTCATACTGTGAAATAACCTTTAATATTCCAAATTTTTATTACATTACATTACAGATTTCTATTCCGCCATTACCTTTCGATTCAAAGCGGATTACAAAAAGAGTTATGGAAGAAGGGTTACAACGTTAGATCAGAGAAGGTTTCCAAGAGAGGGAAAAGTAGGATCTGGGGTTAGGGAGGGGATGGTAAGAGGGGGGTTAAGCTTTATCATGGTATTAAGCTTTATTAAGGGATTTCTTGAAGAGTATAGTTTTTATTTCCTTTCTGAACATCTTGTAGTCTAGGGTTGTTGTCAATAGGTTGGAGACTTGGTTGTTTATCTTCGCTGCCTGAGTGGCCAGTAGTCCGTTGTATAGTTTTCTCTGTTTTACTTCTTTGATTGGGGGGTAAGTGAATGGGGTGTGTGTTTTTCTATGCCTGGTAGAGGTGGTTTGGATGAGGCGGTCGTATGTGTATAAAGAAGTGCTCAGGGGATGAAGGTTCCATCCTAGCTCTGCTTTTGCAGAGTTTTCAGATTTGTTATGGGCAATAGAATCTCCTGATGACACAAGAATGTGAAACATAAGGCAGTGTAGAGATTTGAAGAGTTGTGAAAATAAAGGACTGAGCAATATAAAGGAATATTTTAATATTTTACTTCTGGAATACAGTTAATGAAATGGAACACTTTATGGTGAATGTGTGCTAAACTTTTGGCATTGGAGTTTGATTCACCAACTGGGCTTAGGAAATACTGAAAGGATTCAGGAAATACTGTTTTAATATCTAACCACATCAGTCTGAATGAGAAGTACTATTTTAATTTGTCATCTTGAATTGGAACTGTTGATTATTCTATTGTGGCCAGGAGTGCAATGATTGCAACAATGTGGATTTTACTCACAGTTGGTATAATTACGGGACCCTACTCTGAGAACTTCTTTATACTCAAAAATGTTTTTGTCTCACAGTATTTGATGAGTTGATTATAATAGTGAAAAAGAACAAGAGGGAAATAAGGTTCAAATAAAAGCAAAACAAAGAAATAGTACAAGAGACCTTCAGGTTTTGGGCTTTAAACGTGTATTTATTATAAGGTGAATTAAAACATTGTATTTAGCTGCCTAAAAAACTACTGATTGACAAGTCTTTGAATCACAGTCTTTACATTTTACAACCGTTTCTTCAGTGAAATTACAAAAAGATGTAAAATTGTCTTTCAAATTTCTGCCCATGTGAGCAATTGTTTCATAGACATCTCAAAGGTATTTCACCGGTTTTTGCCACCAGAGATAAAGGTTTGTAATTGAAAGAAATTAAAGAAGGTACCTTCATATCTGATCTTCATTCAACTTCCAAGGGGGAAAGACAAGAGTCAAATCCCTCATGGGGGTTGTTTCTTCAAGTGAGTAGCTTCCACTACATTGGATGAACTCATATCTCCAATTGCAAAACAGGTTGGGAAGGTAGGGTAGGACTTACCGATGATAGGGAAACATTGGGGAAATATATTAGACTCACAGTTGGAGGCAATGCTGTCACCTCTGAAGATTGCAGGTATAGGTCCTCTAACCACCATCACCTCCAAAGTCTAACTAAGTCACCCTTGCATTTCTCCATTATAATGGGACAGAGTTGCTGCTCAGTTGCTCCAAAGGGGGTGCCCAAGGCCACACGCCCACAACCAAGTACTGTGGTCTGAGTAGCCTTTTGATGGTCCACTGATAGCCTCTCGTTGCCCACTCCACTGCCTGCATTATAAGTCCTGTGGGTTCCCAGTGGACTCTCAGAATCTTTGCAGTCTGGGCAGCCTTTGATGGTCTAATAGCACTTCACAGCACCAACACCGAAAGCCTTCGGTTGCCCACTCCACTGCCTGTACAGCAAGTCCTGTGGGCTTCCAACTGACTTTCTCTCAAACTAGCATTTCAAATTTTTTGAAGAATCTTAATAAATAATCAAATTTTGAAATCAATTATCGGCACTAATTGGAATTAAATAAATTTGTGCGCATATCTGAAAAAGGAGCACAGGGATAGGAGGGGTATGGACAGATCAAGGGCGTTCCTGGAATTTGTGCACAGTGCTATAGAATTCAAGGGGATCTGTGTCTAATTTAGGTGTGAGAATTTATACCAGATCTCAGTTGGTGTAAATTCTCGCACTCAAAATTGGGTGCAGATTCCAGCACCAAACACTTTTATAAATGACGCCCAACTCTGAGCGCCAATTTTTATTGGCATCTAAATTGAGTCCTATATGGTTGTGCAAGTTCTTCAGCTTTAAGCAGGAGTAGATAAATTTACCTCTGAGGAATGCTAAAGGCATATAAAAGATACTTGGGTGAATAGATGTTTATGGGCATGTCTAGGGTTACTGGACGTCTGGGAAAACCCAGATGTCATTTTTTTAAAGGACTGTCCAAGTGCCCAGATGGACTTTCCAAAACCTGTTTGCCCAGATTTTGAAAAGCCGCAACGAGCTATAGCCGCATCTGGAGAGCCTCTGAGCATGCACGGATGACATCACACACATCGGTGTATGCTCCTGGCTCTCCACATGTGGCCCGAGCTTGGGAAAGAAGAGAGGAGGTTTGTTGGTGTGGGGCTGGACACAGAATGAGGCGTGGTTGGAGGCTGAACTGGGAGGGGCTAGGGCAGAATGGAACAGAGCCAAAGGCAGAACTGGGCAGGGCAAGACAGAATGGGGTGGGGGGTCAGAGGCGGGACAGGGCGGGGCCATGTGCTTGGAGTTTTGCGGCCCGAAATACGGTAACCCTAGGCATGTCTTCATGCAGAGTGGAAGGTGTTGCAGAGTCTGGATAACTAGAAAAAACATTTTTAACCTTTTTTTTTTCTAAGGCAAGAGGATTGTGATCTATGTTTTCTCCAGAACTGCAGGAATAGCTTCCTTGCATTATTTTTTAAAATTAGTTTTAAATAACTATGGAAGGAAAACTACTCTTTTCTCATGCAGTACAATCATTGCTTAAAATGCAGGTCATTTGGGCAGGTTTATGGAGTGTGACCTATTTAGTTTAACTTACACATGTAGGTATTTCAGTCCAAGGCATGCTCGTTGCCTAAGGGCATGCTCGCATCTTTCAGCAGTACAAGCTGAGTTACTTAGACTAAGCCTTTTGAGATTTGTAATTCTTGGATCTGGGGGGATTCAGAGCCCTGCAGACTGGAAGAGAAACTACAGACAGAGCAAAGCAATGCCGCTAGCGAAGAACTGCTGATCATATTTAAACATCGAACTGGACAGGTGGTAGGTGGACGATAAGGTAGGGTTACCAGATGTTCAGATTTACCTGGACATGTCCTCTTTGCAGAGGACTGTCTAGGTGTCCCAACGGATTCTTGACAATCAGCATTTCATCCGGGTTTTCAAGCTTGGGGCCACGTCTGGAAGGCCTCCGAGCATGTGCGGATGTGATGCGATGACATCACATGCATGCGAGTGATGTCATTGCATCCATCTGCGCATGCTCGGAGACCCTCTTGATGCAGCCACTGACACAGCACCTTTTAGAGAATCCGGGTCTAAGGTTATAAAATATTGTTATTTGAACATATCATTGTCAGCAGTTAAGCAAGAACATTTTCACCTGTCTTTGACATGGCTAAGCGCTCATGATTAAAGATAGAAACTAAAATGCAGACTTATACTAGTATTCTATAAGGAAATTATGTATGTAATTGCTGCTACAGAAGTCATGCTTAGAGCCCAGCATTTTAGCATCTAACTTTAGGCAAACTTTGCAGAATTATTACTTCTTTGTGCTGTGTGGAAAGAGTGGTAGGATTTTGTTTCAAGAACAAAGTTTCTCTAACTGTATGGGTTTTGGGAAGAGCCACCATTAATTAAAAGATGGTAGCTATCTGTGTGAGATTTGGCCCCCAGAAATCTCTACTGACAGGGAGGAAGGCAATTACAGTGGTGCCTCGCATAACGAACGCCTCGCACAACGAACGCTGCACACAACGAACTTCATGTCTTGATTCACACAACGAACTTCGTTTCACACAACGAACTTCACACAACGAACTTCGTTTCACACAACGAACTTCGTTTCACACAACGAACTTCGTTTCACACAACGAAGTCGCCCGAGCTGCCGATGTATTGCATCCTTCCGCGCAGGCACTGCAGGCAGTCATTAGTCACTGCGCTTAACTGCCCTCTCTCACTGTATACAGTCGTCCTTTTAAGATAAACTCAATATTTTTTATATATCATGGCTTCTAAAAAAAGCAGGAAGGTGATTTCTGTTGAAATGAAACGGGAAATAATTAGAAGGAGTGAATGTGGGGTAAAACAGTGTGACCTCGTCAAAGAGTTTGGCCTCAGCAAGACCACCATTTTCACCATTTTGACAAATTTATCTTTTTTTATGTCATCTTAGCATATTTTATGCTGCAGAACGAATTATTTTTTTTAACATGTATTGTTATGGGAAAACGCGTTTCACATAACGAACTTTTCGCATAACAAACTTGCTCCTGGAACGAATTAAGTTCGTTGTGTGAGGCACCACTGTATATTAAATTATTACATCAACAGTTGTTTGTATTACTACTTGCTGAGGAGTTGCTCAGTTTCTGGAGCAAAGCTCTGAATTCTTGTTTGTGCATATGTGGGGGAGGGGAATGGGATGACCATGGCCTTATTCAAAAGATGAACCCCAGCTGCCTGCATATCTTTTTCTGTCTCTTTTTGTCCTTGTTTATACTGTTCAGCATTCATAGTATTTATCATAATATGATAGATGAGGAAACTCTGGAAGCTGATACTGTCAGTGCCACAGACATTGTTTGTCTTGCAGCGGGAGCATCTTCTTATCTTACTGTTGAACATCTCTTGGTTTCAGTTATGGCTTTCTTCAAAGTTTGCCCTTACAAAATATGATCTCAAGAATGTGGGTTAGTACAGAATAAAGTTTGTTCAGTTACAAAGAGACATTTCAGTTACCGAAATATAATAGTAACTTTATTTATATCCCATCATACCTTTTCAGTTCAAGACGGTGTACAACAAGAGGAGCTGTTCGACAGCAAGATGGCATTATATCAGTTAGATTTGGGAAGGAGTGGAAGATAGTTGAGTGACGGGGCGGTAAGGGAAAGGAGGTAGGAACGTGTAAGATGAAGTAGGTGATGAGCAGAATTGAAGGATTAGATATACTTGTCGAATAAGTGGCTTTTTAGTATTTTTCTGAATGAGTAGTATGTTAGTGTGTTCAGGATTAGGTCGCTTAAGATGCTGTTCCATATCCCTGCTTGAAAGGAGAGTCTCCTGTTAAGGAATCTTTTGAATTTGCATCCTCTGAGAGAAGGAAATGTGAACAGTAATGTTCTGCAAGAGAGGTGGAGTTTGTCCTCTAAGGTGAGGTGATGTAGGAGGTAGGTGGGAGCGAAGCCAAGGAGGGTTCTGAAGCAGAGGCACCCAAATTTGAAGATTATTCTGTCCTCGATAGGTAGCCAGTAAAGTTTCTTGTAGTACGGAGTGATGTGGTCTGATTTTTTTTCAAGCTAAAGATTAGTTGAACGGCTGTGTTCTGGATGAGTCTCAGTTTTTTGATGGTTTTTTTGTGAGATCCTAGGAAGATTATGTTGCAGTAGTCCAGTGTGCTCAGGACTAGAGACTGGACCAACAATCTGAATGAAGTGAAATCGAAGTATGGTTTTAGCATGCGTAGGTTCCATAATAAGTGGAAGCATTTTTTAATTAGGATGTTGGTTTGGCCTTGAATGTCAGTTGCTGATCTAGGGTGACTCCTAGGATTTTGATGGTAGGGTTGATTGAGAAGTTCATTCCATTTAGGTTGATAGTCGATTCTGTTGGTTTGTTTGTTGTGAGGCTTTGCAAATTTAGGTTTTTTCCGGATTTAACTTTAGTTTGGAATTTGTTGACCATTGTTCTACTTGGTTGATGGCTGATGAGATAAATTGTTTGGTTTCGGTAGACAGTGTAGAGAAGGGAACAATGATTGTAATGTCATCCGCGTAGATGTATGATTGGAGGTTCATTTTGGATAGTTCCTGGCCTAGGGAAGACGTGTATAGATTGAATAGGGTGGGGGATAAAGGGGAACCTTGGGGGACACCACAGGGGTTGGTCCAAACCTGGGAGTAGGTTTGCTCACAGGTGACTTGGAGGGATCGTTTTTTTAGGAAGCCTCTAAACCAGTTGAGTACATAGCCTGAGATACCTATGGTGTCTAGCCGGTTAAGTAGGATGCCGTAGTCCACCAGGTCGAAGGCGCTGCTAAGGTCGAATTGGAAAATTAGTGCGCGTTTCCCTGAGTAGTTGTGCGATGTGATCTATTATGGAGGCTAGGGCTGTTTCAGTGCTGTGGTGTGTGCAGAATCCTGGCTGGTATTCGTGAAGTATTGAGGATTTATCTAGGTAGTTCATAAAGGCAGTGTTGATCAGCCCTTTCATCAGTTTGGTAAAAAAGGGGATGTTGGCTACTGGTATGTAGTTGGATGTTGTTGATATGGAGTCTTTGTGGTTCTTTACAATGGGTGAGATGAGGATGTGGCCCAGTTGGGTTGGGAATTCGCCGCTTGCTATTAGATGGATGATCCAGTCAAAGAGCATGGCCTTGAAGGGGGTGGGGGCTGCTCTCATGATGGTAGGTGGGCAGTTGTCTAGGCGGCAGAAGGTTTTGACATATTTATTATAGAGCTTGAGAAATAGGAACCAGCTAGGGGGGTTCAAAGTGACTCCAGTTCATGTCTACCGGGATTGAGTCAGAGTGTGTGGTTGACTTTGTTGGGGAGGGGCTGGATGGAAGGAGTTGGAAGGAGGTTCTGAGATTGAGGACTTTTGAGTTGAAGTATAGTGTGAAGCTCTCGGCGGTTGGAAGTTGAGTGGAGGAGGATATTTTGTGGTGATCAATTTCAAGTAGTGTATTCATTAGTCTGAAAGTTCTTTGCTGTTGGTTGTGGGGGATTCAATTTTGTTGGCATAGAAGGAGCGTCGTTTTTCCTTGGTGATTCTTTTATACTCATGGATTTTAGATCTCCATATTGCTTTATCCTCTTCTCTCTTTGTTTTGTTCCAGATTCTTTCAAGTTGGTGTGCTTTTCTTTTAAGTGAAGTTAGTTCCGTGTTGTACCACCTATCAATTAGGTCTTGTCTTTTTTTGCCTTGCTTTAGTGGGGCGATTTTGTCTAGGATCTGGTTGTTGAGGGTGATCTAGTTAGTATTGAAGTTTATTTCTGTGTTTGGTTTAGAAAGTAGATTAAAGTGGGACCAGAATTCTGTGGGATTAAGGGAGGGTCTGAAGGTAGTTGTTGGGTTATCTTTTCTGTGTTTTGTAGAAGTGCAAGGATGTGGGTTATTCCATAGTATTTTGAAGTTGGCCCTCAGGTGATCTGACCAGATGGTGTCTATCCAGATAACATTTGTTTGGTTGATGAGTGAGGGTCTTTAGATGAGAAGGAGATTAGGTCTCGGTGATGGCCCTTCTGGTGTGTGGTGGTCGTGAGGGGGGACAAGAATCTAAGGGAAGTTAAGAAGGAGGATAATTCTTTGACAGTTGGGTTGTCTTGTTGCTCTAGGTGGAGGTTGATGTCACCAAGTAGCAGGTTGTGTTTGTCTTTGGCAGTGTCTAGTAGTAGGAATTTGGAGAAGTCTTCATTGGTGTTACTCCATCTGTTGGGAGGGATATTGAACAGAGTGGTGTATAGGTTGTCTGTCAAGTTGTGCTTCATGAGGTTACATGTGAGGATTTCTAGGTCTTCAGTTGATTTGGAGTCGATGACCTGGAAGTTGAAGTGATTTTTAAGAATAATGGCTATTCTACCACCTCTTTTGAAGTTTCTGGAGAGGGGATGATCTTATAGCCCCTAGGTAGGATGTCATGGATGATTATGTCATTGTTAGAGATGAGCCAGGTTTCGGTTAGGAATAGTAAGTCAAGTTGGGAGTCAATTAGCCAGTTCTTTACTAGTTGGTCTTTATTTCTAATGGAGGGTATGTTAAGGTAAGCACAGGAGAGGGAGTGGGTGTCAGAAATGGGGGTGGGTTCCGAAGTAGTGATGGCCTTTAGCTGACGTTGTTTTCCCAGGGAGTTAGGTTTTGAAGAATGGCAGGTGGTGTGGAGCACTTGGATAGGGAAAGGGCCAAGTTTTGGGTGTCAGGTTGGATTGGGGGCTGTCCAGCCTTATTTGTTTGTGGAAGGAGTGGTGGGTGTGGGTAATGGATTCAAAGGCTCATGCCCCGTAGGACCAGAATTGCAAGCAGATTAAGTATACGATCAGGTAGGTTAGGAGATAGTTTCAGGTGGGTGACATGGTTAATTGGCTAAAATACAAGGTATGGTTAAAATACAAGATATCAGAATACAAGGTGTCAAAATACAAGGTATCACAATGCAAGGAAGACTATAATACAGGTTACATGAGGTGGCAGGCTAAAATATCAGGCTAAAATGCAGGGTACAAGACAAAGTGCAGAAGAGACTTATAGATGCAGCTTAAACAAGATGGCTAGGGTACAAGGTTTCGGGATGAAGTTGTAAAGTTGCGGTAGAATTGACTAAGATAGATTCTGGTGTTGCTGCTTTAAGATGAATATGTTGCTCAGTCGCTTCTTAAGGGGTTCAGCATCTAGTGCGACAAGGAAGGTGGAGTATACTCCCACACCCAGGGCAGCTTTGGTCGCTCAGGTCAGGTTAAGGCCCTCAGTCGCTGTCCTCCGTCGCTGCCCTAAGGAGCGTGCTAGGGAGCATGCCTTTGGCTTGTGCCTTAGGCATCGCAAGGGCCCTTGGGGGAGGAGGGGCGAAGCTGGTCTCACACGCCTGGTCCAATCCCTTCCTTTTGGTGGCAGTGGAGATTGGTTGGGGTAGCTCCCGGCAGGAGTGGAGCTGACCTGAAGAGGAGGCTTCTATTAGAGTTAAAGCCGCAAGGACCATGGGGGGGGGGAGGGCAGAGCTGGTCTTCCACGCCTGGCCCAACTCCCCCCCTTGCAGTGGCAGTGGAAGATCGGTTGGGGCAGCTCCTGACAAGAACGGACCTGCCCTGAAGAGGAGGCTTTTTTTTTAAAGTAAAAGTTAAAGCCACAAGGGCTGTTGGGGGGCAGAGCTGGTCTCCCATGCCTGGTCCAACTCCCTCCCTTGCAGCGGCAGTGGGAGATCAGTTGGGGAAGCTCCAGACAAGAGCGAAGCTGCACTGAAGAGGATGTTAATCACCAAACTGTATTTCTTTGATCTGATTTCTTACGATAAATTGTTTGATGTTAATTCTAAAGTAGGCGTCTTGCAAGCTCTGTATTTTCTTATATAGGGCTAGCCCAAAAACCTGGAAATGGCCAAGCATTGAATATCCAGGATGAACACTGGCAGTGGGCAGTAAAAGTGCTGCCCACCACCCACCGGCTGAATATCAAGTGGTATCTTTTTAGATCTGTAATTCATCAAGTCACTAGGACTCGGGCACGAGTCAATGACACATAAGTAACTAACTATACTGTCTACCTAGTCTGCCCATTCACCCCAAGCACTAAGCCTTATAATCCCTTTCTCTCCCTCAGCCATCCTCTGTGACTGACCCAGGCTTTCTTAAATTAAGGGTCAGACCAATGGTCCATCTAGCCCAGTAGCTCGTCCTAGAGAATGACACGGTGACGGTTTACCCGCGGCCACCGCATTTAAGCCGCGGGTCACCGCCGAAAACGGGGAAGAAAACTAGCAGTCGCTGCGGTGACGGGGACAAGGCCATTCACCGACCGCGGAAACGGTGAACAGGTTTGTCCCCGCGGGCCAATGTACCCCCTTCTAGGAACCGCTATTTCACCGTGCTCCTCATTTGTCATTTCAACCCTTCCTGCCAATCGCAGCAGAAGGGTACCCAACCCCTCCTGCCGGTCCTCCCAATGGCCTCCCCTAAGATCGCCGGCAGGAGGGTACCCAACCCCTCCTGCTGGACCCCCCCCCAACGAACCCTCCCACCCCGGAACCCCCTTAGTCTTACTTTTCAAGTTGGACCGGACAGCTCCTCGCTCGTCTGGCCAGCAGGCCTGCCTCCGTCCAAATGAGGCGGGCCCGCCCCTCCCCTCCCCTAAGATCGCCGGCAGGAGGGTACCCAACCCCTCCTGCTGGACCCCCCCCCAACGAACCCTCCCACCCCGGAACCCCCTTAGTCTTACTTTTCAAGTTGGACCGGACAGCTCCTCGCTCGTCTGGCCAGCAGGCCTGCCTCCGTCCAAATGAGGCGGGCCCGCCCCTCCCCTCCCCTGCCTAACCCACAGGATCCTAGGGCCTGATTGGCCCAAGCACCTAAGGCCCCTCCTATAGCGGGAGTGGCTTTAGGTGCCTAGACCAATCAGGCCCTAGGATCCTGTGGGTTGGGCAGGGTAGGGGCGGGCCCGCCTCATTTGGACGGAGGCAGGCCTGCTGGCCAGACGAGCGAGGAGCTGTCCGGTCCAACTTGAAAAGTAAGACTAAGGGGGTTCCGGGGTGGGAGGGTTCGTTGGGGGGGGTCCAGCAGGAGGGGTTGGGTACCCTCCTGCCGGCGATCTTAGGGGAGGCCATTGGGAGGCAGGGGAGGGGAGGGGAGGGGAGGGGAGGGGCGGGCCCGCCTCATTTGGACGGAGGCAGGCCTGCTGGCCAGACGAGCGAGGAGCTGTCCGGTCCAACTTGAAAAGTAAGACTAAGGGGGTTCCAGGGTGGGAGGGTTCGTTGGGGGGGGGTCCAGCAGGAGGGGTTGGGTACCCTTCTGCCGGCGATCTTAGGGGAGGCCATTGGGAGGACCGGCAGGAGGGGTTGGGTACCCTTCTGCTGCGATTGTCGGGAGGGCCGTTGGGGGGGTCTACAGGAGGGGTTGGGTGCCCTCCTGCCGTGATCGCTGGGGGGAGGGGAGACTTGCAGCCGTAGCCGCGGTCACTATGCTAATCACGGCAGCATTTAAAGTACATGTCGTGTTTGTTTTTGCATTGCTAGCCCCAGGGGTGGTGGAAGATTAGTGATTGAAAAAACTGTATGAAAAATAACTATTTTAAATTTAGTGATCAAAATGTGTCAGTTTTGAGAATTTTTATTAATTAATTTTTTCTCTGCGTGTTTTGTTTTTGTATAGTTATTAACTAATATTTAACTAAGTTTTAAAGTTTTAAAGAATGTTTCCTTTATACGTAAATAAAGAAAAGTGAATGGGATTGCAGTGGCGGTGACGGGGCGGTGAATGGGGTGGCAGTGGCGGTGACGGGGCGGTGAAGAGGATGGTGAGACGGGGACGGGGCGGTGACGGGGATGGTGAGACGGGGACGGGGCGGTGACGGGGATGGTGAGACGGGGACGGGGCGGTGACGGGGACCAATTTTTTCACCGTGTCATTCTCTAGCTCGTCCTCAAAGTGGTCAATCCAGGTCACTAGTACTGTAGGGTCATGAAATAGTTAACTGTTGTTTAAAATATTGCTCTGGCCTACATAGCTGAAAACAGTGTATAATCTATTGACTTCATCTGCCTGAAATGTATGTCCCTGCCTTACCACATTGTAAGCTGAATAGATAAGAGTTTGAGCCATGATGTGCCCTGCCCTTCTGTACATGTAACATTTAGACCTGTAAGATTTAGATAAGCAGAGAAATGAGCTAGTTTCCTATAGGACTATAAGTTGTATCCCTGAACCTATCATAAGTGCTGGCTTAGGACCAATAATAATTGTAGAAAGTTATAGAAGTAACAAATGAAAATTGTAGATTTTGCATATATTAGTTTGCGAAAAGGGCATAAAAGTCCATGTATTTCCTGTTTCTGACACTCTAGTAGGCAGGCTGTTAACTGCACTAGAGTCCGGCATGCTGTGAATAAACCTCTTGTACTTTCTTCACGCCTCTGACTTTGTGTGTCCAAGTGATCTTTCAGTACCTGTAAAAAACCCAAATTGTATTAACATTCCATGCCACCAATCCAGGGCAAGCAGTGGCTTCCCCCATGTCTGTCTCCAAGAAATTTTCCAAACCTCTCTTAAAACCAGCTACTTTAACCGCTCTTACCACAGCCTCTTGCAACGCGTTCCAGAGCTTAACTATTCTCTGAGTGAAAAAATATTTCTTCCTATTGGTGTTAAAAGTATTCTCCTGTAACTTCATTGAGTGTTCCCTAGTCTTTGTAATTTTTGACGGAGTAAAATCGGTCCACTTGTACCCTTTCTACACCACTCAGGATTTTGTAGACTTCGATCATATCTCCCCTCAGCTGTCTCTTTTCCAAGCTGAAGAGCCCTAATCTCTTTAGTCTTTCCTCATACGAGTGTTGTTCCAACCCCTTTATCATCTTGGTTGCTCTTCTTTGAACCTTTTCTTGTTCAGCTATATCTTTCTTGAGATAAGGTGACCAGAATTGAATGCAATACTCCAGGTGAGGTCACACCATGGAGCAATACAGAGGCACTGATTGATTTGGCTTGATATGCCTTCATACAGTAGAACCAGAGCTGTTTATATGGTTGCTTAGTAGCCTAGTGGTTAGTACACTGGGCTAACAATCATGAACGCCTGCTTCAAATCCTGCTGCTGCTCCTTGTGATCTTGGGTAAATCACTTCCCCCCCCCCTCCCTTTTTACTAAGCTGTAGTAGAGCACTAAATGCTCTGACGCTCATAGGAATTCTTTGAGCATTGGAGAATTTGACACTCTGGACTGCAGTAGAAACTTCTACCGCAGCTTAGTAAAAGGGTGTGTGTTAACTTCTATTACCTCAGGTGCATACTTCCCCACCCCCCCATTTTACAAAGCCGCATTAGACTTTTTTTAGCCGGCCCCAGCGGTATGAGCTCCGGATCGTATAGGAATTCTATAAGCGTCAAAGCTAATAGCACTGCGGTGATAAAAAAAAGTTTAACGTGGCTTCGTAAAAGAGGGGGTTTGATTGTAATTCTTCCAGGGACAGAGAAATACTTGCTGTGCCTAAATGTAACTCACCTTGAGCTGAAAAAGTGTGAACTAAATCCTAATAAATCAATACAACAAATCTGAAACAAAGTCCAAAATAAAAATAGTATAACTAGCAGTGAGCTGCTAAAATAAAGCTTTTTTTTTTTTTGCCTCTGTTCAGAGACAGAGTAAAACGCTTCTGATTTTACCAGCATCTCCTCTGTGTTATGCGACATTAGGGAAAAGCGTGATTTCCAGAAAGACTGAAACAGGGAATATGACCTCTCTATTCATGCCCTCACTCCTCAGGTTTATAATTAAAAATAAGTCACATTGTTTCAGTGAACTCCTGACCCTGTGCCCTTATTTTTATGGTTATGTGGGGCAGAACCATGGCTCGAAACTGAAGTTTTGAAGATTACCTTTCAATTTGTTAGAGACCATGTGCAGACCTGCTTGAGCAGGTACATTTTGCACTTCCCGTCTCTTAAAAAAAAAGACCATCATCCTGTGGGTGTGCTAATGATGTGCATTCTTTAGAAGACATTCGGTTTGCTGGCATGCCTTAAAAAATAGAGTGCTTGCAAAATTGATGTAACGTGCATTAATCTACAAATTAATGTGTAAACAATTGATTTGCATATATTAAAAAGTTCTAAAGAATTTTAATTTGTTTTTTAAATAAACTCAAAAATGCTGGGAAATCAGGAAAATATTCATAAATTTCAAAACCCAACTAAAAATATTCTGCCTGTCCACATTCCTAGTGAATGCAGGCGGCAATGCTCAAAAGGTCTCAGCTTCCATTAATATATTTCTACTAGCTAGCAAAACATTTGACCTGTTTTTAGGACTTCCAAATACTTATTACAGAGCTTCCAAAATTGTAGGTTGAGACACCAAATGGGGGCCACAAAACCCATGTTTGGATTTGTGACGTAGTTGGGCTCTCCATAAGTACCGTATTTTCACGTAGATAACGCGCACCCGTGTAAAACGCGCACACGGGTATAGCGTGTGAAAAACACAAATTTATGTACAGAAATTTTTATATACCGCGCACACCCGTATACCATGCATGTTGCCCGACTCTCCCGTCGCTGCCCGACTCGACTCTCCTCTGGCCACCCCGACTCTCCTTTCGCCTGCCCCGACTCTCCTCTCCCCCTTGAAGTCCTGTCCCCACCCTGAAAGCCTGATGCCCCCCCGACGTCCGATTCACCCCCCACCCCGAAGGACCGCTCGCACGCACCCCCACCCCGAAGGACCGCTCGCACGTACTCCCACCCGCACCCGCACCCCCACCCTGAAGGACCGCTCGCACCCCCACAGCCTTCCGACCCCCCCCCATCATGTAGAAGCTCCTACCGGTGTCCTGCTGCTTCCTCTTGGCGGTCCCGACTCCCCGACACGATCGGGGTAAGAGGGAGCTCAAGCCCTCTTGCTCCAGCCAACCGCGGCACCCCCGACACGATTGGTGCAAGAGGGAGCTCAAGCCCTCTTGCCCCCCGACTCTCCGACACGATCGGGGCAAAAGGGAGCCCAAGCCCTCTTGCCCCAGCCAACCGCGGCACCCCCGACACGATCGGTGCAAGAGGGAGCTCAAGCCCTCTTGCCCCCCCAACTCTCCGACACGATCGGGGCAAAAGGGAGCCCAAGCCCTCTTGCCCCGCCGACTACCCAACTCCCCGACAATATCGGGCCAGGAGGGAGGCCAAGTCCTCCTGGCCCTGGCGACCCCCCCCACTAGTTGTTCGGGCCAGGAGGGAGCCCAAACCCTCCTGGCCACGGTGACCCCCTACCCCCACCCCGCACTACATTACGGGCAGGAGGGATCCCAGGCCCTCCTGCCCTCAACGCAAACCCCCCTCCCCCCAACAACCGCCCCCCCCAAGTACCTCCGACCGCCCCCCCAGCCGACCCGCGACCCCCCCGGCTGACCCCCACGATACCCCCCACCCCCCTTCCCCGTACCTTTGTGTAGTTGGCCAGACAGACGGGAGCCAAACCCGCCTGTCCGGCAGGCAGCCAACGACGGAATGAGACCGGATTGGCCCATCCATCCCAAAGCTCCGCCTACTGGTGGGGCCTAAGGCGCCTAGGCCAATCAGAATAGGCCCGGGAGCCTTAGGTCCCTCCTGGGGGCGGGGCCTTGGGCACATGGTTGGGTTGGGCCCATGTGCCTCTGGCCCCACCCCCAGGTGGGACTTGAGGCTCCCGGGCCTATTCTGATAGGCCCAAGCACCTTAGGCCCCACCAGTAGGCGGAGCTTTGGGACGGATGGGCCAAGTCCAAAGCTGTCAAAACGGCAGTCAGAGAGGCCAAGCTTCCGATAGAAGAGAATCTAGCAAAGGACATTAAGAAAAGGGATAAATCCTTCTTCAGGTACATCAGTGATAGGAAAAGAAACACAAATGGGATAGTACGCCTTAGGAAAGCAGACGGGACTTATGCAGAATCAGATTCCGATAAAGCCGAACTACTAAACGAATACTTCTGCTCAGTCTTTACCTGCGAGACGCCAGGGTCCGGTCCACAGTTGCAAGCAAGGCATAGCTCAGATGACCCGTTCTGGAATTTCGAGTTTACACCCAGCAGCGTCTACTGCGAACTATCAAGACTCAAAGTGAACAAAGCCATGGAACCGGACAATCTACACCCCAGGGTGCTTAGAGAGCTGTGTGATGTCCTGGCAGAGCCATTGTCTGTGCTCTTCAATCTTTCCTTGAAGGCGGGAAAAGTCCCCTTGGACTGGAAAACAGCCAATGTAATCCCACTCCACAAAAAGGGCTGCAGGACAGAGGCTGAGAATTACAGACCGGTGAGTCTCACATCCATAGTGAGTAAACTCATGGAAACACTAATTAAGCATAAATTAGATACAATCCTAGACGAGAAGAATCTACGGGATCCCCGCAAACATGGATTTACCAAAGGCAGGTCCTGCCAATCCAATCTAATTAGTTTCTTTGACTGGATAACAAGGAAACTGGATGTGGGTGAGTCCCTAGACGTCGTTTACTTGGACTTTAGTAAAGCTTTTGATAGCGTTCCGCACCGCAGACTATTGAACAAGATGAAATCAATGGGACTGGGAGAGACGTTAACTACATGGGTCAGTGATTGGCTAAACAGTAGACTTCAGAGAGTGGTGGTAAATGGTGCCCCTTCAAAAACGTCGGAGGTGATCAGTGGAGTGCCTCAGGGCTCGGTCTTGGGCCCGATCCTCTTCAACATATTTGTGGGAGATCTGACTCAGGGGCTTCAGGGTAAAATCACATTATTCGCCGATGACGCCAAACTATGCAACATAGTAAGTGAGAACACTTTACCAGACAGTATGACGCAGGACCTACTTCTATTGGAACATTGGTCCTCGACTTGGCAGCTAAACTTCAATGCTAGAAAATGTAAGGTCATGCACCTCGGCAGCAAGAATCCATGCAAAACTTACACACTAAATGGTGAAACCTTAGTTAGGACCAAGGTGGAACGTGATTTGGGGGTGATCATTAGCGAAGACATGAAGACTGCCAATCAAGTGGAGAAGGCTTCATCAAAGGCAAGACAAATGATGGGTTGCATCCGAAGAAGTTTTATCAGCCGGAAGCCCGAAGTTATAATGCCATTGTACAGATCCATGGTGAGGCCTCATCTGGAGTATTGTGTACAATTCTGGAGGCCACATTACCAAAAGGATGTGCTGAGAGTTGAGTCGGTTCAAAGAATGGCCACCAAAATGGTCTCGGGACTCAAAGACCTCCCGTATGAAGAAAGGCTGAATAAATTGCAGCTATATTCACTCGAAGAACGTAGAGAGAGAGGAGACATGATAGAGACGTTTAAATATATCACCGGCCGTATTGAGGTGGAGGATGATATCTTCTTTTTTAAAGGTCCCTCTGCCACAAGAGGCCATCCGCTGAAAATCAGGGGTGGGAAATTTCATGGCGACACCAGGAAGTTCTTCTTCACCGAAAGGGTGGTCGATCGTTGGAATGAACTTCCACCTCAGGTGATTCAGGCCAGCAGCGTGAAGGATTTTAAAAGGAAATGGGATACACATGTGGGATCTCTAGGGGGGTAAATTCAAGGGGGTAGGGTTGTTGGAGTGGGCAGACTTGATGGGCTGTGGCCCTTTTCTGCCATCATCTTCTATGTTTCTATGTTTCTATCCGGCCTCATTCCGTCGTTGGCTGCCTGCCGGACAGGCGGGTTTGGCTCCCGTCTGTCTGGCCAACTACACAAAGGTACGGGGAAGGGGGATGGGGGTGTCGTGGGGGTCGTCCGGGGGGGGTCGCGGGTCGGCTGGGGGGGCGGTCGGAGGTTCTTGGGGAGGGCGGTCGTTGGGGGGAGGGGGGTTTGCGTCGAGGGCAGGAGGGCCTGGGATCCCTCCTGCCCGTAATGTAGTGCGGGGTGGGGTAGGGGGTCGCCGTGGCCAGGAGGGTTTGGGCTCCCTCCTGGCCCGAACAACTAATGGGGGGGGTCGCCAGGGCCAGGAGGACTTGGGCTCCCTCCTGGCCCGATATTGTCAGGGAGTTGGGGAGTCGGCGGGGCAAGAGGGCTTGGGCTCCCTTTTGCCCCGATCGAGTCGGGGGGGCAAGAGGGCTTGAGCTCCCTCTTGCCCCGATCATGTCGGGGGTGCCGCGGTTGGCTGGGGCAAGAGGGCTTGAGCTCCCTCTTGCCCCGATCGTGTCGGGTGTCGGGACCGCCAAGAGGAAGCAGCAGGACACCGGTAGGAGCTTTTACATGATGGGGGGGGTCGGGAGGCTGTGGGGGTGCGAGCGGTCCTTCAGGGTGGGGGTGCGGGTGCGGGTGGGAGTGCGTGCGAGCGGTCCTTCGGGGTGGGGGTGCGGGTGCGTGCGAGCGTTCCTTCGGGGTGGGGTGCGAGCGGTCCTGCGGGGTGGGTGAATCGGACGTCGGGGGGGGAACTATGTAAAAAAAATTTTGTACAACGCACTCACGCGTATACCGCGCAAGGTTATGCATGGTTTGTAAAAACACGTATAACGCGCGCGTTATATGCGTGAAAATACGGTACATCATTACTCTGCCCCTTCAGGGAATCCCACAATTTTATCTACCTGTGATCATGGGTCACAGCAGGGCAGGATTAACCTATAGGCCAAGTAGGCACATGCCTAGGGCCCGTAATGGTCAGGGGAGCCCGACGAAGGAGGGCATCAACATTGTTTTTTCCAAACGGCGATGGGCCCCTCCAGCATAGATCGGCAACGCAGCCCCCCCCCAATTGGCAATGCAGCCCCCCCCCAATTGACAGAAAGAAAGACAAGCAAGCAAGTAGGCAACGGGAACTGTAATTGTGCAAGCGGTGCTGCTTGCTCAAAGCTTCCCTCTGATGCAGCTTCCTGTTTCCGCCTGGGCGCATGGTAGGGTGGGGCGGGGCAGGGGGCCCAGTGTACTTGTGTGCCTAGGGGCCCTCGACGAATTAATCCTGCCCTGGATCACAGCCACAAAAAGATTGATATAAGCACTGACTTTTTAAATCAACACTCAACCTGGCTCCAGTAGTTAAAACCTGACAAAAACCTGTTCCACTAGCTTTGAGAAAATTCAGCATGCCACCATCGGCATTCATCCGCTATCATGTCCCTCTTCCTCCACATATTTTGACCTTTCCTGCAAAGACATTTCCAGTTACATTTTAATTACAGAATTACTCAAAACAGCATAGTAGTTTACATCATGACATACACCCATTTGGAACTAACCTTTAGTCACCAAATTGAATTTACTTCTTTATAATACATATAAAGTGGAGGAATGGCCTTGTGGTTGGAGTCACTGCCTCAGCACCCTGAGGTTGCAGGTTTGATCCCAGATCTGCTCCTTGTAACCCTGGGAAAGTCACAGAACCCTCCATTGCCCCAGGTGCCAACTGGGATAGATGGGGGTAAACATTGTACACCACCATGAACTTCTCCAAGATAGGGCAGTATAACAAATGCCAATAAACACAGAGACAGACTTAGAGATCTAAATGTGTATAAACAGCATATAGGTTTTGAAAAGCTTCTTTAAAATCGTGTTGGGCAGGAGGGCAGGAGAGCATCCGCGCATGTATGGATGCCCTCCTGCCCGATGAGAGCAGGCAGCAGAGGACGGGCTAGGGCGGGGCTGGGGTGTAACGGGGCAGGGATGAGTGGAACTGGGCGGGCCTGGGGGCAGGTCTAAAATCTGGTAACCCTATGTTTGGATAGCTGTTTGGTTATCAGCAGCTGTCCTAATTAGTCTGGATACTTATCCATTCCCGGATACTGCCATTGAATATCGGCAGTATTTATATCGCAGCTGCGTTATACCTAGATATTCAAAACCATATCCAGGTTCTAAATATAAACACAGCAGTTAGCGTTTGAAGTCAGCACTGGTCGTAGTGTTTAAATAGTGGGGGCTTGAATCTTCAAATATTGCAACACAGGTTTTATTAACAGGTATTGAGAAAAATATTTAGAGACTGATACTTAAAAGAAAGAAAAGCAGGAGACATCTAGGACCAGATTCCGTAAATAACACCTAAATCAGCAGCCACCTACAAAAACAGTGCCAACCGTGTATCAATCACACTTAGGCACCATTTAAAGAATAGTGGCTAATGGTGTCTACCAGAAAACTTAGGTGTCTGCAATGTAGGCCAGGGTTTTACTGGCCTACATTGCAGATGCCTAAGTTCTTTTGAGAATCGCATCTAACAGTGCCTAAGATCATCTCCGCCCCTAACCACGCCTACTTTGACCTTAAACGCAATAACAATGCCTACCTTTGTAGGTGTCTATTTGCGCTTACTTTTTTTGGTTTTAGTGAGTTTTTTAATGGCGCGGTCAATTACCAAGCCAATTAAAACCAATTAAAGCAATTAAGTTAGGTGATGGTATGGTGCCCACCACTGCCTAACTTACAGCGACGTTTATAGAATCTGGCCTGCAGTGTTTGTGGCAGATCTTTGGAATGGGTGAAATAAAAATGGTCCTTTTATTCATGGAAGAAGGTAAACAGTCATGTTACTCAAGGATATGCACCTGGACAATTGTGTTCAAGCAGCCTTCTTTTCCTTTGACCTGCTCATTTTGTTTTCACATGATGGAGCACAGCTTCCAAAAGCTAGTCATGAAATATACATAGTCCAATAAAAAAGAATCTCTCTCTATATTATGTGGTAGCTTGACTTCCATCAATAATATTGCAAGACTACTAAAAGAGAGGGCTTTGGTCACTATTTGAACCCAGGTATCTATGGGCAGAAGCAACTCTGGCTCACTTCTGTCCTCCCACTAGCCATCACGGAGACTCCAAGTTGGTGTTGGGGAGGGAGGGGAATTTGGAGTCTAGAGGACAAGGGCATTTAGAAAGTCTGGGGAATTTGAATCAGGAGTGGTGGATCTTGGTTGTTTGAGGAGAATAATACTTTATTCTAGGAGTGACCCTTTTAAAGGCTTTCTGGGAACATCAGACCACACATTAATGGTGCATTACTTCTTGGGAGGAAAGGTAACGTCAGCTCAAAGGTAGCCTTTCCATCAGTAATGCATCGTGGGAGGTTAAATGCAAGCTGTGTGATTAAGTTTCCATAACAATTTGCTGATTTGCATGCATTTGCATGCTTTGCATTTCGTTATTAATTAACACATGTTGTGCTAAAAAAAGATGTGTTTAAGGCAAATAGTATACATTTTGCCATTTAACCCATACTATTTGGCAAAAAAACTACATTACAATATATCCTAAATTCATATTTGTAACTTTCTATCTAAATATTTTAATGTACACTAATGAACCCGAATGTATGCTAATGAATGAGCATCCTTGCTATGACAGGGTGAAACCCTACCTAAGGCTAATGCTGTCTTTTCCAAACGATTAACTTATGTCCCAGAGCGTGCACATGTATAATGTGACAATTGAATTTGGCTGCAGCTGGAGGTTGGTAAGCTTGCCTGCAGAACATTTTGAACCTGTAGGTTACGAGCATACTGCATTTCAGTAAACATGCCATTTTTGTTAGCTTTAGATTAATGAGCTCTGGAAATGTCTGCTGATTTATTTCCTCATCAAAAATATGTTTTAAAAAGAGATTTAATGGCATGTTTGTTCCCAAGGGCACAAATTAAATGATATGAAATGAAGCAAATGTGTACAGGTAGGGAACAGTGAGGACTCAGGATAGTTCTGAAAGTACATTTGGGCCCTGTCGTAGAATTGATTTTTTTGTGGGAATTGATTATATTTTATTTTTAAGATTGTTCTTTCAAATTTTATCCATTTTAAGTGACAGAGAGGTATGGTAGCAACTGCAGGCAACAAAATCAGCAAGTTATGGAGTCCAAGGGCACCAAAATACCCTTTTGGAGTTGAAAGTTCACAGCTTGGATGCTCTAATGATTACAAAGATGTTAGGAGCCTCATAGATTAAGTAACAGTAGGGGTACTAGTGGGTAGGTATGTGAGATGTATGTTGTTGCTCTATCAAGGCTATTCTAAGCTGTAGTTGTATCCTTTCTTATTTGCCTACTATTGCTGTAGTGAGGGGGGCAGCGGGCTGGACTTCCCCAAGCACCATGTTGGTGGGGAAGCCAGCACCTCTCCTCTCCTCTCCACCCCCACCCCACCCCTCCAATCCAGTCCTTGGTTTTATATACCGATTCATCCCTCTAATAGGGCTTGACTCGGTTAACAAAATATTGCACCCTTCCCCTGTGCTAATAACTCTTTACAGGTGTGAGCAGCATCTCTAACCTGCTGCCCGCGCTGGCCTTGGCTCTCCCTCTGAAGTCACTTCCTGGTTGCAGGCTCAGGAAGTGACATCAGAGGGAGAGCCGAGGCCAACGTAGCCAGTAGGTAGGAGATGCTGCTTGTGCCGGCAAAGTTAAAGAGGTACAGGGGAAAGGGAAGGGGTACGCACATGACGGAGTGGGGGATGGAGAAGATGACAGGGGGGGGGCGCCACTGCCCCAGATGCCGCCAATACGGGCTGTACCACTGGAGTGCCTCCCCACCTACTTCACCATCTTGAGGTTGATATTCAAAAGCCTGGTTAAATCCTATGAGGTAGCCGGTAGTCGATATTAAGTGGCACTCAACTAAGGATTGCTGCTGAATATCACCATTAACTGTCCATCGCTGAACCAGCTAAGTTAGGGGAGGAGTTAGGGTGGAGCAGCAAATCATCCAGTTAGCAGAGATGGCATCTAAAGTTAGAACAGCAAAACAGCTGTCCTAACTTTATGCATCAAGTTAACTGTGCACTGGTCTAAATATCGATTGGTGCCTTGATAACTTCCAGGTTGGCAGAAATACCCAGATATTCAATGCCAGGAGTTGAAAAGCTTAAGTCGAATCAACACACGAAGCGAATGAAACACCCAATTAAAGGCATGCCCACTGTGTTGAGCAATATTGTATATCAATGTCATCGGAACACTGGAGACACGTGTTGCCCTTTGCTTGTAAGTACTGTGGATTGTGTTTGGGGGGAGGGCTTCTTTCATCCTGTGCGTATGGCTGACTGTTTTTTGCATGCGGGGCTGTGTGTTTTTGCTTACCATTGTTTGTTTTCCTGTTTGTTATTCAGAGCAAGTTAACATGACAATAATGATAATTAACTGCTTAATTTTCTTTGCTGGCATGCAGCTGTTGGGTTGGACAATGAACAATATAAATCACTTCCCATGAACTCATTTGTCTTTTCACTGTTCTTCTGTTGGAACTGGAGGATTCAGAGAACTGTATGGACTGCTTCAGCTGGTTCATGTAGCATAGACGTGTGGAGGGTAATTCTATACCAGGGTGCCTACTAAGGGTGCTGGTTATGGTGCAAGTGGCTAAAATATATTGTTCTCCCGTGAATTTACGGTTCGTGAATCGCGGACTCACTAATTCGTGATATTCTCTGACCGCCTCTTCCTGTACTAAATTCAGGCTACACCAATCAGGAGCTGCATGTCAAACAGCTCCTGATTGGTGTAGCCTGACTTTAGCAACAGGAAGAGGTGGTCGTAGCATACCGCGAGTGATTTTGCACCCAACGGCGCCCCAGCTGACCTCTCCTGCCTATAAAAACCATATTCGTGAATTTTGGGGCAGTACTGTACTGTCATTCACGTGCATTCCTGTCACCTATTTTAAGCCTATTCCATAAAGGTAGGTGCCTACCAGTGGCATAGAAGGAGGGGCTGGAGGAGTGGTCTGCTCCGGGCGCCATGTTGGTTGGGGCGCAGGCATCCCTCCTCCTCTCCGCCCCCGCCTCTTCCCACTTCTCCTCTCGCCATGCGCGCACTCCCCCCTTCCCTTCCCCTTACCTCTAGTTGTTCACCACTGCAAGCACCAACTTCATCGTGCTCCTCTCGACTGCATCGTCTCCCCCCGCTGACATCACTTCCAGGTACCATGCATAGGAAGTGACATCAGAGGGAGAGCCGACGGGGTCGCAAGGAACACGTTTTTGACTGCTGCGAGCAACAACTTCAACTAGAGATACAAGGGAAGGGGGAGCATGGCAGACATGATTGGGGAAGAAGTGGGGGGGGGAGGGGGGAGAAGAGGGCAGGGAGGGGTGCCACTGGTCCAGGCACCTCTCACCCTTGCTACGCCATTGCAGAAATAATTCAACTGTTAAACTATGGCAATCTAATAAAACTCATACAAGAATAAAACCTGTTCCTCACATAAAGATTGATTTAATAACACCATCCAATGATACTTCATTTCTATTTAATCTGGGAAAACCTCGTAGAAGATTTCAATGGATAAACACCAGACAAAGCAACATTTTTCATTATGGCCTACAAATCTACACTGAAGCAATACTATCTGGAAAAACACTTCAAATGCTTACAGAGAAATAACTCTTTATATTTCATTTAAGACCATTTCCACCAGTGGAAACATGTGCAAAGCCTCATGCCTAAAATGAAGCGCGTATGCTCCTTATTCTATAATTAAGCACATAGTTTTGAGGAGCGCCCCAGTCCACCCATGACCCTCTCATATTTGCGTCCCCTTTTTTGTGTCGTGTGTAAATTTTAGGCGCAAATCCTGCACCTAAAATTTACCCATATAAATTTAAAATCAATTAATGCTAATAATTGCTTGTCAAGAAGCCAGTTATTGGTGCTAATTGGCTCATTATTCAGTTCATTTAAGTGTGCAAACTGGATGCACTTCAAATTTGTGCATGCAACTCAAAACGCCATTTATAGAATTTGGGGCTAGTGTGGAAATGCGAGAGGTGTACATGTGGGTGGAGCATAGACATGATATTGGCATGTTTTCCACTTGCATATATGCAATTTAAAGTATATTGTAAATTACGAGTTACCTTGCCAGTTTATATCAGGTATATGGCTGGTGTATCTGTGGATGCCTAAATGTAAAATGCGCCAATTACAAAAATTATACTGCTGTTCTCATAGGCAGAACGCCATTTTGTTTGGGGGGCCCAAAGGCTCCGCCCTAGTCATCAGTACCCTGCAAAACCTCTCACCAGCCCCCGCCTCCCCCACCCACCATTTACTGGCACTGTACTTTTAAATTTTGGGGCATTCGTCACGCACCGTCAATGAGCAGGCCTGCCCCCAGAAGTAGAGTGAAGGGTTGTGGCCTGGGGCAGACCTGCTCACTGCTGCTGTGTGACGGCTGCCTGAAGATTGGAAAGTACAGTGGCAGGAGGGGGATGAGTGGGCGGGTATCAACCGGCAACCGCCAATCTTTGGGGAGGCTATGGCCATTGTAGCTTCCTTGTTCTGTCACCCATGACTATTCTATAATGGAATCTGGACAACTAGATGCCATTCAGGCACCTAGAATAAGGCACTCACTTATAGAAATGCCACTTAGGGTTCCAAGGATACCGTATATCTAATACTACTTACTAGAAATACAGTAAACACATTTTTAAAAATTTGGCCTCTTTTTACCTATCTTTAATTAGTTTCTGTGTGCTTGTTTTCCCAGTAGAAACATTTGTATCTCAAGAAGCAATTTAATGTCTGTGGAGGGGAATTTCTTCTGACCTGCTTGCTGCTTTGTTCAGATTAGCCGTAATACTTTTGACATAGAGCCTGGTTTTCCTTTCCAGTTTCACTTTCAGGAGAAAGGGAAGGTGACAGAAACCAGTGGGGGATTAAGGAAGGTTCATGCCTTAATCTCTTCAGCAGTCAGCTGCTCTAGGGTTACCAGAAATCCGGATTTACCAAGGCATGTCCTTTTTTTATAGGACAGTCCAGGTTCCAGACAGTTTCCTGGACTGGAGGGAGTTTGTCCAGGTTTTGGACTCGCTCTCTCTAATCCAGCCCTGATCCCGGAGTCGGGAGTCTCCCTTGTCCTCAGTACCTCCTCTCGTGATGCAATTTTAAAACTTCAGGCAGTTGGCAGTGTTAGCGACATGATGCTTCCGCCGTTGATCTGCACCAGAAGCCTTCATGTTTTTAGCAGCGGGACGCTTGTTACCTGATGTTATATTCTCTTTTTGAAAAGTTTTAGTTGACTTTCTTTTTTGTTCGAAGTCTGGTAAGACCTATCAGAGTGGGAATATATTCTAGATATTCACATTGGTGGCTCTCAAGACTCCTGAGGAAGACCTGTTGGCCGAAACATATACATGTCGAGTCATTGAGTCGTTGGATGTATTTTTATGTCGTTGGATGAATAAAGATTCCTATATTATCAGATGCATTGGAGGACACTTTCATTAGTGCACATCATTCTGATCTGGACAATTCCACTCAGCCTTTGTAATATGCTTCAAACATACCACCTTGCTATTTAGATGAATTCCAGTGTGAAATGTCCAAATAATGATTTTCCAAAATCAGAATTTGAATGTTTTCAGCAGCTGGACAGGTTTTTTTTTGTAGGCATTTTAAGACATCCATCTGCTTTGAAAAAGAGCATCATAATCTCATTTTTTGGTTTTCCTAAGTGCAGAATTTTCTCTTGACATTTCACTGTCTTCTCTAGCTTCGTAGTGTTCTGTGATTCTCAGCAAAGGAAACAGCTCTGTGAGTGCTGTAAGTGCTTGAGCACCTGCAGTATTGAGCAAACTCTTTCCGACCTATATTCAACATTGTTTAACTGGCCAGGAACGGCTTCTGGCTAGTTAAATAGCGCTTAATTGGCTAACCGCCAATATTCAGCAAGAGATAGCTGGCAATCTCATGCTGAATATTAGCGGTTAAAATGTAGACTGCTATGTTGCATGATAACCACTACTACTAATTATTTCTATAGCGCTACCAGATGTACCCAGTACTATCCAGAGTCACAAAGGAGACAGTCCCCTGCTTGAGTGAGCTTACAATCTAAGCAATCAAGACAGACAACAGGATGCCAGAGTAGTGGTTACAGTTAGAGGGGATGATTAAATTGCTGGTTAGGGAGGTGAGCAGAGGGGAGTAGGGTTATGAGTTGAAGGCTGTCTCAAAAGGGTGGGTTTTCAGCCTCCTTCTGAATAAGGGAAGGGAAGGGGCATGGTGGACAGATTCAGAAATTTATTCTAGGCATATGAGGCAGCAAGCTAAAAGAAACAAAGTCTGGAATTGGAAGTGGAGGAAAAGAGGGGCATAATTGAAAAAAAAGCATAAGTCCCTTTTAGGCTTAAGACGTTAGGTGCCCAAAATAGGCAGCAGGGAAATGTCCATTCTCGAAAAAAAAGTCCAAAGTGTGGGGTATTTTTTTCGAGAATGGCTTACCTGTACATTCAGGTGTTTAATCGCCCAGAACGCCACTACATCTATCTTTAAGCCCAAACAAAAATTTGCCCAAGTCCCAAACGCCCAAAACAAGACCTTATAAGCGTGGGAGGGCCAATCCTTCACCTAAAACTAACATTCTCTAACCAGTGCCTGTCATAAGCGCTGGTTAGGGAATCATGGAACCTCTCCCACCCACCCCCAGCAACGATCATGGCAGGAGGGATGCCCAGTCCCTCCTGCCAGAACCTTCTGCGACCCCCCCTCCACCCTGCAACAATCGCCGGCAGGAGAGATGCTCAATCTCTCCTGCTGGACATCTCCCCTGAACCCACAAAAGTTTGCCGGCAGAAGAGATGCCCAATCTCTCCTGCTGGACACCCCCCACCCCCCTAAAGGTAGCCCACCCATACCCCCCGAAGCCCACCCGGCCTGGCATTGGATATCCGAGCTCAGTACAGACCACAGGAGTTAGCCAGCCTGCCTTCTGCGGGGTTTAAAAAATGTTTGGATAATTTCCTAAAAGAGAAGTCCATAGGTCTTGAGATGGCTTGGGGAAATCCAGTGCTTATTGCTAGGATAAGCAGCATAAAATTGGTTTTACTACTTGGGATCTAGCTAAGTACTTGAGACCTGGGCCACTGTTGGAAACAGGAGACTGGGCTTCACGGACCTTTGGTCTGTTCCAGTATGGCAATTCTTAAGTTTTCATGTTCTTAAATGTTGGCTCCTTCATGTTGCGGGAGCAGTAATTTCCCTTAGGTTTATTACCCCAATCACTTTGAAAGCTGAGTCCCATGATTCACAGTGCAGATAAGGCAAAGGAAGGCAGACCATTCCCTATTCCAGCTAGTACATTTATCCTTACTCCAGCTAAAAAAAAAAAAAAAGTGAAATGAACAAAACATGCTGCATTGAGTGAATGTTTGTAGCTTTCTAAGAGTTTGTCATGAACTCTGTAAAACGTATTTTGTCATCGAGCAGCCTTTGAAGGATTTTGCTATCATCAAAGCACCCGTGAGTTTAGCTTTCTCTTTCACCATCTGTCAATGCTCTGCAGCAGTTCCTACCTTAATGGGGGATTGTGGCTGCTAGCGTTGCGTTCAAAGGGCTTAGAAAAAAAATGAAAAGAAAACATTCCGAAAATGTGGTGCAGAAACCACTTTTCCCCTCAGTTATTTTGCAGTGTGTTTAGCAAACCTTGATATTGCCCACTGGGAAGCAAAGGGCTCCTTTTACAAAGGGGCGCTAGGGCCTTAATGCGCTGAATAGTGCGTGCTAAAATGCCACGCGCGCTAGTCGCTACCGCCTCCTATTGGCTAGCGCGCGCTAATCCGGTGTGTGCGGTAAAACCCATAGCGCACCTTCGTAAAAGGAGCCCAAAGATTCCTACCTTTTGATGGAAATAGAACAGCACACCTGCTGTTTATTGGACATGTTTTACTTAGGGCTCCTTTTACGAAGGCGCGGTAGCGGTTTAACGCGTGTAATAGCACGTGCTAAACCGCCGGCCACGCTAGCCGCTACCGCTTCCTCTTGAGCAGGCGGTAGCTTTCCGGCTTGCGCGGGGGTAGTGCGTGATTAAAAGTCGCACACGTTAAAGCCGCTACCGCGGCTTCGTAAAAGGAGCCCTTAGTAACATAGTTGGTAAATGATAGCAGAATTTTCCTGCTGCCCTGTGCATACCATGCCCCCCCACACACACACACACACATGTCCTGTTTAAAATGTGAAGGTCATTTAAGTTTTGTTTGATACCATAATTTTTCTATATAAGGATCCTCTGCGTTTATCCCACACATTTTCAGATGTCATCATTCTACCTTCCCAAAATCTAACTCAGGGAATTATATCTGATATTAGGTAGATCCAATGGTGACTTAGTTCACTTGTATATGTAACTGATCTCCCCCATATATTATTTAAGTAAAACTAGCTTGGAAGTGCTCAGAGCCCGCAGGTAGAAAACCCGCAAATGGGGACACACCCCAAAATGCGGACCCCCTTGGTCTATCACTGCACCTCCTCCTACACTAATAAAACTGTTTAATTTATCTTATTTTATTGTGATTATTTTCATTTATATAAAGTGCTTAGTGCTCAAAGTTCTTTCATTCTTGAGATTTCAATCATTTTCCATGAAACACTAAAAAGTCCATAGCCTGGTAAAGTCAATGAAGCTGACTGTGTTAGAACCTGATATTATCATCACAATCAGCTTCATTGACTTCACCAGGCTATGGACTTTTTAGTGTTTCATGGAAAATGATTGAAATCTCAAGAAACTTTGAGCACTAAGCACTTTATATATAAATGAAAATAATCACAATAAAATAAGATAATGAGAAAAATTAAACAGTTTTATTAGTGTAGGAGGAGGTGCAGTGATAGACCAAGGGGGTCTGCATTTTGGGACGTGTCCCCATTTGCAGGTTCCCTACCTGCGAGCTCTGAGCACTTCCAAGCTAGTTCACATATCATTTAATTTACTTAAATAATATATGGGGTATCATTCTACCTTCACCAGGAGGGCATTCCAGGCATCTACTACCTTCGCCATGAAGAAGTATTTCTTAATGTTACTCCGAGTCTACAACCCTGGAACCTCAATTCATGACCTCTAGTTCTACCACTTCCTTTCTCTGTGAAAGATTTATTTGTGTATGAACATATTTTAGGTACTTAAACATCTGTATCATATCTCCCCTGTTCCTCCTTTTCTCTAGGATATACATGTTCAGGTCCTCAAGTCTCTTCATGTACATCTTTTGGTGTAAATTCCATACCATTTTGTGTCCCTGCTGGTTAATGTGTGAAAGTTTCTCTTGCTGTCCTTCGTTAAAATGTTATCCTTCTTTGGTATGTATACTCTTGCATGGCCTATCACCTACTTGCTCAATCATTTCCAGAGTAAAGCTCCAGAGTTCCTCATTGCTTCGAATCCAAATCAATGTTCCATCATAGGTACCAGTTCTGTGACTGCTGTACATGAATATTCCCAGTATTACACTGACCTTGTGATCTTGGGTATGTCATTTAACGTTAAATTGCCTCAGGTACAAACTTAGATTGGAAGCGCTACAGGGACAGGGAAATAATAACTCATTGTGATAATGCAAATGAGAATTGGCCTAAAGCCTAGACAAAGTGAATTTACACAGTGGGTTCAAGTAAACAGAAAATAGTAATTTATTAAAAGTCCTAGGTATAGGGCAGTGTCTCTCAAACTTTCTCAAAACGGGGCACAGTAAAGGTAGTGGCCATGGCTTGAGGCACCCAGAAGTGCGCAGACAAGAGAATGACACGGTGGTTGTTACCCGCGGCTAGCCGCGAGTAGCCGCGGATAACCCGCCAAAACGGGGAAGAAAAAATAGTGGTCTCTGTGGGGACCGGGACAAGGCCATTCACCGCCCCGTGGAGCGGTTAATGGACTTGTCTCTGCAGTGAAGCAATTGCGCGGTCCATCAGCCCCAGCCGCCCGATCGCAGCATTCCGCCATTTCCCTCCCTCCACCTCACCTTATATGTAGAGTTTGCCAGCTTTCTTTTTCGCCCAGCCGCACGCGCGGCTGCTGGAGTTGATCAATCTTCTCTCCTGCAACTTCCTATTTCCGGTTGCGTCAGAGGAGAAGATTGAACAACAGAGCAGCCGCCTGTGCACAGCTCTTTGAAAGCATGCGGCTAGGCGAAAAAGAAAGCCGGCAAACTCGGCATCTAAGGTGAGGTGGAGGGAGATGACGGAATGCTGCATTCGGGCAGGAGGGGGCTGCTGTGTTCCCGGCTCACATTAGGAAGGAGGGAGTGAAAGGGAAAGAGATTCTGGGCCAAGGGGATGAAGAGGAAGAGAAAGAAACCCACAGCAGGAAAGAAAGGGGAGGACAGGCAGGTGAGCCAGATGCTGGAAGCACGGGGGGATAGAGAAGAAAGAGGGAAAAATGCTAGATGGGGTTGAAGAGAAGAGACACATTGGTGTGGAAGAGAAAGAGAGGGGAAATCTAGACACAGGAAGGTAATAGAAACAGGGGAAATTATGTGCATGGGGGCATAGGGACAGAGAGATAAAGGGGACGTACATGCCATGGTGATGGTATATGGACACAGGAGGTGGGCAATGCCAGATACATAGGGGAGATATTAGAAATGGGGAAAATAGGAACACAGAAGCGAGATTGTTTGGGGACCGAGCTCGCAGACTCCAGCGGCTTGCACAAATTACATTGTAACGTGCCACGAAAGTAAGAGGGAGGGAGGTAGATAGATAGGCCACGTGAGAGGAGCTGAAGGGTGATAGAAAGGAACAGATGGTGAAGAAGGGCGGGAAGTATGGTGGTAGAAAGGAATAGAACAGACATTGAAGGAGGGTGGAGAGGAACAGACCCTGAAGGGAACTGTGGAAGACAGAGTGGGGAGAAGATGCTGGAAGGGAAGAAGACAGATGCCAGACTACAGGGGAGCGGAGGGAAGAAGACCAATTTGGGAGGGGTGAAGGGAGAGGCACAGTAACCAAGCAAATGGAAGACGCAGAAAGAAGACACACAGTGGATGGAAGGAATTGAATGAGAAGATGAGGAAAGCAGAAACCAGACAACAAAGGTAGAAAAAAAATTCTTTTTTCTTTTTTTTTGCTTTAGGATAAAGTAGTATATTAGTTGTGTTGATAAAAATTTATAAACAAAGCCCTTCCAGCTGAACATCTCTTTCTCTAGTTCAGCAGCCAGAACTTTGATTTATAAGGAAGGAATAAGCTAAATATTGCAGTACTGAGGCTTATATGGATGCTGCGGGGACGGTGATGGAGCGATGAAGGGGATGGCGGTGACGGTGACGGGGACAGATTTTTTTCCCCGTGTCATTCTCTAGCGCAGACGTTGCCATGATAACATCATGCATATGCGTGACATCATCACGTCAACGTCCGCGCATATGCAGAGGCCCTCCAGATGGGCCCTGAGATGCCAGTAGGGGGTGCCAGCAGGGAAGAGGGCCAGAGATAAGGAGAGGCACTGGTGCCAGCTGATTGCCTACAGAAGTGTTTCTCAACTACTTCAAGCTAAGTACCCCCTAAGTCTAACAAATATCAACTGTGTACCCCAACCACAAACCTCCCTAGGCCCACCCAAGCTCTGCCCCAGATCATATCCCCTTTACTAATTGTAATGCAATTTTTTTCCATTCATTTTTCATATACCCACAATATACACAGCAGATATAAATTCTCAAAACTGACACATTTCAACCACTAAAGTGCTCCCCCGTGAATTCATGGTCCCAGTCATTCGTGGTATTTTCCGACTGCGAATAACCGGGCAGGAGAGGGCAGCCGAAGAGGCAGACGAGGGCAGCCGGAGCGTCGGCGAATGAAGGAAATCACTTGCGGTATGCTCTGACCGCCTCTTCCTATACTAAAGTCGGGCCTCATCAATCAGGAGCTGCTTTGACACGCAGCTCCTGATTGGTGAGGCCCGACTTTAGTACAGGGAGAGGCGGTCGGAGCATACGGCGAGTGATTTCCTTCACTTGCCGGCGCTCCGGCTTCCCTCTCCTGTCTCCCACGCTAAAAACCGTATTCGCGGTTTTTCAACATTCACGGGGGTTCCTGGAACGGAACCCCCACGAATATCGGGGGAGTACTGTATTGAAAATAAAATCATTTTACCTACCGGCGATCCTCTCCAGGCTGCTGTAATTAGCTTTAAAAGTGAGACCGGGAGGCCAGGGGGGAAGCCGGAGAGACACTAGAGAGAAGGGGGAAACATGCAGGCCTTCAGCGAATCGGGCAGCGCTGGTGTTGTACCGCGTAGAGAAGTCAGCTGGCAGGCGCCTCTCTTCCTCCTCAGTGTGCCGTGGCACACTTGGAATCTCAGGAGGCACACTAGTGTGGCTCGGCACACAGTTTGAGATACACTGGTATAGGGGGGTTCTTTGAGCTTCCAAAACAGATATCAACCTCACTAGTAAAGAATTGATTGTAGAGAGGCTCAGAAATATATATCACTATGATACGAATTGTCATTAAGGCCTTCAATATAATGATAGCAGATATGCTAAATCCATAAATTGGTGTGCTTGCTGTTATATGAAATCGTTATCTAATGAAAAAATAATAAAGACAGCAGCTTATATATCATTTACTTATCTTTTAATGCAGTGTCTCTAGTGTGCCCCGACGGGACCCGTTTCGCCCAAATGGGCTTTTTCAAAGGTTCAAATAGGAGCTCTGCATAATACAAAGAATTACAGCATATCTTATTGATCTAATAATAAATATATCGCCATTTTCCAAAATTGTTAAAACATCAATTCTATTAATCTAATAGTGACTATGTTTCCATTTACCAAACTTATTAAAATGTCAACTCAATTAGTTCTACAATCTTCCAGATATTGCGTAACAAATCTAAAAATGTCTATCTTCTCAGCTATCATGACCCCATTACTCAAGCGCTCTATGCAGCTCACTGGTTACCAGTCAAAAAGCGATGCATCTTCAAAGCCCTGGTCATGACACACAAGAGATTCTACCAAAAACCCCCAGCCTACATAGTATCCAAGCTACGCCTATACACCCCTAACTGCCCTCTCCGCTCCAAAGCAGAATAAAGACTCAGCATTCCCGCAGGGAGATCCCTCCGAATGAGTAGGCGTACAAAAGATCCTACAGCCATTTCCTACCTCAGCTATGGAACCGACCACCCACACACAACAGGTCACTAGACTCACTAATGACCTTCCGCAAAGCAGTAAAGACCTTCCTCTTCCGCCAATTGGGCCATTAAAAACTGCCTCCTCGATATGCTTCTCGTAGTAGTCTTCACTATGACCAGTCTGGTCTCTAGAATAAGCTCTGTTATTGTCTACTGTAACCTATTTGTTGTCATGACTAGTCTGTTTTCAAATGATCGTGAGTGTCTACTTGTAACCCATTCTGAGCTTCTGGGAGAATGGGATAGAAATAAAAATAAATAAATAAATGTTGTTTGCGAGAGAATATATTTAGATCTCTTTATTGATATTAAGCAGGTTTTTTGTTTATTGTCTTTTTGAAGGAATAAAAAGGTTACAGCCAATGTTAGTTGAGAGAGAATTTTATAGAAGTCCTTTTTTGTTATAAGTTTTGTGATAATTGCTTGTTTGTTATAGTTTTATTATGTATGCTTTTATGTAGCCCACGCAGAATGTGGGATTCTGCGGGCTGTACATTTTTAAAATAAATAAATACATTTTATTGCAAACATTACTGGAGGGGGGTAGGGTAAAGGAAAGTAAAATAATCCATGGAAAGAAGCACTAACTTTGTACAATGTTCTCTCTTTATTTCCCACTACATTTTCAATAGATGCATTTCTGCCTTACCTGCATTGCTAAAAGTAATCCTGTTTGAGGGCAAAACAATAAAAGTGATTCTCTGTTTGATTGGAGACTACATCTATGAAAATATTTGATGTAGTCTAGGGTTTTTGCTTCTGCCTAATTTGACAGAACATTGCATTACTTTCAGCTGATGTCTTATCTATTCTAAGGAATTGTAGATAAAGTTACCATATGTCTCAAGAATAGAATGACACTTGGTTACTCTTCAAGGAAGTCTCTCGACAAAGTATTCAAAGGCAAGGAGGTAACACTCCAAACGAAGATCAGACTTGTCCACGCACTCATTTTCTCAGTGGTCAGCTATGGATGCGAAAGCTGGACACTTCAGAAACAAGACAGAAAGAGGATTCCTTTTTTAGATATTCATTGTTTGCCGTTTTCTTACTGTAGCATGGTCAAGCCTTTTATGTTATTTGTACACATTATGATGATTTTTTATATTATTGCATAATTCTAGCTTTTTAGATATGATAAGATTATACATATTTTTTTTTTAATTTATCAGATTTTCTATAACAATACAAGTATCCACTTGTACAGAAAAGTTGAGTTAAGTAAATAAACAAATATACGGATTATGATAATATGAAACAAACTAAAAAGAAATTAAAACTTAACTTCAACTCAAGTCCTCAATATTAGGATCCAAGAAATAGATTCAACGAGCTATTATGAAAAGATATTAATGAAAAAAAGAAAACGTGAAACATGGTCAGCTGAAGGAAATGTCCAAATTAAATAATGAGCATTCATACTGTCTCTGCTCTCAGGCGAGCGGCCATCAAGAAAGTTGTCAATTGGGTAGGATCATAGAAGACATATTTTTGCATTATGGGTGATGAAGAAAAAAGGTTGCCGCTAGAGAAGTAACACCCGGTTTTAAAGTCAGAAATTTGCGTCAATATTTTTGTGTGTTTCGTGCCAGGTCTGGAAACATTTGTGTTTTATATCCAAGAAATTTTAATTTATTTTTAAAGAAAAGTATAAGCAACCAGTTTTTATCTGGTGCTAATACTACTGTTAGAAGAAGTGTTGCCGGTACAGCCATTAAGATTATACATATTTTTACTTTTAGATTACATGTATTTTAGGTACCTTTACATGATGTAATTTTCAGATGAGATACCTTATTTATTTCTTCTTATCCTTTATAACATTTCACTTTATTTTCTATTTTCTTCTGCATATCTTAAATAGACTCACAAATTTCATTCTGACCATGCCTAACCAATAAGGGTTTTTTAAAAACGAGTCAGTAAAACATTTTAGACCCATAGTAGCTTTCATACCGGATGTAATGTGTCTCCCTCTTTATACATGTGGAGGGGCATAATCAAAAAAACCGTCTAAGTCCCTTTTTGGCCTGTGGCCTTAAACGTTGAAAGTAGAAGCAGGGAAAATGTCCATTATAAAAAAAACATCCAAAAGGAGTTTTTTTTTTATAATGGCCTGCCTCTACGTTCAGCTGTTTAAACGCCCAGACCACCACTACATCTACACTAACACCATATAATCAACCTAAAAAAAAGCCTAAGTCCCAAAAGTCCAAAACAAGGGCTTTTAGGCGAAGGAGGAGCTAGTCCTTCGCCTAAAAGCTTGATTCTGTAACCGGTGTCTGTCAAAAACACCGGTTACAAAATCCCCCCCTACAACGATCAGGGCAAGAGGGAGCCCAAGCCCTCTTGCCCAGCATTACCCCCAAACTCCCCGACACTATCGGGGCAGGAGGGAGCCCAAACCCTCCTGCCCCACGGCACCCCCGAACCCCCAATGAAGATCGGGGCAAGAGGGAGCCCAAGCCTTCTTGCCCCGCAGCACCCCCGAATTCCCCGACACTATCGGGGCAGGAGGGAGCCCAAGCTCTTCTGCCCTGCGGCACCCCCGAACCCCCGATGAAGATTGGGGCAAAAGGGAGCCCAAGTCCTCTTGCCCCGTGGCACCCCTGAACTCCCCAACACTATCGGGGCAGGAGGGAGCCCAAGCCCTCCTGCCTTCAACACAAGGGCCCCCCACCAACCCGCAACCCCCCCTGCCGACCCCATGACACCCCACCCCCCTCCCCATATCTTCAAAAACGTTGGTCGGACGGACGGGTGCCAAGCCCGTCTGTCTGACAGGCCAGCCATCCGTTGAATGGCTGGCTTTAGGACCTGATTGGCCCGGGCGACTCAAATCCCACCCACAGGTGGGGTCTGAGATGCCTGGGCCAAGCGAAATAGGCCCAGTAGGCATAGGCCCCTCCTGTGGGCGGGGCCTTAGGCATATGGGCCGGGTTGGGTTAGCCAATATCGGTGTCTCCTTTTATGTTACCCCCTGGTTTCAACATTTGGTCCCATCGGTCATGCATTGTGTCTCTGATTTTTTATTTTCGTCAGTTACCTTTGCCACTGTTGGCGTTTTTTCTGATTTTTCTGATTTGAATTGACTCCGGTTCATGTATTTTGTCTTGCTTTTATATTATTAGTTGTTTTTGCTTCCCCTTTTTGAGTTCTTTTGAGTTTAAGCTGTAAATTTATTCATGGTACGGTAGCCAAACACGTTGTGGTAATTGACTTTTAGTAGCATTATACATGTGCTTTTAAATATTCTCCCCTTTCGTTTGTCATGTCTGCCTCATCGTTCTCATAATAAAGTTATTGTTTTTATTCTTGATATATTTTTACTAATGTTTCCTTTTATTGTTTTTAGTTACCTTCATTTTTATTGCAGTTTAATTCAAACCTTATCAACTCTGGTATGTTCCATTTATGCTATCTTTCTCTTATCCATAGACTTTCTTACCACTAGCTATCCCCTTCTGCTTTTTGCATCTATGTTCACCTCATTGCATTTAGTATGTATGGATTGAATCTTATTGTGTTTTTTAGACCTCACTCTTTTGTCTGTTTACATATGTTCACAGCAATTTGGGTGCATTCAGATTTGTCACGTATGATATTATTAATATCCTCAATTTATATAATTTTTGTATATCACATTGAGGTTTATGTCACTTTTTATATTCACTGACGCTATTTTGTTTACCATGATGGTCGTTTTTATGGTTCTTTTATCATTATATTATCCTTTAAGTTGTTATGTCTTCACATATATGTAATGACTTTCATGGATTTTATCTATTTATCAAACCATTTGTCCACTTTTAAGTTGTTTATGTCTTCACATATCTATAATTGGTTATTTTAATTTATATTTGTTAGGACCCCTGAGGCAGGCATGTTTACCGAAACATGGACCGTGTCAGGTCCTTAGGTTTGTTTGAAGGGTGGTAACATTAACCACATCTACATTTGATATAATATAATAAACATAGCCTGCATCTTGTACATTTTGGCCCTGATTCTCTAAAGTGCATCCCGATTTTAGGCGTTTTACAGCTGTCTAATCAGCCAATCGGGATGCACGTTTTTTAAAAAAAAATGCTCCCCAGGCAAGCCTGAAGGCACCTCCGGGAGCCTAGGGAGACCCGCAAGATGCCTAAGCTCGTCTAAGGGCCTTAGGCGGGCCTTAGGCTGAACCTAGGTGGCCCTACGCGTCTCCCTAGTAGAGGAGAAGCTTAAAATGTAGGCCAGCAAAATGCTGGCCTACATTGTAAGTAGACGCGGCCGCTATACTTATCACGGCAAGGGATCTCTCTGCCGCTATAAGTATAGCGGGCCGCGGCCCCCTGACCAGGAGGGGGCCCAAACCCTCTGCCCGAAGACGCACCCCCCCCGACACTAACGACCGCCCCCCCGATACTACTGACCGTCCCCCCCCCGACATTACCGATCCCCCCCCCCGACAATATCGATAGCTGGCAGGAGGGTGCCCAATCCCTCCTGCCCGAAGATGCACCCCCCCCGGCGCTAACCCCCCCAAACCTCCACTCCACCAAACCTGTTCTTAGATGGGTCTTGCACGTCTTGAGCCGGCAGGCATGCCTCGTCGAAATGAAGCGGGCCCGCCCCTTCCCGGCCCATCCCGCCGAAGCCTAAGGCCTGATTGGCCCAGGCTCTAGAAGCCTGGACCAATCAGGCCTTAGGCATAGCGGGTCCGCCCATCCCCACTTAATCTAAGGTCTGTTTGGCCAATCAGGCCTTAGATTAAGTGGGGATGGGCGGACCCGCTATGCCTAAGGCCTGATTGGTCCAGGCTTCTAGAGCCTGGGCCAATCAGGCCTTAGGCTTCGGCGGGATGGGCCGGGAAGGGGCGGGCCCGCTTCATTTCGACGAGGCGTGCCTGCCGGCTCAAGACGTGCAAGACCCATCTAAGAACAGGTTTGGTGGAGTGGAGGTTTGGGGGGGGGTTAGCGCCGGGGGGGTGCGTCTTCGGGCAGGAGGGATTGGGCACCCTCCTGCCAGCTATCGATATTGTCGGGGGCGGGGGGGATCGGTAATGTCGGGGGGGCGGTCGTTAGTGTCGGGGGGGGGGGGGCGTCTTCGGGCAGGGGGGTTGGGCACCCTCCTGGTCAGGGGGCCGCGGCCCGCTATACTTATAGCGGCAGAGAGATCCCTTGCCGCGATAAGTGTAGCGGGCCGTGTCTAATCTAATCCGTTTCTCTAACCCGCGTCTGTAACATGGACGCCGGTTACAGAATCGGGGTTTAGTTTAGGCCGATTCTGAATAGGATGCCTCTCCCGGGCGTCCTATTCAGAATCAGGGCCTAGGTGTCTTGCGGGCCTCGCTTTCAATATAGGCGGCCTGCCTGGGGAGCATTTTTTTTAAAAAACGTGCATCCCGATTGGCTGATTAGACAGCTGTAGGACGCCTACAGCTGCCTAAAATCGGGATGCACTTTTAGAGAATCAGGCCCTTTGTCTGCAGTTTTTTTTGTTTTTTTGGACTTGCTATATTGGAAATAATGCTAAATGATTAGGAAGCAGGAACACATAGAAATGTCTTTTTTAAATTATAAAAGCACCCACAGTGTATGAAAAGGTTACAAATATGATAGGAATAGACTGGACTCTCAGATAGCAAAGTGTATTCTTATGCTGAAGATACTGACCTCAGTTCTCTGGCCTGCTATCTGACATTAGGGTTACCATATGTCTGGGAAAAGCCAGACAGGTCCTCTTTTTAGAGGACTATCCCAGTGCCCGAAGGGATTTCTAAAACCCAACAGTTTGTCCCCGACCTCAAGGCTATGTCTGGAGGGCATCTGCGCACGCGTTGACGTCAATGCAATGACATCAAATACATGAGCGCATGCGCGTGATATCATTGCCTTGATATCCATGCATGCGCAGACGTGGTCCCAAGCTTGGGGAGATTTGTGTGGGGGCAGAACGGGGGACAGGACCAGGTGTCCTCATGTTCCATAAAGTAAATCTTGCAACCCTAGACCTAAGTTTACATCAGGACAAAGTGACATTGGGCATGCAGGAGAAGAATAGATATAGGTACTCTAATTATCCATATTTGCCCTGCTTTGGGCACCTTTAGAGAGCCGCATCTGGAAGAGTAACAGGGCACAGTTATGTACTGTGCTTCAGACATACTCGGGATCCTAAATCCTAATGTGTGGATATTGAGACTGTGATCATTCCTACGAGTCTGCCAGACAGATTCTTGGTATCTTGGAGCATGGATGCTCATGTGAGTACAATCAATATTTCATTTCTACAGTGTGGTTGGGAGCTACCTGACAGAAGCCTTTTCCACATGTCTTCTCTCCTGTTCAGAACAAGGACACAAGAGTTAGTCAGGCATTCAGGTGAATATGATCTCTATAAAGAAGTGCACACATCTAGAGACAAAACATCGACTGATTCAGTTTCTAAATAATGCAAGCTGTCAATATTGCTTTCACCTCTACAGCATGTAGCTGAGATCACACACTTTAACTGTAGCCATTGTCAGGGGCATGGCATTTTCTGGACAAAGCATGGGCTGAGTCCACAAAAATTATAAAATAGGGTAATCTCTGTGCCTACTTGCAAACTTTGCAAGTGTAGCCTGGGGGTAAATTCATGCAGCAGGGGATGTGAGAGATTTGAGGCATGAATCTCCCCAGCTTAGGCAAAGGACATTAGCAGTATGTAATTTAGGGCTGTCTATGTGTTAAAGGTGGTTAGAACAATGTGTACTGGATACCAGCAGCTTAGATGGAGTTGCTGCTGGCACTGAACAGTAAACATCTTGCAGGAAGGCAGCTAGAAACCCAGCTTTTGGGTTTCCAGCATCTTCTAGAAATGTGCAGTGCATGAGACCCCAGGCAGGGCTGGGATCTCTCTGAATAGTGGATTCACATTAATATATGAGTACCATCATCAGAGGTTTCTTAAGTTCCTGCCTTGGGCAGGAGAATGTCTTTTGGGCTATCTCCACCATAAGATCAGGGCTGGAGTGAGCTTTGACGGAGACTCTAGTAGATGGAACCCAGGTACAGTACCGGGCAGAGAGCTCTGGGTTTCTACCCCAGAAATATCTAAGAAAAAGAATAATTTAAATCATTAATTTATAAAGCGTGTATGGTTGAGCAGACTGTATTAGTGTTACTAGACATTTGGGAAAACCCGGACATGTCCTTTTTAGAGGACTGTGCGGGCTCCCGGATGGGCTTTTCAAAATCTGGCATTTGTCTGAGTTTTGGAAATTCCCGACGAACTCCGGCCGCATATGGAGGGCCTCTGAGCATGTGTGGATGATGTCACACACAACCGCGCATGCTCCAGGCGTGACTAGAGCTCGTCGCAAAAAAGAGGAGGCTTGCTGGGGGTGGGGTGAGTTGGGGTGGGGCAGAACTGGACGAGGCCAGAGGCAGAACTGGGCAGGGCTGGGGCAGAATGGGGCAGGGCTGGAGGTGGAATGGGACGGAGTTATGTGTCCAGGGTTTTTCTCTGTAAAATATGGTAACCCTAGATTGGATGGACCATTTGGGTCTTTATCTGACGTCATTTACCATGTTACTACTAACACAGGGGATCTCACAATTAGGAGATATTTACAACATTTATACTAACTTTACTGAAATGTACTCTGTACATAGTTTATTGTTTAAATCTGCAACTGTACTGTTACAAGAAGAGCCTCTCTCCTGTTTGGAGGGAAGAAATAAAGTTGGAGTTCAGTTTCTTCATAACTGCCTGCGTGGTCTGGCATTATTCAGAAGAGAATGAGAAGAGAGTTTGCTGCAGCCTGCCAGAAATATCTAGTCCGGCTTGTGAGGATTCCTGCCTTACAGTCGGGATTAAACTGGGATCATCCGTACTCAAGTAAAGATTTACACCTACTTTTGAACAGGTCTGAGCCTGCATTCAAGGTGTGATTTGTGACGTTTTACACTAGTATTTTATAAAGACAGATAGCCACCTATAGAGCTTATTTTCAAAGCATATGATCATCTCAAAATACCCAAATGCACATCCATGTGCTTGAAACAACCAAATCCCAATTTTGCTAAGGCAGAAAAGGGACGTCCCACACTGCAGGATGTCCAGATAGCAAGGGAGGGCCCAAAATCAGGATGTCTAATGATTACCGAGCAGAAAGAAACATCCAAGCCTAAAAAAAGACATCCTAAATTTAACCTGTTTTGGTCACGTCCAGGGTTCAAAAAGATGCTCTGATTGAACAGTTGACCACTGGAGAGATTAAGGCAGGGGTTTCAAAGTCCCTCCTCGAGGGCCGCAATCCAATCGGGTTTTCAGGATTTCCCCAATGAATATGCATGAGATCTATTAGCATACAATGAAAGCAGTGCATGCAAATAGATCTCATGCATATTTATTGGGGAAATCCTGAAAACCCGACTGGATTGCGGCCCTTGAGGAGGGACTTTGACACCCCTGGATTAAGGTATGATTCCTCCTTAATCCTCCAATGGTTGCTGTTCCCCTCCCTCTCCCCTGGAAGTGAAACTGAAAGGGGATACCAGGTTCTATGACAGCTTCAGGTATTATGGGCATTCGTAGCAAATCATGAAGCAAGCATTTTTATTTATTTATTTAATTAATTCGTTTTATATCCTGTCTTTTCCAGAGAGCTCAGAACGGGTTACAAGGTAATGTACATAATATTTGAACAAACGAGTTGCATAATGATAGACAAATGAGTTACAATGACAATTGTATAGTACAGTTTAATTTCCTAAATTAATACTACATTCATATCCTAAATTAACATTCACAGATACCATGGTTTGGTCATTGTTAAATAACATTACAGTTACATAATAATTATTCGACAGGTGCCTCACATTTATATAATACAGTTTGTTCATCCTAAAATAACATATTCAGCAGCACAACAGCACAGCCTGCTAAATTCAAAGTCAGCTATTTTGTGAGTGGGCTGGGGGCGGAGTCGGCATATATGTGGTGCCGTCTGTTTATTGGTCAAATCAGACCGCATAAATGTGTTCTATCTTTATGCAGTGTTGCTTATGTTGTAAAGGGATGAATATCACACTTAACTGAGTAAAATCTGGCTGCAAAAACCAGGATATCCAATGCCGGTGCCCAGACATGGCCTGACATTGAAAATGCTCTCTCAACCCCCCTTACCACCCCCACCCCCAGCACCTCTCCAAAATCCCCGCCAGCATGAGCAATCATGAGGTGTAGCTAGGGTTACCATATTTAAGGACGGAGAAACCCGAACACATGGTCCCACCCTGTTCCGCTCCCAGCCTCGCCTTGCTCTGCCTCCAGCCCTGCCCCATTCTAACTCCAGCCCCACCCTGTTCTGCTTGCAGCCCCTCCCCATTCTGCCTCCAGCCCCACCCCCCAAAAGCCTTGTATCTTTTTTCTCAACCTCCAGGCCGCCTCTGGAGGGCCTGCAACATGTGTGAACGCGTGTGACGTCATCCTCGCATGCTTGTTGAAGGCCTTCCAGACGAGGCTGGAGCTCAGGGCTTTCCAAAATACGGACAAACTGCCAGGTTTTGGAAAGTCTGTCCAGGAACCCAGACAGTCTTCTAAAAATAGGACACGTCCGGGTTTTCCCAGACATCTGGTAACCCTAGGATGCAGATTCAAATTCCACTTTAACTTTTTGTTGTTGTTGTTTCATATGTGTCTGACCTTTCAGTCTGTAAGAAAACCAGACATTAAGGGCTCCTTTTACAAAGGTGCGCTAGCGGTTTTAGCGTGCACTAAAATGCCGCGTGTGCTAGCCGCTACTGCCTCCTTTTAAGCAGGCGGTAATTTTTTGGCTAGCGCACGCTAATCTTGTGCGTGTGCTAAAAATGCTTGCGCACCTTTGTAAAAGGAGCCCTAAGTGAACCTCCAGAAACAGAAAATAACCTACTGCACCTAATTATATGTCACTTGCAAGCCTGAAGGCCATTGAAGTGGTGTATATCCAGATACAGTAGGTATTTTTCTGTTCCTGAAGGACTCATAAAATAAGAGTTAAAGTGGTATTTGAACCCAGGTCCCTTGGTTTAAAGTTCACTACACAAACCACTAGGCTGTCTCTCTGCTCTTTAGGGAAGCCTGTGTGGCCATTCTTCTAAGAATCCTGCCAGACTGACATCCTTGTCCCTGTTGTGTTGTGTTTTTGGGGTTTTTTTGCCGTTCCAGTTTGTAAAATGGCTGTTCATGCTGGACATCCTCAGCACATAGATGTCCATTTCACATATTTTCAAACAAGAAATCCTTTTTTTTTTTTTAATTATTATTATTACATATATCATATAATAATGAAGTATATGGTTGGGAGGGATGGGCGAGGGATAGGGATAAGAATCTATGTAATATACCAATGATTGTTTATAAGTGATGTATTTATTGTTACTGTGAATGAAAATATTTAACACTTAATGTAATTTTTGAAAATGAATATAGAATTATATATAAAAAAAAAAAAAGAAATCCTAATGCATTTCTTCTTGGAAAATACATGTGAGATTGCCCTCCATTTTGAACTTTATGAGCTGGGCATCTCTTTTCTGACTTGGACATTCTTTCAAAAATACCCCACCACATACTTTATAAAACAGCACCTAAGTACTCACTTGGCCTCTTAACTTCACTCGGCCTCTTAACCTAGGCACCCTGTAATAAAATTACCCTCTGAAGGCCTTCAAATTTAATATTCATAGAGTTGGTTTATGTGTATTAAAATATTTACATGCATTAATTAAATTTTACATACTTTATGAACTGAACTGAAAAAATTCTGAAAATTAATCCAAAATCCAAAATTAATCCAAAAACAAGCCAAGTTGTTTTGTGGACACCCATACCAGATGACAATGGCAGTGTCACTAGTGCCTGCGAATATTTAATACTGGAGGGGCCTGAATGCATTACAAATGTTTTCTTTTAGAAATATTAATTCTAAAATCCCACAAAACATTAATTTTATTTATCTTTTGGACCAGTGAGAAATGGCCGTGGTCCACACTTACTCATGTTGACAACCCCAAGCCAACTGATACCTCAACATCAGTCCCATTAGTTTTATAAATTCCTCTTCTCAAATGATTTCAAAACACATTTCAATGTAGTGTTAAAAGTTGAAAAACTTATCTGGTTAATTATGTTGACATAGATATGTTTTGTCCACTGCACAAACATAAATGTCACCATCTCAAAATCAAAAGACATTTCAAAAAAAAGAAAGAAGAAATAATCTATATCGGAAAAAAAACCTCTGTAAAAAAAAAAAAATCCTTAAATTTACTTGAAAGGTTTTCAAAATCTCCACATAATAAACATTACCTTCAAAACACCTTCACTCTCCTCTGTACGTTACACATAAAATGGCGGCTACAACTTGCCTTTCAGTAGTGAGGGCATGTCACAATCCACTCCAGCCAGTAAGGAAACTTCAGTTCAGGTCAAATAGCTGACATCCAATCCATTTCAAGATTGAGTCCAAAAGGTTGTAATCCACCACTGTTCCTTATAATTCAGCAGATGTTCAAAATCCCCACCCTCTCTCCCTAATACAATAACATCCAAGATCTGCCAGTGTATATCATCAATATTATGCTTCATTTCACCCCCAGTGAGCAACAAGTGAAGCTGTTAAAACCTTCTGTTGAATTCTTGATTTATGTTCATTTAATCTTTTCTTCACTGGGCGAGAAGTATGTCTAACAGGTTGCATGGACATACAATACAATACAGTACTCCCCCGATATTCACAGGGGTTCTGTTCCAGAAACCCCTGCGAATATCGAAAAACCGCAAATACGGTTTTTCGCCTGGGGAGGCAGAAGAGGGCAGCTGGAGAGGCAGGATAGGGCAGCTGGAGCGCCGGCGAGTGAAGGAAATCACTCGCAGTATGCTCTGGCTGCCTCTTCCTGCACAAAAGTCTGGCTTCACCAATCAGGAGCTACTTTGACACGCCGCTCCTGATTGGTGAAGCCTAACTTTAGCACAGGAAGTCCCGGTCGGAGAATACCGCGAATGACCGGGGGAACACTGTATACTACTCCACTGGTCTCACATGTGGTATCAACTCTAGAGGTATATTTGCAAGTTGATTGAGGATCCTGCCACATAAGACCAGTTATAGATTGTGCATACCACTGACAAGTGCCACATATCATATGTCTCACAATGTCTTGTTCAATATATTGGTAATCAATTCTCTTATAACTCAATATTTCACCTAGATTTTTTTAGGCGCCACCTATTTAGGCACTGTATATAGAATCAGTCCCAAAGAGTTCAAGATAAGAACAAACATAAGAATAGCCTTACTGGGTCAGACCAATGGTTCATCAAGCCAGTAGCCTGTTCTCACAGTGGCCAATCCAGGTCACTAGTACCTGGCCAAAACCCAAAGAATAGCAACATTCCATGCTTCCGATCCAGAGCAAGCAGAGGCTTCCCCCATGTCTTAATAACAGACTATGGACTTTTCCTCCAGGAATTTGTCCAAACCATTCTTAAAACCAGCTACGCTATCTGATTTTTACTACAACCTCTGGCAACGCGTTCTAGAGCTTAACTATTCTCTGAGTGAAAAAATATTTCCTCCTATTGGTTTTTAAAGTATTTCCCTGCAATTTCATCGTGTCCCCTAGATCTGTTGACCGCTGTTTTTCCCCATTCACAGTTTGACTCTGCCATAAATCCAGCTTGAATGAAGCACTGGGATGTCTTAAGTCTATGTGATTGTTTTAAGATTCGTCCTATATTTTCTTTTCGAAGAAGTACAAAAGATATGGGTAGTTTCAAAGAGTAATCCATAGGCCGTTATTGAGATGGCATGGGGATGCATAAAATCTATTTTACTATTTGGGATCTAGCTAGGTACTTGGGACCTGGGTTGGCCATTGTTGGAAACAGGATACTGGGCTTGATGGACCTTCAGTCTTTCCCAGTATGGCAGTTCTTATGTTACCGTACTCTGACTCACTGCTTTCTTCTGAAGACAGCTGATCTCTCTCTGGGGGAGTGAGTATGGAGAGCTTAGAGAAATTTGGCACCAGGATGATAGACGAAGTAATGTCCAGATATGTAATTGCGGATACATGCTTGCCAGTTCGACATTTGGAAGGGTCCACCATGCAGAAGTAGAAGTTGCTTGAATGGTCAGTGGGGTCCTGCCAAATTCTTGGGATAGCAAGCTTCATGGCTGCCTTTTCCCCTCTATACCATCTTGTGGAAGAACAAAATTAAATTGTGGTAATGAAATCAATAAAGTTATTTCACCTATGACTAATGTGTATGAGATTCTCACAACATATTTCATATATGATGTATTTTCAAATTACATTGAAAAATGTAAAATTTATAAATTTTGAATAATTAAACATTCTAAGAAATTTTATAGCAGAAAATTCCACCATCCTAGTGAGAAACAAAATTGTTTTACCTTCCACAGTTTTTTAGGCAGTGCTCGCATGTGAAGTGAGGTGCCCAAGATTTATCTTGATCCCCAACAAGCATGCTGAAATATGCCTTGCAGGCATCACACATCTTAGCATGCTTCTATAGAATACGTTTTCCCCTCTTGTCATGATAAATTGGCCGCATACATAGAAAAATGCATTTGTTGGATGTTTGAGCCTTAGTAAAAGGGCCCCTAAGTTTACTCAGCTTGGAATAAATCTGGAATGTTCTGCAAAAATAATAAATTTCAAGATATCAATGTCCTGGCCGCAAAAGCAAAGTTTGAGAGGATTGATAGCCATTTTCTATACTTTGTGCCATAGGCAATTAAGAAAGAACACTTACTCAAATATAAGTCGAGACCTCCATTTTCCCCTAAAAAAGGAGGAAAATGGTTGGCTTGAATAAAAGTCAGGCGGCTTAATATTCAAGTGCCCTGCCCTATCAGGCTCTGCACCCAGCCCCCCTCCCTGCCAGGCACTGCACCCAGCCCCCTTTCCTCCCTCCCTTGTCAGGCACTGCACCCAGCCCCTCTCCCTCCCTCCCCTGTCAGATTCTACACCCAGCCCCCCTCTCTGCCAGGCACTGCACCCAGCCCCCTTCCCTCCCTCACCTATCAGGCACTGCACTCAACCCCCCTCTCTCCCTCCCCTGTTGGACTCTGCACCCAGCCCCCCTCTCTCCTAGGCTCTGCACCCAGCCCCCTCCCTGCCAGGCACTGCACCCAGCCCCCTTCCCTCCCTCCCCTGTCAGGCACTGCACTCAGCCCCCCTCTCTCCCTCCCCTGTCAGACTCTGCACCCAGCCCCCCTCTCTCCCAGGCTCTGCACCCAGCCCCCTTCCCTCCCTCCCCTGTCAGGCTCTGCACCCAGCCCCCTCCCTGCCAGGCACTGCACCCAGCCCCCTTCCCTCCTTCCCTTGTCAGGCACTGCACCCAGCCCCCCTCCCTCCCTCCCCTGTCAGACTCTACACCCAGTCCCCCTCTCTGCCAGGCACTGCACCCAGCCCCCTCCCCTCCCTTCCATGTAAGACTCTGCCCCCAGCCCCCTCCCTGCCAGGCACTGCACCCAGCCCCCTTCCCTCCCTCCCCTGTCAGGCACTGCACTCAGCCCCCCTCTCTCCCTCCCCTGTCAGATTCTGCACCCAGCCCCCCTCTCTCCCAGGCTCTGCATCCTGTCCCCCTTCCCTGCACTGTCCTTATACCTCCTCTGCCAATCCCTGGTGGTCCAGAGGTACAGTGGTCAGGAGCGAGCTTTCCGCGCTGCTGCCCCGTTGCTAACCCGGTCAGTGATGGCTGCCACAAGATTGAGCAGCAAGCAGGAGCGCGCTTTGGCACTGCTGCCCGGCGCTGAGCGGCTTCCTGACTGGCTCCTGTGAATTCCTGGAAGCCAGTCAGGAAGCCACTCAACGCCGAGCAGCAGCGCCAAAGTGCGCTCCTGCATGGTGCCGTTCAGCAGCTGAAGAAACCCAATCTCGCGGCAGCCACCACCGACCGGGTTTGGGCAGGAATACGGATAGTGCCCTCTCCAAGACAGTGCCTGAGGCGATCTGCCCCCTCCCCTCCTTACTATGTCACTGTCCCTATATGAATGCTCAGTAGCAGACTATAGACAATCAATATGTTTTTAACTTCTGTCACTATGATGTCTTAAAATAATCATTGTCCACAGTTCTATTAACTGGAGCAAGCCTCCAAATAATAATAGTAATTATTATTATTATTTGAATAGCAGTAACAGCATATACAGCACTTTACAGAGAGTAATAAGCAATTCTTGTTTCTTGAAGCTTACAGTCTAATAAATATGGTCAGGCAGACAAGATAGACTATTGTAATGCCTTATTTAAAGGAATAGCTCAAAAGGAAATTAAGCGTCTGCAGATTATCCAAAATACCTCGATTAAACTTATTGAAAACGCTAAGAAATTTGACCACGTTACACCGTTGCTCGAGAAAGCTCATTGGTTGCCAGTTTCATATCGAATAATGTATAAATTGAATTTGCTCACTTTTAAATCAATAATTTTTAAGACTCCAGCTTTTATTTATAAATTTTTAATTCCCTATAAAACTTTAAGAGTTTTACGGTCAACTGATCAACATTTATTAGTTGTTCCATCGTTAAAAGTTATAGGTACAAGACGACATTCTATTTTTTCAGTTACGGCTCCTCTAGCCTGGAACGCCTTGCCAATTTATTTAAGAGAAGAAAGAATTTTAGATAAATTTAAGAGCAAGCTTAAAGGATTTCTTTTTAAAGATGCTTTTACCGATTAATTGATTTTTTTACATTTTATATTGAATCTTTTTTCAGTCTATTTCAAATTTCCGTACCTCTCCCTATTGTTTTTATCCTTAAATGTTTCATTTATATTGAATTGTATTTCTTTCCATTACCTTACCTACTGTTGTCATGTATGTTTATTGTTATATTGGAATGTTTAGTCATGTTAAGTATTTCAGACTATTCTGATTTGTTTTAAGTTGTTATAAATATGTATTTTTTACCCGAAATCTGTAATTGATGTTGTACATCGCCTAGAACCTTGAATAGGCGATTAATCAAATCTTATAATAAACTTGGAAACTTGGCAACGTAGATGGGGGAGGCCATATCATGTGTGACGTTTAGGGTCTGTAAATATTTTAAGGAGATCTCGGTTTATATAAGCTTTCATTAATCAGCCATTTCTACATCCCAGCAACTCAAAACACTGGGTGTGGATCATTTTGAGGATAGGGGCAATTTTAGTCGGGTAAAGCTGAAAGAAATAAGGTCCTTGCTCCACAAACAATCCACAGAAGAAAAGCTAGCACTGGGGTGAGTTGGGATAGGAGTGGGGGTGGGTGGAAACGTAACCCAACAAGCTGCAAATTCCCGTTTGGATAAGGGCAGGATAAATGCAAAAGGAAAACAATACAAGTTTAAGAACAAAACACTCTTAGGGCTCCTTGTGCTAAGCTGAGCTAGCGGTTTTAGCGTGCACTTAGCGCACGCTACAATGCCACGCGCGCTAGATGCTAACGCCTCCATTGAGCTGGCATTAGTTTTTCCGTTTAGCGCAGGGGTTAGCGCGCGCTAAAAATGCTACCGCAGCTTAGTAAAAGGAGCTCTTAGATTTCCTATTCCATCCTTATAGACCAGTGGTCTCAAACTCAAACGCTTTGCAGGGCCACATTTTGGCTTTGTAGGTACTTGGAGGGCCTCAGAAAAAATAGTTAAGGTCTTATTAAAGAAATGACAACTTTGCATGAGGTAAAACTCTTTATAGTTTATAAATCTTTCCTTTTGGCTACGTCTTAATAATAATATTGTCATTTTAGCTAAAGAGACATATGATCAAGAAACGGTTTACTTTTGGGATTATGCTAAACATACTGAGGACCTCAAAATAGTACCTGACGGGCCGCATGTGGCCCCCGGGCTGCGAGTTTGAGACCACTGTTATAGATGCAGCATTGCTGCTATCAGGCATCTTGATCAACTTGTGCACCAGACTCAGAGCTGCTTAACAAATTTATTCTTAGTCTTTGAAATAAGGAGAATTTGTTTTAAAGTTAGCATTTTTCATGGCTGCAAACTGGCTTCGAGCAACTAAACTAACAACAAGAGAGCAAAACCATCATTTTCCACAATGACTGGTTTTGAAATTGATAAATACAGCAGCCGTCTACCACAAGAACACAGCTGGGACCACAGAAAAGCATTGGTAATAAAAGCCTTTAGTTTTTGGAACAGGAATTAGTTTCATGGGCAGGAGCTGTGACGTTCTAAGCGAGACCCCCAAAGTTGCACACAACTACCGTAACGCGGAAAGGATATAAAAATCCCTGAAACAACTTCAGATTGTGGGGTCATTTCACAATTTTCATCTATTCTTTCTAGCCCCGTTCTCCTTTCCATCCCTTACCCCAGGGGTGTCAAAGTCCCTCCTCGAGGGCCGCAATCCAGTCGGGTTTTCAGGATTTCCCCCATTGAATATGCATGAGATCTATTAGCATACAATGAAAGCAGTGCATGCAAATAGATCTCATGCGTATTCATTGGGGAAATCCTAAAAACCCGACTGGATTGCAGCCCTCGAGGAGGGACTTTGACATCCCTGCCTTATCCTTTATAGTGCTCCAAGAAATGTGACTTTGAGGGATAGAAGGACCCCCCTCCCCAGAAGAGGCCATTGGTCCAGCAACAGGTGTATCTCATCAAAAGAGATATAGAAGAAAGTCCAGCCAGACACACCCTTTTCTGGTGCAATAGTTTTTCGTGGGGTTGATCTGTGTTTGTTGGTATCCCAGTTCCTTCTGCTGTTTCAGTGCAAGTTTCCCATATTTTCTTCATGCTTGAGTCCTCAGTTCCTGTCACCTGATTTCTGCACCACAGATGGTTCCCACTCTGCCTGTGATTCCTGTTCAACACTTAATTCCTGCTGTTCCTGCTTTGTGTCCACCTTGCTCAACTCTGATCCGGACCCAGCCTCTCCATCCATGTCATTGCCCAGGGGAAGATCTGATGTGTTACTTCATGATTTTATTCCGCAGCATCCCAGGTGCTGAGCTCCCTCTGTGTCATCTTCAGGCTCAAATCCAGTGCCATTTATTCTAAGGCTGGAAAATTCAGTGCAATTATAATTGCATCGTTTGACAATAAATATTTATGTGATGAGATTTTTTTTTTTTTTTTAATTTCAGTTTTGTGTATTGATTATGATGTCTGATTGAAACAGTTTCTAACCTTGAAAACGAGGTGCCTCTCGTTTGCTGTAGAAAATGCAGCATTATAGTTAAAAGTGAATTATTTATCAGATAGCTTTGCAGTGCTACACCTTTGGGAACAATTTACTATTCCGCAGGGATTATAAGAGAAAACAGTACAGGCAAGTACTGCATTAGAACTAGATTACCAAGTAAATATTGACAGAGGAATTACAGTGATGCTGAATCCAACTAGATATCTGTTAAATTAAGTAGCCACCATAACAGTTGTTTTCTTGAGGTAGAAACACCCCCCCCCCCCCCACTAAAGTGTGGCATTGGAAGAGTGAAGGCCAAATTCCATTTGATGGCATTTAAGAGCCGAGACGATGTGCCAACATTTGAGTTGTGAAAGCATGGAAAGATCGCTTTGAAATATGAAGCTGAACCACAGATGCTTTGGCAGGGGTTTTATTGTCTTCTGGCGGGATTGGCTGCTAGTCCGCCTGCTGACTTAAAAATTGCCTTAGCATTTTAGAGTTAAAATCAATTGTGGCGTGTCTTGCCCTTTGCAGCAGTATGAGTAAAGTGACTATGTTGAGAAGCCCAGGGAAACTGACTCTAGCAGGAAACTCCATATGAGGCGAGAAAGGGTAAGATTCAGATAGTACCTTGAACCTGGGAAAAGAAGAAAGAAATACTTGGATGCAAATTGTGAGGGTGTTTTAATGTACTAGGTTGCAGCTGGGAAGTACCGTATTTTCACATAGATAACGCGCACCCGTGTAAAACGCGCACACGGGTATAGGGCGCAAAAAACACATATTTATGTACATAAATTTTTATATACCGCGCACACCCGTATACCGCGCATGCTGCCCGACTCTCCTTTCGCCCGCCCCGACTCTCCTCTGGAGACCCTGACTCTGTTTTCGCCCGCCCCGACTCTCCTTTCCTCCTTGAAGTCCTGTCCCTACCCTGAAAGCCTGATGCCCCCCCCCCGACGTCCGATTCACCCCCCCGCAGGACCGCTCGCACCCCCACCCCGAAGGACCGCTCGCACGCACCCGCACCCCCACCCTGAAGGACCGCTCGCACCCCCACCCCGAAGGAGCGCTCGCACTCCCACCCCGAAGGACCGCTCGCACCCCCACCCGAAGAACCGCTCGCACCCCCACAGCCTCACCCCCCTCCGCCATGGAGAAGCTGTCTACCTTGTTTCCGGATGCCAGCGAGCCCAGCTGTTTCCTCTGCCGGCGGTCCCGCCCCTTCTCTGAGCCCTGCTGTGCTGCTTTTTCTTCCGGCGGTCCCGCCCTTTCTCTGACATCAGAGAAAGGGCGGGACCGCCTGAAGAGGAAGCAGCGCAGCACAAGGCTCTGAGAAGGGGCAGGACCGCCGGCAGAGGAAGCAGCTGGGCTGGCATCCGGAAACAAGGTAGACAGCTTCTCCATGGGGGAGGGGGGGAGGCTGTGGGGGTGCGAGCGGTCCTTCGGGTGGGGGTGCGAGCGGTCCTTCGGGGTGGGAGTGCGAGCGCTCCTTCCGGGTGATGAATCGGGCGTCGGGGGGGAAACTATGTAAAAAAATTTTTGTACAACGCACTCACGCGTATAACGCACAAGGGTATGCGCGGTTTGTAAAAACCACGTATAACGCGCGCGTTATATGCGAGAAAATACGGTACATATGTGTGGATATCTAGAGGGTAGTGCTGTGTATGAATTTTTTTTTTTTTTATAAATCTTTATTCATTTTTAAAATTCACAATAAGTGTAACATAAAATATAAATCATTTATATACTTTAACATCACTTAATATATCATCAAGTTTGAATTCTCATCAGATATTCCCCCTCCCTTATACCAAACAATTCTTCATAAGCAAAAGAAATCATGAAATATTCCCACCCCTCCACCCCACCCTGGACGTGTATGAACAAAAGGGAAAAAATTTATATGCATTCTATGCAGTAATTTCATTCTTCACAGTATCTTGTTAATGGCTCACAAATAACCTGAAATTTCTTAAAATGTTCCTGCTGCAAGACAATTATCCTTTCTATTTTGAATATGTGACACAAAGAGTTCCACCAAAAGCTATAATTCAGCCTATCCCAATTTTTCCAATTATTCGTAATAATACGAGGGATCTTCAAAAAGTTTCTAAACTGTTTATTAAATATCTCATAAGAACATAAGAATTGCCACACTGGAACAGTATCCTGTTTCCAACAGTGGCCAACCCAGGTCCTAAGTTCCCAGCCAGATTCCAAGTAGTAAAACAGATTTTATGCTGCTTATCCTAATGGATTTCCCCAAGCCATCTCAAAAGCACATTACATCAATTTTCCACATAATCACCGTTTTGCGATACATTTTTCCCAGTGTCCTACTAACTTCTTAATGCCATCAGAAAAGAATATTTTTAGTTGAGCCTGCGAAAATATGAAAATGCAGAAACTTTTTGAAGAACCCTCATAGTAGCAATCTGATCAATATTCAAAAAATATGTATCCAGCCCGAGACAGTTGCTGATGGTTAAATCACTTGCACTTGGTGGTGGTGGGAATTCATCAAGAAGCACTGACTGATTTCCTCCCCCCCCCTTTATAAAACTGTAGCATGTTTTTTAGCGCCGGCCACAGCAGTAACAACTCCGATGCTCGTAGGAATTGTATGAGCATTGGAGCTGTTATCGCTGCGACCGTCACTAAAAACTAGTGCTGCCCAATTCACAATTTGAATCGGTTTACCGATTCACTTCGGGTGAATCGATTCAAATCGATTTAAATTTTTAAAAAATCGGCTTTCCGATTCGGACCCTCTCCCCTCGCTCCCTAAAGCAGGAGCGGCAGCGCTGCTCTTGCTGGCTGGCCGCTGCCGCACCAGTTTTAGAGGGCGAGGAGGGAGGGTCAGTCGGGAAGTGCTGCATCCAGCTTTCCTCCTGGCCTCCCCGAAGGACTGCCACCCCCCTGAAAGACTGCGCATCCCCCCGGGAAGGCCTCCCAGAACTGTTTACCTTACAGCTTCAGCCTGCAGCCAAAGATCGCGGTTAAAGCGTCTTTGCACTGCAGTGCTTTGAGCTGTTTCCTCCACCGCGATCCTGCCTTCTTCATGTACGGCGACCAATGCTAGATGCAGTATTCCTGGTTGGGGCGTACCATGGCCCTGTACAGCGGCATGATAACTTTCTCTGATCTGCTCGTGCTCCCCTTCTTAATCATTCCTAGCATTCTGTTTGCCCTTTTCGCCGCCACCACACATTGCACGGACGGCTTCATCAACTTGTCAACCAGTACTCCCAAGTCTCTTCCCTGGGGGGTCTCTCCGAGTACCACACCAGACATCCTGCATTCTTGTAAAAGATTTTTGTTACCGACATGCATCACCTTACACTTATCCACGTTAAAGCTCATTTGCCATGTCACGGTCCATTTCTTGAGCGTGTTTATGTCATGTTGCAGATCTTCGCAATCCTTCTGCGTGTTCACTACTCTGAATAACTTCGTATCATCTGCAAATTTAATCATTTCGCTTGTCGTACCAATTTCCAGGTCATTTATAAATATGTTGAAGAGCATGGGTCCAAGCACCGAACCCTGCGGCACTGCACTCGTGACACTTTTCCAGTCCGAGTATTGTCCATTTACCCCCACTCTATGATTCCTATCCGCCAACCAGTTTTTAATCCACATGAATATTTCACCCTTGATTCCATGGCTCGCAATTTTTTGAAGCAGTCATTCAAGCGGGAACCTTGTTGAACGCCTTCTGAAAATCCAAATATACAATGTCAACCGGCTCGCCCTTGTCTATCTGCCTGTTTACTCCCTCGAAGAAGTACAGCAAGTTCGTCAAGCAAGATCTTCCCTTGCTGAAGCCATGCTGGCTGGTCCTCATCAGATTGTGTTCGTCAAGGTGATCAATGATGTGGTCCTTTGTCAGCGCTGTCAGCCTAGAGGCCTCTGGGAGATTATATCAATCTGACCCTGGCATGGGAAGGCAGATAGACCCTTAGTGCAGGGAAACTGTTTTAAGTAGCCCTGATTGATATATTTTAAGTTTCAAGTAGCCCTGCTTGAATCATGGCTAGCTAAAAGGTGTTAATGTCTGATTAAGAGGGTGCTTAGGACAATGGTGCACAGATCAAGCCAGAGACTTAATCCCATCACCATGCTTACAGGTATCTCACCCTCCTTAGCAATTAAATTAACCATTGTTTCAAACAGTTTACAAATTCTAAACAGAAAGATACTGGGGCATACAGGTTTCTATATTGAGCCAAGGTATAAAAGCCTGCTCTCTGCAACACACAGCTCTCTCTCTTTTTCTATGGAGCTATCAGGAGAGGGGTCTTCACTCCCTCTCTCTCTTTCTATCTAACTACCTCTTGGCTCTTTGCTTGGCACTCTGGTTCTGTCTTGGCTCCCCCTCTCTCGGTCTATCCTTCCCTTTATCTATGGAACACGAAGCTTCCTAGAACTATAAGCTTCTATGTCCCTCTTTACCTCTGACCTCTGTAAGGCAGTGAGACTGCTTGCTCTCTGCTTAAGTGTAATGCTCTCTGCTTAATTGTAATGCTTATAAATATTACTTTTCTGTAAGCCTATTTCTATAATATATTATTTATGCAATAACCTCTGGTTGTGTCTATTATTCTACTTCCTGGTGAGTCATCTGTGAGGGAACTGAACCTGGGACCTGGCGTTTGTCAGTACGCCTTTCACTTAACCCCTACCACCTAATATTGTGGGGGCCACTTTCAAACTGACAAGCGCCTCTACCATCTTTCCCGGTACCAAGGTCAGACTCACCGGTTTGTAGTTTCCCGGATCTCCCCTTGAACCTTTCTTAAAGATTGGCATGACATTCACTACTTTCCAGTCTTCTGGAATCCTTCCCGATTTGATCGACAGATTGGCTATTAGTTGAAGCAGTTCAGCTATAGCCCCTTTCAGTTCCTTGATTACTCTCGGATGGATGCCATCCAGTCCCGGGGATTTATCATTTTTAAGCCTATCAATCTGCCTGCATACCTCTTCTAGACTGACTGTCAACCCTGTCAGTTTCCCGTCCTCATTTCCTGCGTATTAGCCTTCGGTATGTTGTATATATCCTCTTCAGTAAATATAGATGCAAAGAATATATTCAGTTTGTCGGTGATGGCTTTGTCCTCCTTTAGCACTCCCTTTATTCCATGGTCATCCAATGGCCCCACCGCTTCATTCGCGGGTCCTTTCCCCTTAATATAGTGAAAGAACGACTTGAAGTTTTTCGCCTCCTTAGCTATTTTTTCCTCATAGTCTCTTTTGGCCCTTCATACCGCCTTGTGGCACCTGCTTTAATGTTGTTTGTGCTTTTTCCAGTTTTCATCCATTTTTGACCTTTTCTATTCCTTAAGCGAATTCTTCTTGTCTCTGATCGCTTCCTTCACAGCTACAGTGAGTCACGCTGGTTCCTTGTTCTTTTTCCTTTTGGATCCCTTGGTGATACAATATAAGCAAGTTATAGTGACATCTGACCTGAGACTTTTAATGTGACATTCACTGAAGTAACCCTAAGAGTGCTTTCTGCTCTGGAGAGGTATATGAGCCATGTGAATCTGTAAGTCAGACTGGAAAGTACTGGATATTTTTCACATATTTAGGTGGTGGGAGGGTGTCATTGACCACTGGGGGAGTAAGGAGGGTCATGCCCTAATCCCTCTACTGGTCACCTAGTCAGTTTGGGCACCTTTTTGATCCTTCTTCGTTTTTAAAACAGGTCTGGTCCCAAACATCTAAATGGTGCCCTGGACATTTCATTAAAAGTTTGATTATCCTCACAGAATGTCCAAGTCCTAAGCAGGCCAAAAACATGTCTTTAACCCCCCCCCCCCCCTTAAGATTTAAACACACCAGAGAGAAAGTGACCAGAAAGATGTCTAGAGATGAGGTTTGTATGGGGCCGAGGTTGGGGTGGGGGGAGGAATGGGGCAGAGTTGGGGGTAGAATGGGGCTGAGGGTGGAACAGAGCAGTCACATGTCCTCTTTTGAGGAAGTAAAAATCTGGTAACCCTACATATGGGGTACATTTGAGAAACTGTGCACATGCAAACTCCATATCTACCCACCTTCCACTCCCTAAGAGAACCTATGCTGGGAAAATGGGGGGAGGAGATAAGCTACTGTAGGTATTTTCCAGTTCCCAGAGGGCTGATAGGCTAATCCCTTGATACTGAGCCCACGGTAGTGAGTGAATTCAGACTGCCACATAGTGAAGCTGATCCGGATATTCAGTGCTGGACCTAATGAGGGCACGGGCATTGAATATCGAGGTCTTAGGCAGTCTTTGAAAGCTATATGAGTTCCGGCCAATATTCAGACTGGTGCCTTTATAACTGACCGGATAAAGTTAGGGCAGCCGCTAATCAGGTAATTCCCTGTTCCGTCCTTCCTCTGGATCGCCCAGCCGCTAAACTGTTAATGCCTTGGCAGTCAGAGCACACATTCATTAGTGTCTCAGCCCATCACTCTAACCAGTAGGCTGCTCCTTGATTTCCAGGCACTATAGGAAAATCACTAATGGGTCCTTTTCCAAGGCATGCTAGCTGTTTTAGCATGTTCTAAATGCTAACATGCCCATTATATTCTATGGACACGTTAGCAATTAGCGTGCGCTAAATCGGCTAGCATGCCTTAGTTAAAGACCCCCTAATTATTTTAATCACAGTTGATCAGGAAAATGAGGAGGGTAGCATGTTGGCAGATCTCCAGTTTAAGGGAATTCTGCTAGGCACAGGCAGGATTTTTTTTGTATAGAAGCACCAATAAATATTCAGTTTCTATATAGGGACAATAAAAGAATTCTCCCCTGCCAAAAAAAAAGAATTCTCCCCTGCTTTCTGTTATCATACATCCAAGATCATGTTCCAAACACAATAAATGATGCAGGCTGCAGGAGAAAAGTATTTTTCCAGGTTGGTTTCCAGTGTATGGAAGCCTGCTTTGAAATGTTTGCTTTTCTGTGCCTTGTAATTTAAGTAGTGCTTAGTTGCTTAATTAACCAGTGCCAATGTATTGCTTAGTCTGTGTTTAACACCGTATCAAATGATGTCAGTTGTCAGAAATGTGGTGTTGCTCTTTCCCCTACTGGGCATTTGAATTCTCCATTCTCTCCGTCTGGTTGCATCAAACAGAGGAGGCAGCAGTGCATCTTCTGATTTTAGAGGCAACGTGGGAAGAATTGCTAATAATATCCAGTTGTAACCACAATTAGCTCGTAGCAGTTTGGCAGCTGATAAATCAGCCCCGGAGTTTCCAGTGCAATATTACTCACATCCTGGCTATTGAATCAGAACTTAGAGCAGCGTTGCGTAGAGGAAAGTCAAATTTAACTCTTATCTGCATGACTCTCTTCCTTGAAATTTAAAAAGAGGCAATTTTCAGAAAGCCCTTCTGCCCCAGAGATGCAGAAATCCCTGACTCTTAGAGATCATTTGGACATCGATTAGTGTGTTTTATTTGGATTAGTGATTTTATTGTTAGCTCAAATGGAGTTACATTCAGGTACAGTAAAAATTCCCCATAACATGAGCGATCTATTTACTAAACTGTGTTATGGTGATAGCACACATTATTGGCCAATTAACATTCATTAACTGGAAATAATGTGTGGTGTTTGCCAATAACACAGCTTAACAGAAAAAATATTACCCCAATGTGCATTACGAAATAATGAGCAACTTTGCTTGCAGTGAGTACATAGCAGCTCATTTTTATGCAAAATGAATAATGTAGCTTGCTTTGAACTTTACAAGACTGTCTTATTCAAAGGACATTAACCTTTCCAGAGGTATTGTTAACTTTACCCTGGGAGTATTGGCCCTCTAAATTAGGGCTACCATATGGCTCTAGAAAAAAGAGGACGGATTGAGATATCCGGGTTTTACTTCCATTGAAAGCAATGGAAATAAAACCCAGATGTCTCGATCCGTCCTCCTTTTTCTGGAGCCATGTGGTAATCCTACTTCTAATGCACTTCTGAGGATAGAGTTAAAAGGGCTGGCAAGTGTGGAATATGAGCACCCCCCACCAAAACACATACACAAAATTCCTTGTAAACAAAGTAAGTAATTTAAAAATTTTTAAAAATCAGTATAGTTTGCTGGGCCTTTGCTTCCAGATAGATTTCCTAGGGCATCAGGCCGCCAAGTGGTACAATTTTTTTTTTTTTTTAATTCTTTATTGATTTTCCAAACGTCAGTAGTGCAAGGCACAAATATTTAACATATAATAAGTCAATAAAAGCATATTCAACTTACAAATATACATAACCAACCATTTTATTCCCCACCCCCACCCAATGCTTAATCAATAAAACATAGAAACTAGATTTTCCCAATAACCTTACCCTATTCAGATTAATAATAACCTTCCACCCCAGGTGTAAATACTCAAAGGTCAAAATTAGGATAGAAATAGTGCCCCCCCCCCCCTTTCCTGGATGTGTACGAAAATAAACAAAAATTGACTCATAATCAAAGACCTACTATACTGAAGTAATATAAGATGTCAACAGGCCCCAAACCAGTTTAAATAAATTACTGTACCCCAAACTATCGGCATTCATTTTTTCATACCTATAGCTGGAGCACAGATTTGCCCACCAGAAAGGAAAATTTAGCCGATCGTAATTCTTCCAATTACAGGTTACCATCTGCATGGCTATCCCGGTCATGATTAGGAAAAGACGGCATTTATATCGATCCATAGGGGGCTTAATATGTAATGTTCCACATATGACCGCCTCATACGTCAGTGGAATTGATGATTCCAATATGTTGTTAATCTTACCCCATATTGACCTCCAAAAGTTAAGTATCAAAGGACAATAGATGATCCAGTGTTCCAATTGAACAACAGATGATCCATTGTCCCAATGTCTAGATGACAGTGCCAGCATCTATTAGATTTAGAACAGTCTAACTTTTGTAACCTAGCCGGGGTCCAAAACAATCATGTTTGTCTCATAGATGCATACATCTCATCCTCTAAGTCCAAATACGTGGCCATCGAGACACAGAAATATACTGCTTTATCTCAATGCTCCAAATGTCTCTAAGACAGTGGTCTCAAACTTGCGGCCCGGGGACCACATGTGGCCCGCCAGGTACTATTTTGAGGCCCTCAGTATGTTTATCATAATCACAAAAGTAAAATAAAACCGTTTCTTGACCATATGTCTTTAGCTATAAATGACAATATTATTATTAAGACTTGCCAAAAGGAAAGATTTATAAACTATAAAGAGTTTTACCTCATGAAAAATTGTCATTTCTTTAATAAGACATTAACTATTTTTTTCTGCGGCCCTCCAAGTACCTACAAATCCAAAATGTGGCCCTGAAAAGGGTTTGAGTTTGAGACCACTGCTCTAAGACTAGGAGCTCATTTTACTAAGGTGCGCTAGCGTTTTTAGCGCACACACAAGATAAGCGCGCGCTATAATGCGTGCTAGCTGAAAAATTACCACCTGCTTAAAAGGATTAAGGCATTAAGGCCCTAACGCACCCTTGTAAAACGAGCCCCAGATTTTGGTTTTTTAATTCAAGAAATCAGATATTAATTTATACCACCGGGCAGCCTGATGTCCTAAAAAATCTATCTGGAAGGATAGGATCTGCAAATTATAATGATTTTTTAGATTTTGCCAATCGGGGAACCCCTTCTGAATGGCTTGCTTCAACTGCAACCACTTATAATTTTGAGACTTAGCAATACCAAATGTTTGATGGAGTCGTGAAAAATCAAGCATTTTCCCATCTGATGTAGCATCATCTAGTGTACGTATACCTGCCTGCATCCATTGCTTCCAGAAGATATGTGTATGTGTGAGATGCTGAGAGTAGAATCTGTGTGCTGGTCTGGACCTGAGGATTAGGTAGTGATCTTTTTCCATGGCACACCCAGTCAGGTCTGAAGGCATATCAATGTGCCATGGCACGATAACTGGGAAATCACTATGTTAGAGTGTTTCTTATGGTTTATGAAAGCCAAGTTTGGACTGAGCACCCTGCTTTCTGGATAATTTCAGAATTAAAAGAGAAAAAAGTTGAGATGAACAGAAGAATCAAGCTAGTGAAAGTGTTGTTGCACACAAACTATATATATATATATATATTTAAAAATCATATATATTATACTTAAAAAAATAAAAAAGGACCTGTCACGGGCTGTGTTTCGACAAATATACCTGAATCAGGTGTCCGACAAAATCTTAATATACGTGTCCATATTTGAATGATGAAAATGACCCAAAAAGAACAGCACAATAGGCAGGTTCAGAACAAACATAGGCAAACCTGAAGGCTCAACTTAATTCAGTATAGCAGCTGTCTAAGCAGTATGACAACATAAATGACTGGATGACATTGTGCGGGCAGTGGATGTGGTGCTGCATTTTAAAGCATGTAGCTTTGACTTGTTCTCCAGAAATTAACGACCATTGGACTATCAGCCATATCACCACATTAAAGCATAATGCTCTGTCTACTCTTGGTAACATCCATCAAAATGATACTTGCAGTTGCCTGATTTCCTCTTTACTGTTTCTTCTTTGCTTCAGGTACCAGCTCTCGTTAGGAAGATGAAATCCTTGGTTAGATGATCACTTTTTCATTAAACTACTCAGTGATACACCACAGCTTTCTGATGTGTGAATTAATTTACTAATTTGTTTCAGCTGCTTGCCGTGTAAATTATATTTTACCTAGGACTGTCTCATATGTAGCTGGCAGCATGCAAGCACTCTGGAGGGAGGGCCAGAGACATTTATGTAGAACTAGTGTTTAAGCCCGTTACATTAACGGTTGCTAGTAAAGCCTCCTTCCCTCACATGTCTCCTATTTTCAGCACCAGCTCCAAACCCATTTTTTACCCCCTCGGTCCCCTTCTCCCATCTTTTCCCTTTCAGCTTCCAGCCCTAGCCCCCTTTACTCACCTGCAGCATTTCCCTCCCCCCCCACTTCCCTGTGCTGCAGCAGCAGCAGATTTCCCTTCCCCTCCATTTCCTTGTGAAGCAGCAGCATTCCCTCCCCCCACCCCACTTTCCTGTGCAGTAGCATTCCTTCCCTCTCCATTTTCCTGTGCAGCAGCATTTCTGTTTGTTTCTGGCCGGCTCCCTTACAGTCCCTTGCTGAAGTTATTTTTGAATTTAAAGCTGCTGCGGGTGCTCCTCTCACGATCCGCGCCTATGTCGGAAGCCTTCTCTCACATGACGTCAGAGAGGCTTTCGACGCAGGTACGGCTTGTGAGAGGAGCCACTGCAGCGGCTTTGAACTTAAAATTAACTTCGGCAAGGGACTGTAAGGGAGCTGGCCAGACCGCGGGCCACGCTGTGTTAGACAGAGTGAGGGCAGGAGGAGGAAGTCGCCTCCGTGCGTCCCTACTTAAAGTGCCTCCGCATGCGTAGAAGAAACCATCACTGACTCCTTCTGCGCATGCGAAGCCACGGAGCTACAGAGCATGGATCACGCAGGTAGGAGTGTGCATGCGCGCTTAGGGTTTTATTTTTAGTGATATTAATTCCGTTACTGACTGTACACTCAACTGATGCTTGGTAATAATTTTTTATATTTCAGATATAAGATAAGGTTAAATAAAACTTGTAAAAATGGAATCTAATCTAATATAAGATTTCTCAATTGCTCTAATATTTAGTTCAAGGCAATGTACATAAAAAAGAAACCATAATAATCTATCATAGAAAATCTATCATAGAAAAATGTTCTCATCATTCTACAAAATTTCCAATAACTAAGGGCCTTTTCTATCAAACTGCACTAGCAGTTTTTAGCACAGAGAACCACACTGAATGGCTCGCGCTGCTCCTGACACTCATTATGAGCGTCGGGAGCAGCACGGGCCATTCAGCGCGGCTCACCGCACTACAAACTGCTAGCGCAGTTTGATAGAAGGGGCCCCAAATTCTGTCCTTATTTGTATAGGTAAATCTTTCCAAACAACAATAGCAGCATATGTAAAAGAAGAATTAAATTGACGTTTAAAACGTATACCTCTAAAAGGGGGAAACCAAAATAAAAATGTATTGATCTATTAGATGAATAATGCAAACTTAAAAAGAACAAAGTGAGATGATCAGAAGCCTCTGCCTGTATAATATGATGAATCCAACAGTTTTAAACTCTATGGGGCTCATAATCGAAAGAGAAAAACGTCCAAAAACCGGCCTAAGTCAGCACTTGGACGAACATTTCCCAAATACGTCCAAGTGCCGATAATAAAAATGGGTTTTGGACGTATTTCTAAACGACCTAGGCCTTCATAGTGCCGCTGAACGACCAACGCTAAACGGGGCGTTTCGGGAGGAGTGTCGAAGGCGGGAATTGGGCGGGAAGTGGACCGGCTTAGACTTAGTCGTACAGCATGTATAATTGAAAGTTATACAGCCCACGATCGACGGAACTTGGACGTTGTGACTTAGACCATGTAAAAACATGGTCTAAGTCACAAAAACCCACCTAAAGTCACCAGATAAGCACTGCAAACACATAAAACATACCCCCCACACTACCCCAGTGATCACCGACCCCTCCCACCCCCTTAAAAATATTAATCACACTTTTAAAATTCAGCCTCCAGACCATCATCACCTGGCCACCTGGCATAGGAAAGCCTAGTCGTCCAGCACAGAGGCAGCTTAAGTCGTCTTGGGGGTGGGTTAGGGACCCATTGAGAGGAGGACCCATGCCCATAAGCCCCTGTAATCACTGTATTGATACTTAAACATGTACTCTCCCCTATACACCCCCAAAACTCTTTTGTACTGGCATATAAGTGGCTCCTGCAGCCATAAGGGCTATTGGGGTGGTAGATTGGTGATTTTTGGGGATTTTAGAGGTGGTTTGGGGGGCTCTCCATTATCTGTAAAGGAGCTGTAGTGTGATGAAGACATGGCACCCTTTTTGTGAAGTTCATAGCAGTGCCCTGTAAGGTACCCCACTATTTAGGTGCCATGTCTGGGTGTTCAGTCCATCACTTTGCAGACTCCTCCCACGTCCAACAGGGCTTGTTCTAGGCGTTTTTGACTTGGATGAAAAGTTGGACGGAAATGTGGTATAAAGATGGACGATTTAGTGACTTGGAAGATCAGATTGGCAGGACATATCATTAGACAATTTTCGAACCAAAAAATATTTTGGACGTATTTTTCAAAAATGTTTCTTAGGCTGTTTTTTACTTTGGACGACTTGCGAGTTGGACACAAACAGACTTAAACGTCCCTTTCGATTATGCCACTCTATACATTTCTCCATAGGCAGTCAATGAAGTTTCTTATAAAATATAGAAACGCTATCATATTTCTTCAGACCATATATCAATTTCACTGCAGTATCTTGAATCCCCCTTTTTTATGAATTATTGAATTGCCAATTGTCTAAGATGTGTTAAGTTTTTAAATATTGATACTAATCTCAAGTTTTTAGAGAATGAGATGGGGACAAAGTTTATCCCAGTCCCTGCAAGCTCTGTCTCTATCCCCATCCCTGTGGGCTCTATCCGCATCCCTGCCCTATGGGCTTTGTTCCCGGCCCCACCTTGCAGTTATCTGAGAGTACCCGTCCCATGTCATTCTCTAACCACATGCCACAGAAAAGGTTTGCAGGTACCATGAGCCCTACAAAAAAAAAGAAAAAAGAAAAAAAAATAGTTCTAAAAATAGGCTGCGATAAACCTGGGCTTAGCTCATTCTAATGCAGGACGTTCCCACATGCTAAGGCCAGAGTCAGCACACTTTAGTAAAAGGGCCTCTTTATTCCCTATTTGAATTTGACTGTAAATCGCTTTGATAATTTATGAGGGGTGGTATAACAAAAACTCATAAATTGTAAACTGGTTACTCCCATTGTTTATGTGGTGAATGATGAGATTCATAGGTGACACAGAAGAAAAGAAATGGACTTCCAAGAGTTTAAAATCTCAAAATTTATTGGTATGTAAAACAATTAAAATCAATCATAACAATATAAAAATGGTACTGCATAGGCAATGACTGGACCCTACACATGCCGTGTTTCAGCTTTACATGACCTTCCCATCTGAACTTAACACCCTCTGCATCTGGGATGGATGTCAGTGTAAAAGCGAAAGCATGAAAGACATGATAGGTTGTTTTTAAAAAAAAAAAGAAAGATGGTGATGGATTGTAAAAGGAGAGTGTTTGAAATAACTAGGCACCCAAAATATTAATGTAAATCTGTATTCTATAATTAACTTAAATCTAACCATACGTTAAAATGTTCAGCTGCATTTATGGCACACTATTGCAAACCTATAAAAATTATTGTAATGGTACATTCTGTGGAATAAAAAAGAAACAATAAATAACTTTTGGACAGGACAGTTTCTGCTTCATTATCCTGAAGACTGGGATGCACTGTTGATATTTTGGGGTTTTATTAACACTTCAGTCTCTCTCTCTTATTCTTTCATTTGTATTTGGGACAACAGCCAAGTTCTGCTTCAGTACCTTGATTAAGAATTAGATATGAGAGAATGTTCCGGATGTTAAGGTCATACCTGTGCCTCAGAAACTACTATAAATTGACAAGTGGCCAGTAGTGAGACCACTGAATCTAGGCTGCAAGTACAGACAGAGATTTTTGGATATGCAACAAAATAGATTTCAGTGTGAAAATTTGCAAAGCAATGCATCATGGAGGGACAAAAGGGGCTTATTATTTTTTTCTTTCTGCTGTCTATTATAGATGTTTTTCTTTCTGTTTATTGGCTGCTTTGCTTTAAACTATTTCCTTCAGCCGTGAAAATAACATAGTGAGAAATTTTCAGATGACCAAGGATGCTAACTTGCCTGATCTTCCGTATATCCACCAAACACACAAGACTTCATTGATATGGTTCATAGGGTATCAGTGTCAAGTGGTTGAGCTCCATTTACATCATTGTCATTTGGAAGGAAGTCAATAGGTAGCTGTCCTGTCTCTGAAAGTTTTCTGTTTCTCAATCTTGCTCTCTGTGATGTGTTGGCATTCCCTAGTACTCTAGAGCATTGCGATGAATCCATTGATCATTTGAAGCTGACAAAGGACAGAATTGCTTTAATCATGTTCAGTCTGTTTTAAATGTTACTTTGATGGTAGAATAGAAGTGTGGCGTTGTCCTCCGTTAATTTCCAACTCCCTCTATTCTTTTATCAAGATTAATCGTCCTTGTAATGGATATTATAGAAAAATGAAACTAGAGAAGAGCAGCAAGCAGATGTGGTGGATTTTGATGTGTCTTTGGCATCCATTGAGAATTTTAACTTAATGACCCTGCTGCAATATGGATATTATATTCTCACTCACACTGTCCAAATATCCATGCCTTCTGTAGCTGTAGTCAGCACAAGAAAGTTACTGGTGCTCCTTGCTGAAATTATGAATGATAAGCATGTGTAAGCCAAATGATATGGAAAGTTGAGTGAACCTTGATGATGCAGCTTTTTGTAATCTGCTAGAAATCATACAGCAGAAATCATTCATTTACAATGAAACAGCTGGCATTCTGGTAGCTCTTTCCTTGTGATGTAGTGATTAGGGATATGAATCTGTTAGCATGCATTTTAGAAAAAGCAAAAAGAAGCTGTGGTAAAGGTGTTATTGAGGTAGGCTTTTATTCTATCAATATAAAAAGTCCACAATTGCATAAGGTAGAGTAATTTTTGCAAGGGTGACTACGATAAAATGAGGAAAATGGTTAAAAAGAAGCTAAAAGGGTCTGTTGCAAAAGGCAAAAGTGTAAACCAGGCATGGATGTTTAAAAATACCATTGTGGAAACTCAGACCAGATATATTCCACATATTAAAAAAGGTGAAAAGAAGAGAAAACAAGAGCTGGCATGGTTAAAAGGTGAAGTAAAGGAGGCTATTACAGCCAAGAAAACATCCTTTAAAGAATGTAAAAAGGATCCCAATGAAGAAAATAAGAAGAGATATAAACACTGGCAAGTTAGATGCAAAGCATATAATGAAAGCTAAATAAGAATATCAAGAACAACTTGCCAAAGAGGTAAAAACTCATAGTAACAATTTTTTTTAGGTACATCTGAAGCAGAAAACCTGTAAAAGGTGTGTTCAGGGAGGATAAGGCCATAGCAGAGAGACTGAATGGATTCTTTGCTTCAGTCTTTACAGAAGAAGATGTAAGAGATCTTCCTGAACTGAAAATGGTTTTCAAAGGTGATGAGGCAGTGGAATTGAAAGAAATCTCGGTGAATCTGGAAGACGTACTAAGCCAAATTGATAAGTTAAAGAGTGATAAATCACCTGGACTAGATGGTATGCATCCCAGGGTACTGAAAGAACTCATATATGAAATTGCTGATCTTTTGCTTGTGATCTGTAAACTGTCACCAAAATCGTCTGTAGTACCTGAAAATTGGAGGCTGGTCAATGTTACACCAATTTTTAAAAAGGGTTCCAGGGTCCAGGGGAGATCTGGGGAATTACAGACTGGTAAGCCAAACCTCAGTGCCGGGTAAAGTAGTGAAAACAATTATAAAAAAAATAAAATAGTGGAACATGTAAACAAATATGATTTAATGAGACAGAGTCAGCATGAATTCAGCCGTGGGAGTTCTTGCCTCACTTGCTTGACTTTTTGAAGGTGTGAATAAACATGTGGATTAAGTCGAGCCGGTTGATGTACTGTATCTAGATTTCCAGAAAGCTTTTGACAAAGTTCTCATGAGAGGCTTCTGAGAAAATCAAAGAGTCATGGGATAGGAGGCAATGTTCAATTGTGGATTAATAATTGATTATTGGACAGAAAACAGAAGGTAGGGTTAAATGGCTATTTTTCTCAATGGAGGAGGATAAATAGTGGTGTGCTGCAGGGATCTATACTGGAACCGGTGCTATTTAACTTATTTATAAATGATCTGGAAATTAGAACTACGAGTGAGGTGATTAAGTTTGCAGATGACACTAAACTGTTCAAAGTTGTAAAAATGCATGTGGACTGTGAAAACCTGCAGGAAGATCTTAGGAAATTGGAAAACTAGGTATGCAAATGGCAGATGAATTTAATGTGGACAAATGCAAAATGATGCACATTGGGAAGAATATGCCAAATCATAGCTACCAGATGCTAGGGTCCACCTTGGAGGTATGCGCTCAAGAGAAAGTTCTGGGTGTCATCGTAGACAATGCACTGAAACCTTCTGCCCAATGTGCGATGGTGGCCAAAAAAGTAAACAGGATGCTAGGAATTATTAGAAAAGGGATGTTAAACAAGACTAAGAATATTATAATGCCTCTGTATCACTCAGTGATGCAACCTCACCTTGAGTATTATGTTCAGTTCTGATCTCCTTATATCAAAAAAAAGATCTAGCGACACTAGAAAAGGTTAAAAGAAGAGTGACCAAGATGATAAAGAGGATGGAACTCCTCTCGTATGAGGAAAGACTAAAGAGGTTAGGGCTCTTCAGCTTGGAAAAGAGATGGCTGAGGGGAGATACTAGGATATGATTGAAGTCTACAAATCCTGAGTGGTGTTGAATGGATACAAGTGGAGCAATCTTTTACTACATCAAGTTTTACAAAGACTAAGGGACACTCGATGAAGTTGCAGAGTAATACTTTTAAAACCAATAGGAGGAAATAGGAGGAAGTTAAGCTCTGGACTGCGTTGCCAGAGGATGTGGTAAGAGCGTTAAATGTAGCTTCTGCTGTTGAGACAGACATGGGGGAAGCCGCTGCTTGCCCTGGATCAGTGGCATGGAATGCTGCTACTATTTGGGTTTTTGCCAGGTCCTTGGATTGGCCTCTGTGAAAACGGGATACTGGGCTAAATGGACCATTGGTCTGACCCAGTAAGGTTGTTCTTAAGTTCTTATCTTCAAAGCGCCATTTATAGAATACTGCTTAGCGCTCATTTTTTGGGCACTTTAAGTGCCATTTAAAGATGTGGAGAGCCATTTTCGATAGTGTGTCCAAGTCTGACTTTGGACATTTCCAAGCCAGGGCAGAGAAACAGCCATTTTCAAAATCGTTGACCGTCTTTTTTTTCTGACCGCCAGAATGTCCAACCTTAGGATGCTTTTCTTTTTTGGCTATTTTCGACCACAAAAACATCCAACACAAAAATGTCCAAATAGTGATGTAGTGGGGGTGAGCAGTGCCCGTGACGGTGGCGCCCCTCTCCCGCCCTCTTTCCCACACTCCTCCCGCCACTCATGCGCACCCCTTCCCCATACCTTTTTATCTTCATCGTGAGCAGCCACAAACTTGCGTCTGCTTCTACGCTTTCTCTGATGTCACTTCCTGGGCACAGGTCCCAGAAATGACATCAGAGAGCATGCCGAAGCTGATGCGAATAGCGTGTTCGTGGCTGCTCGTGCTGAAGTTAAAAAGGGAAAAAGCATCTGTGCAGCAGGATGAGGAGTGGGAAGGAGGGGGGGCCGAGAGCAGGAGGGGTGCCAGCGCCTTGAGGGAGACCACGCCCCCCCCCCCAGCATCACCCTTACTATGCCACTGTGTCCAAATCTAAGGATGTATGAGGGACCACCATTTATACTACACTGGCCACACAGAACTAGCCACAAAGACATGCCAGGAGAGCAGTGGGGCACATAATGGGTGCCAGAAGTACATATCACTATAACCTCCTTATAATGTATGGTGAGCCCCCCAAACCTACTATACCTACCTATCACATTAATAGCCCTTTTGACTGCAGGTCATGGCTATCATTATTTGATATACCTGCACAGATATCAAAAGAATTTACACTACATTGACTAGTAAGCAGGTACTCTAAGTATTTTTCCTATCTGTCCCAGAAGGCTCACAATCTAACTATAGTAGGATTTTGGTACGCTCACATTTTCTACCAATGCTGCCAGGTACACATGACCTGACTTGGCCACTATTAGAAACAGGATACTGGGCTAGATGGACCATTGGTCTGACCTAAGATTGTTTACATGCAAGAATGAGGGGGTATGTGTCCACCTAACCGCAGGGAGAAAGAAGAAAGGAAATTGTCATTCTAGGAAGCAGGGAATTGTTTTTGAGGATTTAACTTCTCAAGTGAAGGAACGCAGAGAACTCAGTCTGGTTAGGTTGGACCAAAATGCACAAATAATTTATGGAGAACAAAACCCACTGTTTTCCCTGTCATTTTCAGAAGACAGCGACAGAGGCAGCCTCCCCTCCCCGAAATTTCATGTTCGGTTGTCTAGCATCTCGAGATTTACGATGGGTTTTGATGAAGTTAGTTGCTGGCATGGTTTCTCGACAGTGAAATATTTGAGCAGACGGGGTTTGCACATTTCCAAAGAAGTACATCAGACTGAGCCGATCTTGATTTAGAGACAGTCTAAAGAGAAGGAAAGATGAGAGATGCAATAAATTCAAGTGCTAGACGTGTACCAGACAATGGATGTCTAATTTAGTTTTACACTTCCTTTTTCTTTATTGTTCTTCAAAACATTTTTTGCATTAGGTTGTAAAAATAAGTCATATGAGATGGAATGAATCTTTTTTTTCACCATGATATCTTGACTGATTTAGTTGCAAAAAAAGAGCCCATCTTTTCATCCAGCATTTCTAGGATGCAATTTGTGTCTGATGAGCATTACCTAGATTGTTGCACTTGTGAAAAGCATATCTACTTTTGAACCTATTTCTTGTAATACAGCTGTTTGCGCAATGAGATGCACTGAGGGGGTCGTGCCCTAATGGTTAGTGTATGTTAGCGCTTCCCCTGCGTACCTTTAGTATCCTTGGTATTCTAGTGGTGAATCGTGGCAGGAGCGAACTTCCTTCGCTCTCGCCTATGCAAAGCCACTAGCTGATTGGCTGCCATGAGTTTAGGAGGGGGGGTGAGTCAGTGCTGACCCGAATATAAACCGAGATCCCCATTTTGGGTACATTTTTTTGGCCCAGATATCTCAGTTTATATTCAAGTATATATGATTATTAACCTCCCCCCCCCCTTTTACAAAACTACACAAGAGGATTTTAGCTCTGGCTGGCATGCTGAATTCTCTCGGTGTTCCGACACTCATAGGAATTCTATGACCATCAGAACAGCGCAGAGCATTGAATGCGCTGGCAGGCGCTAAAAACCTCTTGCATGGTTTTGTAAAAAGGAGGAGGGGTATGTTAGCCACCTATTTAGTATCTATCTTTAGGTGCCTTTTATAGAATTTCCCTGAAAATGATCCCCTGTCTCACCCCAGCACTAAAATATACATTTTATTTTACAGTACATGGGTAGTGCATGCATATATAAAAATTACCATAGGACGCTTGAATGCACCCCACACAGGGCAGGATTAATTCTTCGAGGGCCCCTATGCACACAAGTACACTGGGCTCCCTAGCCCTGCCCCACCCACGCCCCATCCTCATTTATTTACCTGTTTTCTTTTTTACTTCTTTATTTCCACTTGTATTTCTTTTTTTCTTTTATTATAAAATTCAAAACAAACAACAAAGATTACCATACCAGTGCCAATGTATAGTTTTAGTTCTATGCAAGCCCCAAACATCTCTGAACAAATCCCCCCTTCCTTCCCTTCCCACCTATTGCCCAGGATTTTAACTCTGAACCCTTTCCGTACATATATAAAAGTGTTCAAATGCATTATAAAGCAGTAATACTATTCAAAACTAAGTCTATATTAATAACCAAGTTTGCAACTTCTCTCAACTGCCTCACTCTATGTCATCCAACTTTAACCCATATGTATGTATAAACAACCAAACCTGTAATTCCTCTAGTACGTTCCACTCCATGTATGTTAATTGGTAACAAAACAACGAGGCAAGCGGTCCACCAAAGAATCCAACGTGGAACAAAAGAAGATCAGCAGACAATAAGGAGATTCAAATCAGGTTTTTTCAAGGTGCTCCCAGGAACCATGCCTGATGCATTTCGCCAAACAAGGCTGGTCAATGCTAACAGAAAACCATGTCTTTCATACACACAGGACACAGAATCACCCTCACCCAGTATGGAATAAGTAATCACAAACTAACCCTTCCTCCCCTTTTTACAAAAGCACAGAAGAGGTTTTTAGCGCTGGCAGGCTGAATGTTCTACGCTGTTCTGATGATCATAGGAATTCTATGACCATCGGAGAAGTGCAGAGCATTCAGCATGCTGGCTTGTGCTACAAACTGAAGGAACAGTACAGTTTAGGGGGTGAAGAAACAGTGGTTCATATCCCCCAATACTGAACAAAATATAAACATAGAAGTAAATTTGAAAAAAAGAGAACTAAATCACTGAACAAATTAACAAATAAAAATAAACCAAAAAGTGGAAAATAAGATAATACAATTTTATTGGACTAATACATTTTTTAATTAGCTTTCAGAAGCCAAACCTTCTTTTATTAGGTCAGTAAAGTATTCTGCTGTTACTTCCATCATCTGCCCCTTTCTCCCCACTTCCATCATCTGTCCTCTTCTCTCTCCCCACACCACTTCCATCAACTACTCCCTTCTCCCCACTTCCATCATCTGCCCCTTCTCTCTCTCCCCCACCTCCATCATCTGCCCCCTTCTCTCTCTCTCTCCCCCTTCTCCCCACTTCCATCATCATCATCATCTGCCCCCTTCTCTCAGTCACTCCCTTCTCCCCACTTCCATCATTACCATCTGCCCCTTCTCTCAATCTCTTCCTTTTTCCCACTTCCATCATCATCATCATCTGACTCTTCTCTCAATCTCTTCCTTCTCCCCACATCCATCATCATTATCATCTGTCCCCTTCAACGGCACTTAAGATTGGCATCGGCAAAAGCCCTACCATCTCCCTTCACCTCACCTTTTTTTTTTTTCAAACTACGACAGCACTTAAGATTGACAACCCCTCCCTCCCCCCGGTGACAGCACTTAAGATCAGCAATGGCCCCCCCCCCCTGATGACTGCACTTAAGATCGGCAACAGTCCCCCCCCCTTCCCCGGCATCAATGGCACTTCAGATCGACAACACAGTGCTCAGTCCAATGCTTTCTTGTGACGCGAACTGCCCGGGTGGAAAGAGGAAGCTGCATCAGAGGGGAAGCTTTGAGCTGAGCACTGCATTGCCGATCTGAAATGCCGTTGATGCTGGAGGGGGGTGGCTGTTACCAATCTTAAGTGGCGTCACTGTTTGAAAAAAAAAAAGGTGCGGTGAAGGGAGATGGTAAGGCTGCTGCTCTCTGTTCCTTCAGCGGGCCCCCTTACAATTTCGGACCCTAGGCACGTGCCTACTGGGCTTATCCTTTAATCTGGCCCTGACCCCACGTTATGCTCTTTTTTTGTTGTGATAATCACATGTTAGTGCTTAATATAGCCTTATAAAAGAGCCCCTTTGTGATTTTCTCTGGGGATCGAATCTCTACAGAATCTATGTGCCACCTAGGTCTTTGTTCAGTTCAGTTTCACTCCAAAGTTCCTGCATTTCTGTGTTAGTGCATGATAGAGAAGATATGGAGAGTTACCTAAGCATAGACATTTTTTGAAAATTATTTTTTATCAAAGGGGAACAGCATTAAAGCTGCACGCCAACTGTAATTGAGTACTGGTCCAATAAACCTAAAAAGTAAAAATAGTCATTATTGCATTTCAAGGATCAACAGATAACATATTTTATGATGGGTATTTTATTTTACTCTCTCCCCCTTCCCCCTTTCTACCTATCACCTTACCACCCCCTAAGAACAGAAAGACATGCCAAATCTGGTGGTTTGGTTTATTTATTTATATCCCGCCCTTACCCAGGGCGGGTTACAAACTAACATACAAAACTACAAAATTACATACAAAAATCAACAATAAATACACCCACGAAACCGAGCAAAAATGCAAACAATAAAATACATAGGCGGCCAGCACCTCAATGCCACTATCTCCTCTTCATTAACCACACAATCTCGTACCCTGTATTTCATCTAGCAAAACAGATGCCTTATCAGCAGGTTTAAAAAAAAAAAATTCTGTATGTTCTCTTGTTGACGAATGTACTCGGGGAGATTGTTCCATTCCCTAGGCCCTATGCAATGAAATATACTATCCTAATTCTATACACCCTAATTCTGGTGGTGTTACTTACAAGCATAGGCATTTCAAGAAATTGCTCTAGCCCAGGGGATTCTCAACCCAGGCCTCAGGAGATACTTAGCCAGTCTGGTTTTTAGGATTCCAAAAATGAATATGCATGAGCAGTGGCATAGTAACGGGGAGCGGACCATCCCGGGCACACCTCTCCTCCTCTTTCCCCCCACATACCTCTTTAAATGTATGCCAGCGTGAGCAGCATCTTCCACCTGCTACTTGCGCCAGGATGTGATGCCAAAAGGAGGCTGAGGTCAGTGCCAGTGAACATTTCAAGAGGTACACAGTGGGGGTAGGGGGTACTCAAGTACTCTGCCGGATGTCACCACCCCGGGGACCAACCTCGCCAGCTACACCACTGTGTGCTAGATAGATTTGCATACAATAGAGGCAGTGCATGCAAATCTATCTCATGCAAATTCATTATGGGTATCCTGGATATGTCCTGAGGACTGGGTTGAGAACCCCTAGTCTGCACAGATCTGAAGAATGCATAAATAGTAATAGAAAGGTTTATATTATTTATGTCATTTCCTATATACTGTTTGCAAGCCTGAAAGCTGTTGAAGCAGTGCACATGAGGTACAGTAGGTATTTTTCTATCCCTGAAAGGCTCATATTATTTGCCCAAAAGCACAAGGAGCCACAGTAGGATTTAAAACTGGCTTCCCTGGTCACACTAATAGCAGAATTTGAGGAAGCCTGGGTAAACAAGTAGAGTTCTTAGCTATAAAGTTGTGAGGGTAAACTTGAAGCTAAATAGGCCTTCTCTGTGGTATTACATACGTTACCAGGCATACAGAAAAACCCGGATATTCCTGTTTTTAGAGGACTATCCGGGCTCCTGGATGGACTTTCCAAAACCCAGCATTTGTCTGGGTTTTGGATAGCCCTGACGAGCTCTGGCCGAATCCGGAGGGCCTCTGAGCATGCACGGATGATGTCACACACATCTGCGCATGCTCCAGGCCCTTCAGACACAGCTGGAGCTCATTCGGAAGAACAGAGGAGGCTTTGTGGGGGTGGGGCTTGGGTCAGAATGGGGTGGGATAGAAGGCAGTACTGGGCGGGACCGGAGGATGAACTGGGCAGAGCTGGGGCGGAACAGAGCGGAGTCATGTATCCAGGGTTTCCCTGAGAAAAATATTGTAACCCTTGTATTACATGGATAAAGGGTAGATTAGGATGTTGAGGGTCATTCCCCCTGATATTTTCTCTGTTTTTATATACATTAGGATGTGCAGCTTTTAATGCACGATTATGCCCATTAGTGCACACTTAAGTATTGTTCATAGGGGTCCTTGTGATAAGCACTAACGCGTGCTTACCGCAGCTTAAAAGGGTTTACTGCAGAGCAAGCACCACCCATGTGCTAAAAATTAATTTTTGGCTAAGAGGGCGTGTCTGGGGGGGACGGAGAGTGTGAGCTTCTACATTAATCAGTACATCGGCATTGCTGCATGCTAACTGACTAGCGCAGGATTAGAGCGTGAGTCCTTACCGCCTACAAAATAAGTGGTGGTAAGTGCTTGTATGCTAATTTTTGTTAATGGCTGCACACTACTGACAACATTAGTGCATGGCCATTAATTCGGAAAATGGGAAAGTGGCTTCTTGAAAAGATCAAATTATGATATCCAGAAATGAAAGAAAAAATGGCTACCAGCATTAGCTAATTTCAATTCTTTACCTATTGTAGAAGCATAATTTACCGACGCCTAACTCGGATGCCTAGCAATAACAAAGTAAACCACGCCTATTCCCCACCCCTAACCACACCTACTTTTCAGGTGAATCCTTAGGCGGTAGGCATTAGAGAGTGCCTCGACTTGGGCGTCACTAGGCACTGCGCCGATATCCACACACAGCCTAAATTGATAATTAAAATAATTGATTTTTTAATGCTGTGGTCAAGTGCCACACCATATATCGAATTAAAAATCAGTTTAATTACGCAGACATTTTTATTAGGTGTTGCTAGGCATCCGTGATTAGGCGCCATTCATAAAATCAGCTTCTCACTGCTTACAAAATAGGTGTCGGTAAGTGTTCACACAATAATTAATTTTTATGGCAATATTAATGTATAGCCGTTAATACAAAAAGGGTGCGCTAAGGCCAGTTTTTACCTCAGTTTAGTAAAATGACCCCTTACACTTCTTTGTAGTAAGCCGTGGGAGCGAGCTCCGTGTGGCAAATGCTCCGTCGCCTATTCAATTCTTATGGGTGTTGGAGCATTTGCTGTGCCGGCCTGCGCTGTTGGGCTTAGTGAATGGGGAGGTGGATGTTAGTTCTCTATGAACTCAGTCAATATGGCATTTTCTCTTCTTTCACCCCTGTCAGAAAAATCCTTGAAAACTGGGTGCTAAGTGAACAGAATACATTCCTTAGTCAGGAAAAACATCTCCCGGGAACCTGGAATCAGGCTGAAGCTAATTGCTAAATAAAGTGATAGACATTTAGAAGAACAGCTGGAGTTCTTGCATGGTCGGATTAAAGCAGCTTTGTAACTTCTCACTGCATTCATTATTTACAGTGCTGCTGATTAAGTGAACCACTGAGCCATGATGACATTAAGAGGCATTCGACACAGAGCTGATTCTGAAATAGTACAAATTTGGATTACTACGCTCTGCCGCTCTAGTAAGATCTTATTGCTTTATGAAGCAGTGTGCAAGTGTAGGATCTAGACTCAGATGAAAAGGCATAGGAACCAGGGTTTCAAAATGACTTGGGGTGCCAAACATAATGCAAATTACCCATCCCTGGACACGACGAAGAAGCTTGTTCAATATTGGGGATGCTTAACCCCCACTGACATCTGCAGAGATAGCTCCTGTGTAGAAAGACATTCTTTCTTTAGTGTTTTAGTTCTGAAAATGTTGGTAAAAAGTGGCCCGGAGGTGCACGAATCGATTTAGGATAAATCCATTCCAAAATCAAATTGGCAAGCGAGGGACTTGGAGAATCATATTGTTTCACAATATGAAGGGACTTGGGTAATCCCAGTAGTTTTCAACTCAGCTGGGCTAAATTGGAATCATTCTTGGCTCCGTGTGACCGGTCATACTTGCCAAACGTGTTTGGATGTACGTATTTATAGACTTGAGCTTTTGGTTGGGGGAGTGCCACTATCCATGAATCACAGAAACCATAGGCAGTGGAACACTTTTTTGTTTTGGGGGGCCCAAAAGCTCTACCCCAGACCCGCCCAAGCTCCACCCCAGACTCTGCCCCCCCATAATAAGAGTACTTGTAAACGCCATTTCTTCCATTCAATTTTCATATACTGTACACACAATATAATCTTATTAACAATACATAATGGTAACTGCAAAATTAAACTACACAAAGCAGTCATTTTCCCCTCCCCATCCCTGCACAATATTTCTTCCTCTCTTTCACTGTCCACCATTTCTCTCTCTCTCTCATTCCCTTACTTGCTGCAAAAGGAGTAGGGAGAGAGAGGGAGGGATGGATCCAGGGTGCCTTTCTTCAACTCCCTTTACTCCACATTCAACATTTCTCTCTCTCTTATCCCGCGAACTATGCACAACATTTTTTTTCCCTGCCTATCATCCCCCATGCCCAACATTTCTCCTTCTATCACCCCTCTCCAGCACCATGCCACATCTGTTCCTCCATTCCCTCCACCACCATCCATGTCCAACATTCCTCCTTCTTGCATCCCTTTCCATCTGTCCCACTGTTCCCTCTTCACCACAACCAACATTTTTCTCTCTCAACCTCACTTCTCTCCCACCACCATGTCCAACAATTCTCTCCCTCCCGGCAATTCTCCTATTTCTTCCTTTCCCCATATACACCATCTCTTTTCCTCTCACACTCATATTCAACAATCTCACTTTCTATTCCCTCCCCACCTCAGCATCTCTTTCCCTCCCTCCATCCTATGTCTCAAGGTCATGCCCCCTCCCTCCTGTGTCCCAAGTTTGTGCCCCCTCTCTCCCTTCTGTGTCCCAACACGTTCCCTTCTCTCCATTCTATGCCCCGAGTTCATGCCCCTCCTTCCTTTCTCATAATTTCACACTCCCTTCCTTGTCTCAATTCGCCCTTCCCCTCCCTTCTGTGTCCCAATGCACCCCTCTCCCTCTATCCCTCCCTTTTGTGACCCAACACACCTCTCTCCCTCCCTCCCTTGTCCCAAGTTCATGCCCCTTCCCAAGGGTGTGTACCTGTGTCCTGGCCAGCTCTAAGACATCCAAGTAGGCCTCCTCTTCCTTCCTTCCAGCCACACTTCTTCACAAAGCTGCAGCAGAATATGGCCAGAGGTCCTGGTGTGCTGGCTGCATGGCCCGCTACTAAAAAGTATGTGGCCATGCAGCTTAGAGGGAACATTGCGTGTATTCCTTTTCACTTTTTATCTAATCAAATTTCTATATCCTTCTCTCACCCCCTAGCTTTCACATTTCTCATCCTCCTAGTCCCTTTTATCTGCTTCCCATTGCCACATTTCTATCCAAATATACTCATTCTGCTCATTCATCTCCTTGACAACTCTCCCACATGGATCCACCATTTCTAGCATCTCCCCTCCTTGTTGCTTACTCTACCCTGGTTAGCACAAGGATACCACATGAATCCTTAGGGGCTGATTTCTATAAGAAGCACCTGAAACAGCAGGCACCTAAAAAAATGGCACCTGATGCATGTCAATCATGTTCAGTGCCAATTAGAGAATTGCGACTACTGGCGTCGGTAACGTAGGCCAGGGTTTTAAAGGCCTACATTTCCCACACCTAGATTCATTGTAGAATTGTGCTTAGTGGGCCAACTCTGCCCCTAAACATGCCTACCTAGGCGTGCGGCATAACTAAGTGCTTCTAGGTGCCCTGGTGTTAGTCACTGGTCCTGGAAGGCACCTAGATTTTTTAAAAGTTGTTTTTTAATCATCTTATGATGCGATCAATAATTGTGCCACTTAAACCCAATTAAAACAATTAAGTTAGATGCCAGCAGGTGCGATCCGGGCAAAATTTCCCTCTTACTGACCTTCATTTTGGCACGGCAGCAGCACACGTTGATTCTTCAAGCTAGCAGTTCAGCCCCATATGCAGGTTTTATACAGACAGAGTACTACTTTCCATGATGAGGAAAAGAGCATTGTGATTCTGTTTATCATGACTTAATTACAATTAGTTTAATATGTGACGCACTCAGACCCTACAACCAAACTGTTAGGGACAGTGAAGGCAATGATGGTCCCACTGGCAGTCATAGTTTGGTGTTATCATTAAACAGTTTGGTTGTAGGGTCTGAGTACTTCACATATTAAACTAATTATTTATATATTTTTAATTAATTAAGTTCGGAAATAATTTCAGAGCTTTGATTTTGGAAGTGGGTACCTATCAGCATCATCACAGATTATTTATTTATAGCTCCTTAGATGTATGTGTTAACATAGTCATTAGAAATGCACATATTTGATATATTGTATTTCGGTATCGGTTTCTCTAGTATTGCTATATATGCTGAGTCTCACTTCTTGAGGTTTCCAGTTAAGTTTTTTTGCCTTCATTGGTCCCTTGTTTCATATCTGTTCAGTGTCTGTATATGTCTTGTGTTTTTGACCAGGGTGTGGTATTCTGTTAGTATGTCGTTTCTGTGTAATTATCTTGCAGCAGTCCCACTGCTCTGTTGTATTAGGGAAAGATTCTCTAATGTTCGTGGTAAAATCTGACAGGCCGCTATTGCGGCCACTATTATAACAATTTCAAAAAGGCGAGTCATTCTTTAAAAACCAAGCATGCAAATGAGATTCGCGGAGGGTCGCTAAATTTGCATGTGCCGATCACTGGTGATAGCCATTGGCACATGCGCAGAATACACACACAAATTAACAACAAAATAACTAAGACCCCAAATTGAAGATTGGCAGAAGGGATGCACACTCCCTCCCGCCGCCACAGTCAAGCACCGCACCCAACACCCCCATGGCAGCTGGAGGGATGCCCACTCCCTCCTGCTGCCGCCGTCAAGCAACCCACCTGACATATACACACACACCCGGCAGCGGGAGAGATGCCCACTCCTTCCTGGACACTGTAAAACATCCCCCTGACACTCACAAACCCTCTCCAGCAGGAGAAGGCATGCACATTTCTCCTCGCAACCGCTATTGTGCCCCCTATGACTCCCCCAATGCCTTGAATGACCTGCTGTCCCCTTTACCTTGTTCACAAAGGCTGGCCAGAAGGATGCCTGCTCCCTCCAGCCAGCAGGCCCACCTCATCAAAATGGTGGGCCTTTCCCTCCCCCCAAAATGGGGTTTTAGCGATCGAAAAAAACAACTGTTATGGACAGGTCTGCCTGGTGGTTTTTTTTTCCAGTGACATAAATATTTTGTGTGTGTTACACACGCAAAATATTTGTCCCATTTAAAAAAAAAATAAAAAAGTCCCCCACCGCCGATGATGGCCCTCCCCATGACAAAAAAGGCATGAGAGAAAATTGGCAAGAGGGTGCCCACTCCCTCCTGCCATGCAGAACACCCCTGCACCATGGCTCCCCATGCGCCAGGCACCCCCCAAGCCACTGTCCCCTCTGAACTCCCCAAAAATGACAAGAGGGATGCCCACTCCCTCTTGCCACCGGACTATCCCCCTCCTTCCACTGGACTCCATTTGCATCACATGATGCACCAGGGATGGGAAGGCCCGTCATTTAAGACTGGCAGCCCGAAGCAGGAGCTTCAGAGTGGGCTTCCTGTTTCCAGCCTTTTAAAAAGGTATGGAGTGGGGAGCGTCCGGTGGCTGGAGGGAGTGGGCATCCCTCCTGCCATTTTATTTTTGATTTGAGGGGGTGGGGGCTCGGGGGTGCTTGACGCGGGGGGGCATGGCACAAGGTGTTCTACATGGCAGGAAGGAGTGGGCATCCCTCCTGCCTATTGTGGGGGGGAGGGGATTGGTTCAGGGGAAGGGGTGTCAGCGTGGGTGGGCTTTTTTCTTTTTTTTAATGGGACAGATTGTGTATATGTAACACACACACAACATCTGTGCCATTAATAAAAAGCCCTAACAGCAGTGGCAGGAGGCTGCTTCCCCTGTCACAGCTGTTAAAGCTCTGCGCAAGTGCCAATTACTCTCTGAGCGATTGATCGGTCACGTTTGCTTGCAAATGATTTGCACCTCCGTGCAAATCATTTGCATGCAAACTTGATAGTGCATCGATCGCTGCTGGAGAATCGGCCAGAGAATCAGCCAACAGCAATCCAGTCAGTATCTGTAGTGCATTTAGTCCTATGTTTCTTGTCATTGTACCTTCTCCTCTTAAGTACGATCCTCTATTTAACCATTATTAACCGCATCGAATTTCACGGTGTATTGTGGTATACAAATTAAATTTAATGTTATGTTATGAAATATATCATGCCAAGTGTGTCTTGGCCTGTATGTCAGTTGCAATCACCGGTATTTGTTATGTATGTTGCCTAGTTACTGTTTAACAATAAAATGTCCATTTCAAAAACTCTGCTGCTCAGAGCTCGAGGGTACTCAGTTGAAATTTATTCATTCTAAGGGATACTTGGTTTGAAAAAGTTGGGAAACATTATGCTACACTGGTAAACAATATGCAGACACAGGTGCCTCGTTAATGATATTTGCTGCAGTTGACAAGCCACAGTTAAGCAAGTGCAAATATATCCTATTTGTGTTGTAGAATCAATATTTCATGTTTAATAATCACTTGATATAGTAACTGCAAACAATCTCTTAAATGTATTACTCAGGTGTCTCATTTACAGAGTTTGCTGAACAAAGTAGGACAGCTGTGGGTGAAACTGAAAGTAGCTATTTTAGAGGCGACAAACCTTTATGTTAGAAAAGTACATAAAGGGAAAAGGGAAAAAAGGCAGCTTTGGTTCTCAAGTAGCTGAAAGGGTAAGAGAAAAAAGGTTAGCCTCCATAAATTACAAGACATCACAAAAAGAGGAAGACAGGCAAAAATTTGTAGAAAAGCTATGAGAAGCTGGAAAAGCTGTCAGAAAAGCAAAGATGCAAATGGAAGAAAAGATAGCCGATATGGTAAAATTGGGGGAACAAAACGTTTTTTTTAGATATGTAAGTGATTGGAAAAAGTATAAAAATGGCATTGTGAGACACAAGGGTGAAGGGACAAATATGCAGAAATTGATAAGGAAAAGGCTGACCTGCTTAACGATTATCTCTGTTCTGTGTTCATGGATGAAAAACGAGGGGTAGGACTGCAGAAAATGAATGCAAATGGGAATGGATGTGTGGTAGATCAAGAGAGACTGTGTTTGTAAGGAGCTAGCTAAATTTAAAATAGACAAAGTGATTGGGGCTTGATGGGATACATCCAAGGGTACCCAAGGAACTCAGAGAAATTCTGGCGGCTCCATTGTCTCGTCTTTTCAATGCTTCTTTAGAGTCTGGAATGGTCCCGGCAGACTGGAGAAGGGCAGATGTTGATCCTTCTGCACAAGAGCAGAAGTAAGGAGGAGGTTGGGAATTACAGGCTGATTAGTCTGACCTCGGTAGTGAGTAAACTAATAGAAAAGCTTTAGGATAGTGAGATTTCTAGAGTCAAATGGACTGCATGACCCGAGACAGCATGGTTTTATAAGACTCGGGTCTTGTCAGACAAATCTGATTGATTTCTTTGACTGGGACACAAACAGTTGGATATGAGAGGGGTGCTAGATATGATGTATTGGACGTTAGCAAAGCCTTTCACATGGTGCCGCATAGGCAGGTGATAAATAAAATAAGGCCGGGATTCTTTAAACGGCACTGTTATTGGTGGCCACCTAAAAAGCAGCCGCCAATTGTGTGTTAATCACCACCATTTAGAGAAAGATAGGCTCCGAAAATGTAGGGAAGGGTTTTCAAGGCCTATATTTCGAGTACCTATCTTTGCCGTGAATTGCTCCTACCTACATAAGAACATATGAATAACCTTACTGGGTCAGACCAATGGTCCATCAAGCCCAGTAGCCCATTCCCATGGTGGCCAATCCAGGTCACTAGTACCTGGCCAAACCCCAAGGAATAGCAATATTCCATGCGACTGATCCAGAGCAAGCAGTGGCTTTCCCCATGTCTTTCTTGATACAGTAGGTGCTTTATGGCTCCTAATGCCACTTCCGGCATTAGCTTTGTCTATAATGGCATTAGACAATGGTAGGCACTTCTGAAGGTGAAATTCCAGCACCTTTTGTTTAAGCACCAGTAGGCACTTTAAATTTAACAATGATTGCTGTTTCAAAGGGCATTTCCCAATTAACTTAGATGCCTTCGATATGGGCCCTAAAGTGACAAACTGAATTAAAAGTTGGTTAAGTGGAAGGAGACAAAGGGTGGTGGTAAATGAAGTTTGCTCCGAGGAAAAGGATGTTGTTAGTAGAGTGCCATAGGGATATGTCCTTAGGCTGGCTCTTTTTAACATTGTGAGTGATATTGTGGAAGGACTGTCTGACAAAGTTTGTCTTTTTTTGCGGATGATACCAAGCTCTGTAATAGGGTAAACACCTTAGAGCACAGTTCTTCAACTGCCGGTCCGCAGAAAATTTCTGCCGGTCCGCGCAGGGCCGGTGAGATCAAGTCGGCAGTTAAATTTCCTGCCGACTGCGGTTCCTGCTGACTAATGTTCCTCCCAGCCTCAGGCGATCAAGACAGGCTGCCAACGTCGGGGCCTTCCCTCTCTGAGTCTCGCCTGTTCGGAAACAGGAAGTTTAAACAAAATAGGCGGGACTCAGAGAGTGTAGGTCCCAACATCGGCAGCGTGTCTTGATCGCCGCCCCTGCCGAGTTGCTGAAGAGGGCCGCGGGGAAGTTGCGATTAGAACGGAGAGAGCTGCAGGTTCAGATGGAGGGAGATGGTCAGCGTGTGCGAACAAGATCCTGGGGAGCCTTCATAGTGGCTGTCTCCCCTCCTACCAGCTCTCCTATTTGCCAGGGCAGTGATTTACCGGCAACTTCCTGCAGGCAAGTACTGAGAGCTGCTGGAAGGGGAGGAAGCCACTGTAGGAGGTTGGGAAGGTGCTGGATAAAGGGAGAGCTGTTACTGGACTTGAAGGGAGTTAGGAGAGATGCTGCTGGGAGGGGAGGAGGGAAAGGGATGGGAAGAGAGTTAATGTTGGATAGAGGGAGGAGGGAAGGGAGAAGAAGGAGAGATGCTGCTGGGAGAGGAGGAGGGAAAGGGATGGGAAGAGAGTTAATGTTGGATAGAGGGAGGAGGGAAGGGAGAAGGAAAAAAAGGAAGGAGGGTAGGGAGAAAGAAAAAAGGAAGGAAACAGCTGGCAGGGAGATTACAGGAGAGGAAGGGGGTCAGGGTGGAATGAGAGATCAGATGAGGGAAAGGGGAGAGAGAGGAATGAGAAAGTAGAGAGACATTGATGCTGGAAAGGGGGGTCAGCAAAGAAATGAGAGAGGGATAAAGATGCTAGATCTGGTGTAGGAAAGATAAAAATGAAGAAGGCAGTGAAGCTGGAATGAATGATGTAAAAAGGAGAGAGGAGGATGGACAGGGAAGAGGGGCATATAAAGAAGTCAGATACATATGGAAGGGAGAGAGGGCAGACATTGGATGGAATGGGCAGATGCTGGAAGGAAAAGAGTGAAAAGAAGATGAAAGCAGAAACCAGAGACAACAAAAGGTAGAAAAAAATAATTTTATTTCTATTTTGTCATTAGAATATATCAGATTTGAAATATATATCCTGCTAGAGACATAACTGGGGACAGCAGTATTCTGTTAGCATGATATTTCTATGTAGCATTCTATAATAACTTGGCTTGTTCAGTTTTCTTGATAGTAGAGGGGATACATGTGAAGGGGAGGGGAGACAGGGGTTTTGTTGGTCTGTGCTCTGTAGATTTGTATTTATAAAATCACAATTGTTCAGAATATTGTTTCTTTTTATACTTTAATAAAATATGTTCAATATAAAATCATAATTGCGGCTTGTGCAGATGGGATCAGATGGTTTGCGGGGTTTTTAAATTTTAGTCCTAGTAGTTTGCCGGTCCACAAAATAATTCTTTTATTTCTACCGGTCCACGGGTGTAACAAGGTTGAAGAACACTGCCTTAGAGTATATGGATAACATGAGGTAGGATCTTGCCAAGCTTGAAGAATGGTTCGGTAATTGGCAACTAAGATTTAATGCCAAAATATGCAGGAGAACATTATGGTATAGGAGGCAAAGCACTTCTGTGTATAAAAGAAGAGCGGGTCTTGTGGATTATTGTGTCTGATGATCTCAGAGTGGTAAAACAGGTAGAAAAAGCGATGGTCAAAGCTATGAAGATTCTTGCGTGCATAAAGAGAGGAATGGCCAGTAGGAAAAGGGAGGTGATAATGCTGTTGTATAAGGCTCTGGTGAGGTCCCATTCGGAATACTATGTGCAGCTCTGGAGACCACTCCTTCTAAAAGATATCAATAGGATGGAGTTGGTCCAGAGGGCTGCTGCAAAATTGGTTACTGGCCTTTGTCATAAAGCATATGGTGACAGTTTTAATATGTATACTCTGTGTAATCGTGGTCCCAAAACTTTTAGGTGCCTACTGATTTAGGCACCTAACTCACAATGAATTTTAATTTAAGCCAATTAAGCTTGTTATCAGCGCCAATTAATTTAAATAAATAATTAAATTAGGCACCTAAATCGACTAGGTGCACTGATTAAGGCACCTAACTTTAGATATCTTTTATAGAATCATGGTCTTTACGCACATTCTTGCACAAGCATGGGAAACTGTCAAACCTAAAACGAAGAGAACTTTTCCAAAACTGAGTCCATCAGCAACAGGTTTGAGAAAAATAGGTAGCGGCCTTTGGACTGTGTGAGTTTTGCACAGAGCATTCAACACAAAGTCATTAAATTATCATGGACTGAGTGAGTTTTGGCACAGGAATAACAGTTACAGTTACTATAGTAGCTGTCCACTGGCACAGAGTATAGCATTACACTTCTCCCTCTGGATTCGCGGGGGATAGGGGCAGAGCTGGACCGCGAATGGTGAAATACCGCAAATATCTTCTGGTCCGGCTCTGACCCACCCCGCCTCCCTCCTGCCTTCCCCCCGGCATCCCGGCCTTACCTGGTGGTCTAGCGGGCTTTCGGGGCAGGAGCGATCTTCCTAAGCTCCTGCCCCGTGCAGATCGCCAATAGGAAATAGCTGCCGTGAGTTCCCGTAGTCTCTCAAGACTATGACGGGAACTCCCCACAGCCATTTCCCATTGGTGATCTACCCGGGGCAGGAGTGTAGGAAGTTTGCTCCTGCCCCGAAAGCCCGCTAGACCACCAGGTAAGGCCGGAACGCCGGGAGGAAGGCTAAACTGTGGATTTTTTTTCTTATTTTCCCCCTCCTCCAAAATCGCGAATATGTGAAATCACAATTGCCGAAACCACAAATGGGGAGGGGGAAGTGTACATAAGAATTGCCGCTGTTGGGTCAGACCAGTGGTCCATCATGTCTAGCAATCCACTCCTGCGGCAGCCCTTCGGCCCTATTTGATTCTAGCCTTACCTGCATACGTTCTGGTTCAACAGGAACTTGTCTAACTTTGTCTTGAATCCATGGAGGGTGTTTATCAATTTGCTCCACCACTAAGCTTTCCGTGTCAAAAAGATCACAGCAGAGTATAATCTCATAATAAAATATAAAACACAGAAAATGTATTCCAGTATACAACAGTAAAGCACATCCGTACAAGACAATTCAATCATAAAAATAATTCAGAACCACAGAAACCAGTCAACCCTCAGGGAGAAATAAGCTACAGTAAATGAATCTTACCTTGGTGAACAAAATTAATCACATAACTCAGAACTGGCAAAAAAATGGCCTGAGTGAGTTTTGGAAAAGTGCTCTTCAAAGGTCTATCCAGTTTATTAGAATAGAGACCAGCTTATAGACCACAATACAGATAAATTTGGCCCTGCACACACACATAAATATATAAACGTATGCTTCATATGTTCAGCACTTGCAGGAACACACACAAAAAAGGTCAGTTTTTCTGTTAGCAGGAGTTAGAGTGATGCCTACTGGTGTTTTGTGAAAAGAATGTGTGTCAGAAAATTGCAAACTGTGGCCAATGACTCATTATCTGGAATGGAGAAATGTTAAAAAGTATAGAGCAGCCAGGTGCTTTGAATGCCGCTGTGCTACTAACCTCCCGGCCTGTGCATGATGCAGGCACTTCTTTGGAAAGACATTTTCCTGATTTACCTGTACTATGCTGGCTTGGCATTCATTTTTTTCTATTATTTAATATTTCTACCCAGTCTCTTTATAAATAACTTGCCATTCAAAATGCTTGATAGCTAGTGAGCTGACTAATTCAATCGACCCACTGAGCTCCCTTTCAGTTTGCTAACAGCGGGGCCTGTTTTTCACAATGACTATTTCCAACTAGGGAGCAGTTCTATAAAGTGGGGGCTAACATTTATATGCTAATTACATTTCTAAATGTTCAGCATAATTGCATATATTTATGTAAATGCCAAAATTCTGCCTAAGTGCTATTCTGTAAATATGATATATCTTGCATAGCACATGTTTGACAGATGAATGTACAAAAAGGCGGAGTCTGCGGATACCATGGGCAGGACTCACAGTCACATGAGGAAACTTATAGTGTAGGGTCATGAAATGGTTAACTGTTGTTTAAAATATTGCTTTGGCCTACATAGCTGAAAACAGTGTACAATCTACTGGCCTCATATGCCTAAAATGTATGTCCCTACCCTACCACATTGTAAGCTAAATAGATAAGAGTTTGAGCCATGATGTACACTACCCTCCTGTATATGTAACATTTAGAATTGTAAGATTTAGATAAGAAGAGAAATGAGCTAGTTTCCTATAGGACTATAAGTTGTATCCCTGAACCTATCATAAGTGCTGGCTTAGGACCAATAATAATTGTAGAAAAGTTATAGAAGTAACAAATGAAAATTGTAGTTTTTGCATATATTAAGTTTGCATATGTTTAGTGAAAAGGGCATAAAAGTCCATGCATTTCCTGATTCTAACACTCTAGTAGGCAGGCTGTTAACTGCACTAGAGTCCGGCATGCTGTAATAAACCTCTTGTACTTTCTTCACGCCTCTGACTTTGTGTGTCCAAGTGACCTTTCAATAGAACACTGTTATGCACATATTTTCAACTTCTTAGTGTGAATGCTCACACCACCTCTGTGACTGGCATAAGTGCTCGAACCTAAATTACAGTATAATCTCGTTATAACGGACTCACTTATAACAGAACCTCGCTTATAGTGGACGAGGTCCACTGGTCCCGGCCGAGCGCCATTATAAACATACAGAAAATCATTGGATATAGCGGACTCGCATATAACGGACTTTTGGATATAACAGGTAAACAATTTGGTCCACCGAGCCACTTTTAGCTGTAGTTTCATTCAGTTATAACGGACATGCAGGCCCCGCCTACAAGGCACATGGCATGCCGGTGATATAGCATCAAAATGCAGCCTAGAAAAGAATGACAGAGTATTTTTCTTTCCAGTACTGTGTTCTGGTTTGCAATGATTTTGTACCATACCAATGTTTTGCTGAGTTTTGTTCTTGATGTTGCTGATATGGCTTGTGCAGTGACTGTTGTAAATTGATTGTACATTGTTTCAAGTTGCCCTAAATAAAGTTTTAAAAAAATGCAACTTTGGATATAACAGACTCTGGATATAATGGACCGTTTTTCCAGGTCCCTTGAAGTCCGTTATAACAAGATTATACTGTATAGGTTTGTTTGTTTATTTATTTATTGTTTGCTTTGTACAAAGCGAAGCACAAGAAAACAGACAAAAAATATACAGACATAAAAGCATAAATAAAAACAAAATCATAAACTAAAATATTGCACAGAATCATTTGACTTCAGCCATGACCAATGTTTACAGACATCACCATATCTACCCTAAGAAGATTACACCATCATCCCGCGTACTTCATTTTGCAAAAAAGGTGGTGTTTTAACAACCTTTTAAGTACCTTCAAATTCCCTTGTTGCCATATGAAGCCGTCCACGCAATGTGCGGCGGCGGCAAAAAGGGTGAACAGAATGCTAGGAATTATAAAGAAGGGGATCACAAACAGATCGGAGAAGGTTATCATGCCGCTGTACCGGGCTATGGTGCACCCTCACCTTGAGTACTGCGTCCAGCACTGGTCGCCGTACATGAAGAAGGACATGATGCTACTTGAAAGGGTCCAGAGAAGGACGACTAAGATAGTTAATGGGCTGGAGGAGTTGCCGTATAGTGAAAGATTAGAGAAACTGGACCTTTTCTCCCTCGAACAGAGGAGATTAAGAGGGGACATGATCGAGACATTCAAGGTAATGAAGGGAATAGACTTAGTAGATAAGGACAGGTTGTTCACCCTCTCCAAGGTAGGGAGAACGAGAGGGCAGTCTCTAAAATTGAAAGGGGATAGATTCCGTACGAATGTAAGAAAGTTCTTCTTCACTCAGAGAGTGGTAGAAAACTGGAATGCTCTTCCGGAGTCTGTTGTAGGGGAAAACACCCTCCAGGGATTCAAGACAAAGTTAGACAAGTTCCTGCTGAACCAGAATGTACGTAGGTAGGGCTAGTCTCAGTTAGGGCGCTGGTCTTTGACCAAGGGCCACCACATGAGCGGACTGCTGGGCACGATGGACCACTGGTCTGATCCAACAGCGGCAATTCTTATGTTCTTATATATATTGCGGAAGCCTGTTCCATTCTTCTGGACCTACATAGGAAAACACACCTGCTCGCATTGTTTTAATCTTATTTTCTTTTCTAGTTGGAACAGTTAAGTCCCGGTGTCCAGCAAAATATAACTTAGGAAACGCAATATAGTATTAAAGACACTCAACCAAGTATTTAGGGCAAACCCATGCAGGCTTTAATGGATTAACAGCAGCTACTTATATCTGACTCTAAGGGCTCCTTTTACAAAGCCATGCTAGGGCCTTAATGCGCGGAATAGCGTGCGTTAAATTGCACGCACTAGCTTTTGAGCAGGCAGTAGATTTTCGGCTAGCGCACACTAATCCGGTGCGTGCGCTAAAACCGCTGGCACACCATCGTAAAAGGAGCCCTAAATTCTATTTTAAGCCAATAAAGCTTAATATAGTAGTCAGATATATGTTCACCTTTTGTCAACCTAAACAATGTCCGAATAATTGAGTTCTGTGCTACCAATAAAACATGCAATACAGTAGAAGGTACACCAAGTAAAACGATGTTACTTTTTATACTTTGTTCCCTTCCTTTTGTCTTGAACCCTCTTCCCCACTCTTTCTCTGTTTACAAATTGTATTTCTGCCCTTCTCCATCTTGTATCGGTAGGTTTATGTTTGTCAGTGCGTTTGATTGTTTGTAATTTGTTCTTAATGTTCGTTTTTATTATACTCTGTTTTTATATTATGTAAAACCGCTTTGAATTTTTAATAAGGCGGCATATCAGATTTTTAAATAAACCTGAAACCTAATCAAGACTGGACATTACAACCATTTGTGACACAAATTACTCCTGGTTTTTCCTCCTGTTAAGTTAGACATCTACTTTCCTTTACAGAATAGGCACTCTGTTATAGATTTACTCCCTCTGAAGGTAATTCTATAAAGGGGTACCTAGATTTTGCTGTCTAAAGGACCCTTATTAGGGAGCCTTTTCTATAAAATAAAGTAGGGCCCAAGTTCTATAAATGACACCTAAAGTTAGGCACCTAGATGTAGGTGCCAAACTTAATTATTTAAAAAGCTTACTCGACGCTGATAATTGACAATTTACAATTAGTAATTGACATTAATCGCACTTAATTGGATGGTAAGCACCTAACTTGGTAGGCAGCTACCACTTTCAGGTAAGTGTCTAGTCCACGGTGCCTACCAGATAGTAGGCGTAGTTAGGGGGCAGATCGTGGGTGGGTTTAGGCGTCTAAGGTGCCGGTGTTTAGGCCAAGAAAACCCTCTCATAAATTCGGTACACCTAAAGTTAGGACACCTATCAATGTCTAAGACCACTTTTGGCGCCATTGGGCACAGTTCTATAAAGTGCACCTAACTTATATAGAATCAAGCATAAGTGGCTCACTACTAGGTGCCTACGATTTATGCGCCTTTTACAGAATCAAGCCCTAGATCTCTTTTTTCCTTTTATAGCAGTGTTCTGCAACCTTTTTTATTTTTGCTCCGGCACACTAACAGAACAAATGTTTTTCTGTGGCACATCCACATCCACAACCCTGCCCTGTCCCGCCCTGTTCCAGCCCCACCCCACACCTAGTCTCGTTTTGCCTGAGCTCGGGGCCGTGTTGGGAGAGCCTTTCAAGCATGCGCAGATGTCAATGCAATGACATTGTATGTATCATCATCATGTTGACATCTGCGCATGCTTGGAGGCCCTCCAGACACGGCCCCAAGCTCAGGGAAAATGAGACAAGGTTTGTGTGGGGTAGAGGGGAGACGAGATACCGACGCCGGAAGTGACACTCGATATACGTCATGGGAGGATCAGAAATTAGGAGCTAGTATAAATATCGATAACAGCACGATCAAAGAAGTTACCAAGGTAAAGATTCTCGGGGTCTTTTTAGACCAGAAATTGAGCTATCATGATCAAATAAGTTCACTTGTTAGGAACTGTTTCTACAGGCTAAGGCTGATTAGATCACTATCCTCATCCCTGGATGAAGAATCTCTAAACATCTTAATTCACTCTTTAGTCATATCAAAAATTGACTACTGTAACGCTTTGTATAAAAGAAATACGCAGACTACAAATCTTACAAAAGTCGGCAATAAAAATAATTACTAAAAGGAAAAAATTTGATCATGTGACTCCTCTTCTGAAGGAAAAGCATTGGTTACCTGTTAACCATAGAATCACATATAAAATAGCATTACTTTCATACTAAATTTTAACGATTGAAGCGCCTGTATTTTTAGAAAGACTCTTAATTCCTTATCCTATATAATAAAAAGCTAGCCACGCATACACACTCCTATTTGCGTGTTCCGTACGCTGTAGGTCTGTGGCCGAAGGAGTGCGCATGCGCGCTTATACGTCACCAGCCGATCGCCTCCACAAGCAGGACCGCAGCCAGCCGCCGATCTCCGTTCCTCCTGCACCATGGCACACCAGGCATGTCCCTGCCTCCCCCGCCGCCGGCCTCGGGCTCCTGGGGGCCGGCGATGCGAGCCGCCCAGCTGGTGCTGAGGCCCTGCCTCCCCACTTCCGCCCTACACGGCGCCGCCAGACCCAACAAAACGGCCCTACACTCACAGACCCGTGAGCAGGGTTGCCATGGAAACCCAGCCGGAATAACATGCAGTCGCGCAAGGGTCAGTGAGAGGGGATCAGGAGCTAAAGAGAGATTGAAAAAAACAAACAAACAACAGTGGACACACAGACAGTCACAGAAGGACAGGGGGCTAAAGAGACAGATTGAAAAAATAACAAAACACAGAGGACAAGGAGAGAGAGACACAGGAAAAAAATGACAAACAGACATACAGCAGCCAAGGAGACAGACATACTTACATACAGCGTCCAAGTAGACAGACAGAGAGACAGTGGGCAAAGAGACAGCAAAAAATAAATACAAACAGCCAAGGAGACAAACAGAAAAAAATAAAAAATACAATGCCCATGGATAAATTCAGGAAAAAAAAACATACAGACATACAGTGGCCAAGGAGTTAGACTGCAAAAAAGACATACAGACATACAGCAGCCAATGAGACAGACAGACTGACAGCGACCAAGTAGACAATCAGCAAAAAAACACAGACAAACACAGAAAGCAAAAAAAGAGAAACATACAGCGGCCAAGGAGACAGGCATGCAACAAATAGGAAAAATATAAAAACTTTTAATAAATCAACCATACATGAAGAAGGAATAAAAAAAAAAAAGGAAGAGACACCTACAGGGAAACACAGGATCAAGAGCATACAGAGAAAACAGAAGTTTGCAGGATTCAGGAACATATAGAGAAAGGAGAGCAGAGACCCCTGCAAAAAGAGAAAAATAGCAAAGAGACTGGGGATGAGAAAGAGAGCAGAGATGCTTGCAGGGAGAAAAAGCTAAGCAGTAATGTTACAGCTTGAGAGTGCAGACTGAGGAAGAAAGCAGAGACAGCGCTACACAGGGAAATGGAAGGAGGAAAGAGACAGAAAGAAAAATATAGACAGACATAAATTCTAGCACCCGTTAATGTAACAGGCTTAACGACTAGTACTCCTATAAAATCTTTAAGATCGGAAGAGAAATCACTCCTCCTAGTCCCCTCATTAAGAGTCATCTATTCTAGCAGAGATATGATCTTTTCCGTCACAGCCCCCCAAATCTGGAATTGGTTCCCAACTAATATAAGGGAAGAAAAATTACTTGGCAAGTTCAAAAGTCTCCTGAAAAGCTGGCCTTTTAAGGATGCTTTTAACTGAGATACGCTTATTTTATATCTCCAGGATACTCGTTAGTGTAATAGTAAGGTCAACAAGCGAAAATTAAGTGGGTAACCTTTCCCCCATCCTTTTGTTTCATTACCTTGCCTTTTTTGATTTGATTTACAAATTGTATTTAATCCTTTTTTATTTTTGTCTTGTTTGAGTAATGTGTTTTTCTCTTTTTACCCCAGTTTTACTAGTACTTGTAAATCGCATTGAATTAAGATTTTGCGTTGAAATCAAAACTTTATTAAATTTGAAACTTGTCCTTCAGTCCCTGGCGGCACACCCAGAATCTCGCTGTGGCACATAGTTTGGGATTCATTGCTTTATAGAATACTAATGTAACTGGATATATATGCACATATACTTATGAGGGGCCGCTGAAAAGTTCTCAGCCCAACCAATAAAGTTGGAGCAGTCTCCATCGAGGGCTATATGCTTAGTCCAGCAATTTTCCACTTTTTTTTCATACTGTATTTTTCTGACAGAATGAAAAAAGTTGAAAATTGCTGGACTAAGTGTATAGCCCTTGATGGAGACTGCCCCAACTTTGTTGAGTAGGCTGAAAACTTTTCAGCGGCCCCTCGTACAGAGTTGTTGTCGGCTCTAAAATAATATCGGGTGCCGTGCAAGTTGGTTTCAAAAGTGCAAGAAATCTGTATTTGATAGCATGGAGCTTTTTTTATCCAGAGCTACAGGCAGTAAAGTTTGCTTCCTTTCTAAATTG